>NC_071667.1:72541000-73231500 GCF_028554725.1 Zeugodacus cucurbitae
ATAATTGAAGTGATAGCGGTATTATCAGCTGGAGCTTAGACAGCACTCCTTGTCGCCCATCAAAATTAATTCCAGTCACATCGCGATTATTCGCTTCGGCATATTTGTCGCCCGTCATCGGCATGAGAGTGTAAACACTGTCAAATCGTTGGAGAATGTAGTTATGTTTACAATTCTACACATAACTGTATATGAATGAGTGCGGGTGTGTGTGTGTGAAGCATTAAATATGCTCAGTGCACATAATGTCGTCAGCCTTCAGGCATTCCCCAAGGCTGACGAGCTGCGAAGCATAACTAAATGCCACATTGACACGCTTCTACGCGTACGCAAATAGCGGAGGGAGGTGACAGCGACTGCAGTGGAGACAGCGGTGCGGTGTTGATACTGAAATGAGGCAACAGTAGCATGAATGTCATGGCAAAAAGATAAACTGCGCCTAGACATGGCTGTGGCAATGACAAGAGAGGATGTGTGTGTTTGTAGGCAAATATACTGCTCCATGGACCCCATTCTCCATTTTGTAGATAATTTCGAAATAATAACAACAATCGCCAACACCAACAAAGCAAAAAAAAGTCTGCTTCAAATAGCTGTAAGCGACGTAGTTCCAGCTGCGAGCGTGTGTGTCTGTGTCTGGGTTCGGGGTTCACTACTTTTTATTATTAGACCCGCCGTTATGTGGCCTAGTGCATTCTTACACACACACGCACTATCATTTCGCAATATTGTGGCATGTTTTTTTGCACAACTCGTCGCTCTGTTGCTGTGTTCGTTGTCATTTGTTATGCGCAATGCCTCTGGGGTGGCAGCGGCACCGATGACGGCATTGACATTGACAGCAGTCATACTCGTTTAACGGTAGTGTAGGCGTCATCGAGCGTATGCTGCGTGAAGCGTGTCCAAAACGTTGTGGAGGTCGAAGGGGCGGGGCGTGATGAGTTGCTTTGCCCAGCACGTTTTGCAAATAGCAGGCAAACGCATAAATAATTGCGTCGCTCGCCATCAACAGCAGGCAGCAACACCAACAGCAACAGCAGTGGACGGACGGCACATCAGCGGCATTCGCCTGAGTGCTCTAACTTAATGTATTGTTGCGAATTAACCAGTTGGAGTGGTGTGTTGCTGACTGGTAACTGGTTGTTCGTATGTCTATTTGCAGTTAGCTTATGTTTTTGACATCCCGTTAGGACTGTATTAGTTGCTCGAAGTGTTGATAGTGTTCAGACCATATCAAACTGCTTTCCTCCGAGTGACGCGTTTTCAGTTTTTCAGTTTTTCACTTTAAATTTTATATTATGATTAATTGCAGTGATTCAGGCTAAAGCCAGTTTTATAAATTTAATGGGAAAGATTTTTGTTGATATATGTTTGACCTTTCTACAAATAAGGTGCCTTATTATTATATGCACTAAAATAATAAATTTTTTCTGCCTCGTTAAAAACGTGATTAAGAAATTGGTTCATTCTACTGCTTGTGTCGTTACTCGAATGTGATTCAGTAAATTTTTAGCTTTCTAAAATAAATTGGTTTGGGTGAAGATGAAGAGATAATCGCCAAGACTGAGGCCTATTCCGAAGCAAAATTTTTCGCTTACTACAAAAATAGATTTAACGGAAAGACTAAGTTCGGGTGCAACTGAAAATTTTATACTCTCGCAATTTATTGCTGAAGAGATAACACACAATTAAGATAACACACAATTTGACCCGTATATTTTCGGTGAAAAATTTCCCTAAGGCACTGAGTTCTTCATATCGGGGGCATTGAAAAGTTATAGTCCGATTTCGACAGTTTTTTCACAAGTAATGACACAGATCATATACAGTATTTTTGTAAAGTTTTATTCCGCTATCTTCATTGGTTCCTTATGTATATATTATAAAGTAAAGGAATAAGCTGGAATTCAAAATGGCGTTATACGAAAAGTAGTCGTGGTTGCGAACCGATTTCGCCTATATTCTACCCGTGTCATCAGGGTGTCAAGAAAGTGTTATATACCAAATTTCATTGAAATCGGTCGAGTAGTTCCTGAGATATGCTTTTTCACCCATAAGTCGGCGTTGCCACGCCCATTTTCCATTTTGTAAAAAAGTGAGCTTCCTTCTGCTATTTCTTCTGGAAAATTTAGTGTTTCTAACGTTTTCCGTTAGTGAGTTAATGCACTTATAGTAATTTTCAACCTAACCTTTGTAACCAACTGGTTATTATCCGATTTCAACTATCTTCAAGGTGTGTGGTGGGGTACGTAAGGGAACCGACTGCAGAAAGTTTGGTTTATATAGCTTTTTTGGTTTCTGAGATATGTACAAAAAAACTATTAGGGGGCGGGGCCACGTCCACTTCCCCAAAATAATTACATCCAAATATGCACCTACTTAGAACGATCCTTTGTACATAATTTCACTTGTATAGCTTAAGTTATGGCTTAGTTATGACACTTTATGTGTTTTTGGTTTATGTCATTTTGTGGGCGTGGTAGTGGTCCGATTTTGCCCATCTTCGAAAGCAACCCTTTCACGGTCCCAAGGAACATATGTACAAGATTTCTAAATTTTTACTCAAGTTATCCGTTGCACGGACGGACGGATGTACAGACAGACATTCGGATTTTGACACGTGTCGTTACCCTGATTATTTTGATATGTATAACCCTATATCTAAGTCGTTTAGTTTTATGACTTACAAACAACCGTAATGTGAATAAAACTATAATACTCTCTTAGCAACTTTTGTTGCGAGAGTATAAAAATGAGAAGGGAGTCATTTTTTGCATATTGAACGTTAATATAAATGAAGTAAAAAATGTGAATCGAATTCTGCGGAAAATATATATATATTTTTTAATTTCACGAAGTGGTTATATACTCACTCAGAATCCAGTATATTCAATATACTCGTACAGAGTTCAAGTAAAATTTAGGTTTCGAAATATATTCTTTAACATAAAGTTGATTAATCGTTGAACTAAACTCGCTTAAAGTGCAATCGACAGCACCACAAACTGACACTAAAACAAGGCAAATGGCATTAAAAATGCAAAACAAACTGATACCTGCAGTGACATATGAATATGCATAGCTAAAGGTACAATACCACAACTACATATGCAGCTCTATAACTAATAAACAGAAAATGCACACGTAGCGCAATCAGAGGTGTTCACACGTACGATAGTTCTGCCCTTGGCATTGTTGTTGGGCCTTGCTATGTGTGTTAACGCGCACAAGTCCCCCAGTGCACGGTATATGTATGTTGGTATATAGGATACACGCCCCCACATTAACATCTTGTGCACTGGTTAGTCTATTTGCTGGCATTTACAAGGCAAACACCAGCTGCTGATGCACTGCAACCGAATGCCAATTTAAGTCAGTGGAATTGAATAATTTGCGCCTTAGTTCGTGTTCGTTTCGTGTGTACTCGTAAGTGTAAGATAGCGATCAATTTTTCATGCATGCACGCAGCTCTCCACTCGGCTGCTTATAATTGTGGGTATATCTGTCACTCCGTTGTTCCACAGGCACAGAGTTGCTTTTGGTGTGTGTGTGTGTGTGCAATCGCATATAATCAGACAAACAGTGACAAGGCATCAACGTTGAGATGCAATTATACGCCCCGTTGCGCCATTGCAATGGGAGCTTATACGTACATATAACTAGCTTTATATAAGGGTAAGAAAATGTCCGTAGAGAAGTTGAACGAGAGAAAATTCTACGTTTAAAAAAATATTGTTGGAAAATCGGTTTGATTAAAATGGAATATGTGCAATTGGTTTTAATAAGTATCTCTTTTGATTTTTAGTCTTAGTCTCCAGTGTCTAATATCCTGTCCTGAAGAGTTACAAAGATTTTTATCAATGTAGATTTTTTTTTAATTTTTTGAAATATAACTCAGTTCTACATATTTCAAATCATTGTTCATTTCAGACTGCCATTTGTTTAGATATTTAGGAATTTTTATTTAATACATCAAGTTCTGGTCTTATTAAGGATTAAGAAATACTATTTTAATCTCAGCATCAAATCTTATATTATTTAACCTTCTTCTTAGAACTCAACTTAATTTGAAATAATATTACGTAAATGGGGTTTCTGTCCTGAAAGTATATCAATCGGAACTAATCCTAACTATTGACAGTAACTTTAGTTAAAAAAAAATGGTATAAGAGGTCTATTCACAAAATAACGGTAATTTATTCTATTGGTATACATACCCCGAAGTACAATAAAATGTTTAGCTATATTCGTCCTTTCTCTGTAGCATCCTCTAGAGAACCTTAAAGGGCCATCGTTTCACAAGCATACGAGAAATCGCTGACAGAGCAAAATACTTCTTAAAAATCGAGTTTGAGAAGTGTTTCGACGATTAGAAGAAGCGCAGGCATGAGTGCATGATATCGAATGGGGAATATTTTGAAGGCGATAACATTCATGTAGACGAATTAGTATTATTTAAAAAAAGGAAAATTCTCATTATATTCTGAACCGAGGAGGTCTCAAAGCGATTTGATATAGCGTTCACATGTCGAAAAACGTATTCACGAGAAATTTTTCAGTCTTCATATTTTAATTCATATTCTTATTATTCTCGGATCCCGGGTTAATGTTCTTTTGATTCAAAAGACTTTTTTTAAACCAACATTTGGGATGAGCTTACAACAACTTTTTGCTTCCTTCGTTTTTCGGATATTATATGTAAGAAAAGAAAGGAGAGGCTCCGCTCTTTTTCAACGATAACTTTATCTCTTACTTAAAGATTTCTATTTGTTGACTAAATAATCTCTTAAAGCGCTCCAGTGAAACATGACTATCCGTCAGGCATTTATGACTCATTCGATTTATTTTCAACATTTTGAACTTCTGGACAAAGTTGTTTGAATTATAATCGCTTCATGACCAATCTTCTTGAGTCCTTTAATGTTTCTCAGGTATTAGCATTTTTAGACAGAAGCTAATTGAACATTTAACAAGCCTCTGCTCGAATACACCGTTTATTAATATCGATTTACCATACAAAATAAAATCTACATTTGTTTTTAATTGAATTTTAATCGACTTGAAAATCAAATGCAACTCTGCGACAAAGACGTGCGATATACGTTCTTTGTCTACCATTGGCTGGATTTTTTAATAAAAAAATCTACAGTAGATGTCGCTGCTAAAATATTAATCAGCTGATGAAACTTACCAAGTTTTTATGTAAAGCAAAAACAATAATGTATATCAGCTTATCGGTTATCGAGTAGCCGGCAGTATAAAAGGCAGAAAAGGGTTTCTCAATAAAAATTTTGATTGATCAATTAATTTGGCTGTCGAAAAACGCTATATGATTCATATGCTTTTCTTTCATTTGTAAAGTTTCTTAACATTAACTTAAATACATAAATTTATATTTTTTATTCCTTGCCATAAACAACTCATTTTCAATTTTATTACTAGAAACTTTATATATAAAAAATAAGCACAATTAAATTTCCTACTGGGTGCTTTAAAGCCCTTATGCCTTTACACCGCCAGCACCGAGTTTCCTGTGCACTGGATTTATGCGCTTGCATGTTTGTGCAAACAAATACGACTTGGCAGGTGTTTGCATAGCATTTGCATGCATTATTATACCGTTACACCGCGAGCAACACGCACACTATCGAGAGGTCATAAGATGATGAAGCTGAAGATTGAAAGCAAAGGGGAGGTGCACAGTTGCGCTGTGGTGAAACTTCTCCCCACCACCAATCACGTTTTTATTAACGTCAAATTGAGTGAATTTTAAACAACTCTCACCTCGTCAAACTTAAACGCTTTCGCGTTGCTGCGCTGCTCAACCGCGCCGTGTTAGCAGCTGTTGTTGCCGCACACAAATTACTCATACGCGCAGGTGTTCCAAACAAATAGCAAATTTATTTCAGTTTTTACGCGCACAAATCAGCATAAATCACTCGCTAAACTACGAATATATTTATTTGTGTGTGTATTAGTGGAAACACACCTCTCTTGTACCCTTGCGTGCTAGTATTTGTGTTTGTACAGTTAGCGTGGCGCTAATATACACGTTCCGCCATTCACCGTCAGCAGCCACATTTCATTGGCAATAAAGTCGTATTAAAGTAATTAAAGCGATATATACAAACACTTCATTAGCACATACTTGTGAGCATTTATACACACACACACTCCAGCGCATTTCGTGTTGTTGCGTTGATTTGTTAATAACCGTAAAGAAAAGTGCGCCAAACAAATACGTGTGCGAAAGTCGAAAAGGCGAAAGGCAACGGGAATGCCAAACGGCAAATGAAACGGCATGCGCATTCTCGGCACTTTAATTAACTGCCACTTAATTGACGCGAGTGCTGCTGGCGGTGCAAGTGACCAAAGGCGGTAAGTGCGTGCGTGTGTGTGGGCAAGGACTCTCGCCTTACTTTTTTACTTAAGTCATGCAAACAATTCACGGGACGCTATGAATTTATAATTCTTTTTTTTCCTTTTTTTTTGTTATTTATGTGCATATAATTGCTGATGTAGATATTTTAAATTGGCTTGCCTGTAGTCAACAGCTGGTGGTATTTATATGTGGAGTTTATTTATGAGAACAGCTGTTCGCTGTCATTTGAAAGTACTTGGAGTTGTGATTTGTGAACAATTCATATCAAAAATATTTTTTTTTGATAGAAGTGAAATGATTTTGAAGACAAAAAATCAAGTAAGTAAATTACAATGTAATGTAAATTAAGTACCATCTGAAATGATAGAATAAATACGACCAAAAAAATTGAAAATGTATCAGATAATAACCACTTCCAAAAACCTACAATATTTATTTTGAAAATTAATCACCTGAGTATTGAAAAACATCAGAAGATTTAGATTGTGGTACGGTTTCAAAATTAGATAATTAGTATCACATTGAGTAGAAATCTCATATCATAACCCAATCAAATTGAACAACATTTTGTGGACGTCCAATCGTAAACCAATCCAAAATCAAACCTACTTCTCGAGTCTCCAAATATCAAATATGAGGATTCTCGTGTCCAAACACTTTATACAGAAAATACCGGCAAGAACTTTTGAATATTTCGGTCAGGCGATAAAAATTGATAAAACCTCTTTTCTAATATTCGAATAGAGTTTAAATTAGATATTAAAGATCGATAATTGTGAGTCAAGAAGTTCTTTAAGTTAGGTGGTCACAGAAGTTCTAACTGACGCTGAATAGAAGGAAATGTAGGAACATGTTCGGCATACTCATTGGTCACAGTTTGATGGCGGCGCACGCCCCATATTGGCTTATAGAAAGCGAAGAATGCAGGCAATGTCAAGAGCAAGGTACGAGAGAAACAATGGAACATATCTTGTGTGCTTGTCCTGCAGTGTCAATCTGGAAGAGATATCGTCAGTGAAACCACATCACCTTTTGAAATTCGCGTCATTGACTACATTACGGCTGGAGTACCGTATCGCAAAGAACCAAAATCGGTCTACCAGATTTACCTAACCTAGGTGATCGCAGGAACCTGAAAAATTGGAGAGACGTATTTGAGGAATATTGAAACTTTGTTCGAAACAACTATGTTGACCGAAAGTCTCAAATATAGATAAATATCTTTGGCGTAGGAACCGCTTAAGCGATTATTTCCGAATCCACCAGAGCGCACCACTCATTTCTCCTTCTTGCTTTTTGCCGCCAACTGGAAACACCAAGTGTAGCCAGGTCACTTTCTACTTGGTCCTTCCAACGGAGAGGAGGTTGTCCTCTTCCTCCAGCGGGTACTGCATCGAGCACTTTCAGAGCTGGAGTGTTTTTATCCATCCATTCGTAGAACATGACCTAGCCAGCGTAGCCGCTGTCTTTTTATTCGCTGAATAAATATATAAATTCTATATATGTAGAAGTTCACGCGAGTGAGGAAAGTTACTGACTGTCACTCACTTGGGAGTGGCCAGGAATGATTCTTTTACATATTATACAAGCAACTCATGACTTACGGTTTTAGACCAAGTCCAAGTTAGACCTCTGGGTAGCCAACAGACATCCGTTTGGAGGCAAGCTAAAGTGTGAAGCCGAAGCCCGCTTCTGCGGTTGTGCGTTAGGTTTAAGACTCACCTCATAAAAAAAACCTCCGCAATGAAAGTCTCATAAAACTATATATATTAACGGGTGTTTTATTAGACATGTGGTTTTCAATGAGGCAATACTTTTTTAGAGTTGGATTTTTTGGCAGCTGTTACATGATTATACTACATTATACTCGGTTTTATATTTTCGTAATGAACAAACTTTCTCCGGAACAACGTTTATTGCTAACATACAGCCCCAAAAAGTGGTATAAATCTTTGTACCAAAGCTTAATTCTTGGCCCTAACATAAAATTCTATGCGTTTATTCTTGAATGACACATGTTTAAAAACCATCACTTATTTGAGCAATATTGAAACTGTGGTTGAATAAACTATATGCATATATTGTTCGAATATATGTATATGTATTTGTGAAGCAAAAATAGCCCAAAGCAACTAAGGACTCGTTTGCATTCAATTACCGTTAACAGTTTGTGTAAACCAAAAGTTCCGATGTATCTCAAGAAGTTTGTTATACCGAATGTAGGCCACACGAGTGAAACGAACATACAAGCATATAGCAACACACTCACATACATTTATAAGCAAATAAATACACATGTATGTATGTATGTAGATGAGAAGCGCTTTCAACGCCTTGACTCAAACTTAAGTCACACGAGCGCTCCCGACGGAAACATTAATTCATTAAATAAACTTTGTTAATCTTCTCAAGCTTAATTCTTAGCTAAAGTCAATACGAGCAAAACATAAATACAGAGATACAGAAACACAAACAAATAACTGCGTAGGCTTATATGTTAGCAGTTGAGTGTTGAAAGCAGCTAACAGATAATGTACAAATCCCTTCAACTTTAATTAGTATCAGTTACGCAAATTCACAACACCCACACACAGACACAAAAAAAAAAACAAGCGCAAACAAGTTCGATTAATCAATTAACTGTATTAAAGCGTTCACTGAATTCCCTAGACTCTAGACGCTTGACACGTCGAAGGCGTGAAATGAATATTTCAAAAGCTATTTATATCGCTGAAAATGCCACTTTATTTATTTGCATTAATCGGCCAAAGCCAGATTGCATACATATAAACACAACAGCAGAAGCGCCGGCGGTGGAACTCCACTGGCATTAAGCATTTGACATTCAAAGCCTATTAAAATGTACCAAATGTCTTTATGGTCATATTTTATTTATCTCTTGTTGGCATTATTTTCGCTAATAAAGTAATTTCCCACAGCAGTGAACACATACATACATTCAAAAATATATACAGTTACATTTTATGTTATGTAAACAGTGATTTTAACGTTGCGTCTGCGGCAAAACGCACTCAATCAAAGTAAAGTGAAAATTCCTCAAAAGTCTCCAGGCCAATATTACAGCCTCACCAGCTCCCACTACCAAGCACGGCTCTTACAAACACCAAACGCGCTGAAGTTTGCTCTGGCTCCTGTCGAAATTGTTTCCACTTCGTCGCACAGACGAACTGCGTCCACGTCGGGAATTCGACTGTTTTTGGTAATACAATTTTAATTTATGAGCCGTAATTTTGCCACAAAAATAATTATGTTTCTCACCAAAATGAATCCCTTGAGGCAACTCATGAAATTCCGTTGTACGTCTTTTAAATGTGTGGCATGCAGACGCGGCGGTTTGGTCGAGCAGCAGCCATTAAGTACGCAAGGAAATGAAAAGCGCAAAGCACAAAGTGATACAAAGTAACTGTAATGGGAGTGTGCATGGGGGCCATACAGTATGTGGGAAAAGTGTAGTACTATACACACACAATTCATTTTTCAACATTCAAAATTTTAAGTATTTAAATTTGTTTTTAGACACAAATTAATGAATTGTCACAAGTCAATAAGAAAATTGTGTTAATTGACTAAATGAATAGCCTTTTCGCACAGCCAAATTAATTGTTCAATTAAAATTTTAATTGAGAAACCAGTTTTTGCCATTCACACATGTGATATTAATAGCTTCATTATCTACTTTAAGAAGGATTTTAGGCTTGATTGCTCGATAAGACTAAGCTTTAAAGCCTCATCCACTCCACATATCACTTTTATTATCTCCAAAGTTCCAGGTATTTGTTAGACGTTTTGTTCTCAATGAGGCCATTCCTTCCATTCAGAGTTGGTCTTTCTGACTGCTGCTACTTGATTTATACTCAATTTTGCTTAGCATTTCTGAATGAACAGACTTACGAACAACGGAACAACGTATATTGTTGACATACAGCCACAATTGCTGCCGAAAGTGGTCGAAATTTTGGTCTCTCGGTTTTTATTAATTCGGTGTTTTTTTAGACATATCCAATGGACTCTTTTAATTACTGCTATATCTGCTAGAATGCCTTTGCTGAGGTCACTCTTGCAGTCATTTACTTACATCAAGAGGGAGTTTCTAAAGTATACATAAACTATCCAATATTATACCGATTTCAATTAAATTAGGCATATAATATTTTCTTAATACCTCGATGACATGGATGGAATATGGGTGAAATCGGTTCAAAACCACGCCTACTTCTCATATAATAGAATTTTGATTTTCATCCGTTTCCTTTACTGTCTTATATATACATTAGCAACCAATGAAAAAAGTGGAATAAAACTTGTAGAAAAATTGTCAAGTGCGGACTCTAACTTTTCAAGACCCCGGATATCGGACATAAAGAACTCAATGTCTAAGAGTAATTTTTCACCGAAAATATCGGTATTGGTGGTGAAAATGAGTCGAAACGGTTCTAGAATTACCTCAGCCCTCATTTATGATTGGACTTTGCTTTTCTATTGGACTTTATATATTCGGCATAAATTCCAATGGGTCTAATTGTATTATCTTAATAAAATTACATCAACAAATTTCGAGAGTATGAAATGTTCGGTTAAGCCCAACCTTATCTCTGAAACTACTCGACCAATTTCAACGAAATTCGGTTTGTAATATTTTCCTGACTTCCCTGCGATATTTTGTGAAAATAGGCCAAATTGTTTCACAACCATGCTACTTTCTATATACCAGAACTGTGAAGTCAATCTGAATCGTTTACTTTACAATATATAAAAAATAAGCACTAGTAAAGATATCGGAACATAACTTTGTACTAATGCTACATTTATAGTGTGGCATCGCCCTTCTAAAAACTGTCGAAATCGGACCATATGTTTTCAAGACCCCATATATGGAACATGAGGACCTCAGAAGTATAGGAAGTCTTGAGATATTTTGAAGAAATTCAGAGGGAATATGTTTCTTCTAATAATATGTCTCCGTACAATGAGTGAAATCGGGTCTTAACTTCACCTACCTCTCATATACCTAATATTATGGTTTCCAACTTTCAAAATAACATTAATAAATTGCGAAATTGTAAAATGTTCGGTTGCACCCGAACTTAGCACTTCCTTACTTGTTTTGAAAGAGCGCTAAATTTTCGCAGTCACTGTATAAAGTCAAAGAAATAAAGCACAAACAAGTCACACACCAAAAATACCGTAACAAAAGTTTGTGGACAAGGAGCTTATAATAGCAGACAAAGCACATGCACATACATACACACATTCATACATATACATTTGCATTATATATATCATGTAAATTACATAAGTACACACATACACATGTTTACATATCTGCAATAAAAATAGCACACCCATACACACACCAGCCAAACACCAGCTTAAGTAGCGCGCTTAAGTAGGTATGTGTGTATATGTGTATGCATGCGTGTGTGTGCGTGCGCTTTTATGTGCCACCACATATCGGCATATCCATTTATCTTAAAGCCGCCCTTAAGGGAATTGTCAGCAACAGCGACAGCATTTAAGGCTAAATGCCAATTTAAGCGATTTTAAACACATTACAATGCCTCTGCCCGCCTACTCACACACTCATCAAAAATACTTTGCGGTATAAAAAAATATATACATAAGCACATACATACTTCCATACATACAAACGCACATCAACGCTTTTGTGCGCTGAGCAGTCAAGCACGAAGCAAATGAGCTTTTTTTCTCACATTTCAATAGAAATTCCATTTTCTTGTAATTTAGTTTGAACTGGCGAGGCGCAAAGACGCTGAGACAAAGGCGTTATCTCCATGAGGGAGTTTAAAAAGACAATGAATGGATGGTATGTATGTTGGTGTGTTTGTGCGTATGTAAGTTTAGATAAAACAAGTTTTTTTCTGTGAATTTTTTTTATTTTTATGTTTATATGTGTGTTTGATATGTGTACATAGTGACAATAGCTGAGCAATAAAAATGCTCGCAAAATAAATAAGTCCACATACAATGCATTGATTGCTTCAGCTTCAGCAATAAATTGCTTCATAAATATTCATGTAACTATTCCCAAAAGAAATCAATGCATTCCTAACTGAAATCAGATAATTCTCGGAAATTATTACGCGTGATTAAGCTAAAATATTGTTTGTCTACCATAACCTCAGCGAGGAATACTGATAAAATACATTCATAAATAGGCAATAAAAATGCCAACAGAGTAATAAGTGATTTTTCTGGATATAACGAATGTTGTGTTGTCTAATAAAAGGTATGCATTATCCAAATTGAGAACGTTTAAATGTTTGTTAATATAATAATAAATTGGCTAGTTAGTAGCTTTAGAAAGAAGCTTTAATGAGTTGGTAAGTGGAATATGACAAGGTTTTATTCTACTTAATATACTTTATATGGAAACCATCGAGGTAGACCGACATGAGGCATGTCGTGACATCGCCCAGTAGATGAGAGTTAGTCACCAAACCATTTTAAACCATCTGCAGAAGACTCGAAACACAAAAAAGCTTGTTGTTTGGGTGCCGCATGATTTGATGCAAAAAATCATCACTTCTTGACTGAATCAACGCCTGCAAAATGCTGCTGAAACGGAACGAACTGGACCCATTTTTGAAGCGGATGGTGACTGGCGACGAAAAATGGATCACATACGACAATATCAAGCGAAAACGGTCGTGCTCGAAGGTCGGTGAATCGTAACAAACAGTGGCCAAGCCGTGATTGACGGACAAGAAGTTTTTGCTGTGTGTTTGGTGGGATTGGAAGGGATGAGCTGCTCCCATATGGCCAGACGCTTAATTCTACCATCTACTGCGAATAACTGGACCGCTTGAAACAGGCGATCGACCAGAAGCGTCCAGAATTGGCCAACAGGAAGGGTGTAGTGTTCCACCAGGACAACGCCAGACCATACACTTCGTTGATGACCGACAGAAGCTACGCATGGTGATAGCCCGGACATAGCGCCAAGTGATTACCACCTGTTCCGGCCCATGGCGAACGCCCTTGGTGGTGTAAAGTTGAACTCAAAAGAGACTTGTTAAAAGTGACTGTCCAAGTTCTTCGCAAATAAGGAGGGGAGTTTTTTCAAGGGGGTATTATGAAGTTGCCATCTAGATGGAAACTTACTATCGTACGAAACGGCGCATATTTGAACCAAATCCGATCACTGTAACAATCTTTATAAAGCATTGAATAAAGAGCATAAAAGCGGAAGGGAGATATTTGATAATCAATATTTAGACATGAAATACTTATTTCGAATGATCCAATTATAGGTACTTTTTTCAAATGTCATGTTATTTTCTTCAGTATTGTTTGGTGCTTTAGAGTGTACACGAAGACAGGGCTTTTCCAAGAATGATGCCGGTAAGACGCCGACACTTCCCACACAACGCATCACTCAAAGGACTCATGGAGAGAACACTTCGGTGAGCAGATAATTTCTCGTTTTGGGCCGGTCGATTGGCCACCAAGATACATCATCATACCGTTAGACTTTTTTCTGCGGGGATATTTGCGCGTGTCATTTGCCAGCGAACGGGACATCTGGGACGTTTATAAGAGATAAACTTTACAAAATAAATAGCAAAGAATGCTCTTTCGACAATAAAATAATAAACATTCCTCATTAAATCTGAATTCTCTGTATTTTTTCTTTAAGAAGTAAGGAATCTCGAAATGGATTTCCCTTTACTAAGTTCACGAGAATGAAGTAGAGTACTGCTGACTAAATTTTACTTTCTTTAAAACACAAAAAATTTATATCCACTCTCATTTCCATACTTTTTTCTTCTACAATTCACAGAATAAAAAATGTATGCGTTCACCGGGGCGTATGAGTGATGTTCCAGCAAGTCATTATACTGAAATTTTATTTTTATAAACTCTTTACAGAGCCAATATTTGTATATGTGTGTATGTTATGTATTTGTAAATCAACATAAACTCATTTGCTTTAAATATTTATTCACTCAAGTGTATAATCATATTTGCATGGCTTTCATTACACCCTAAGGTTGCTTTTGTTGTACACTTACTTGTATTAAATATGCTTACAGATTTTATTGATTTTGTAAATACATAAATGTATGTTGAAGGCTTGTATGGAGAGCAGTTTCATATCGATTGATTTACTTTTCTGCAGTATATTTGTGATATGGATTTACAACAAAACATAGTGAAGTTTGCAGCATTCATATAAATGTAAATTAGAAGAGATCACTTACTTAATAATTTAGATGCTTTCAGTTTTAGTTTACGTGCTTCAGATAATTTAAAGCAATTTTATGTGATTTCAAACACCTGAAAATATAAAACAATATATTTTTTAATAAATTAGATGAGTTTGTTGTAGGAAAAAAAATATAGGAAATTTTTAAATTTTAAAGGAATTTGTTTTTCCCCCATCGTCATTTATAAAAGCCTAACAATACCTTAACTTAACTTCTTTTATAACAAACTCCACCATAAACCAAACGACAAACACATGGCATTAATCAGCGTTGCCACCTATATAGTCATTTTTTTTGATAATTATACCATACACGCGGCCATTTTACATATCATTACATGAGGTTACATGCACGCGCATACATTAGCATTAGCAATTAGGGATGGTGGTGGTATTGGTGCGCTGCTTAAAATGCACGTCGAGTCCATTATGTGGCACATAACCTCAATTCAACTGAATTCAAAACGACACCAACATAACCGACCGCTACCGGTGTTGCCTGTGTTGGCACCACCGACGATTGCGTTCACCGCAGGACAACAACCACCGGCTGACACAGAAAACATTTCAACGCCGCAGCCGAGGAGTAGTATTTATGCGCTGCGTCACATGCCAATTTCAATGCAATTTCATTTCAACATTTTAGCCATTTCACCGCCGCTGTTGTTGTTAAATGCGTCGTGTTGTCCTGTCCAAACCGGCAACAAATTGATGCGGACAATTTGCTGGCAATATGCCATGTCTCATTTAATGTGTGCCAGCCATGCGCTTTCTCTGAGTGTGTGTGTTTGTGTGTGATTGTCCACCAATTTGGTGGCTCGTGCAAATTGCATTTTGCATTCACGCGCTGGCAACAAGCAGGCGTACGTGTCGCCTTTCATATCGATTAACAAGAATTTAACAGTCAATTTTTTTGCTTTTTTTCTGTTTTTTCGAAACGCTTGTTTTGAGTAAAATAGTTTGCTGGAAAGATTTTAAACTTTCTGATTTTATATTTTCCGCAGAATTTCAGTTTTCAATTGCCACTAATTGTCATAACAATGGCCGAGTATTAACAACAACAACAACTAACAATAACAATAAAGCAAGTCATCTATGTATTCACTTACTCGCAGAAAAATATTCTGAAAATTCTACGCTCTGCTGAGTGCATTTTAAAGCATTTTGTAGGAAATTTAATTTCTTGTATTTTCTTATGAAAATGAGTAACCCTTCTCAATTCAGAGAAAGCTTTCGTTCTATTTGTGTCTTACAGGAAGTACTCGTGATTTAAATGAACTTGTGCACATGGAATTCGAGGAATTGTAAAGACATTTTTGTAAAAATATTCTTTGCTCACAATACTGTAAAGTAATTTCACCTTTTGAACTCTGTGGAAAAAACTAAAAGTCTTAATGAAAAATCTTGATTGCTCTCTTGATATTTACCCGCTTTTATCAGTAAATTCGTTTTAAAAATTTTCCCAGAGTGTGAGGCTTAATGCCATTAATAACCAATTCGGCGAAATGAACTCAAAGTATATCACTGCCAAGTCGATTTCACGAGAACAGAAATATGAAGGCTATTTGTGGAATTCCTGTCATAATTTTGTCAACATACCTGGCGATTTTTTGTAGTATCATTCTCTATTTGAATATTTTGCCAATTGCTGCAATTTACTTATTACTTAAGCTTGTCATTATGTTAAATTCTGTGACTGTTATTCTTGAACTAGTTAAACGGTTGTCATTTAAGTTTTAAGACCATATACGAAACATATTAAGTTGGCAAATATCTCCCTTCCGTCTTTTGGTCTTTGCAATACTCTACATCTTTGAAAGGTCTTGACATAACCTACAAAAAGACGCAAGGCATGATTACTTTGCATATAGCTTTCAATAGTTATAGACGTATAAACATGGAGTTTACTAACGACGAAATTCGTGATTTTTGATTTTTGAAATTAATTATGTTTTAGGGCATGGTATCACTTCGAACTGCGGAGGAATGGTTTCGACGATTCAGAGAGGGTGAAAACGACACTATCGGGCCGAATCAACGCCTGCCATATGCTGCAGAAACGGAACGAACACGACCCATTTTTGAAGCAGATTGTGACTGGCAACGAAAAATGGATCACATACGGCAATATCAACCGAAAACGGTCGTGGTCGAAGGCTGGTGAATCGTCCCAAGCAGTGGATTTACGGCCAGGAAGGTTTTGCTGTGGAGATATTTTGGTCATATATAGTTCATCTCATCTCAAGGGATACATACATTATCAAAATTATACTGCCAGTTTATTATCAGTGAATTTGACATGTTGAAAATTTCACATAAGTGAGTAAGACTATGAATTGCCATAAAATAAATATTACTAAATTTTATAAACATATGATGATGGCCTTCTATCGGCAAGAATTAAAATATTTTCCACGTATGAATTAAATCGGATGGTAAATATGATTTGTATTTGTTTTTCGGTCTCAGCGTCATCTATCGGGCATATTTTTTCCCAAATATTGTTGGATATGTTATTCGTAAATATACTCAGATACACAGCATACAGTTTCGTAAATCCATAGACTTTTTCCTGCCTATTAATGTTCTGATATGCCGAATTGAAACCAATTTGGGAACCTCCGATAATTTGTTCAAATTTTTTCTGAGCTCACACCATTCATAAGCCAAAATCTGGAGCCTTCTGCCACATTCTATTATCACTTTCCATATTTTGTTACGAAGTAAAATCGATGGCTTTGATTAGAACTAAGCCCATTCCACTAAGCTACAACTTCAGTAAAAGTTAAATCAACGCTTTTATTAAATCCATTTATTAGCCATAGTCGTACATCAGCCTTTAATCGATAACGACTGAAAGTGGCAAAGTTTGTTGCTTTGTTTCTCGTCGACCACCTGCGGAGACACAGTGTGCATGGCCTCAGGAAATTGAAGAAAAATCTAACTTTGGTATAACTTTATCTTTTCAAATTGCCTGCGAAGTTGCTCATTTTGACAACACCTTATTGCGGTCCACCACAGTGTGTTTTATGTTGTTGTTTGTGTTTACACTTCTTTGTGGGTTACTCTGTGAAAGTTTTGTAAACAACAAAAAGGCCAAATGCCTTGTCGAATTCACACTTTGTTAACAGAATCTTCGGTTACCTTTGGCCAAAACTTATATATATTTAAATACGTATAGACAAAACAGAGAAATATACAAATAATGTTTGTATATACCTAGAATTCTACAGCCTTGGGCATAACAATGGTAACTGCTTAGATAATTATGTCTAAGAAGTCTCGAGGTGAAAATTTATAATGGCAATCAGATGTATTTGGACCCCAAAACTTCAAGTCTGACTCTTAAGCAAATTTTAATTGGTTAATTAGATTTATATTCACCATTTGTAATATTGGCTGTGAAACCTTTAAAAGTTTAATTTTAAGACTTCAAAAGCTGACTCAGTTCGATAGGCTGCTCCAAAGCACTTACGTTTGTTAGTAGCACTATTCTCAAGACTCTCTATAATCGAGGCACAATATAAAGTCGAGTTCCAAGAACCTAACTTTCGAAGCTTTTGTCGTAAGCTTCTTCAAAGCTCAAAAGCTTTCATATACGAAAGCTCCATAAAAGCTCTGTGAAAATTATTTCTCAACACTGTAGATCCAAAATAAATAAGTTTCTTACCCAAACTGATAACTTTTGCGATTTGACACCCCGGCTTTCTCAGCTTGTATGGTACTACAAACTGCAGGTTACAATTTTCTCACTCCAAACACATAACCTCTGTACACATATGTGTACAAAAATGGCGACAACAACAGCAAATAAGTTGAACCGTCTCCGGTCTTGTTCGTTATGGTGTGACCTGCTGTGCTTGCCAGTGGCGATGATTGGCACATTTGGTCGCCACAAAAATGACAAGCTAGATCCACAGGAGGTGGGCTGTCAAGTGTGTAGCGGCGTATATATATGATTGTGTGTGTGGGTGACTGAGTACAGGTATATATTGCATGGGACGACGTTAGTTGACGACTAATTGGAAAACTGGCACAATTAACTTAACGGAACTGGCACGTAAAATATCAGGCAATTTATTTTGTTGGTAATACAACAGAGTTCGTGCTTGTTGTTGTTATTATTATTTGACGTTGTCATCTGCAAAATGATGAAATAATTGCGCTGAAATTGTTTTGGATGTGAGATATGTACTATGTTCAGGTATTCATGGTGATATTTATATGGGGCTGAAAGCATTTTGCTAATAGCTCTCGAACAGCGACATGCCGTTACCATATACATATAAATAGCATGCGTTGATTCCTTAATAAACGAGCTGTCATAATTTTGTGTGTTCTCAATTTCTTAAAACTTTTGTATTTTAAATATGGAATTGTTATCAGCACTTTTTGTTGTAATTGTAAAAATTAAAAACAAAACTTAAATAAGGGAAGATTTACTTATTTAGTCTCATAATTTGGATTAATATCTTATTTTTGGAACTATTTTTTCGGTCCAGATAATTTTCTATTCTTAAAAATTTAATATATACGGGTAATATGTCTCAATATTGACTTATTATCGAGTTTTGGAGGAGGCCAATAATATTGTCATAATTCAAAGTGCTGTAAGAAAGCAAGAGAAAGCATACTTTTAGCGGTTTATCGTATCTGCCGTCTCTTCCATTAAGACCAGCCAGATAACTCCGATTCTTTCAAAACTTTTATGTACATATATATATTTATACTCTCGCAACCTGTTGCACAGAGTATCATAGTTTTGTTCACATAACGGTTGTTTGTGTCACCAAGAAATATAAGAGTTAGATATGGGGTTATATATACATAAATGATCAGGATGACGAGTAGATTTGAAATCCGGATGTCTGTCCGTCCGTCTGTCCGTCTGTCCGTCTGTCCGTGCAAGCGATAACTTGAGTAAAAATTAAGATATCTTAATGAAACTTGGAACACATGTTCCTTGGCACCCTGAGGAGGTTGCTTTCGAAAATGGGCAAAATCGGTCCACTGCCACTCCCACAAAATGTAGGAAACCGAAAACCTATACAGTGTCATAACTAAGCCATAAATAAAGTTATGAAAATGAAATTTGGAACATAGGATCCCATTAGGGAGGGGCACATTTGGATGTAATTTTTTTGGAAAAGTGGGCGTGACCCCGCCCTCAAATAAGTTTTTTTGTATATAACTCGCAAACCAATAAAGCTATATAAGCCAAACTTTCTGCAGTCGTTTCTTTTACCCATTTCCTTATACAGTCCAAAAATGAAAGAAATCGGATAATAACCACGCCCACCTCCCATACAAAAGTTAGGTTGAAAATTACGAAAAGTGGGTTAACTCCCTAACGAAAAACGCCAGAAACACCAAATTTTACATAAGAAATGGCAGAAAAAAGCTGCACTGAGATTTTTTTACAAAATGGAAAATGGGCGTGGCGTCGCTCACTTATGGGTCAAAAACCATATCTCAAGAACTATTCGACCGATTTCAATGAAATTCGGTATATAACACTTTCTTGACACCCTGATGACACGGGTGGAATATGGGCGAAATCGGTTCACAACTACGTCTACTTCCCATATAACCCAATTTTGAATTCCATCTGATTCGTTCACTTTATAATGTATTCATAAGGAACCAATGAAGCTAGCGGAATAAAACTTTACACAAATACTGTATTTGAGCTGTGACATCACTTGTGGAAAAATTGTCAAAATCGGACCATGACTTTTCAAGGCGCCTGATATCAAACATGAAGAACTCAGTGCCTAAGGTTAATTTTTCACCGAAAATATAGGTAAATCCCTCAGATATTTTAATGTAATTCATTCCCTCTGAATTTTTTTCTTATAACAGTTTCTCTCTGTACCTGAAATGGTAAAAATCGGGTCATAACTTCCCCCAGATCCTATATACCTAATTATAAGTAATATTAAATTAAGTGATCGTATAGTCTTCGATACATTGTATCTTGGTGGTGAAAACGAGTGAAATCGGTTTAGGAATTACCTCAGTCCCCATATACTATTTATGATGATTTTCGTTATTCTATTGAACTTTATGCCGAATATATGGGTCGAATTGTGTTGTCTTTATAAAATTACATCAATAAATTGCGAGAGTATAAAATGTTCGGTTACACCCGAACTTAGCCCTTCCTTACTTGTTAATTATTATTTTAGATTTTACACGGTATTTTATTGGTGGGTCCATTGAGGGACCACTAGTTGCTCATGACAGAAATACATTTTAAATATACATATATTTATTTTACCAAAATCCACACATTATTGATATGTGGCCATCAATATCGATCTCCTAAAACCAATGGACTGTCATCATTAGTAGTCACTTCAATGTACAAAGTTGTCCTTGAAATTATTTTTTCGATGCACTCTTGCTCAAGTCAGAATGTAAATGACTACAAAGCTCACACACAAGTGACGACTGTACTAAAAGTTAACTGATATCTTAAAGCAAAATATCACGTCACGTGATGTAGTATATACATCATTTAAAAAGGGATATTAATACATGAAAAATTTACAAAAATAGCGGTGGGTTCCAGAGGAACCGTTTAAGTGTAAAGTTGTGATGGAGAGGATTGAAGAGGAAAAATATACTTCTATCATGCATCTGCTTCTTGGATGCAAGTTGCAGAAGCTGCTTGGAAGAGGCTGAGGTAGAATCTTCTCTACCTATTTCCTTTGGAATGTTCCGCCTTTGCGAGATCTAGGCTAAATTGAGGTGGTAAATTGTTTTTTTGGCATCACAAAGTACTGTCCTTAATAATCTATGTGTGTTTTTTTAGGAACTTAACCTAAGCTATCTGGTTGTTGTTCTCTTAATTTCGATTTCATGTATTAAATAGTAAGATACTCGGATAATGTTTTTCGGGGAAGGAAATCGAAAGATACCGAAGAAATTTCTTTGCTGTCCGATGAGTAGAATCGCTGTTATGATATACATTTTATCATATAGCCTTCTTGGAACATTGTTTTCTTTGTTTCTCGGAAATAAATTTAATCAATAGGTTGCGCTGATATCAATTAATTTAAATTGCCATATTTAGACAACATTTTGTCATATTCAGTGAAAAGAGGATAACAGCTTTAACATGCTCTTATGGATGAATTTGATGACTGTTACCGACTGCGAAACTGTCTGAAGTAATATTTTTTTTCAAAATATTTTTTTTTTACTTTTGCATCTAACTAACGGTTAAATTAAAGAATTTTTATAACAAATTTATTTAGTAAAATTTTTAATCAGATGAATTTGTTAAATTTAATCGATTTAAAATGATTTACTCAAACAAAGATCTAACATCTTCGCTTATACTTGATTCTGCAGATACTATAAATTTGTCTCAAGCGAATAAAATGTGTGACTTCACCTGATTTTTACATATTCATGTACTCGACATATCCACATATATTAATACAATATTTGTATACGGATATTAGCACTACACTAGAGTGTAATAATTTATGCATACCAACAAACAAACTTGCATATTTTACCCGCCAAGTAACAACATTCATGTCAACTGACACAAGCATATTACAGAGTTACAAAATTACAACAACCAAAAATGCGGTGAAAAAATACGAAATTTATTGCTACCATTACCTCAGCAATTGTCTGCAATTGTGGTTCATTGAAATTTTGGTTTGCTTGCAAAATGCAATTAAACATGCAGTGAAGCGATCAGAGCAATTACAACTTCGGGCAACAGAAAATACCAAAAAAGCGCAAAAAAAACGGCAAAAACAAAGTACGCTAAAAGCAATAAAATTTTAATATGCCACAGCTGTGCAAAAAAAACATATGTATATATAACAACAACAATAGCAATGCAATGCAGCTGACTTGTAAATTGTATGCGAAAATATTTGAACTACATTGGAACTTACATTGGAGCTTGAAGCTTCAAGGGAACACCGCATCATATAATCGTATGTGTGTTTGTGTTTGTGACAGTATGCAAATGCGGGCATCTTGTAAGCGCTAGTCGCTCGCTCATGTAGGGGACATTTGTAATTTGACTCGAAAGTGAAGCGGTTGGCAGCAATACCTTTTTATTGCCATACATTTGGCTTTGATGGTGCAACTTGCACATTAGTGTATGCAGGAAAAGTTGCGCAAAAGTACATGGCTTTAGGTAGGCGTGGGTGTGTGTGTCACTGAAGAGTGCCACAACGGTTTTGCAACTCTGCATACAAATTTAACGAAATCACTTTAGTTTTGAATTACTTTTTTAATGTTTTCTAAACAAATCAGTTTTATTGTTAATTCGAATTTAAATTTTTCTAGTGAAAATGTTCGGAATATAAATGCTTACTGTTAAAAATATTAGTTTTTGAAATTTAATTAATTTGTTAAATTTTAATATTTAATTTTAGCTTTGGTACCCAATAATAAATAATCACTTTATTATCATGCTTTTCCCACTTAACTCTATTTGCGAGAGTTTTTGAAGTAATTATTTGTCATCGCGCCACAATGTAGGCATCGTTTTTATATCTTGAACTCTTTTTGTCTTTTTTAAACTGACTCCTTTCGCGTTCTCTTTTAAAAGCATCGTAGGAGTTACTTAGTCACAAATTCAGCACTGACTTTTTAAACTTTAGGCCTATTTGTAAATCATATGGTAAAACAAATTTTTATCCAATATTATGTGAATAATGCATATGAATCTTGAAACAGCTAAACTCGTACGAAAATAATAATTTAAAACAAGTAAAGTAGGGCTAAGTTCGGGTATAACCGAATATTTTATACTCTCGAAATTTATTGAATTTTATTAATATAACACACAATTTGACCCACATATTCGGCATATATATGGCATAAAGTCCATTGAAAGTTGGAAACCCTAATATTAGGTATATGGGAGTTAGGTGAAGTTATGATCCGATTTCACTGATTTTTGGCACGGAGACATATTATTAGAAGAAACATATTCCCTCTGAATTTCTTCAAAATATCTGAGATACTTACCTATATTTTTGGTAACAAATTTGTTAGAAGCACTGAGGTCCTCATATTTGATATATAGGGTCTCGAAAATTTATAAACTTATTTCATCGATTTTTAGAAGGGCGATGCCAGTCTTTAAATGCAGTATTTTTGCAAAGTTCAGTTTCGATATCTTCACTAGTGCTTACTTTATACATATATTGAAAAGTAAACGATTCTGATCTTTAAGTTCTGGAATATGGGAAGTAGGCGTGGTTGTGATCCGATTTGGCCTATTTTCACAAGATATCATTGGGAAGCTTGGAAGATATAATGAACCAAATTTCATTGAAATTGGTCGAGTAGTTTTGAATGCAGAGTAGTAGGAGAAATTCAGCTAGAGTGGTTTTGAGTGCAGCTCTTCTCTCCATCTTTATAACCAAATTGAAGGTCTCTGGTGGTTTTCCTTACTAAATTAAAGCATTTTTAGTAGTTTTCAACATAATCTTTGTATGGAAGGTGGGCGTGGTTATAATCCGATTTCCTTCATTTTTAGAATGTATAAGGAATTGCCTGAGAGTTTCGTTGATATAGCTTTAGTATTTAGTATTTTAGTATATGAACAGAATACTTAGAAGGCGGCGGGGTCACGCCAAAAAAACTACATCCAAATATTCCCCTTCATAGTGTTTGTACCAAACATTAATTTCATAGCTTAATTTATGGGTTTGGTATATATAACCCTATACAACCAACCGTTAGGAAGACAAAACTCTAATACTCCCTTTAGCACCTTTGTTGAGAGAGTATAAAAAAAATATTTTGAAATATTCGATAATTGAAAATATTGTTTTAAAAATCTCATCAGTACCTTATACAATATGTTAAATATCATTAAATTTATTTTCAACCGAAATAAAAATTGTAAAATTTAATTTTAAATAATCAATTAAGCGTTAATAGATGTTTTTAATTTAATTGTAAGTTCTGTCTTTCTTTTTTATTTTTCCTAATAAATTTTTTTTTTCTTAAATAATGTATATTGCCATAATTAAAATTTTTTCTATTGTTTCTTTTATTATTTTTCAAATAACCTTCTAATTTTCTTTGCTCCGATTTTTTGGCCTTTTGATTTTTTAGCCTTAAAATGTTACAAAATCAAATTTTATGCCATTTGAACATTCCAATTAGAAAATAACTTTTAATCAGCCAAATTCACTTGAATTGCCGTTAAGTAAATCAACCAATCAAATTTCCAATATTGCAAATATTTGTTAAAACAAAAAAATGAGCTGCTAAATTTTATTACGAACTTTATGAAGCCAATAGCAAAATGATTTTCTAACTAAACATTTTCAGAATTGTTTTTCCATGAAATTTGTTGGTAACTAACCAATTGTACTTTACCATTGATATACGCTTTAAGCTAAATGTGGTATTATTGGTGTTTTTGGTATAACAAAATCTAGCATTTTTCTGCTGGAAATAGCTTTATTAGATTTCTCTGAACTTTTTTTTTATTTTTTTTTAAGTTTTTCCAAAATGGGCTTTTAAAACAGTTTGAGAATAAAAAAAGTTCTTTAATGAAACTCCTTTGAGCAAAACGTTTGTATTTGCGTATGTTTAAGCTGAAACCGATGTGGTACAAATAAATGCTTTCAGTTTCAAAGCATAGCTTTTGGTCTTCAGACACACATAGCACATATACACGAGACTATATTTGCTTGTTTATACATACTGGATTGTATATGAAAACATTTACACATATTCACACACATACGTATATGTGTATGTGTTTGCTTCAGGTTGTTTGCATTTAGAAAGCGAGGAATCACTTTTCAAACATATGTGTGTGCGTCATTGGCGATTGGCTTTGTGTATCACTCTCGCACAGTTTATTTAGTTTTCAAAAACCAAAACTAAAAAAGGAAAAAAAAAATGAAAATAAAATGAAATCATCATGATTGCAATTGTTTTAGAGCAACTAGGAACAACTAGTCAGAGAGGCATGCAAAAAACAAAAAGGACAACAAAAGAGTTGAAACCAACTGAGTCTTAGATCAACAATTGAAGCGTAAAATCCACAGTTCCGCGCTGCAGCCACGTAGCTCACCGAAGGGTTTAGCGCTGCCGCACCGCACCAGCGACCCTTGAGCGTGCCAATCGCGCCATTTTTGCTATGTAATCAAGAGATTCGACGCAAAAACACTGCGTACGCGTTTAAATGCAGACAAACAAACAAACACACGCATCCAGCAGCTGGCAATCGCGTTAATCTGACGTCCTTGTCTCTGCATGCCCTGCGTAGACAACGTGATCAATGCAAATGTTGCGACATTCCCCGCATGACTTCTGTGCTTCTGCTTCTTCGGAGTTCTTTTGTTTTATTCTGCATATTTTTTTTCAGAATAGGCGAATAGTTTGCGTAGAGCGAATGCGTTAAACAATGAAATTACAGTGGCCATTTAAGAATATTATTTTTTATTCCTTTTCCTAGTTCTTTTCTCCGTTTTTGCATGCCGCTTAGATTATTTTTTCTGCTTATCTTTGATTGTTAGTGTTTTTCTTGCACGCCGTAATCATTATTGATTTTCACTCTGTGACATACAGACACATTCGCTTTGTGGTTTGTGTGTAAACTACGCACAGACCACATTTAGATGTGAAAAGAACAGAAGAATTAAAGTAAAAGTAAACGGAATGAATTGAGAAGGAAAAAAAAACTAGAGTATTTGATTGATTTATTTTCTTTGGAATTATTTAATAAATGTATATATTTTATACTTTTGTACTATGTTTCTGACGGTGTAATAGTTTGAATTCTAAAAAACGCCTAAGATAATCGATATACATGTACAGTATTTTATAACTAAAATATTGATCCGTAAGGGATCACTTTCAGCTCCCAAATCATAATATCAGAAATGTAATGTATAGTGTATGTACTGAACATATCCAAAAACTCCTAGCAATGCTATTTCCTACCTCTCTTCCTTAGCAAACAGTCCTAGGTCCATTTCGTTTTCGAGGCTGTTGTTGTGGTTTCGTGATAATTAGCTTCGGGTAGGAGGTTATCGGCCCTCGTCCGTCTGCGGTCAGTATTCACTTCATTTTATGCGTTCCGTTGCTCACCACCGGGGTTATCCAAGCAATGGTGATGCCCAATCTCGAGTAGGAGTTAACAGCTCCACCGACGAGAATGAAAGGCAAGGGGATAGACAGTAAGAGGTTAGGAACATCATTTCGTAGAATCATATGTCAAGTTGCACATCACTTCCCTACGTTACTTTCAATCTGAAAATGTGTGAGTCATGCCAAAACGTTGCATATCGCATAGATATAGACATAGATATGTAGTAATTTTTGTAAAATATATACATATATATTATATCAAGTTTCCATCGATCTCGAATGCGGTTTTTGCTTCCAATTGCTTGGACAATATTGCTCAATAACTTCGCCCGACTATGCGAAATGAACTTCGTAATTAAAAATAGTTGCAAAAATAATCACTACTTCGACACCTTGTGTTTGGAGTGAAACGGTAAATAAACAGAATTATGCTGGATTAATGTTTCAAAACTATTTCAAAAGTTGAAAGAAAGTAACAATTCTTATAATTATTCCTATTTTTTTCGTCGTATTAAAAAATATTCTTAAGATGTACCGATCAAATATTGATAAACAAACCTTACATCCATTCTAAGCTTTCAATTTTGTAGCAGACAATGCTGAGATATTAATAATAAATATAGAAAATTAATTAAAAAGTTGAATCAACAGCTGTGAAGATTCCAATAAGCCTTTAAACACTTCGTGAAACCTTTTATGAAGAGTTAAATGCTAATTTCTCTCAATTTCCTTGTAAATATATTATTAAAGATTCAACACCATCAAAATTCGCTTAGAAAAATGGTCAATCCATGCATTAAGATAAAAGCGTTTCACTCGATTGATGGATAATCAGTATCACACGTTATTAAAGGCCTCCACCAAAAACTTCGAAACTAAGTGAAAAAAGTGGAATGCCACCAACAAAAGTAGCTGAAGGCAGGTTCAAGTTTTCCCATCACTCATCATTCATTCATGACACAAGCAAGTAAACTTCATTTGCAATTGTTCGCCATAAATACATAAATATGTGTGGCAGCATGAGGTCTGAGCTTTGCGCTGCGGAGAGGGTTAACTTCACTGGAAACAAAAAACAAAAAATTAAAATAATATATCAAAATAAATTAAAGAAAAAAATCAAATAAATCGGATAACAAATCAATGACAACGAAATGCTTTTAAAACACAAACACACAGCAGTGGAAGCCGCAGCAAATCCGTCATGCGACTGTGGCAAAATACACAAGGCGCGCAAACACAATTTGAACACATTGAACACACATACATAAAAAGAGCACGGGCGTGCAACAGTGATTCATCTGCACTTATCTGCCTCAACGGTTCACATTGTGTACATTTGTATGACGGCGATTGGAATTGAAGTGCCTTACTTGTCGATATATCGAAAGGCGTCGATAATGAGGTTGCTCATACGCCCCGGTGCTGCAGCATGCACATCAAATACACTGTTGTGTATGCTCCAAGTGCACAAGTGCATGTATTTTACATATACAGATACTTTATATATATATATATATAAAGTCTATATATATATATATACTTTATATACATGCTGCTCTCAAAGCCCCTGAGCGTATGCATGTATTGCCATTGAAAGTGTTCAACTCAGCGCAACTTGCCTTGGCTCAGCTTGGCTTTGCCTTGTGTGTGTAATGTGTCAAAGAGTTGCCGTAACTGATGTTCCGGGTGCAATCACTCTGCACTACACACACATTGCTTTAACATTTTTATTTATTTATATGTGTCTCTGTGTTTGTGTGCGTATGTGGAAAAATGTATTCACAGTTCAGTTGCCATTATCCAGGGAGTACACTTCAATTCACTCTAGCATACTTATCTGCCCGCATTTATACGCCTACAAATGTGCACTTTCAATGCCGTTTGCCATTTGACTGAACTCACTTGCTGCTGCTGTGGCAGTTGCAGTTGCATCTTTCATCCGGTTTGTGTTATTGTTGTTGCAATGCAATATCTATCAAATAATGTGCTTGTATTTTCTTTTAAAATCTACTCTGTAGTTGCATAAATATGTGTTTGTTTAGAAATCATAAAGATTTTTCAGTTTCAGCAAAGATTTTTTTGAAAGATAAGATCTCATATAAAATTGTATATATAATTTGTAGACAAGATACTGAAGTTCAGGGATATAGTGATAAAACTTAACAATAATAAATGAGGACTTTTTCGAACTTAGATACCTAGATATCATCACAGATCTCTTTTATTTTTCAAAATATTTTTATTTTTATGACAAAAATTATTTTTTTCAGTAGACGAAAGTCTATATAATAATTATAATATTAAAATTCATTATTATTCAATAAACTAAAACCCTCTTTTATCAACAACAATTTTCAAGCAAAATCTATGGAGAGAAGAATGTGAATATAATGAAGAAGGGAAAGAGAGGTAAATAGAGTGAGTGAATGCGGGAAAAAAATGAGACAGATAGATGTAGTGAGAGTCAGAAAACGAGAGAGAGATGGACAGAGAGGGACAGCAAGATAAAAAATAGAGAGTGAGGCAATTAGTTTGAAAATCTGTAGAGCATAGTAAATTAAAGGTTAAGGCGAACCTTAGAATTGTGGACCTCTAGCTCCAATTTCGCACTATAAATTTTCCAGAAAAGTCAACTTTCTCTCGTCTTTGTCTTTCAACTAGTCGTAGCTGATTTATAAGCATAGACTATTGACGCATATTCTGGGAGATCTTCTCACAAAAATTAATGTTCGAAATTTCAAAAGCGATTGTTCTGGTACATGGTATAGTCTTAAGGGTTTGACAATTTTTAAAAATCGATCCTGAGAAAGCGGCACGGTCGTATCTTGAATAGTTTTTGAATGACAGCATTCTAATGAGCGATCGCTCCCAGGTATAAGCCGCTATAGTCGAAACTTCAAATGCGTTTTTACTTGAAACGGCATTTCTCAAAATTGCTAACATCATAACTCAACGAGAAATTGACCGATTCAAATTTAAACTGAGTAGTCTTGAGTATATTTACTATACAATGATCTGCGACCTTTTTGATTTGTTGAAAACTGCCAACTTGGCATTTAAAAAACTACTATTTTTTAACTAAAAAACGAATTTTTTTTTCAGAACTACGTCATTTTGTTAATTTTTGATATTTTTCAAAAATCTTAGGTCATTATATAGGAAATACCTTCAACTTTAATAACTTTTTCGATTTTTTTTGGTCGTTAGGGAACTTTTTTGTGCAACCTCCCAAGACAGCACTCTGTTATTTTTCAATATTTTTGTAAAATCTTAAAATATATGTAGCTGAAAATATACCTTATTATGTCCAAAGAAGTTCGAAACATTCGATCGAGTACTTTCTGTAAAAAAAATTCACGAAAATCGTCAAATTTTTCCGTGGCTTATATTTTTTTTCACCAGTTTAATACTGCCTATTTGCTTTATGTACATTAAAAAGGCTTTATGTACATGTAATTAAAATATGATAAATTACGAAATCGTATATAGAAAGAATATATGTATATTTTTTAACAATTATGTATATTTCCTTGCTAACTACCACAATATCAAACTAATTCCTAATTTTTACCATTCAAATTGAATGCCAAAAATTATTGAAATTAATGCCAAATCGCTTCTCTCACATTTTCACATCACCACAAAAAGGCAATTCAACCACCGTTCAAAAGTTGCCAGCTGCCAGACATTTGCTCATAATTTGCCAATTAGCACCCAGTCACAAAGTGACCGCTGATCGGCCGACGCCATGTTTTTTCACTGTCCACCTCCACTGCGCACAGAACAGTAACCCACAACCACAACAACAACAAAATGGCAAATGAACAATTGCCAACTTTAATTTACTTTGTAAATTTGATTTTTTCGTTGGCTAAACGTTTTTATTGCATTTATTTTAAATCTTACGCTTTGGTATTTGACTTTTTGGCTTCTTTTCTCTTGAATTTTTTTGTGCTTTTCGCATTCACAACTTTTCGCGTTTTGTTCGACATACTTTGTGTCACTTGCTTTGCGGCTTGCAACAGTTGTTGTTGTTGCTTTTGAGATTTGTTGGTAATCTCAGCACGTGCTCGCTTTTTATACGAAAAGTTTGAACTTCGTACACCCCATGCCGTATTGCCGCGCTCGATGCTTCCACCCGCTAATATTCCACTGCTCGCAGCTATTTCACTTTGCGATTTGTCACTGTGGCATTTCAGTGATTGTCTTTTTTAATTTATTGGAGTTGTTTGCTTTTGCATTTGTTCGGATAGAAATATGGAAAGTTTCGTTTTCTTGCGCTGCATGCTAAGTTGTTTTCAGTTAGGTTTCTTTATTAGAATTCATTTGAATTTGTATGAGTTGAATTTGACTAGTTTCATTGTGTTTTGGAAGGATATTAATATGGGTTGGAGATTATTTAAATAATGGTTCGGAGAAACTTACTTAAGTTAATCAAGTTCCATCAAGTTGTTGGCTGACATAATCCGAAAAACTTAACTCGACAAAACCACATAGCACAAAGCATTTTCCTCAATTAAATTTTTCTTTTTTATGGGATCTGAGATTGTATTTGTGGGTGAACTATTCCTCGGTTTTTTTGAAACATGAAATCCAGAAATATAGGTTTCAGATTCATTATTTTTCTAGGAAGACAACTGTTCAATCTCTCATACCTCAACTCTAGTCCACCCTCCACTGCGTGACCGTCATTTTTTTATATTTTCTCTTTCAGCACTTTAACTATGTCACCTTTTCAATTCAAATGGTGGGTTTCAACTTGCAACACAGCTAACCAGCCAGCCACCTACAAATATGTATATGTATATATACGAGTATACTCGTGTACACAAGAACAATGCGAGCTCGTGTCTGCTTCTTACGCACCAAGACAATTAAAATTGTGGTTAAACATGTCAGATTGGTGGGTTTAAAAACACCGTTAAATTAAATATGATGCATATACTTGCACACGGTCAACGGAACTGAGCTGACCGTCCGACAAACCGACCGTCCAACGGTTCACTCCTGTGCCTGCCCGCGACCACCGCTTGCCGTGCGACTTTCATTTACCCACGGCATTATGGGATAAGTCAGTTTTTAAATCGCAATGCAACACTTGGCATTTGTGTGTGAGAATATATATTTTACAGACTCTTTTTCGTTTTTGTTTGGCTTCGCCTTCATTCGGCACGCTCAGCACATTCCTTCGGCGACACTGGCATTTTATCGCGAAAACAAAATTAATTTACGTCTCCACGCTTGCCGGGGCTATCTGCACTGCCACTTTTCTTATCCGGCTATGAAATGACGGTTGAGCGTAGAGAAGACTCGAGCGCCAGTGCGTAGAAAGGACAACTTTAGAGAAAAGTGAAACGAAAGGATTCCTGCGCCTTAATTGCGAAGTTGTTTAATTTTGCATGAATGTTAAGTAAAGTAAGTTTTATGTTGCACAACATTTTTCATGCGTTTCATGTTGAATAAATCAACTCAGACTTCAGTTATCAAGAATATATATAGTATGTACCGCTCAACGAGTAATGAAGAAGTAGCAGTGCGCATATTGAAAAAGGATACTGAAATGTGTGCAGGCAAAAGTGTAACTCAACTAGCTTTTTGCATGCCAGCGCTTTAATTACCTATTTTCAAAAGTTGTCTTTTGACTTACATTCTATTGCCTTCATGGAATCACGATTGCTTGAAATTTACTATGAAATGAAGTTCTTGTCGTGTGCTACTTGAGCGCATTTCTTGTATTATAATTCATTTAAATTCCGTTCCACTATTATTCCTCTCTTTTGCGAATCTTTCGGGTACTAATTAAGATTTCTTAATATAATATGACTTTAAATTACAGCTACAATAACAGGATCTAACGAAAAGCTCGTATACATCCAAATAATAGTCGCTTTGATTACCATCTTATTACATATACAGTTATGTGGAAATAATAAGGACAGTGGCCTTCAGTTAATGAATTTGATGTGCATCCAGAAATTTGAGAGAATCAAAGTACGTTCTTTGCTTTGATTGTGTGAGAGAGTTCGAGAACGTCTTTGGATCTAATATAATTTATTTTCTGATGTCCGCTTTGAAAGTCAAGTCGGGCGTCATCCTGTTGATTCTTAGGTTTCTTCTATAATTATCGATGAAGTCTAGTCAATTTACCATTTATTTTTGCTTAATTAGAAAGTCTATATTCTAACGAGTGTTTGATATGTCTCCGAAAACAATGTCTCAAGCATTAGAAGTCTGTGCGGTGGGAGCGCGCCGAGAGTATATTTTTTTCTTCTGATACCTTTCTCTCATAACCACATTTTTCGAGACGGTGTACACGATAACTCAAAAACTATTCATCCAATTGACTTGAGAATTGAAATACATCTTCTTAAATAGATTTTTCCACAGAGTCACGTGGGATTTTGTCGATTGAATAATTTGAAACATTTTCAATAAATTTTTTGTACGATATTTTTAGAAAAACATTTTTTTACTTGTTTCAGACAAAAATTTTAATGCCAATAATGTATACAATCACGGAGTGCTCCGGAAAAATTGATGCACGCTAATGCTTGCATCTCTGCCATTTTTAATTAAAAACAATTTTTTTTTTAAATATTTATAAAGCTTAAGATACATATGTATTAAAATAGGCAATAAATGTAAAGAACTCCTACTCAAATAGTTTTGCCAAACCATCCGATTTTCATGCGTTCTGGGTGGCGGAATCCCTTAAAGCTTATTGGCGTATTCTAACATATTAAAAATTATATATTGTCTGTTTGAATGTTCATAAAGTTCTATAACATTTTGTAGAGTGAACTGAAAATCTCCGCACAAATTGTAATTTCAAATTCATTTAATAAATAGCAAGATGATAAATTAATTATGCACACGAGTATACCCATATGTGCAAATATGTGATCAAAATGCTTTCATTTCCTATTATTCTAATTAAATTTACTAATCATGCTTTGATTGCAGCTTTGCGCTCTCCAACTCCAGCTTCAGTCATTATTGATTTTAATATTTATATGCATAGTAAACAAATGCAACCGAAAGTAGTTGAGCAAATATGTTTCGGTAGTAGGAGAGACATGTAGCATATGTGTTTTTCAGAGATATAGAAATGATACTTCAACTAAAACACTTTCACATTTTTTAAATTTATTTAGTAGTTCCCATTTATGGCATGAAAAGTCTGAATCTAATTTTGGAATTACAGAGTCTTATAAAGACCATGCCATCGTTCCAAAGATCAACCACTTTTATAATGCGCTGAAAGTTGTTTTTCAACTAGTCATTTCTTGGTATACCCTCAAATTACACTGTCTAGATGGTTACATCTTCTAGTTCAACAGTCTTTTCCAAAATTATACTGAACATTAATGTCAAATTTGTTTATTTAAATTGACAGCTGGTTTGACAATTATCTCTCTTGACATTTTTATATATTTTTAGAAAATTTATAAAATATTTCTTCAAACATTTGTTTTAAATTGAGTATAAATTTATTTTAGTATAATAATTTAAAAAGCACTGGTTCTTTTCTATTATCCAAATTTACACACACACAAATTGGCTCACCCTAGTGTAGGTTAGAAAACAAAATATTTCGCATTTATTGCTATTGCTGTTGTTTATAAAAGTTATTATGATTTTAATATAAATATGTTTTCACTCACACAACCAGCTTTGGTCATACAAATTAAAATAAATATTTGTGAATTTATAAAATTAAATCCGCTAACGTAGGCTGTGTAATTAGAAAAAATTAACCACGCGTCAACACTTCAGTAGTAATTAGTTAAAATATTGTTTGCTTTTCATTATTTTGATTACTAATTTTTTCCAAAGCTATTTACATTAAAATGTCGCATGAAAATTAATTAATTGAATAGCGCGTGGGAAGAGTATGTCATTTGTTATATGATTTGTCCACAAAAATTCGCACCAGACTCCACTTAGAGCAATCAGTTGTGCATTCCATGAGAGATCTTCACTAAAATCTCCTTATCCTAGTGCTTTCCTACAAAGGGGGTGGACAGATGTATCTCCTTGATATCTGTAAGTAATTACTGTCTAAAATATTATTTACTTCTGGCAGGAGAAATCTTATACGACTGAAGTCTGATTCAGGATTCAGACCTTTGTGTTCAAAAAATAACGGGAATTGTAAAATTCAAAATTTCACGGGTTTTGGAGAGTCCAATTGACAATTTTTCTTATCTTTGTGTCATAATTTTCTGTGGAGCATTTTGCTATCGGGCTATAAATTGCAAAGTTTTCGATGTCCGCGTCCGCAGGAGCTTCCTTAAGTTTCCTTATTTATCTTTACTTATAGATTATTTTATATATGCTTCAAAATTTCAAATTAAAAATTCATGGAAATAAAACCAATAATCTTTTATTTCTTATGAGTATGTTATGAAATGGTTTAAACTTAAGTGGATTAGAGACAATTTTCCGTCCGAACTTGCAGACATATTCAAATGTCATAAAGCAGACAACTTTAGAGAGCAATGCAATCTTAAAATGCACTTCCATTTTCCATTTACGAAGAATATGACAGTCCAAGTAGCACTTTTGCAAATGGCAATTTCCATTTCATTTCTGCATTTATCTAAATGCGGCAATAAACTCGAGAATTAAGCGATGCGCACTGTCAAGCGCAATCGAGCAAGAATTTCGAGAGTAAACTAAATCGCACATAGCCACATAGCTTTGAGTAGTCACATCGTGTGGATATTTCTATTTCTATTGCTATTTATTGCCGGAATTTTTCCAATTACAATCAGTGAAGCAGCGTTGTGCCAAAAAAATGCAAGCGAACTCCATTACAAATTACGCGGCAGCAAAGCCGGAATTTCGATACACAAATCGTGCGCTGAGTAAAGCTGAGAGAAACTTCCGTAAAGCACATCAAATTCCAAAGCTAAATGGAAATTCAAATATTTCTTTCTAAATGTTAGTTGAAATAAATTCAGTTGATTGCACACGCGCACACCCAAAGGAATGAAAGTTTGCCAAAAACAATCCGTTCGAGCGCCACATTCCAGCGCCTTCAACGTGGCGCTTAGCCGATTGTCGCTGTGCCTCAAAACAATTTGCCGGCAAGCAGTTGCGTGATTTTACGCTTTTGGCTGCTGTTGTCTTCTTGTTGTTACTTCGCACGGCGTTGTTGCTCATTTCGCCGGACGCGGCGCCCTTTTGACGCCCAGGCGACACTGACTGCGGTCAGGTCAGCTCCGATGGCTGTTTGCCAAGAGCGTTGAGCGAATGCCTGTCGAGGTGTTGTCAAGTCAAGTTCAAGGCGAATAACAGTAACTGCCTTCAGCATACGGGTTAACTGTATACATGTACACAGGCGGACAAGACAATCAAGTGTGAGTGGTAAAACTGTTTTATTTAACGAAACTTTTGGTAGCGAATATCTGAATCACTCGTGCGTGCCTACGCTTGTTTTCTGTTTTGTTATGCAGATTTTTTATTTGGCTACTTTTTTATAACTTTTACAAAATTTTTGGACTAGAAGCAGTTATTTTCAAAGTTATATAACTTCTATTTGGCTTTTATTTGGTTTTTTATTGATTTATTTATAAATGGGAATAGTGATGAGCAACTTATCCACAATTCCTCCATTATTTGAAATGTAACAAACGTTTGAAATGATTTCATTAACATGTCTCAATTTTACTTTGTTCAAAATCAAAATTTACTTTTTATCATTTTACATTACTGTTTGCTTTGTCAATAGATATCATGAACACCCTTTACTTGAATATTTTCGTTTTCAGTGTGTCCTTACTTACCTTAAATTGTAAGGGCTAAGTGGTTGTCCGCTTTAAGGTTGATCCAGTAAACGTCTAATGAACAACAAACAGCCAGTTTGGATATTGACACCGCGGGATTCCATAACGCACTTAAAGCTGTTGAAGCTGCAGGAATACTTCAGACTGGGATTTACGATTTAGGACTACCACGAGCAAATATTTTTGAGGTGATGTCGATTATGTTCAGATTAAAATTAACTTATACTTTTAAGCTCAGTATATTTTGGCACAACATTACTGACTACCGTAATGTAGTTTCTCTTGAGATTTTAGTATCTGAAACTGGGGAAGATATAATATTCAGATTTTGTCCAGAGAATTATGAAAAATGGCAGTGCGAATATCCAGCCATCAATATCTGTCAAGGCATCCAATTGTGCAATCTAAACGAAAAACGCTTCTAGGAACGCTTTTACAGAAGAACTTACAGAATGAAGCTGCACTCAGAGACATTTTTTTGTAAAAGGGGCGGGGCGAAGCCCACATATGGGTTAAAAATCACATCTCAGAAACTACTAAACCGATTCTAATGAAATTCGGTATAATATAATTTTCTTAACACCCTGATGACACGGGCAGAATATGGGCAAAATCGGTTCACAACCACGCCTGATTCGAATATAACTCAAGCAGATGGAATTTTTATACTCTCGCAACAAATGTTGCTAAAGAGAGTATTATAGTTTTGTTCACATAACGGTTGTTTGTAACACCCAAAACTAAACAAGTTAGATATAGGGTTATATATACCAAAGTGATCAGGGTGAAGAGTGGAGTACAAATCCGAATGTCTGTCTGTCCGTCCGTCCGTCTGTGCAAGCTGTAACTTGAGTAAAAATTAAGATATCTTGATGAAACTTGGCACACTTATTTCTTGGCATCATAGGAAGGTTGCTTGAGCAAAATCGGACCACTGCCACGCCCACAAAATGGCGAAAACCGAAAACACATAAAGTGCCATAACTAAGCCATAAATAAAGCTATGGAAATAAAATTTGGTATGAAGGATCGTACTATGAAGTGGCATATTTGGATGTAATTTTTTTGGGGAAGTGGGCGTGGCCCCGCCCCCTACTAAGTTTTTTGTACATATCTCGCAAACCAATAGAGCTATATAAACCAAACTTTCTGCAGTCGTTTTTTTAGCCACTTCCTAATACAGTCCAAAATGAAAGAAATCGGATCATAACCACGCCCACCTCCCATACAAAAGTTAGGTTGAAAATTACTAAAAGTGGGTTAACTCACTAACGAAAAACGTTAGAAACACTAAATTTCACATAAGAAATGACAGATGAAAGCTGCACTCAGATTTTTTTACAAAATGGAAAATGGGCGTGGCGTCGCCCCCTTATGGGTCAAAAACCATATCTCAGGAACTACTTGACCGATTTCAATGAAACTTGGTTTGTAATAGTTTCCTTACATCCCAATGATATGTTGTGAAAATAGGCCAAATCGCTTCACAACCACGCCTACTTCCTATATACCAGAACTTTGAAGACGGTCTTAATCGTTTACTTTACAATAAATAAAGTAAGTACTAGTGAAGATATCGATGCAGAACTTTGCATAAATACTATGTTTATAGTGTGGCAGGCCAATTCTAAAAATCGCCGAAATCGGACCATAGGTTTTTAAGGCCCAATATATCGAACACGAGGACCTCGGTGCTTCTAACCTAATATTATGGTTTCCAACTTTCAATGGACTTTATACAATATATATGACGAATATGTGGGTCAAATTGTGTATTATATAATATAAATAAAGTTAAATAAATAAATTGCGAGAGTATAAAATGTTCGGCTACACCCGAACTTAGCCCTTCCTTACTTGTTTTATTCTAATAATGTGTATCTGTACCAAAAATGGTTAAAATCGGGTCATAACTTCCCCTTATACCTAATTAAAGGTATATCAAAAATACAGTAGGCTATATTCCGCATATAACGGTTAATAGGTGAAATAACTTAGCCAAATTTAGAGAGAGTGTAGTCTTGGATATAGTGTACCTTGGAGGTGAAAATGAAAGAAATCGGTTCAGGAATTACCTCAGCTTTGATGATTTTCGTTATTCTATTGGACTTTATGCCGAATAAATGGCCCAAATTGTGTTATGTTTATAAAAATGGCATCAATAAACTGCGAGAGTATAATATGCTGGGTTGCACCCGAACTTAGCCCCTCCTTACTTGTTATAACACTTTCTGTAACCTAATCGGATCTTCTTATGAGTATAGTCTGATGCTTGTATTTATTTGCATGGTAGAGAAATAATGTAGGAGTTTCGTTTTAATTAAAAATAAACATAAAGTATTCATTTTTATTTATTATTTACTTCTGTAGCGTTCATATTTGAAAATTCATATACTAACAACAATAAATATACATATCTTACTATAAAAACAATTTGCTTTATATTTGTGAATATTAAAAAAAAATCGGTTTTGCTGCAGAATTACAAAAAACCAGTATCAAATAAATGTAATTACGTCTAGTTAACAAAATATTGACGTGAAATTAATTTTATTTATAAAGGAATTAAGCGCATTTAGCCGCCAGACTTACTAATCTGAGGTACATACACACAATCGTTAGAACCGTTTTTGTAGCATATATGTACATATTTTTTTGTTTATTTCCCATTTCACGAAATTAATTGACTGTGAAATTTTTTGTGCAAACACATTTTGCCCTCTCTATGTTGTGTAATAAAATATGCATTTCTAATGAATTTCATAAATTCACATGCATGACCATAAAAATTCCAACACAAATGGCAATGAAATGAAAAAACGAAAATAAAAAGGTGAAATCCAATACAGAAACCTACAAAAGGTAGTCCAGTTCACGAGTCTATATAAAATTCACTATTTTTACAAATTTCTTCATAGGCAGGCTATGCGCTGGTAGATTTTTCAACAAAAGACTTTTTTCTATTTTCATACATTTTTTTGCCTTTCGGACCTTTTTCATTTCATTTTATTTCACTGTTTTTCATTTTAACTCATTCAACCGCGAATATGTCCGCCGTGTGGGTATAAAATCCTGAATTACGGCGTTTTGTAGCAATTCTGCGCTCTGGCTGATGACAAATTATCCTTTTTCATTATTAATGAAATTGTAACAACACGGTCTGCCAGCATGGGATGTGCGCGATGAAGACAACAGCAACACCAACAACGCCAAAAAATTGTACACTTGTTAAAGTTGCCACAAAATAAAACCACATCATTTAGCGCTGGCAAAAAAGCAAACACATGAAATGGATGCTTTATTCAGCGTTGCAAAAACAAAAGCATGAGAAAAAAAATAAAGTGAAATGCGAAAATAAGTTAAAACGCCACGTTCACCAACTCACCAGCACGCCAGAACGTAATTTAGCGTTTGTGTTGACAGCTGCCAACGCTGAGATAATGCGTTAACAATCCACCGCCGACGGCCTTCACCACAATTCGTGCCACCAACAGCAAATGGTTGGGGTTATTTAGTGGAAAACTACGAGGATGGGTTGATAAGTTTGGGGCTCTGTTTTGTTGAAGAGATTTTCTGAGTTAAATAAATCTCTTTGCCTCAGAAGATCTATGTTGTGTGATGATATGCTATCTCATGTTATAGTATGTAATGTGATGTTATGCTAACCTATGTTATGTTACGTTATGATATGTTATGTTATGTTATGTTATGTTATGTTATGCTATGCTATGTTATGTTATGTTATGCTATGTTATGTTAGGTTATGCTATGCTATGTTATGTTATGTTATGTTATGTTATGTTATGTTATATTATGTTATATTATGTTATGTTATGTTATGCTATGTTATGCTATGCTATGTTATGTTATGTTATGTTATGTTATGTTATGTTATGTTATGTTATGTTATGCTATGTTATGCTATGTTATGTTATGTTATGTTATGCTATGTTATGCTATGTTATGTTATGTTATGTTATATTATGTTATGTTATGTTGTGCTATGTTATGCTATGTTATGTTATGCTCTATGAACATCTCTCAATTGTCTATTATTCTGGTGAAATTCATTCAATCACTGCTTTTTCAAACTCACCTATACTTAGTATACTTACTTAACACATTTATGCGCCGCTCTTTAATATATACATAAGTATATAAATCTGTTTATCTATGTATGTATATATATATACACCGTACATTTGTTGTTATTCACTTTGGTTCCCCAGTTGCTGTACGCCGACGGTGTGTCTACCCTCATGGCGGCCAGCATCTCTGTGGTGTTGTGGCATGCAGCGCCGCTTTATTATTATTCACTTTGGTTCCCCAGTTGCTGTACGCCGACGGTGTGTCTACCCTCATGGCGGCCAGCATCTCTGTGGTGTTGTGGCATGCAGCGCCGCTTTATAAATTAAAATTAACCACAGACGGACAAAATGGACAAACAAAACTGTTGGCGTACCTACGCTAAGCCCCAGCGAGGCGAGCGCCACAGGCAGCACTACCACTTCAGAATTATTTATGTTTTTTTTTGTTATTTTTTTAGGGGCGAGTGTTGAGAGGGATACCCAGAAATAGTTGACGGTCAGCCAACAGCAAAAAATGCTGCTATACTTCCCTCGCTTCCCCATCAACCACTTGTAGTAGTAGTAGTAGTGGTGCTCTCCTAACATTGGTAATTGAATTTGTGGTGAGGCATCGGTGCTTGAAACGAAAATGAAAACGACAAATTCGCCGAAAATCAACAGGCAATTGTTTGGTGGCGGAAGTGACTCTAGCGACAGTCTGCCGCTTTGGCGGAAGTGAGTTTTTAGCTTAACCGGATAACGTAGGACAGTTATAAAATGTAACGGAAAATTGTTAACAAGTTTATGGGGCGGATCTTAGGGGACATGTTGCATACAGGATATGAGCATGCTATGCTATACTCGAGTACATATGTTCTATATTCATACTGAAATCAACCGTTATTGCTAATAGCAATGGAATTTCGGTTATTATTTAATAATATACGCAAGCAAGCATATTCCGAAAGTATGCAATTAATTCCTTGAATATACACACATACCCATATGTATGTGTGCAAATAAGCTATTAATAGTAAATGAAAATTTCAGTCGAAAGCATGTTAGTAGCTTCAAAATTTAACTATTTAATATGCCAAGTTGTGGAATTAATTTCAAATTAATTCGACAACAAAACTTTCATAGCTGCTGCATAGCTTATTTGCACGGAGATTTTCTGACGGAGCTACTCTGTACTAAAAATTAATTATTTCACAATGAAATCATGTCACATTTTGTTGCTACTGGAAACTACATAGTTAAGGGTTAACATTTTCAAAATATACTTTTCGTCACAATCAATTTATGAAAGATATTGAAGTTCGTTTGTATGTATGTAAGCTTGAGCTTTAGCTGTAATTAAAGCAAATTATATTAAATTCAAATTATTTGTATTTAAAGTTTTTGAAAGTTATAAGCCTTCATTAGAGCCTAGGTTGTGAACTATATATTTTTTTTTTAAATTGTTTTGGTATTTAAATTGCATAGGGTTAAGTGCTAGACCTGGCAGCCTTCTACGATATGTTACACGAAAATCTTCCTGTAATGCTTTAAACTTTAAAACATCATCCCCACAGAATTTGGTTTATAAAAATAATCATAATTTTTCCATCATCATGTCGTAGCATGTTTTGGCGCGCAGTTTCACGAGAAATCTGAATATTGCGCTCTTCCTAGATCTCTTTCGTAAGAACATTGATCGAAATTTTTGGTATTTGGTCAAGTTTTCGAGATATTAAGCACTGTACATGGCCACTTATTTATAATTTAGGGCCCTTTTCTGGCTTTGGTTCTTTTATTTCCATATTTTCCGATCAATTTTAGCCATTATACATTATTTAGAGGGTTAAAGAAAACATTGCTGTTAGATCTCAAAGGTTTTTACCCCATTGGGGATTATGGGGCAATAGTTGGACCTCTTCAAACTAAACCCTTTGCATGGAATATTAAAAAGACAATATTGGGTACTTTAAATATGAAAAAAGCAAAAATTAATCACCAACTTATTGACAAATTCATTGTAAATTCCTTTGCGAAGAATAGGTAACGGTGAAGTACGGTTAACTGTATAACACGTGCTTAACAAGTAAAATAATCGAAGTGTGTAAAGTTTTTCTTGGCACTAACAAAATTGAATAATTTTTGTTTTTTGTTGTTCTTGGTTTGTTTTTGCATTGCTTTCGCAGCTTTTTTTGCACATCTCTTTAAATACTGTAAGTAACCATCCCTGATTCAAAAAATATATTGTATGTTGAACTGAAGTAAAAAGTAAAAAATTTTGCTGCGGAAAGTGAAAAAGTGTATTTATTTTCAATGTGTAAACTGTTTCTAAACATACTGTATAAAAATTGGAAAAGTTTGAGATTATCTTCCAGAGTCTAAATTGGATTATTATGTATTCAATATGTATAAATTTACATTAAAATATATTGAGCGGTTTTCGAGTTACAGTTGTCACAGTTTTGGAGTGCCCGAGCGCTCTTTGTTATTTGTCGAATAACTCGAAAAAGTAATTAACGCATCAACTTCAAATTTTATTATATTTTTAAGTTAATTCAACGAAAATGCAAAAATTTTATTTTTTGAAAATCCTAACTACCCTTAAACTGACTACTAATGCTAGTTTGTTCAATGCAAAAAAAAAAAATCTTCAAACTATTTGCACATAATTATCTATTAAAGATTAAGAGTGAAGAATATACTTAATAATTTGTTGCCTACATTTCAGCGCGTAACGATTTATAAGCAGTCACTGCAGTAGATATAAATAAATCACGCTTTAACTACAATAACAATGACCGCAAATTCTTGCTTTAAGTTGAATAAGCCACAAAAATTGTTCAAAATTGGTAAATGAAGATGCTCACTGAGAGCTTTGGGAAGTATTTCGAAAATAAATTTCAACTAATCTATTATTATCAAAATTCTTAAAACTTGAAAGAATGTTGATTTACAGAATTGAGAAAAATTGGAGTTATGATATGTGTGGGTCTGAATCACTTTCCAATAAGTTTTGAAAATTCCTGATATATTTTGGAGTTCGACCACTAACAACACCTGAAAAGTTCCAAATTAATTTTTATTCATTAATTTTATAGTATTCTATTATTAGTTTGAAAATATATGTTTTTTATTCAAAAATAACCTTTCGCTAACTAGCACAGTTTTTGTATCTCCCCCATATGGTTTCTCACTCTTATACTAAAAAAAGATTCTTTAATAAACTTCCTAAAATAATTAGCTATGCAATTTTCATTATTAACCTATTTAACTCGCTTTGAGCACTTCCCTACTTCGCAAATGCATACCTACATGTATATACATACTTATATGCCTTTCAAAGCATAGCACATCCGGTAGTTGAGGAGACTGGTTTATTGTGTGGCTAGTAGTCTACGCCAACGCTTCATTTAACCCACATTTTTTCTAATTTCCAAGCGGAAACGACGCCATACCATATGCAATAACTCTCAGCTTTGCATCCTTCCATCAGCGGTAATTGCAACAAACACACACCAACAAGCAAACATACTCAATTATAGTTAACTATACACTCGTATGCTTATGTAAATATGTACATAATGTATATAGACACCACTTAAGCTACAACCTTCAGCGTTCATATGCACACACACACACAACTCAAGCGATAACTATAACGGAACTCCTTTTTTTTTGCTGTAATTATGCATTTACTTGCCGTTTTTATGTTTATGAGTCAAACTGTTTCATGCTTTAATATACATATATATGTAGAAATATTATGTATGTATGTATGTATTGCAATTAACTGTCTATGTTATTTGAGTTCTAGTGTCTGAGTTGTTGTTGTTTATTCATAGTTTTTCTGCCACATCCAAAAGGTAATTTAGAGAAATTGCTCAAGTTATGGCTGCGCGTTAGGTCCGCTATTTAGTTAGCACATCAACGCCTTGGCAAACGGCATAGCATTTCATGCAATTATCCTTGAATCTCGAGCAAAACATTAAACACGGATACTATGGTCGGTGTTGTGATGTTTTTGTGTTTGTTTTGCTTTTTATTTGATTTTTTTTTTTTGGAAAAGGTTTGTGTCTGCGCCTGCTGTAAGTGGTTTGCAATTAACAAAGGTTTTTATATTCACATTAGGGTGGTTCATAATTTTCTATATAAATATTTATTGATGTTTTCGGCTTAAAATAGCGTAATAATACTCAGATCAGTGATAAAATCACATTTAACTAATTTACAATTTAATCACTTCTAACACACATTAGGGTGATACTTAATTTTGGTTAAAACATTTTTGTGTTTATTTATCAAAAGCAAGTGAAAGCTTAACATAACACTAAATTCACTCTTTCCTTTCAAATTCTTGAACAAAATCACTTATTTCACTTTGAAATTGCATACCAAATATTAAATTTTCAATTTTGTGTTTCACCCTAATGCTTCGTATATATAAGTCTACAACAATTTACTCAAATTAATCACAGCAAAACAGTGTTGGAAATTAAAGTGGCCGTTATGAGCGCTGAACATACATACATATAACATGTAAATATGTATTCACATAATTGTTACTTGAAATAGACAAAATTGTTTGTCCGTTGTGGTTTCCTTCGTTGGTTTGACCTTGAAACACAGTTATATTCTCATATGCCCATTGGCACTACACTAGCACATATAAAACATTATGGCATTGAAAAAATCTACATTCTGTTGAAGGATAACGGCACATTGTTTGCTTTAGGCATATGTGATGAGTGCAAATTTACCACCCGGCGGCTTCGAATCCTAATAGTGGTGAAATTAATTACGGAAATAGGTTTTTCTTTTTTTACTTTTTCTGAAATCTTCCGACTGTAGATATGTTATAAATTTATACTCTTTGGAACATATTATCTTGTGACGAGTTAAATATTATATGATAGCATTTCAAAGTATTCGAGATTTCTGGTACACCAAGTATATTCAAAACAAAGAGACGTCGCAGTAGTGATTTTAAGAAATTGAATTAACAGCTATATCTCTGGACCTAAATGCCTATCTAATTGTATATATCTACATTATTATGTTTGGCCGCAGTCCAAGGGACTGAAATCTTATAAAAACATCGTATCGTCCTTCATTTAGTTAAGCTATAGGTTGTCTAACTCGCTATGTCTAAAGTCTCACTCCAATGGGCTTACAAAATAGTATATGTCAAGATCTAAGCACGGATTGAATATATCCACTCTTAATGAGTAACTGGTTGATTCTTCTAAACGATCTGAATAATTTTAACGAGTATAAAATTTGTTTATTGAACATTCTCCTTACAAAGCTTCCTTATTTAATAATTTATTTTAAGCTTTCACTATATCTTAATATCCAAATCGAGTCCAGCGAAAAAACTCTTCATATGATATATCGATATTTTCTTCCTACCATTAGACCTAAGTTCCGAAATTATCAAAATTACGAAGATCTAAATTTTTTGTTTGAATGGGAGTTTATGTTTCGTAATCTCGAAATCGAACCCAAGTGTGAGTTTCATGAAATCTGACAATGGAATCTAAACCCGGAACTACTGATCACTCGGAGCTACGGCTTCTTGACACTCTGCTGACAATTGAGAAATTAAGTCTAGTCTCTTCATCACCTTTATGAGAACTTCGAACAAGTACTTAAGGAATTGTTATCCATTATTATTAAGAATATAACTCAACGTGACTAATCAGGTCAACTGGTCTGTAGAGACACAGACTCACTAACAAATAAAAATGCGGGAGAAACAAGTCGGTCGGTGAACGTGCAAGCAGATGTGCCACGTCTCATATGCGCTTTCAACAACAGTTACACGTTTCAGCATGCAAAAGAGAATCAACAGTAAATAATTGAGCGGAAGAGCCATAATGAAATGCTTTTGTTTCGAGCATTTAAACACTTTATGTCGACGGAGAATGGAAATGATTTCTGTTCTGGGAAAACACATGTGAGGAGCACGTGAGTGTGCTTGCGTCGGACTGACTGACCAACGGACTGACAGTGTGATGTGAGTGAGCAAGTGGGAACCTTTTGAATGTTTCTGCGGCTTTGGCGGAGGACCTGTGAAGAGGCAAGCTCAGCATTTCTCGAGCCAGCGGAAGACAAATGGAGAGTAGGGCAGTGAGGTAATTGCAGTAATACTATGAGCTGCGTGGAATGTAGCTTTAAACAGCAGCAGCAGCATAGCGCAATGCAGCAGCTTGCATGAAACTTAATCGCCCACCAAATGGCAAACAATGCTGGTTACAACAACATTAGAGCAAATGGCAACTCGGCAACTTTGCAACATAGTTGCTTACCAAGCTGCACACACGCACACATAAATTATACCGCCATTACTTGTAGGTGTGTGTTCTCTGTTGCCTTGAAAAACAGCAACGTTTGCAGAAAAACGAAGGCGTTGCAATCCAGATGCTATGTTGCAACGCTGCTGTTGATGCTCATGATGAAGTTGGTCCGCTGACCGCTGCCTTCGCCAACTCACCAGCATCCTTTAATGCCCGTAGCTGTTCACTGGCAGTTGAAGCCATAGCAAAGGATGTAAGAAAAAATGGAAAGTCACCGCGTGCAACTGTTATTACTTCAGCCGCACATGGCTATGATTCCGGTTATGTGTTACTGCAACGTCGCTGATGCTGCGTTGACCACAGTCAGCTCGATTGTGTTGATTGTTTAGCCGTGGCTGTGGCTGTGGCTGTGGCTGTGGCAGTTGGCCATTTTTATGGCTGTTGACTTCCTCGAGGAGCAAATAAATTTTCCACGTCCGCGCACATGCACACGTACAATTACACGCGTTTTAATGACGCTGTGGCATGACTTGGTGGCATTGTGTGTTAAAGAGCTGGTTATGGTAAAAAAAAAATATTTGTTTGTAAAATAATTATACTATATATAGTCTTTTAAACTGTAATTTTAAATTTTTTTACTCTTTTCCTCCACATTACTCTCTTCTTGCTAGAATATTACTGTCGTGCGAAACCTGTCGTTTATGCTTAAGGTTGAACTAACAAATTTGAAAGCGTGGTATCTCTGTAATCTAATTTTGCCTAAATGTTTAACTTAATTATTTAATTTTAAGGAGAGCCGTCCATCAAAAATTAAAAAAAAAATCGATTTTTGCTCGATAAATTTAAAATTTAGTATTTTGAGTTCGGAGGAAAAAATTTCGAATATTGGCGAAGTTTGTAGCTAATATAATCGAGCAGGCCAGAGTGTGTATTGTAAAGAGTTTGTAAATTTAAACTCAATTCTTTTGAAACTATTTTTTAAAATCTGCTCGTCTTGTAACTTAAAAATATTTGAAATTTTATTGGACCTTTCTGTATATTACTATCGGAAGGATGAACTCAAAATTTCAAATATTCATATTCATATAATTCTAAAAATGTCAAAAAATAGTGCTAAATTCTGATTTTTTTTCAAAGGCTTATTTTTTATTGAATTTTAAAGGTTTATCCTTTCCGGTAAAAAACATTTTAATATTTTTGTTTCATATCAATGGTTGATGAGTGATAAATAAAGCAGTTTGGGATCTCACGACGAAGGCAGCAAACAATAAATTACCCTCAGCGGCCATTTTGAAAGAAAAATATATAAAAAAATATATATATTTATATTCGAGAAAGAAAGAAAGAAAGTAAAACTTTGAAAACAATAAAATTAATTTATCATCTGTAAAAATATTAAAAAAAAATCACAGATGTTTAGGCTTTCCCTTAACAAAAATAGTATGACTGTTAACTTAAATACTACTTGAATATCAAGAATAAACAAAAATATATTTTTTTAAGATTTAAAACTGTAACTTAAGCCTTTTCGAGTTATCCAGAAACGCTAGTATAATTCTTTCGGCCATTTCATCGACAGTCGGCTCCAAATACAACGAAAACTGAAAGGCTTTATATCACTCAAAAGACTGCTATTCAGCATTTGAATACTTCACAGCACTTCTCCTAAGAGCTAATAGGTTTTTGTAAAGTAATAATTCTTTTTTAGTCATTTTCTACAGTTATGACTTATTTTAACTACTTCTTGTCGTTTTCTTGTGAATGCGCCAAAATGTAGGCAACAATTTTATATCGAACTTGGCTTAGTAAATAAAATTATAGAAAGCTCGATAGTAGTTATAGAGTACGATTGAGTATTTTCAGTCGAAAAAATAATTTTTTGCATACTACTGTAGCATAATGTTATGTTTAATAAGGCCAAACAATTATTGCATTCTAAAATTAGCGACCCTTTGTTTAGTAATAACACCCTTGCAATATAGAAACATAGGAAGTTGCTTTCGAAAACTATTTACGAATGGAGCATTGTAGTTGATGATCAATACATTTTATAGTTGAGTTAATTAATATAATGTTATGAACATAATGTTAAGGAAAATCGGTTAAGAAAGTAATTTTTTTTTTCAATATTTATTAAAAAAATAAATTAAGGAAAAACTTTTTTTTAAATATTATTTTTTTTGTTGTAATTGCAATTTAATTAAATCAGAAAATATTAATAAATATAGAAGCATAATTTTGAGATAAATTAATTTTGATATAAAAACTTTTGTTACAATTTAATTTTCATAAAGTGAAAATTTCAAATTTAATTTGCTTCACCTAACGCTTATAAAAGTTGGTTATAAATAATTTTATTACTAATATTACCTTTAATTATTCAAATGCTGCATGTACTCCCATTGAAAATAGCTTAGCATATTTATAGGCGCACAAAACGATTAACTTAATTATTTAACACTTTCAATGCAACTCACTGCACACACGAATACTTTTTTCAATCAAACGCAATAAACGTAATGTAAATAATGAATTCACTGCATTTTTTACAACGCATTTCAAATTTGTTTAATGGCCGCCTTAATTGGTCATGGGCTGTTTTATGCGAGTTGGTGTTGCAAGGCAGCAATTTTGAAATTGAATTTTAGTTTTTTATGGTTTAATTTTTGTTAATTATTTTTTTGGTGATTTTTTGTTTTTTTATTTTTATTATTTTTTAAGTTTTTTATAATTTTTCTTATAATTTTTTTAAATATTTTTTTTTTTTATATTTTATTTAAATGTGTTTAAATATTTTTTATACAACTTCAATCCCCTACAATTTAGTAAAATACCAAAACCCTTTTGATCACAAGCACAAAAATTGACGCATATGTGTGTTTTATGGCAAAAAAATGGCACAGAGTCACATAATTTTAGGCGCGCACGCCTGCAAAAACATGCTGTAATGGTTGCCTTTTGTTATTTTACCATTTCATTGCCAATTAAATCCGGCACTAACACATATACTCGTACAATGGCCACATTCATTTATTTTTGTTTTGTGTTTGCTTTTGCCTTTAAGCCACTGGCATTGGCCATGCAATATTATTTTTTTTTTATTTTTGTTGTTTTTTCCACTTTTACTCTATGCTACTTTGTTTTTTATTCTATGCTACTGTGTTATTTGCACTTTATTACGCATACGCCACGTACTACCGGTCCATTGTGCGGCCACAACACACAACTATATTTGCGTATGTGTGTGTGATATTTCTTGTGGCCAGCAAGTATTTTTTATTTTGAAAGAATTAAAATCGTAGTGGACGCCGAGACTACGCATCCTAAGCGAACCAGAGACTTAAGCGGCTTGAACAACACTGAAACGCGGCGCCTTCAATGCTTAGGAGCTGAGCTGCCGCGAAACACGACACTAGCGCGGCTTGTGAGAATCCCCATATACGCACGAAGCCAACCCGCCCCGTTGGCCGACGACGGTGATAGCATCGCAAACGACGGTTATAACGACGAGGATGATGATGGCCTGCAAGAAGCCAAGTGTCACAGGCAATTCAATGCGAGCAGCAACAGTAAATGTGGCGGCGAACAGCGACGCAGACTAAAGCAGCGAAATAACGGTATTTACAGCTTCCAATTTGTTCGCTCAGAGAGAGCTCACATGAACTGTGAACTGCATTGTTGGTAGGGAATTTATGCAATTTTGCAAGTCCAAACCAAAATAGAGCATAAAACACCGAAGCGAGAGAGTGAGTGAGATTTCAACATCCTTGAGTATAATGCAAGCAGCGTGAGAGAAAATGAAGCTGCCGCCTGAAAACAGCTGATTAGTATTAAGGGCAATGAAAACAAACAACAAATGGCGCCAAAAACTCGAAATGATATGCGCATGCGCAAAACTTTTTAGTACCAAACGAAAACCCAGTATTTTCTATTTAACGCTCTTTTGCTCTCACGCAAATCTCTCGGTTCTTAAAGTGAATGCAACGAAAATTTCGCTTGGTTTACCGACTGACTTAGTCCACTACATATACAATTTACATATAATATAAGGCATTGGGGCAGTCGGTCGTGTTGATAAGACCAACAGGATAATGCAAACTCATACACAGAGACACACTCATGCATTCGCACATACAAACTACCATAGAACGATTGGTTGCACACCAGTTGTTGCAAGCAACAAATTTATATCTCTAAATGGGCGTACATTTGTATTAGTGTGTCTGCCGATTGGCTTTTACAGTTGACAATTACATACTCGCCTATATAAATACGTATACACTTGTGGCGCAATGTGGGTTTATACATATAGATATACATATTTATATGCATAAACAATTCTGAATTATGCTTAAAACAGTATTCAATTGCTGTTTTATATCGATAGGCTTTAATATAATACTTAATAATTCAGAATTGGCTAAAATATACCAAATGTCTTTATATTAAAGCTGGGTACATAGTTCTTGTAAAAAAAAAAAAAACATTTTTTTAGAATAAGTAACCTACTTTGTATAGTAAGATCATAAATTTAGTATGAAGAACATTTTTAATACATTAGGTTATTTTGTCAAGCTACTAATCCAATCAAATTTTTAAACGGTACACTTTTAAGTTTCAAGATTTTTCTGGAGGGTTTTTGTATAACATTTTTGTATAAATTTGACGTTATGATTAAAATTTGGCAGAATTCTTCAAAAAACCAGACAACGTAGAACGAAGGAAAGCAGTTTCAAACTTCTATAAATATTTTCCAAATTTATTGAAAATATATGTTTTTATAAAATGATGTTAAAATATATCAAGCACCTAAAAATTTTCGAGACCTTCGAAAATTGGGTATGTAAATTTCATTTAATTGAAATTACCGACAAATTGGTTAGAGAGACTAACTTGCCTAACCAAGAAAAATAATAAACACCAAAAAAACCAAGCGCATCCGATTTAATATCAGTGTATAAGGTTTCATATTCTCCAAATTATCGAATCCCACCGCGTTTCAATAAATGTGTTCAAAAAATAAAGGGAATATTGTTTTTTTTTTTTTAATATTTATTCATTTTTCTACAATACTGTTATCACCTTCAAAATAGTCCCTATTCAATATGATGTACTTATGCCAGCACATTCGTCGAAAAAACTTCTCAAACTCGAATATCGGTCCTTTGAGATTCTCTTTATTTTTGAAAATAGTACAAAGTCACACGGAGTGGGGTCTGTCGTATATATAGGCTCCGGCATCGTTACAGTATTGTTTTTGGCAAATAATTCAGAAACAAACAATGCAGTGTTAACTTTTAATAAACGAAAACGCCAAACTCATTATTTTTTGAACATCCTCCTATCACCTATCGCAACGCATTCGTTTTTTTTTTTTGCCTTAAATAAAACTTGAGATTTAGATAAACCCCGAAGCTGAACTGAAAGAAACTAACACTATAAGTTATGTTCGATAATTGGATATCCGGTGTGTAGTATTTCTATCCTATAATTGTTGAAGAAATAATATACAAGAAATAATTGAATCTGATATCTGGAATTCAAAAGCGTAGAGAGAACAAATGATTTGATCAGAGCCAACTTTTTTAATTCGATGGGAAGATGCTGGTATCGCACTTCTACCAGTTGAAGAAGGGTAAATATCCCTCCATCACATTTAATAGCAACCGTTACTTTTAGTAATTACCAAGTATCTACCAACGTTTATAATTCCTACAATTTCTGATTATTTTAGTAACACATTTACAGAGCAATAACTTTGACTACAGTAACTAGCCTGGTATTTGATCTACTAATGGAATTAAAGTAAAAATGACTGGAAAGCAGCGGTAACCATTAAATTATTCGAGTTAGTTGTAGTTGCAATCTCTAATTACCAAATAAATTATTATCTGATTATTCGCTTCGTTATCGATATATTTTCGCATAATTTCGGATTATTGAGAAAATTGTCCTGAAATTAAACGATGTGCGAACATCAATATAATCAAAAATATCAAACGATGGCAGAAATGTCGGAACAAATTGCTTTGAGCACAGTTATTAGCTCAAGATACTATAAATCACAGTTTCTATGAAAATTCTTAAAACTTATTTTTTTTTTCAAAATTCATTAAAAAAACGAATTTTATGCAAACATCTAAAATACAATCACTTTCCCACTGGGTCTCTATACAAAAATAGACATTCACTTGCAAACAAGCACGATTGTGTGTGTTCGTTTGCTATGTAAAGTGCTGATTGCAATGACATTGAAAATCTCTACACACACACCATACACTCAATGCGTGTGTACGCAAGCTTGTCGAACACAAAATTATTTTTAAACCCAACATAAATACAAATGCGTTACATCCACACAAAATATTCAGACATACATATGTACATCCGTGTGGTAGTTATAACATATACGCATACATTCACCCATAGCATCATTGAAGGATTTACCAATTTCTGCTTTTAGTATTTAACTTTACCGAGAGTTTTTTCGTTTGTTTTCCATTTTTTCTAGGTCAGTTAAGCGCTGGATAACGGTACAGTAAAAATGTGTCAACTAGTCAACACAAGGGATTACAAACTCAATTTGTATCTATTAAATATTGCCGGGAAATGTATAGAAAGTTGTGGGTTAATAAAAGTTTTAACTTTTACACTGCAATGAAAATGAAATGGTGCCAAATTGATATATGCAGATGCATGCATGGCGGAAATTATTTGTGAGGTAAGTCAGTTGATAACTCAAAGCAATTAGTTTGGAAAGTAAAAGCTTTAAATTTAGAACTTTTTATGAGGTAAATTTTTTTTTTAATTTTATTCTGAAAATGTGCTTATATTTTAAATTTAACATATATAATAAGTAGAGGTCTGACTCTGAAGTGTTCTTCATATGTCACTTTGCATTAAATTAAGGTCCATCCAATTAAGAAGAAAGAGAGTTTAAATACCTCCATTAACAATTTAATATAGAAAAGAGCATCTATAACTTTATATAAAAAGAGTTATTTAATATTCAATTATCTACCCTGAAAAATAACAATAATTATTTTTGAGTTTTTAAGGCTTAGTAACTATATTTTAGTTCAATGCGCCTGAATGTAGGCAAGCTTTTTTACAAGACTCATATATATATGGTTCAAAATCTTAAAAGAATAAGTCTAATGTTCTATATTCTTAATTATGATAGGTCTTCTAAGTATAAAAATAAATGAAAAAATCAATTCAACTGATCTGCGCCAAAATGTAGACTACACGAAAATCCAAATTCCGTAAATATGCATAAATTTCAGAAGTAGCTATTTAAAATTAACGACATATGTCATAATTAATATTAAATATTAAAATTTAAATGCATGTCTCATAAAAAAATCACAATCTTTGCCTCGTTATACTTATGGCATATTAATATATATGTAAGGCATATATGTATGTATGACTTTGCAACAAATATTGCTGTGAATGTGAGATTGCAGCAGTTAATGAACGGAAAATGTTTATTTTTGTATACAAAATGAATTTATTTCCATACAGAACACAAACAAGCATATAATTTTATATGCTAGGGTGGTTTAAAATTCGTCAAACGAATTTTTAGGTAACGCAAAATTTTTATTTTTTGTATATCAAAGGTGAAAATTAACCTCAATTTCAAAATCATTCGACTTTTTACTATAACTGCTATCTAAAATCTACTAAGCTAAGTCTTCACCCAATATCAAATATCCTCAATCGAACTGTTACTTCTATAAATGTAGACGATATATATATCTTAAATGGTCTAAAAAAAATAAAATATGTAAACACAATATTTGAAACTCTTATTTTTCATCAATAAAAAAAGTAATAATATACCCCCACTCTAATGCCAGTACTCAACCAACGATTTGTAACATACTTATCGCAGCCGTCGGCATTGACATTTGGTGGTCCACATTTGAGTGCGATTAACAGCAAACATCTTGGTCCAGACATACGCCAAAATTGCTGCTGGCAACTGTGACACATAAGCGATTGCTGTGTGTGAATAAACTCTGTCTTCCACATATAGCTGACAAAAAAAATTATACATATTTATATGCCTTTCTAAAAATGAATATTCGCACATTTGCTTACCCAAAATAATATCGCACTTCATTTTCCCTTTCACCATCTCTCCTTCACTAAATTTCCTTACCAGCAGTCCACTTTTTTCTATTCTCCAGAGCCATTCGTGTCGCAGCATAACTTATAGACGTCTGGCATAAATAATCGCATTTATATTATTTTCTTGTTGCTGTCTTCATTTATTTATAAACATTCACTGAATGAGTGAGACGTAACTAAGTTTTTGTGTTTTTATCTCTCGTCATATAAAAATACTTACATTCATGTGTTTTGGTGTTTTTAACGGATTGTTGAGCAACACAGCAACGACCGCATATAAGTCGTTTTCTTATATTTTGTTGATTTTTTTAAGTTGGTTGATTATGAGTGACGTCACCACAAGCATGTAGCGAAAATTAGGATTCGCCGAAAAATATCGTATTTAATTGTGACGCTAACGAAAATTGTTATGGAGTTTATAAATATTATTTTTCAGAAAAACTAAAGCCAATGATTGAAGTGAGTCTTTCGAAATTAAGTTCAAATAATAAGTCAGTTGAGGATACCGAAGTCGAAGATAAGATGTGTCATCCAATGTTCATTATGTTATGTTCAACGAAAAAGAAATAAAGAGAGAGAGACAGAAGAGCCTTCAGGAATTGCTAGCTTAGTTTGAGGTACATAGCTTAGTTTGAGGTTATGTTTGCGAAATTTAAGAGCTTCATAGCAAAAATATCAAGTATGAGTACCGTTCATAACACCGAAAAATTTAAGAAGCCATTATTGTGCTCGACATTTTAAAGTTGTTAACATAATTCTTATGAAGCCTCCTCGTTCATACCGCAAGTCACAAGCAAGTATAATTGAAGATACCCAGTAGGAAAAGCTATTGAACTTGACATGTTGACAACTGCAACTGACGTGGATGTAATTGCTGAAGCTTAGTAACTGTAAGATGCCGATTTCGATTTATAGTTGCCTCATAACATTTCTCAATTAGGTCTTACTTACTTTGATTCATAGAAATGTAGTCAGAAGGAGACTAATATTAAGTCAGCACTTTATTTGAGAATTGGAACTTTATATTAACTTCAAAACCTCTCGAGAGGGTCTGTATGTCTGCCTTATATAACAAAATTTTATCTAAAATTTATATGAAATTTTGTCAGCGTCCAACATCGCGCAAAGCATGTAATAACATAGCTGTGGGGTTGTCAAACGCCGTAAATGTCCTGTAACATAGAAGAATGTATGTAACCATTTACCCATGCTTTAAAGAAACCAACTCCCATTCTGAACACATGCGCTTCTAGTAAATTTGCAGTTACTGCTTGTTTTTCTCGTCGTCTCGAAATAAAGCCACTTAACTTACGTGCTGATTCGCTGAAATGGCGTACTGCTGGCGTGCCAATTCGATATAAACAGCGCCTTCCGCGCCTGCTTGTCTACCAAGAGTCTGTCACTGCAGGCTACACTTCGCTTGAAACAGCTGACCAACGGTCACTAACACAAATTGCTTCTTCTTCTTTTTACCTATTTTGTTGTTGCTGTCTACAACTTTTTTTCGTCTTCTTATTTTTATTACTTTGTGTTTTGCTAAGCTTGCGTGTTTATAATTTTATGTTGCGCCTAATAGCTATGCTAAAAAATGCCCACACACCTACACAGATACATACACATACAAGCATAAGCAAGGAAATAATGTAGCAAAATGATATGAGTGGTAAAAAAAATATATAAAAAATGTGCGAAAGCGGCAAAAATTCCAGCAACAATTTAAAGTGCTAAATAAGTTAAAGTGCCTGGTGTTTAGGGCTAAAAGTCATAGCGGTGAAATGTAATTTAGGGACAGAGCGAAGTGCTGAAAACATGAAAAAGTCTAAGAAGCGCATGTTTTGCCTTGATTGAAAGGCAGACGATTTTTTTAAATAATAAAGTAAGTAAATATTTGGTAAGACACTTTAGCTTAATGGCTTGATGTTTGGTGAGGTTCTCGGTAGCATTAAAGTTGCAGCAATTGAGGCACTTTAATGTTTAAATTGTGTGAATACACATATGCATATATTCACACAACCACAAATAGATACCGCAATAACACCAGTGGCATTAATTAATTATTTATAGCAACCCAACATCTCTTATTACAGTACATTTATTCACTTTATATTAAATCTTTCATTTGTTTGCGGAAATAAATATTAATATTTATATTGGAAAGCCAATACCTTTAAATATTATATTACATTTTTCTAAACTTCTTTTCCACTCTGAATTAAAGCCAAACGAATATCGCTTTTGGTGGAATACATGTAGTATTATTCGTATAACAGTTTTTTACAACATTATAATTGAAACTGATTACTCAAAAATATACTGAGGCTGTATGAATTATTTAAAGAATATTTTAGCCATAATTGAAGACCTCTTCGTCTGAGATTGTGGATTTTCGTGAATCTTCTAAGTCGGTAGATATCCCAATCCGGAGCATTAATGCTGAAAAAATCGCTAATATTCGAAAATAATAGAATTTACCATGGGTGAGATCATCGTTAAACGAGGTGTTTTAAAAAATTTAAATATAAAATTTCGCTGATTGGGAGAGTTTAAAAGCTTGTTCCTGAATTTTTGGCCAAAAACAATACTGTAAAGATGTCCCAGCCTGCATATTCGCCCTACATGGCTGCGTGTGGCTTTAGCCTATTTCCAAAAATTAAGAGAGCCTTAAAAGACCGTTGTTTTAAGGGCATAGAAAAAATCACTGAAAGAGCCAAAGGCTATTCGAAAAATCGAGTGTGAGAAGTTTTTCGATTAATTGAAAAAGCGCTGGCATAAATGCATAATATCGAATGGGGACTATTTTGAAGGAGACATTAATTAATGTAGACCGAATATTTCCGCTATTTTATATTCTGAACAGGGTATATTAAGTTTGTCACGAAGTTTGTAACACCCAGAAGAAAGCGTCGGAGGCCCTATAAAGTATATATAGAAATGATCAGTATGTTATTTAGCCGTCCGTCTGTCTGTCTGTATATATACGAACTAGTCATTCAGTTTTTAAGATATCGTTTTGAAGCTGCTCATTTGTCGGAACTGCTGATATCGGACCACTATAGCATATAGCTGCCATACATACCGAACGATCGGAAACAATGGCTTGTGTGGAAAATTTTCGCATTTGACGTGGTATCTTCACGAAATTTGACATGGATTACTGCTTAAGGCAATAATATAATCTCCGAAGAAATTTTTCAGATTGGTTAACTATATAACCTTAATGTTTCTAGCAAACAACCCGCTAAAAATAATTAGTAAAATGTTTTATTTTTTTACTTACTTTTTCTTACGTCTTTAGATTTGCTTAAACACATAGTTGCTAATAGAAATGCACCTGTGAAGGGTATATTAGCTTCGGTACAGCCGAAGTTAACGTTTTTTTCTAGTTTGAACATAGCTCGTATTGTTTTTGCCATATTCGAAGATATCTTTGTGTGAGACAGTGGACTTTACTTGAACCGCCTTATGGTCCCATTGGATTTGGGTGTTTAAAAATGAACGAACTGCTTTGGTAGAGTAGTAGAGCTAGATCTATATTCCTTATCAAATGATATTATTCAAAGCTTATTATAGAGCATAAATACAACCTCAAGGAGTGAGATCCTCGTATTTGACAATTAGGAATGAGAAGAAAATTTGGAAATTTTTTAGAAAAATTGTTCTTCTAAACTTTTAGGCATTTATCTATTTTGCAATTATGCGTAAAGTTTTTGGTGAAACGCTCATTATCAATGTTTTGTACTGATGCATATGAGGGCCTATTATACGATCCTTCCTATAGGATTTTATATTTATGACGTTTGCTTTTTCCGGGAAGAGCCTAATTGTTAACCAAATTTGCTCAAATTATACAGAAATAAGCTGATAAGACGGGTTACATCCTTTTTTTCAAAATATATTTTCTTCTTTTATGATTCTTTGTACTAAATTTAATTACACCGTTGATCCAAGTGCAATATAGTGCAATATCTATCGATTTCACACAAAGACTCAGGGGTGGAATGGCATATAAACATTCTGAAATCAATGTGTCTCTTGATGTACGCAGATATAAACTATCCATCTCTATGATTTAAGATTTTTACAAATATTAATGAAGCGTCATAAATATTTCTCAATATAATTAAAAAAAAAATACATAAAATATTTAGTGTATATTAATTTAACTTTATTTAGATTATTCAAATCTACAAATAATTGATTTATGGAGTATTTTTATTAATTAAAGTAATATTTCATTTGAACTACAGTCTAGGTGAAAAACCCCACACTTCGATATATAATTTCGACTTTTCAATTTCAACTTCGTCGAACTGGTGTATTTTTACGCCAGGCGTCGGTGTTGCACACAAATCCTAACTCCCGCGCTCTTCATTTAATGTGGCGCTTTTATGCGCGCTAATCACAAGCAAATCATTTGTTGCTGCTGGGAATATATTAGAAAAGTTGCTTCATCATCAGCACGTCGCGGCGTTGATGGTGTGTATTTAAAGTTGCGTCAATTTTTAATGAAATATTTTAATAAATATGCATGAGCTGGTAAATGCAGGCAGCGGGCGGCGAGCGGCGCGTGTCTCGCGTAGGTATTAAGCGCTTCAAAAGTAGCAAAGTAATTGTGTGAGGGCGCCATTCGCATGGCTCAGCTCGCTCTATTTTAACAGAGGGTAAGCCTCGCAGACTTTTGTTACACACAGCGAGGGGTCGTTGCCAAGAGGTCGTCGTGGCATAGCATAGAGAGAGCACCGCCACATACTTACGCCTCCTATTTCCTACGATAAACCACAGTAATGTCGTAGCGTTGCCACAGTGCAATCGTACACCCCAGAGGTCGTTGATGAGCAACAAAAGCAAATTGTCTCGCTGGACTTCTTCTCGCGTTGTGGGAGTTCATTTCTACTTCTTTAATTTCACTGTATTTTCTTTTCAACTTTTTTTCGTTTCTTTCCTCCTCTGTTATTGGCGACTGGTTTTCTTATTTATAGCGGAAAAAGCTACTTAAAGTGATTTTGTTATCTTAATGTCTTGAATTCGCGCGCATTCTCGCTAATAACAGTCGTAAAAAAGCATTCAAATTAACTTCAATTATTCAGTTTAGACGGTGTGAACGCCGCGCTGTGGTGTTGGTCAGTGGCGAGTGAATTATTTAAGTGAAGTGCGTTTTGTTGCTGTTGTATTACAATGTTTCGTGTGTGTCCACACTAATTCCCGTTGCGGCTTGAATATAGTAATTATATTATTGTGATTGCTATGGCCAGCAACAATGGTGGGTTCCGTGACGGCACGGCGGCACCGGAAATATATTCATTTCCGCCTATTGCTGTGCTGCCAACGCCCCATTGGATTTATGGAGTCAGTGGCTCATGCTCTCAGCTTTGAAAATTGTTAATTTATTGTTTTTTTACTTTATTTTTTTTTTTAACATTACTTTATATATAATTTTTTAATTTTAATTAAAATTTTTATTTTTTAGTTTTATATAATTTTTTAAATTTAATTTTATTTTTTTATTTTTTATTTTTGTATTTTATATTCTTTTTTGTTTTTATTTTAATTTATTTATTTTAATTTTTTTAATTTCCACCTGTTTTTCTCTTTAACTAACTTTTCAGTTTATTTGTTTTTGCAAACTTATTTAAACCATTTAGTGGCATGCCACACGCACATATATTTACTTCACCAACTTTACTTATTTAAAAGTGTATGTGTGCAAAGCGTTAATATTTATTTCTGTATCACATGTCCTCATGCAGCTTACACGCTGCGTGTATTTTTCACAATGAACTACCCGCCAACACGAGCGCTCAACAGCACGACGGGACTCCACTCATTTACATATTACAATGAGCTGTCGAGCGTGTTTGAGAGCAAACACAATTTTAACAACTCACATATATAAACATACATACATACATACATGTGTGTATATGTGCAGCCACTTACAACTACGGACCCTAACGGAATAATATGAAATAATTCGTCAGAGCAGATTCTAAACTTTGGTAGTCCAAGCTACACTAAAAAGTATTTACTAGTTTCATAGTTATCATAGACTTATGGAAAAGGTATTGGTTGACCCGAGAGAGTTATTTTCTGTACAAAACCTTTTCCATTACATCGAAGCATTTTGTTGACGAAATAGTTTAACTAAGATTATTTTATTATTTTTTCTATAAAAGAGAGTATAAAGAAGAAAGAATATCACTATTGACACACTTCATTGGTAAGGAATCTGTGGAGTTCCCTTTACTATAAACTGAATTCTCGTGCAGAGACAAGATGTCGAAACAGTTAAGCAAATATTGTTTACAGTTGTGCATTGATCAAATTACTGAAGTACCGTTATTGATTGACATAATATCATGACTTTGATTATGTATCAACATTTAAGGGGTTTCCTAAGGTTTTCGAAATCAACCAGTTAACAAAAACGAGGAAAAATTAAAAAGTCAGTATATCTAAGGAAGGTGGGAATATTATTTGTTGACAAACCGGTTGGGACCATGATTTATACCAAGTATTGGCATATTAAGTTTTTTGAGTAGCTCGATAATAACTATCAATAAGGAGTTGCATTTAGATGAACATTATCTTGTATATGTAATTTACAACAACAATTGTAATGGAGTAACGAAGTATAAACCTAATAAGTCTGAATAAACAAATTTTCAGTTTTGCATATTTAGAACGATGTCACCTTCAGGAAGTTCACAGAAAATTAAACTTCGAGGAAATCTAGGCAATAAGAATCCAGTATTTTCGAAAAATCTGTGATCAAATGGCGGCTCCGAGACTTATCTACAAAATGGTCACAGCATACTCCACTTCGATGTCAACCGGAACAATAGAAAAGTCCTTGAACCACATTTATATAAGATATTTAGCATAGATTTAGGATCTCCATAGCATACATTTAGGAACTAACTTACAACATGATAAAAGCAATCTAAATTTAGACAATTTAAAATGCAGCAATTGAACTATAAATGCATAAGAATAGTAATCCTTTAATGCAACACATAGGTTAGTAAATTTTTGTGCAACAAACACAATGTCATATGCGCACTTAATACAATTACACTCCATTTGAAAAGTACGCATATCATATATATAAAAAGTAATGTAAATGATATCCCACAAAAGTGCGCACAAGTAGTTTAAACCAAAAGAAAGTTTATGCACTTGAATATATTTATTAGGGTGGGTCAATTTGTATGGAGCAAAAAAAATGCACCAAGCGGTTATCAAAATCGTAAACTACGATGAATTCTAAGAAAATTTGAAACCATGGGTATAAAATCAAAATGGAGCTTCCGGTTTTTAACGAGAAACTTTTCATTTTGTTTTTTTATATGTTACCTATCCACTCATAAAAATTAAAATAATAATAAATAAAATTTCAAACTTTAATAGCTTTAATCTTCCGCGAAATCGTATTGCAGTTAACAATTTCATTTTATATCTATATATAAAGCAAAAACTTAACTGTTAAGAGCCAAACAAAATATAATATACTTCTAAAGTTCACAATTAATTAGTTTTAAGGTCTTGTTTGCTGTCCATCCTAGATGTTGCGTTTCGACTTGCAACCGTGACTGCCATAACACCATCACGATTTTTTTTCTATAGTTCCACGGGAAACGCTAGTCAGCAGTTGCACAAAGCGCTCGGTTCCTTGAATATGTGGAGGAATTTGTGGATCCGGAAGTGGTGGATTGTCAAATTCTATGTATTCGAGCAAACGGTCATAGGGTATGTTTGCAGTGAAGGGCGGCTCCGACAAAATGCTATTGTTATCTAAGTTTATCATCTCAACATAATCAGTGCAGTCAAAATTTATAGTTGGTTTTTTGTAAGCTCTTAATTTTGTTGGGTCGTAAAGTTTTTCACGATAGTACAAAATTTTTTTTATAGCCCTCTGGCACACTTCCTTTCTGGCATCAAAAAGCATTGTTAGTAGAACATTTTCTGAATGTGCAAAATATGAGTTATTTTGAACAACGAGGCGTTGGTTTCGTCCGCTTTTGATAATTTTTCAAATATCGCTTACATAGGCATAATGTAATACGTATACAGAATTTGAAAAAAATCGGTGAGATGGTTCCAGAGATATATATATCAACTCATAAGTGGGCAGTGCCACGCCCCCTATAAAAAATTTCTGTACTGTCGAATTTTCTGCTTAAATACAACATCACATACCAAATTTGAGCAAATTAGCTTCGATATCTACAAAACAAGCAAACAATCGACAGTGGAATAGGAATTGGATTTTTTTTTTTTTCAAAATACAATATGCGAAAGTTTCTCGTTAAAACCGGAAGCTTGATTTTCATTTTAGACCCATGATTTCTTGGGCAAGTTTTCTTAGAATTCATCGTAGTTTACGATTTTTATAACCGCTTTGGCAAGAAAGAAATTGACCCACTCTAATATTTATACTTGCATGTGTACTTCAAATAAATACACACAAAAATGCAAAACTAAAAATTGCAAATAAAAGAATTTAGTTTTTGAGCCTTTGCCTGCAGCACGACAGGCTGCTGCTGTGACGTTAATTTATTTAACCAATTTTTATGCATCACAAATGCCAAACGGAAAGAGAAAACTTGAAAAGCACGCAGACAAATGCACTTATAGGCATACACATGCATAGACATATTTTTAAACGCATTTTCATACGCATTGACATTCATTTACACATATTTATGTAGGGGTGTGCGTGTGTGTGCCTCGTTGCAATTTATATGTTGTGAATTTCCGCACAAACTCTGAATGATGATGCAAATTGCAAAGTAAGTTGGGAAACGTAAATACATTCAAGTAATTGCAGATTTCATATGTAAATGCGCTGCACGACGACACAGCTCCCGCTGCCTGCTGCCCGCTGCGTCACTGCCATTGCTTAACTCATTCGATGGCTGTGATGTAGATGAGGATGATGATGACTGTTATTATCTTCATGCTGCTTATGAGGTTGTTGATTCAAATGCTGCGCTGAGTATATTGCAGACCGAAGAATATGTAAAATAAAAACAAAAACAACACTCGAAAGACATGCATACACATGCACAGGCAATAAATTTGCATGCGTTCACGAGCATAAATGCACTCTTATATACATACATACAGATTTGTATATATATATACTATATATACTCCTACGTATGTAAATAAATTGCTGCTTTTATGCTATGATTGCCTGCAATGTGTTGTATTTTTCTGTTTATTTGCATTCGAAAAGTGATTGTGCAAATTCACACAGACATATGTACATATATATAGATAGTTTCCCCATCTTATGCGTAAATGCGAGGCAATGCAACAGTTGTTGCTTCAAATTAAAGCAGCTGCGTTGCACAAACTGGAACTCGTGTTGTTGGTGTTCTTGCCAGTGAGCTGAGCTGCGCATCTTCGCATGCGAGAAGCACTGCAAACAGTTACGGAAACAGTAAAGTTGATTAAAATCTTGATAACGTTGGCAAATAAATTGTACTCACAGATTACATAGTCGAATGCACATCAAAATATCTATATATGTATGCTTATATGTATCGTTGACATATTTGGTCTTTAAAGGTGCAGTAACTGTCAAAAGTTTACAACCAATTTTTGTTTTTGTTAACTCATTTAAGAAACCCGTTGAAAATATTAAATTTTACATAAAAAATTACAGAGAAAATTTGAACTCGGATGGATATAATAAATTGAAAATTGTCATTGTCCACTTTAGGGTCAAAAATAATATTTGATGAACTTCTCGAACTATTTTAATGAAATTTTTTACTGCTTAAAAATGGGCGAAATCGGTTCACAATCACGCCTACTTCTCATATAACACAATTTTAAATTCAATCTGATTCGTTCACTTTACAGTATATACATCTAAAATTAATGAAGATATCGAAATAAACCTTTACAAAAACATGAGATGTGGCATCACTCATTTAAAAATTTCTTAAATCGGACTATATCTTTTTAAGCTGTCAGATACCGAACATGTAGATCTCAGCGTCAAATCGGAGATATCTGAGATATTTTAATGGAATTCAGAAAGAATCTTTGCCTTCTAATAATGTGTCTCTGTACCATCCTTTCTTGTCACATTATATTAGGTATAAGTGGGTTTTGAAATATCCGGTGGGCTGTATACCATACACATCGGTTAAAATCTGAAATATCTTAGCCAAATTAAGTGAGCCTGGTATATTTGCTTGTTGTATAGTGTTGCTTGGTGATGAAAATTATAGAAATCGGTTCAGGAATTATCCTCATAGCTCTCATATATATTATATGTTTAACGTTGTTCCTAATTGTAGTGGACTTTATAGCGAATATGTGCGTCAAATTGTCGGTTATCTTAATAAAAATACGAAATATATTGCGAGAGTGTAAAATCTTCGGTTGCACCCGATCTTAGCCCTTACTTGTTTTAATTTTTTTTTATTTTTTCGGTCAAAATAGTATTTAGTTTCACCCGATTTCAGTCGAAACTTATTCTCCATTTATTTTTCTACTTATCTCCAAATTCTGCACAATTTCTTTAGTAACTGTACAAATGCCAGTTCAGTTAATAATTTAATAAGAAGCTCAAGCTGAGCACAAGCATCCGTCAAGTTCATAACTTCTCATATGTACACAAACATTATGAAGATATAGGATTATCCCACTGATTATTAGTGATTATCTTACAAGCCATTTTATGCACGATTATGCGTTTTAGAGATAAATAAGCAAGTACAAAACGCAGCTTTTATAGAAAAAGAAGGAGAGAAGGAGAAAGGAAGTGCCATAGAGGGATGTTTATGAGTAAAAGCAATAAATATAATAAATTTGTGAGGATTAAAAAGTCAAAATTTGTATATTATTTAACACAGAAATGCATTAAATATTTTACACCCTAGCAAGTGTGCCACAACTAGTGCTACTCATAACACTATACGGCAAAATCGACTTTTTTCTTGGAATTGGACAAAGTTACTTTTTCCGGGAGAAAATCGAAGAACACAAGTTTCTTACTTATGACTCAATCTCCGGAAAAATGAAGCTTGGTTCAATACCCAGTCGAGTGTTGTATACTGTAACTATACAGAACTTCTGAGATTAATAAAAACATGAATTTATCTGTGTAAGATCCCTGCAATGTTTTTACTCATCAAATATTGCAAATTTTTTATGCAAAATATTCTACTGCACCCTACTCTGCCACTCTCACCTAGTATATACGAGTAAGTGCCACTTGATACAGCCAAATCCGGCAACGCAATTACCTTTCATTTCTGAAATACTCGTTTCTCCGAACACAACACCAAAAGAACCAAAAAACCTGTTCATCTGTCAAACAGTAATTACCACCACAAAGTGCAACACATCCTTGACTATACTTCTATGGGGCTGTGGCGGCAACAACAGTTAGCTTAACCACATAGCCAAAAACCAGAAAATGTCACCTGTGCCACTTTCGACACTGCACTCGTATTTACAGTTACTTTTACAGGCACTCGGCAGTGTGCACTCAATTGCCCAAAATGTGTGTACGCCGGTAAGTGCATACCCATACTTACCTACATCTGCTCATATGCATGTGAGCCACAGTAGCCACACTGGCACATATCCTTCATGCCACTGTCAATTTTAGTTTGCTCTGTGTGTTGGGTGCTTTTTGAAATGTTTGGTCTTGTTTCGCAATTGAGTTGAATGCGTTCACAGTTTTTATGTTGTTGGAATGAATGCTTTGAGAATTCATAGACAAATTTGTATTAAAAAATTTAAATGAAAATGTAATAAGTCATAAAATAATTAAAAATTGTAAAGTATTTTCTTGAAAGAAAAAAAACAAATAAGATGGCTTCATTAGTAGAAAAGCGAAAAGAAAATAGTAAAAAACAAGTAAGGAAGGGCGAAGTTCGGGAATAACCGAACATTTTATACTCTAAATTGCTATATTAATTTTATTAATATAACAAACAATTTGGCAAACATATTCGTCATATATATGGTCCATTGGAAGTTGGCAAGTTATGACCCATTGGTAGGGAAAGTTATAACCCGATTGCACTCATTTTTTGCACGGAGTCATATTATTAGAAGAATAATATTCACTCTGAATTTCTTCAAAATATCTGATACACTTTACATATATTTTCGTTAAAAAATTTATTATAAGCATCGAGGTTCTCATGTTCGATATATGGGGCCTTACAAACGTATAGTCCCATTTCGACGATTTTTAGAAGCGCGTGCCACACTATAAATGCAGTATTTGTGCAAAGTTCTTCACTAGTGCTTACTTTATATATTTGTAAAGTAAACGATTCAGATGGACTTCACAGGTCCGGTATATAGGAAGTAGGCGTGGTTGTGAACCGATTTGGCATATTTTCTTAACATATCATTAGGATGCCAGGAAAATATTACGAGTCAAATTTCATTGAAATTGGTCGAGGAGTTCCGGAGATATGGTTTTTGATCCATAAAGGGGCGGTGCCACACCCAAAAAAAAAATGTGTATACCCATTTCAGTGTAGCCCTTCTGTGCGATCTTTACCATAAAATTTAAGGTTTCTGGTGTTTTTCCTTACTGAATTAAAGCATTTTTAGTAGTTTTCAACATAACCTTTGTATGGAAGGTAGGCATGGTTAAAATCGGATTTCCTCCCTTTTTGGACTATTTAAGGTAGTACCTAAAAGAAACTATGTTGGAGAGTAAAAGCAACCTGCCTATGGTACAGACGGACGGACGGACAGACAAACATCCGGATTTGAACTCCACTTGTCTCCCTGATCCCTTTGGTATATATAACTCTATATCTAACTCGTTTAATTTTGGGTGTTACATACAACTCTCGTAGCAACTTTGTTTCGAGAGTATAAAAAAAAAAATATTTATACTGAGATTAGGAGAGAATGAAATTATTTTGAAGATTACAGTCCTTGGAAAGATCAAAATCCGCGTTCGTTCAGCATACATTGAACCGACTTTATTATCGTGACCTGCTTGACTTCCAGATTGATGGAAAAAATGTAATCACATGAAAACTAGAAAAGAATATTCAGAGATGATTTTTACCAAGTTACGTTGTATCATATACTTTTGGCTATAACGGTGCCAGCAGTTTTATGTCAACCGAATGTATGGGTGTGTGTAGACCTTCTACGTTACTTTTAAAACACTGATTGCGTTTCATGTATGTGAAATAGTATAACTTTCACCTTACCGGAGAAAGCCATTTTCAAGTAATATGAGTATTAAAATTCAGACAATTCAACATTAACAGCTTTTCATGAACCTACTAAGTCTACAAACTTACGAATAGATTTGGTACTCAACGCCTTTGACCTCATTTGCATATCTCTAGTTAATGCTACTTTATTCCATTTAATAGTCCCTCACTAAACGGTCTGCGGTGCATTGATGCGTACATTAGCTGTACTTTGTCGTTGCCAAATTTGTTGTAGCACGTGCTATTTAAATTTAAGTTTATTGTTAAATTTAGAACTTTGACTCTTTCTTTGCAAATCGTCGCTACTCAAACTCACGAAATTCGTCAGTTAGCCAACGATTATGTTAACAAGTTCATTACGCGGACAATCAGTCGCGGCTTAAATATGTGTGCATGCACAAAAAATATTCAACGGCAGTCAATTTGACATTTTGTCAACCTACCAGCAGCCAGCGCCTTTCTACCCACAACCATTGTTGTCGTTTATAAATAAATATAAATACTGGTTCGTTTGTTTGCCAACCAATTTTGGTCTCGTTTTGTCTGCCGTTGTCGTTGCCGCTTTATGCCCACTTGATGAAACCAATTAATCAATTCAATTACGGCAATTTCACTTATTGTCCTTGTTAATGGTTTTCGTGATTGGCTCCATTTGCTCATAAAACAAATAGCTGCGAAAAATCATTGGTGTCGACAAAGGCGTTAATAATAAAGTTCTGATCGGTGAAAATATAAATACATGTCTATTTATGTATATTCGCATTTCATACCTATTTACTCTCATAAATATACATTTCAGAATTGAGTTGTGTTAATTAACAGAAACTCGCTGATATTTAAACAGATAATAGCTTGATAATGTGTGGGTAATTGAAGATAAATAGAGCGAATCATTTAAAAGAATACATTAAAATATTTGCAGTTAGAAATCATTGAGACAAATGTGGATTTATTGAAAAATATTAACTGATTCATGTTTTAATGTCTCACTGCAAACTCGAGTTTAATTTGACTGACGTAGACAACGCATCGAATACTTTCAGAGCTGTAGCACTTTCGTCCATTCGAACAATAGGACCTAGCCACCGTAACCGCAGTCTTTTTATTTGCTGAACTATGTCTATATCGTCGAATAGTGTGACGTGATATATTTCGCCTTATCTTTGTTCACTATCAGACCCATACGTTTCGCTTCCTTATCCAGTCCTGAAAAAGCAGAGCTAACGGCGCGGGTGTTGTTTCCAATGATATCGATATCATCGGTGTACCCCAACAGCTGTATGCTCTTATTGAAGAGTGTACCTTCTATACTTCGCTCTGCAGCTCGTATTATTTTCTCCAGCATCAAGTTAAAGAAGCCACACGATAGTGAGTCACCGTGTCTGAAATCTCGTTTGGTATCGAACAGCTCGGAGGGGTCCTTCTCGATCCTTCCCGATCCTGACTGAGCTTTTGGTGTTGCTCAACGTCATCTTACACAGTCGTATTAGTTTTGTGGGGATGCCAAATTCAGACATTGCAGCATTGAAGCAACTCCTTTTCGTGCTATCGAAAGCAGCTTTAAAATCTTCAAAGAGATGGTGTGTGTCGTTCCTCTTAACAGTTCTTCGCCACCGTATTTGAATAGCTCGGCCGGTTGTTCTTCAAGCGGGTAATTGCTATTGGTCGGGCAACATCTATTCCATCTTGAATCGGGTTCGCCATCTCCTGATGTTATACTTTCACTGCCATTCAGCAGGCTGGAGAAGTGTTCCCTCCACAAACTAAGTATACTCTGGGCATCGACTACTAGACCTCTGGGGGTCCTGCAGGAGTGTGCTCCGGTCTTGAAACCTTCTGTTAATCGCCAGATCTTTTCGTAGAATTTTCGAGCATTACCCCTGTCGGATAGCTTGTCAAACTCTTCATTTCTCGTGCATTTCGGCCTCTTTTTCGATGGAGATATCGGAATAAAACTTTGCAGAAATACTGCATTGGAGGTGTGAAATCATTTAATAATTATCGAAATCAGATTATAGATTTTCAGGGCCCCATATAACAACATTGAGGACCTGAGTGCGTATGGATAAGCTTTTACCGAAAATGTCGAAAAAAAACTATTCGATATTTTAAATAAATACAGAGGGAATATTAATAATAAAGATTTTTCTCCTAAGAATAGGTCTTTGTGCAAAAATGGATAAAATCGGGTAATTACTTTCCCTAGCTCACATATACCTAATACAAAGATCAGGCGGTCTCTATACAACAGATATCGGTTAATATATGTCATATCTTAGCATAATTACGGGAAACAACATGAGCTATCTTAAAAAATATTTTTTTTAGAAATGTGATTAATTGTAATTTAGTTAACTGTAATATTCAAAATTGAGTTTTCATGTAGCGTTGTCGACTTTGAACCCACACCTCCTTCAAACATTCACATTTCTATAAGCACAAATCTGTCGCCACGTATTTGTGCTACACAAAATTTTGTGCAGTCAAGGCTACATTGCGTTAACGGTAATTTACTATTCGCATTTCATTTCCCTTGACCTACACATTTGCACAATTCCCAATGTCATCAAAATAAGCAATCGATTATGCCCTTCCACAAAGCAAGCATACCTCTTAATTTCCAAACAAAAACCTTGTCGAAACTGGTTACAACTACACTTCATAGAGACACACAGCCACACTCTGACACGTGCATACAATCGAATGGGTTTGTTTTGCTTGTAGAACATTCATCATACGCAGTCATCATGTCCCGCAATACAAAGGCCAAAACGAAAATTTCGTGCTCGACTGATGACAAATCTGTCTAATGGGCTGTGAATGCTTTCTCACAGCCGCAACGCCACTAATTTTCTCAGTATGCTCGACAATATCCGCATAACGGTATGTAATCGAACCTTGATTATGCGACTGACTCATTTGGCGGCAGTTACATTGTCACATTTTCACTATTTGCACCAGTCGCAATGCTCTGCTCTTGCATTGATTACACTAGCACGCAGACAGATATATTACATATACATGTGTGTGAGAGTATGTACTGTCTCGAGTAAATTAAATGCAAAGCATTTTACATGCATTGTCTTCATTAAGGAAAGTGCACGAGCACTTTGCTTTGCAGCTTCTTCAAACGCAATGAAATGTTACTCATACGCAATGGTGTGCATGAAACCTTATAATCTTAGTTATTTCCCTATTGGTTGCACAAAATGAAAACATAGCACTAAAATAACTGTTTTTCATATTGCTGATGATAATTGTGAATGTTTTGATTTTGGTTTTATTGTGTGGGTTTGTGTTGAGAAATATTTTTGTGAAAATATTCTTACATTTTTATATCAAATCGTTAAAATATATTAAAGAAAATATTATTAAATATGATATTTCTTACTATTCTTAATAAAATAGATTTAATTCCCCCTGAAATTTATTAAAAATAAATTGAAATTTTTTTTTGGAAATGAGAGACCTCATTATAATCCGCTTCTTCAACCCAAACAACTAACACCAAACGCACTTTAACTTGCAGCAATGACCTCGTGTATTCACGCGCTCATTTATGCCAAAGTAGTAAAGTACAAATGAATGTGAACTTTAAAACGAGATCACACAATTTTTACAGTTCGAATCAGCTCATGTCGAGTTAGTGTGTGCAATGAGTTGGTTTTATGTCTATCTAAGTACTCAGATGCGCACGAATGAGCAAGCGCTTAAAAAAGCACACGCTTTCATTCATATATGTATGTATGTACATATGAGTACTTAAGTGCATATAAACAGCCGTTATGCATGACTCCTTGTGCGACTACATGTATTATACTAAATCGACAGCTCAATTCAACAATCAACTGCTTGTCCATCCATTTAATTGATTGTTTGCCAAGCTATTTTGATTCTAACGTCTCTGTCGTAACGTTGATGAGCATTCAAGCGATGCTTTCAACACTTCGTGGCGATTGAAAGTCTTGACAAAAGTACTGCATTGTTGGTGTGGTGTAAAAGCAAACGGAATTCAATTCAAATTCAATTCAAATCAATAAGAATTTGCCAATAAAGAAAGTTAATCTTAATCGTCTTGTTAGAAACATTTAGAAATATATAGTATGTCATGCGATTTTTGTTGCCTAGCGTTTAGTGTTTCTATCAATAGTTTTTAAAAAGGTACTGGATAAAGAAGGTCATTAATTTTATTAACGTTTACATGTATTTTGATTGCACTGCAGTTAGTTTAGTCATGAAAATTTAAAGAAGTTCTCGTTGATTTCCATTAAAATTGCGAAAAAAAATGCGACAGAAATTTTTGTTAATCTCAAAATCATATCAGAAACATATAGGACTTTCAGTCATCTGTGAGGAACATAAATATTAATACGACTCTTTTGCTTTCATAGTATATCCTTGGAGTTTGTTTTGTCACATTTTAGAACTACTTTAGACCCGTTTAGGCCAATTATTGTTATCTTACTCGAGAGTAATTATTTTATATATATAATTTTTTGGGCAAACAAAAATCCTGCAAATCTAATCACCTTTGTCGATCATTACTGAATTTAAATTCTTAAGCCCTACAAATCATACACATCCATAAATTACGTCACACGAATTTAAGGACTTTTTAACCCCTCCTTGTCACAAGTTGTCACATTTTGAACTCACCCTCCCCCCACCCTGACGTGACGTCACCCATTTTCCAATTTTATGGATTTATCATAAAATAAAAAAAAAACTGCTGCGTGATCGGCGTGGTACAGAGCAGCCAGTCATCTAGCACCTAGGAGCGGGAAACGCAGCAGAGCGGGAAACGATATTGCCCTAAATTTTGAAATGTGATGTCACAAAGCTTTCGACCCTCCCCTGCCCCTGAATGATACCCTCTCCTCCCTCATCAAGGTGTGACGTAATTTATGGATGGCCCCTAATAGCATACCATCATAGCTGATTCTCACAAAGTCATGTTATAGCACATTATTTAACTTCAACTCTAAAAAATGTGCGTTAATTGTTTAAGATTTTCGAAAACATTCAAAAACCAAGTTTCTACGACATTTTAGAAAACTAATTAATTAATTAATTAACATAATTCTTCACAATTAACTTTTATGTGATGTGTTCAAAAAATAACGAGAATTGTAAAATTTAAAATTTCACGGATTAACCGCTAAGGTTAGGCGTGTTTTTATGAGGTTGACTATTTTCGTTCGCTAAAAGCTCACACCTCGTTGCTTGTTTGAGAAATCTGGCCAACAGTATTTTGTAAAGGTATCCCTGCCTCCATATTCGCCTGATATGACTACCTAGGACTTTTTCCTATTTCCAAAAATAAAGAGAACCTTAAATAGCAGTCGTTTTACATTCATACGGGAAATCACTGAAAGACTCAAAAGATATCCCAAAAATCGAGTTTGAGAAGTGTGTTTCGATGATTGGAAGAAGCGCTGGATAAATTTATGTAGACGAATGGATAGATATTAAAAAAAAAAAACAAACAAATGTTCCCGTTACAATACCTCCTATTTACGTACATTCACCTGAATTAGTTAATTCTGGTTAATTTAGCACCCATGATATCATTGACAGTGGATCTCGGCAGAGCTGAAGACGATGTTATGAAGCAATAGTTATAAAATGTATATGAAACCTTACATTTTCTCTTTATTTACTATTTTTTTAATAATGTTTGCGTAACGTAGTAAAAAAAACCGAAATTAGATCAGTGAATTAAAATAGTTTCATATCACGGATCATTTGTTCTCTGAATGGATCCCAAAATTAATGATATTTATTGCAATGAAATTATTGAGATTATCCAAACTGCCCACATTTCCAAAGTATGCCCTTGTGCATTGGTGTCAATGCCTAGAGAATATTTTTGAAGTAATAACATAAAACAGCGAACCCTTTGTTAACAGCTTATCTAATTGAATTAATCCAAAAACATACACAAAAATGTTCTGCGGTCTTTGCGAAGAAAAATTCTTGGAAATTACACAAGTATCGAACTCATAATCCTCCCAATGGTTTTCACACCCAACACACTTAGTAATTTCCCTAATTACTTCTTCAACTTTAATCAGTTATCTGTTATATTGAGCAGTAAAAGGATTTCTCAAGAAATCACTAACGTAATAATTTCCGAGTAATTTTAATAAAAAAAAAAAATTGACATCAATGCAGATATGATGTGTAAAATAAAAATTTAACCACAACAAATAAAAAACCTATTATACATTTCGCGGAAATGAAACTCGCATACACTCCCAATAATATGCAATTTCAACAGGCGTCTATTTTTACATGCCGCGAAAGTCATCATAAAAGAGACACCAAAATATGCAGATTAAAAGTAGGAAATAATACAAAAGCCGCTGATGCGTGATGAGACGCACACACACAAATAAACACTCTCAAAAAAAAAAAAAATTATGTGTGAAATGAAGAAAGTTTTTTCACACTTTCATTTAATCAACAGCGAAATTAATGTTTTATCTACGAACATACAAATGTGTGAATGCAATGCACAACCATTGGGGAAAAAACGCGCGAACTCAAACTTTTTGAACAATTCGTCACTGGGGTGTTGATGTGGAAATCAATCACAACAAAGTTGGCGCAGATTAAAAGCGCTGCCAATGAATAAAGCGTTTGGTGTTGATGAAAGCGCGCACAAAGCGCAGTTAAATGGATTTTCAATGAATGCATATATTTATGTAGAAGTCTGTTTGTATGTATGTGAGCATGTAAATCACAATCCCATAAATTAATAGCACATTTGGCGCAGCTGAACAGATCGATTACGAAAATCACCGGGAAACCACACAAAACGCCTCATACACACCGCAAACGCAAATCTGCGGCAAGTGATAATATGTAATATAAGAAAGAAGGAAGAAAAAATAATAATAAAAAGTGTTTGAAATAACTGGGGAAAACCGGCATAGAAGCATGTTTGCTAGACACTCACACCTTATATGATTTGTGATAAGTTGCGTATACGCCGTGGTGTCATGTGTGTTGTAATGAGATACGCTCCCTTGCGACTGTCACAACAACAACAATTTTGACACCAGTACAAGTGTGATAATGCGAATAGCAATAACAACAAAAACTTGAAAACAACAACAACAGAAATATATTTGCCAACAACCACCGCAACCATTACAGCGTTATTGATCGGCTTAGCAGCGTACACACCAGCGTCAAAGCATTGCTACACAGCCGACAATTTGGCCTTTTAATAACCTATTGGCTTTCGCATTGGCAATTGATGAAATAGCAAACAGCGTTGTCGTAGAGCGCACGCATGCCACCACGAGCAACAACAAGAAAAAATACACAAAACAACAACAGCAAGTAAGACTCAGAATCGAAATTGGCTTGATAAGCGTCAGCACCAGGTGGGTGATTCAATCTGACAGATGCGTAAAACGCGTGCACCGCTGCCAGCATAATCACAAGTTGATGAGTTTTGCACTGGAAAAATTGCTTTATAAATACGTTTAAAAGTATGTGCGTTTGGTTGTTATACTCCGCACATTTTTGTTGTCTTTTCATTGCTTTGAAGTTGTCAAAAAGTCAATAACAAGATAGAAGAGCGTGCGAAGCAAAAATTTGAAGGCACTGTAGAATGTAGAGTAGCAGTCAGTGAAGGTCTGTGTATAAACACCCACATACGTGTATCCTCTTCACGCATCTAGTACTTATCTTTGTTGTTGTAAAACTTTGTCCTTTAACTTCGGTGCTTGCTGTAGAAGTGTGACAGCAGCGAAATGCGTAATTTAAGAAGTATGTACAACAAAAAAATGAGAATCAGCAAAAATGTAAAACTGTGTAAGAAGAAAATGCGCTTTTTTTCACATTTAAAGCATGAGCAGAAGAGCATTTTTCTTACACAAAGTTACAGGAGTACGAACAGCAGCTTCACCTGCCGACACTTCTGCTTCATTTTTGTTTCCTTCTTGTTTCCAGGAAGGAGTTGACTAGCAATGAGGGATAGTTTTGTGCAACTTACTATGATTTTTTGCATATATGTAAATATTTGTTTTGCTAAATGAAATTGCTTTTTATGAGTTTTTATTAAATTAATGATTAAACAATATATGTATGTAGGTAGCCTAAACAAGTTTTTTTTTATAATTTTTTTTTATAGAAACAGCTTTAATTTATTAATTATAAGTGATAGTAATTCAAATGCTGCAATAAATCTACTTTTAAAAACAAAAGAGTGCGTCGATCATGTAAAAATATTGCACAGCCTCTACAGATTATAACCCAAACGGACGCCAAAAAAAAAAAAAACGCTTATCTGTAAGAACCATTTTAGAGATTTGGATTACCTGAATAAAAAAGATAACTTGTTTTAAACTATAGATTACTGCAGATATTGAACGAAGGTATAATAAAAACTTAATTTTTTTATTTAATTGTATCTGAAATTTTGGCGTTAAATTTTTAATAAACATTTGTAATAAATTTTTCAAAATATCCAGTGTTCAATAGCTTAGAAATATATCAAAGAAGATGCAGTTAAAATTTGAGACCGATCCGTTCAGAGAGATCGTACTCACCGAATTTGAAAATACAGTTTTGAAATAAATACGTTTTAAATGAGTGCCGAGGCTACTTCAGCACTCTAACTTTACCTTACAAATTGAGCTATATCTGTACAAAAATTTTTCAGTTTGATTTTAAAATTTCATTTACATACAATTCGAAAAAACAAAACCAAAAAAAAATTTTTTTTTTTCAAATTTTAACCGCGTATAACTCCTTAAGAAATATATTTTTGCGTTTCTTATAACTGCACGATCGAGATAACTGCAGGAAATGTCAAGAGAAAGGTGCAATAGAAACAAGGAAGTATCTTCTGTGCGCCTGCCCTGCATTGTCAAGGCAGCGACTTCGCTACTTTGGGGGCCTCACAATATGAGAATCTGGAAGAGGTATCGGAAGTGAAGCCACAAATGCTTTTAAAATTCGCGTCAAACGCAGGCATCCTAAAGGATGACTACTCCTCGTGGACAACGTGACGGCACTCCATCTGGTATCGCAAAGGACCTAAATAGGTCTATGTGTGGCGTATTGGCCTACCAGTTTAACCTAACCTAACCTATAACTGCACTAAGAGGGTGATATGACCTCTAAACAACGAAAAACTTATATTTTATTATTTGAATAGAAATTGGAGGCTTCTGGAGTCCATTTATTTCAAATAATACTTTCTTTGTCTTATTTTCTCAAATTTCTTAATGAAATTCTTTCCTATATCTTCCCTTCTTATGATAATATTAGTACGCTAACGTATCTTGGTATGCATTTTAGTTCGGTTCTGTATCCATTTTTTTATGATTTTACTATCGTATCAATTTAAAATTGATGGCACAAGTCGAAGTAGACCATTCAACCTTCAGTTTCAAGTAATCTCGAAATCATCGAGCTTATAAAAATATGTTTTCGTGAGCAATATTGACTCTCCATTTAACCGCGGTTTAAAATAGTGAATATTCTCAAAATAAAATTAACTATACATTAAATCAGAGCTTTACATTGAAAATAATATTATAAAGGATTCAAGGTGTTTAAATTATGCTCACTTTCAGCTTGGATTGATTTTGTGGTGAACTCCTAAAAAGCTTCGACAGATTTACCATACAACTTTCACTGGCGAGAGATATTACCAAAATCAGCACAAGACTAGTTAGTATATAGGAAGCCTTGTTCGCAAGATGAGACAAGTTATGATGCAAATTATTGTGATGACCAAAGGGCACTTGCTGCTAAGGTGGAAATGTAGTGTTATTTGTTCATCATAAGCAATTTCTTTTAGAAGAGTTCAATGGCTTCAAAAAGTTCACATGATTTCAGCAATAATTCTCTGTACAAAGGAAATATATAATTTCATATTATATTCCTAAAGCCATATCATATTATCTCAAACACCAACAATACTAAAAAAAAATATTCATGATTATTAACAAACGAAATGTATATTTATATTTAGTACTTTATTTTCGATCAACACCCTATGAAAATTATCTTTCTGTTGTAGATAATATTACCACTATATTTTATATATAGTATATGCATTAGACCGCAAATGCTTCAGTGAAACCAAAGTGCAACGCATTCAAATATGCCGCAAACTAGCTATCAATCGGTTACTTCAATCAACCGCGAACGAGCGAGTTAAACTTACAATCAATCACACATTTTCATGACTTCTTCACACTTACACCCCGAGTACAATGTACAACATGACGTATGAGTCACATTTGAGCGCTCGATAAACTTTCTGCATGCCACATTCAACTGAATTTATGTTGCTACCACTTAAACGATCAAATTGCATGACACACTGCTGAATGTGAATGTGAAATCACACTAAAAGCGCATAGATGCCTACCTAAGTGATGGCACTCAACCAAACCGACTTGTCTAACTCTAAGTCAAGCGCCATTAAAACCGAATAACATTTATGCGCAACTTTTTTATGACACTGAAATTTGGTTATTAAAGCAACAAAAAAGGGTGACATTTCAAACTTAAACGTCGCTCTGTCCCACAGTTTTTCATTAACTGGCGTTCCATTCACGCCACTGCCACTCTTGCCAGCTAGTATTGTTGGCAGCGTGTTGGTGGGAGTTTGTCGTAACGTCACCTGGCAGTTGACAGCTGACAGTTGGCAGTTAGCGCTGGCAGTTAGTGAAGCAGCAGTAGCAACAGCAACGCAATGGAAAAAATTAAAGTTCGCTCGCATAGTTTTAACTGTCGCATAAAAAAGTGTTTTGAAATGTGAAGCATAAAAATGAAGAAAGTTTTAATAAATTTCTGTTTTTTGTTGTTTTTCTCTTCTTTTGGCAAACTTTTAGTTGTAACAACCAAGTACTTTGGCATTGTAGCGCGTACTTTTCAAATCTTTTGTTGACAGGCTAAAACACACACAAAACTTTTACATCTCAATATTTAATAATATTAGACACAAATATTTCGATAAACAGTTCAAAAAGCATGCATGCGTTTCTCTAACTGTCCCAGTAATTTATCTGTCATCGATTCGAATAAATTTGGAACATATTGTGGAGAACATATTTCACATTTGTATATCTTTACTACACGTTAGAGACCATTAAACGCTTGTCTACTTAAATCGATAAAAACCCGATAATCCTTGTACTTGGAGTAATTTTTAGCTTCTTATTTATTGATATGCTTAAAATCCAATTTTTGGTATACTCACTTGGTCGTAGAGCGTTCCATGCATTTAAGCTTACAGATTAAAACGCCACTAACTTTTTCCGTTTCCGATAAGCCAATCAGCAGGTATCGTGGAGGAAGTGCGAGTCCATTTTTTTGAGGAGGGGGTGTTCAGAACTTTGTAACTCATGTTCTACACAATATTTTTAGCTTAAAATGTATATTCATACTGTCGAAAAATAAAAAAAAAATCACTAAAAAACCGGCCGCTACATGGGATGACCCCTTAAATTCAATATACGACATGGCGTATGAGTAACATTAAGTTTCGTTCGATAATCTATTTCCATCTAGACGACAACTTCATAATACCCCACTCGTAGAAGTCACCACTTTACAGCACCAAGGGTGTTCGCCATGGACAGGAACAGGTGGTAATCATTTGGCGCTATGTCCAGACTATATGGAGGATGCGATAAAATCTCCCATCCGAGCTCCCGTAGCTTCTGACGAGTCTTCAAAGAAGTGTGTGGTCTGGCGTTGTCCCTTCTTGTTGGCCAATTCTGGACGCTTCTGGTCGATCGCCTGCTTCAAGCGGTCCAGTTGTTCGCAGTAGATTGTAGAATTAAGTATCTGTCCATATGGGAGCAGCTCTAAGTGGAGGATACCCTTCCAATTCCACCAAACACACAGCAAAACTTTCCTGGCCGTCAATCCCGACTTGGCCACTGTTTGGGACGATTTACCGGCCTTCGACCACGACCGTTTTCGCTTGATATTGTTGTATGTGATCCATTTTTCGTCGTCAGTCACCATCCGCTTCAAAAATGGGTCGAGTTCGTTCCGTTTCAACACGAGATGCCACATGTCGATCTAACTCGATGTTTTCATTGATTTGATCGGTATTCGTCGTCACAGATCTTCCTCGCGGATTTACCTTTAACGAAGGAAAACTTTAAAATAGCACAAATTTCGGCGTTAGTGAACTCCATGCTTACACGTCTATAACCGTTGAACGCCGCAAGCTCCAAACTAATCATGCATAGCGTCGTTTGGTAGGTTATATCAAGACCTTTCAAAGATGTATGGTATTGCCAGATACGACCTCTGTAGCGCTTTATACATAGCCGCGAAATTCAAAAGACAAAAAGGCGATATTTTCCAACCAAATATACCATGTAGATGAAATGTTGAAAGGTTGTGTTCGAAATCTACTAAAAGTTCGATACCTATTAAAAAGAATATTGGCAGAAAATTTAATTGCTTGGTAATGGGCTATCTTGAAGAATATGTAAAAACATTGTAAATAGAAAATACATTTCATATTTCACAAAATACCAGATTTGGCTTTTACAATGTCGAAAATTGGTCTTCAACCACACACACTTTGTCCACAAAAACAACAAACATGTCCTTGACTTTATAAACTACATATTGGTTCGTGTGGGAGTTGTCTCAATAAAATAAATGCTAATGCATCTCAAAATATTGAGTAAAATTTTGAATTAAAAACTGCCCGTAATCAACAGACAAACCTTTAAATGACAGCTGTAAGGCGCATTACGTAACATAACCTAATTTATCGGACTAGATGTAGATTATTAGTAGTTGTAAACTCCCTTTTGTTAAGATATTTAATTATTTCTTATCAAAAGTATATTCAGTGTTAAAACTCGTTTCACTTTTCAAATAAAAACTAAAAATTATAATTTGTGGTGAATTTGATAGTTTACAGTTTTAAGCAAATTTAAAACTTCTCAGATGTAATTTCAAAAGAAGTGAATTTTTTCTTTATAAAACTGCTTTACGATGAAAACCTACCATAGATATGTTTATATATAAAGTCTTGGAAAAAAAACATAGGATATTTAAATATATTTTCGCTTCACATTATTATTTTTATCACCTGCTATGGCATATTTAAATCAAATGCATGAAATAACTACAGATTTTTACGGCCAACAACAGAGCGACAAACCTACACACACTCCAATACTTAACGGAAATTTTTCACGTCTGACAATGATGAATGTTTATGCGGAAAATGCAAATCAAATGGCAACGAGCTGCAAATATTTCTTCGCACTCAAATGATAATACACAGGCAACGAATTTATAACATTTTTTTAATACGCACAGACACAAATAAATATTAATACAAACATACATCGGTATATAAATGTATAAGTCTGATGCTAATATAAATATTTGTACATTTAAATATGCGTATAAATGAATTCAAGTAAATAAATTATGTCGATTGCTATTAAATTGGCTCAGGTGTCTGGGCACTTACATAATATATACGAGTATATGTCTCTAGTATATCTGTATGTGTATGTGCATATGCTAATATATGCATTTACTTGTACATTTTCGTGCTCTCGTAGGCGCATCACTTCAGTGCGAGGTGCCAAAGGTGTCAGTTGGACGACCCACGAAGGCGTCGAGGTAATTTGCCAATGTCAGCGTATAGCGTGTTAACATGATTTACTACTCTGCCGTGTCGGCTAACACATATATACTTGCATATTTTAGCACGGCTTTGCGTGAAACGCCCATTAAACTGCCTATCATCAGATCGTTTGCAAGAGCAAATGAGCGTATTGTGCATATTTGCGCACTCACAACTGACAAATAAATTGAATAAATCGCGTTTTTTATGAACTCAACGATTTATTTTCGACAACAATGCGATTTCCACTCAGACATTCTACAAGTATTTTTAGATAATGCATGGAAAGAATACGAGTAGATGGGGGATAGTCTGTCAAACAGGTAGAAAATAATATTTTAATGATTTCACAAGTTAGGTGAAGAAATGAAGAAATTATATACTAAAGCAACAGAATCTTCAGATTTTCTAATTCTTTAAATGTGTTCTCTAACCCAACTGAGGTCCTTCATCAAAAAACAGGCGACTTTAACGATAAAACTTAATGTTTTCACTTATATTAAATACAATCCAAATAAACATTATTTCCAGTCAATTTTAACGCTTTAACTACCCCGAAGCTAGTTTAGTGCTTAAATGTAATTGCACCCTTGTCATACTTGAAAGTCTCGTCCAATCAATGCATGTTCATTTCAATCAAACCCGCCAGCCTCAATATCTCTATTACTTGGCCATTTATCCCAATCAATTACTTTGAACTTCCATTGATGCCTTTAATGGGCAATGACACATAAGAGCTATTCTTTTGAAATCTTAAAAGCTTTAAAGCGAAAGTCTTACGCAGCGACATCCTGCCGCGCTGCGTCTGTAAAAATAAAGTACACCAACTAATTAAACACAACTTGGGTCCAGCTCCGTCTTACTGAAGTGGCGAGTGGATTGACAGCGTGGGAGTTTCCAATATATGGTATGTCCAAAAGTCATAAGAAGAGAGAATAATTAAAGAAAAATTGTCCAAATTATGATCCGATATTTCTTAGGGTTCTTGATAGTTCATTTTCATAAACTCATTGAGGTTCAAGTCTCATTGAATATATCTAAAGATAAAGTCAGAACTGAATAACCCAATCATTTTGGTTAGAGACTGGAGTCGCTCTAGAGTTATTTTCAAAATTAACCACGGCTCAATAAAGACTATAGACGTCTAACTATCAGCACCTAAAATCAATTTAGGAACAACACTTCTGCAGTAAAGTATTTAAGCTTAGCTTTATATTAAGTTTCCTTCGAATAATATTAAGAACAACCCTTACCCGAGTATATACCAAGTGTATTTACCCAACTGCCCGTCCTTTTGGTGCTGCTAATGAATGTGTAAGCAAGGCATATTGTTTATCTTAGTATCTCACACCACTCTCCTTGGCACGCACTCGTCAACGCTCACGGAGCAATCACACTTTGGTGGCTACAAAGCAAAGTCAAAGTTCGTGTTGGCGCAATTGGCAGTTGGCATTTGATGAACCCGCCGGACCCGGCGAAAGGTTCAATCGGCTTTGTGTTAAATTAACCTGTTCGCGTTTGAGCAATTGACCGAAGGCGATGACAGTCAGCGAATGGCGGTCAACGCTACGGATTGCTATATATATAGTTCAAAATACACTCCTGCTCTTGATTCCCACGACGTACATACATAAGTACCGTATTCTTACTTAAATAAACTTGTCAGACGAAAGGAATTAATATATATAAAAATTTCCCTTCAACCATTTGTTGGCACAAGCGGGTGTAAATAATGACAAAGCTTCATTAAAGAGTAACCCAAACAAAAGGAAAATCCAAAAACACGAGGCGATGAAGCCTATTTCGCGGCAGAAAATTCGTAGGGCAGTCTTAATTGCTTCTTGAGTATAAAGTGTCAACTCTGGTCGCGTGGCCAAAATGTTTCGTGGGGTGAAGAAGTCAGGCCAGCCACTTCGACCTTCTGTATTTACATTGTAATACTGACAAACGCTTCACTTAACTGAACATTTATTTTTCATTCTCAATGCCACGAGGGTGTGTGTATAATTGAATCACTTTTCATATATTTCACATATATATATATATATATTATATTTAGTTTTAAATAAAAATATCTTCAGACTTCCTATTGCTTTCAAAGTAACCACTTTCAAAATCTAGAAACATGAAGTTCTGTTCTATCTATGTCAGATTATCTGGAGTCAGACCTTTGCCTCGATCTAAATATTGATCTGAAGAAGGTATATTTCAAACTCTCACCTAGGAATCTTTGCTTTGATGGAACAAAGAAGTTAGTAAGACAGAAGTTAGAAATTTGAGGTACATTTTTTATACTGACACACACATTTTATCGCTTGAGTGACTCTTCTTAGCGTCATACTTCGAACTTATCCAGCTACCCTCGTATCATTATTTAATGCATTCGGTTTATTAACTTTTTCGACCAGCTTGGTGGTGTTTTCACCTGAGGTTTAAGATCGATTGTGTACTTTTATGGTTAGAATGAAATGAAATAGGAACTATTAGGATGCCATTGATGACCAATGAAGTGATTAATGTAAGCAATGACACAAGGTAAATAAATAAGAGCAAACAGTGATATCTCCAGTCTGATTTTTAATAAATCAAGACGCACTAAGACACATTGTATTGATGGAAGATATTTCTGACGACCTTTATTGCTTTCTTATATTTGTTTTTGGTAAACACTGCCTCATACCAACCCACCTTAGCTTACATAACTGTGGTTTTTCCCTGCTCTTGGTGCTATTAAAACCGCAAACTTCATTAAAGTGCTCAACAGATTTCCGAAAATCGTCTGTATGTATAGTTCGGCAGCTATTCGATTGTGGTCATGACTTACGCATATTTGCATGAGCTCACATATCCCGCGTCGAAGCCACGCAATGAATTGCTCATCTTCAATCAGACGGCCGCAAAGGCAAGGCCGACAAAGAGGCCGACGTTATGCCAAGTAGTGCTGCCATATTGCAAGGGCTACTGCGACATCGCCTCCGTGCATGGCGTGCGCTATCTGACCGACCCCAAACGTCACTACTTCGAACGGTGAGTTGTTCAAAGCCAAAAAAGCAAAAATCATAGTTTGAATTGTAAAACTACGCTGATTTTATATGTGTGCCTGCTCTTCACATTGTCACAGCGTCATCTGGCTGCTGCTGCTCATCGCCACCACCTGCAGCTGTTTGTACGTCTACAATGATTTGGCCGATTTGTACTATTCGCAGCGCATACACACGATTGTCGAGGACTCCGTGTCGCCCATCTTCACTAAACCATTCCCGGCTATTGGCATATGTCCACGCAACCGCATCAATTGGCCAAAACTTATGGAAGCCCATGAAGTATTTCTTGCACGGAATGCCAGCGACGAAGCTGTGCGGACATTTCGCCGTTTCTTCGCCATAATGGGTGATTTCAGCTTTGGCAATTTCTTCCAGTTGCGTCCGCTGTATAAGCTGGATATGAATCTGTCACTGCTGGACGATGTGGACATAATGGAGGTCATGCGCTATGTCAGTTTCACATGCGATGAGTTGTTCGTACAACCCTGTCGTTGGCGGCGCAACGCATATAATTGCTGTGATCTCTTTTCGATGGAACGTACGGAGTATGGGTTTTGCTTTGTCTTCAATTCGGTTATAACAGATGAAAGGCGCGAGCGACAGGTGAATCTTTCTATCAAAATGTGTTGTAAAAGAGGTGAAGCATATTTCGTACGTTTTAAAGCTTAAGGACCGCTATTATCCGTATCACAATTCGAAGATTACCGAATTATCTGGTTTGGATGTTATCATAAATCTCGACGAAAGCAAGGAACCGCCAAACGTTCGTCCCTCAAATGGAATCTATGTGAGTTAGTTACTTTATGTTTTCTTACGCAACACTTTGTTCGGTCTTGTAGTACTTTAGCCCGACTATTTAATCATTACGATATTAGCTGTTGACCTTAATTTCTACAAGGTGGCCACATTCGGTGTCGGGGTCTACTCTTTAAGGACTCCAAATTCCTTTTCGCACCGTTATTTTCTTGCAGTTTTGCTTTCACACGATTAATCCCTCACTTACTTCTCAACTCATTTACAGGTTATGGTAAAACAGCCGGAACAATGGCACAGTGACCCACGCTTTATCATGCATAATACATACACGAAATTACCTGTGGTGCCACAATTCACCTTAACCGACGAGCGAACACGTGCGGTAACACCAGAAGAACGACGCTGCTTGTTTCAAGTAAGTGCACTAAATTAATCACACATTCACTACACTACTACATAGTTCCTGTATTCATGTCTGCAATCATATATTCAAAAATGCGTCTTTGTGGAACTATCTACGTAGGATGAAAATCTACATCCTCTATACAAGAAAATCCCAGGCTTGGAATATCGACGTGGTAACTGTTTTACACGCTGTCATCAGGAATATGTTTTCAAGCTATGCAAATGCAATTTGAAATTGTTCTTTCCACAGCATGAAAGTGGTGAGTGCTTACACATGCGACACACCTCCAATATATGTGAATGTACATACCCTGTAGGAAAAAGTGGAATTTATACTAGATATTTCGCCCGGTAGATTTTTTATGTTTCTATTAATATTAGATCTGGTATATACTTGTAAAAAATATCAAACATTGGATTTTCTTAAATCTTCAGTTACTCCTATAGCGGAGAGCATCAAAGCTTTTGTGACGTAAATCTCCTAAGATCGAATGTGTTCAGAAAATTTCCTACAGGGTACATGCGTATGTGAATGTGTTACGCTTTGCAACTGTTCAATTGAAAGAACATGGGTGTATTCGAGGAATTGCTAACTTTTCAATTTTTCTTCTCACATTTTTACTGTTTTTCTTGCATTCCAATCATCGTTTAGATAATATAACGGCATGTACAGCAAAGGATTTCAAGTGTCTCTATGAATATAGAGGTAACTTTAGTGTGTTAATGTGTAGCACAGCACTTTTATGCGTTCATATTTGAGTAATGCACCGTTGTGAATTGCACTTCTTCGACTTCACTCCATTCTTTTTCTTCTTTTTTATCGACTTTCCCATTTGCAGAAGTTTTCAAATCCGACAATCACATATCGGAGAGCGAGTATATTGAGGAGGTGTCCAATAACACTATGATTTGTAACTGTTTGAATAGCTGCAATCAGCTGATATATGTCACCAATTACATAAGTGTGCCGTTAGAAGAGTGAGTTTAAATTTTTTTATTTATTTTAGGAATGCTTATAAAAGTTGTAAAATATAAATTTGAATTATTTACATATATGTATCTGTCCCACATTAGTATATACAAAATGAGGGTCACAATTTGAAACCTGGTCTAAATTTGTATAAAGTATCTTCATAAAATTGAAGAAATGATCGAAAAAAGTCTACGGGAGAATAGTCAAAATCTTTATGTTGATATCCAACATATTCCTGAAGTACGATAATATTTTCAGCTGTATTCATACTTCTTTGCTTGTTCGTGTATTTTTAACCAAAAACAATTCTGTAACCATTCCCCAGCCTCCATATTCGACAACCCGTGTCCCATTTCCAAAAATAAAGATAACCTTAAAGTGCCAACGTTTTACAAGCATACGAGAAATCGCTGGAATAAGTGCATAATATCGAATGGGTACTATTTTGAAAGCAAATGTGGACGAATAAATTAAAAAAAAAAGGTCCCGTTATTTTTTGAACACACCATGTAGGGTGTAAAGCCAACCAGTTTTTTGAAAATCCTTATATTAGGTAATGGGAGCTAAAGATATCTGATAAAATGGTCGATTTTCCGGTATATTGAAAGCCATATCTACAAAGGTTCTCAAATTCGCTATCTGGAACTTAAAAAGTTAAGGCTAAATTTCAACAAGAAGAAAATGACAGGTTCTAGATATTGAAGACACGATTTGTGAAAAATATTATTCCGATATATTAATTAATATTTGAATTGTCTATTATAAAGTGAAATAATGTAATGAAGTTAATACGGGAACTAGCGTGGAGATAGTACGATTTCTATAATAATATAATATAAAAATTGTTCGATTAATTTGTGAGATATGGGATTTCCGATGAAACAAATTTTTATTTAAAAAATTGATTTTTATAAAATTTTATTTTTTTACTCAAAAGCCTATCTTAGCTGGCCTTTTATTTTAGCATTTTTTTTAACTCTCAGCATTATATACTTATATCTTCGACAAATCTTCTATTTATTAACTACCCACAATCCTTCTACTCCATATCACTCTCAGGATCAACGCCACAGATGAGGTGAAACAAGTACACCTGGATGTGCACTACTCCTCCACCTACATGATGAGATATAGCACACGCATCCGTTACACTTTCGTCGAGCTGCTAGGTGAGTGAGAAAAACAGCTCACAACAAAAAATGAAACTTTTTCACTTTGCGATTTAAACGCTTGGAGTTAGATGAGATTTACTTTGTCACTTTTTTCCGTATTTTCTTCTGTATGATTTTCTGATTTTTCCAACACTTTTAAGCACTTTTCAATTTCCCAAGCGATTTTTGTTTGTTCTTTGACACTTCCAATTTGCCACTTTCATTGGTTGGTTATTTCAACATATTTTTTACTCGCATTTATGCACACTTTCAATTTGGTTTCAATATTGTTTCCCATTCAATATCGAATTAAACGTACCATTTTAGCTTTCGTTCTGTTTCTTCTCTACAACTATTGTATATACCATTTTGTATGTCTTTCACCAGCTAACTTTGGTGGCATCATTGGCCTCTTTTTGGGCGCCTCACTGATGAGTGGCGTTGAGCTCCTCTACTACTTCACCATTGGGCTTTATACGTATCTGCGTGAACGCGGCTATATTTTCACTGGCGTCAATTTCTCATTGGATGGCAGCACAAAAGTTGCCAATTTAAATCATAAAAATGTATCGAGGAAGCGCAAGCGATTTTTGGAAAATAATAATCACACACCAAAAGTGCATTTGCGACATTGAAGTTGGAGATTATAATATCATATGAAATTTACTCAAATAATTTAAATTGCAATTATAAACTGATTAATGTGGTTTCTGGTCAGTGATTATATAATAAACAAATATAATAAATAACTTTCAATTTGCATTAACTGCTAGAATTGCTATCAAAAACTATTCATTCGTATAAAGAGTCCTTAGTTGCTTAATGTTCATTGAATTAGACACAGTGCGCACGTAAGTGAAATGTTTTGTGAATGCTCATCTGTCAGAATATGTTAAGTTAAGGTCAGTTTTCGCTGCATACAAATACATATCTGGCATTTACTGCAAGTATTCATTCCCTAGAATTGCAGGCAAACTTCCAAAATCAAATTGAAATATTTTAATGCAACCTTGTGTATTTGCGAAATTGTAGAAAATGCAATATTTATGCAGCAGTAACTGTAATCCACAAACAACATTTATTATTCAAGCTACTGAAGCACCGGCTGCATGGCAAGTCAAGTGCCTGTGGTAAAGCAAATATTGTAAAAACAGATAAATGTGATGAAATAAATGCACTGATATGTGCTGGTATACATATAAATAAATATGTATACATCCGAATACACACTCAGTTTAAAGTTTGTGCTATATTTCTGTGTATAACCAATGCTTGACCAGTGCTCATAGTGGCTGCACTGACAGCAACTGCAGCAACTTTTATACAACTCATGCAAATCACTTTACACATATATACAACTTCGCTTCTTTACTCGTATATGTTTGTATATATGTATTCATATACATACATAATTGTATATATGTTTGTACATTCTCATTTCTTTGGGAATTGTTCGCAATCAAAATATTTTGCAATGGTTGACCACAAGCCACTACTATTCAAGCATAAGTGCTCGTAAGCATGATCATTATTGTGAGTAAGTTTTAGTAAAATATAAAGCAACAACAACAACAAGCAATGAAACCAACAGACAGCAAAAATAAAAATAAAAATAAAATTGTTTGCCTTTATAATAAATTTATTCATTTGATATGCTTTTGTATGGCTTAAATGTAGTTAGAAGGTTGAAGCTCTTTAATTTGGTAAACGATTTGTGGATAAAAAAATAAAATAAATGTTAAAATTCTAACAATTAATGGCACAAAAAGGTAAAAATAATATACATATATGCACAATTGAAAACTCGCAATTTATTTATTTAATTTTATTTATATTATATAATACACAATTTGGCCCACATATTCGGCATATACATATATGGTAAAGTCTAATAATATTAGACATATGGGTGCTAGTGGAAGTTATGACACGATTTCACCCATTTTTGGCACGGAGACATATTATTAAAAGAAAAATCTTCCCTCTGAAGTTCTTTAAAATATCTGAGAGACTTATCTATATTTTCGGTAAAAATTTTATTAGCAGCACTAAGGTCCTTATTTTCGATATATGAGGCCTTGAAAAATTATGGTTCGATTTCGACGATTTTTATAAGGGCGATGCCACACTATAAATACAGTATTTGTGCAAAGTTCTGTTCCGATATCTTCACCAGTGCTTACTTTAAACATATATTGTAAAGTAAACGATTCAGATCGACTTCGATAAATGGGAAGTAGGCGTGGTTGTGAACCGATTTGCCATATTTTCACAACTATCATTAAGATGCTATGAAAATATTACGAACCATATTTGTAATTAGTCGAGTCGTTTTTTGAGATATTGGTTTTTGTCCCATAAGTGGGCGGAGCCACGCCCATTTAAAATTTTGTATACCATTTTGAGTGCAGCTTTTCTATACCATCTTTATTATGAAATTTAAGGTTTCTGGTGCTTTTGCTTATTGAATCCATCTTATTGAATCCCATCTTCGAAAGCAACCTTCTTGTGGTGCCAAGAAATACGTGTACCTATATTTTCGGTAAACAATTTATTAGAAGCACTAAGGTCTTCATATTTCATCAATACATCTCAATGTTTACTCAATTTATAGCTTGCACAGAAAGGACAGACCGGATCTCAAATCTACTCGTCGCCCTGATCAATTTGGTATATATAATATATGTACATATAACCTTGATTAGTTTTATGTGTTACAAACAACCGTTAAGTGAACAAAACTATTTTACTCTCTTAGCAACTTTGTTGCGAGAGTATAAAAGAACAGTTCAATAGAAAAAAAGCATAACTTATCATAAAACATAACCTAACGTAACGTAACATAACTTATCTTAACTTAAAAGATTTAACTTAACATAAGATAACAAAAATAACTAAACAAACCGAACCGAATAGTTCAATATATAAAGCATGACTTAACATAACATATAACGTAACATAACATAACATAACTTAACATAACTGATTCATAATTGATTTTTGCTGTACAATATAGCATAACATAATATAACATATCATAATAAAATATAATAAAACTTAAGATAAAATACATTGCATAACATAACATAGCATAACATAACATATCAAGTACATTTTAACAAACTCCACATATTGAATCAAAATAATAAAATTGATATCAAATAGTTGACTGTCAAATTAAATACTTTATTTTTTCAACACCTTTACCCATTAAGTCCCCTTGGTATTTGCGTGGCAGGAAAATTTAAAACACGATCGCATTTCTGTTATTCAAAGGTTAATCAATTACGGCATACAATTTATAGCTATATTATATGTAAAATAATCTGGTGTCGGGGGAAGGGTTCGACTAAATATCTAACGACGCTTTAAGAGATGTTTAATGTTTCATATTTATTAGGTTAATATTAACACCGATTTGCTCTATTTTATCAGTTAAATTTTTGTAGAAACAGAAAAAAAGTCTATCAAATGAGATTATTAATAATAGCTTTTCGATATGTTGGAAGATGTATGAGGGTATGTATATAAATAATGTAACAGTAATTGAAGTGATTAATATCGACTTCCACAAAGAGTAATTATATTTCAGTTATCTGATTAGGCTTGTAGTGCATTTATGTTATCTAAATCCTACAATAATTATTATATATTTTGCCTGAAATTATGTTCTATGTGTATTATATATGTAAATACAGTAAATCTGTAAACACTGAAATAATTAACATATCAGCTTACTTAACATACCAGTACTGATTATGCTGACGTCATTTTAGCAGTATGCACTCAATATGGGTACTTACAGAATGTTTAATAACAAATATTTTACAAACAATAAATTATTGCTGCTATTATAATATTTTAGTATGACAATGAATGAATAATATGCTTTAAATAAATATATAAGTCAATAATACGCCGTTTCCAACGACCACATGACTGTTTAAAACACTCGATTAAGCTCATGGCAGAAATGCCCAGAAACAGTCCAGCTATGCCGCCATAAGAAACTATATTTAACAAAAATTTATGAAAAATAAGTTTCTATTTAATTTTGTAAAAATCATTTATAAGATTTCTTACTCACCGAGCAAATCCACCCAAGTGGCAACCAATGTAGAGCGATAGGAAAAGAAAGTCGAATGTTGATAATACACTTGAAGCTCAGTAAAATTCGCGCTGAGATCCTCACTGCAAATGAAAGCTAATATGAAACATATTTCAACTCATATTTTTAAATAAAGTTTACACCGAAGAATCTGCTCCATAAACCGATGCGTCATATTGCACGTAATCACAGTTGTGATAGCAGCAACAATTCAAACCGCTTCGGTATAAAGCTTCCTCATAATGATTTTTGCTCTCATAAAAGTTAATGTAATCTTCCAAATCATTTAAGCAGCCCACATTTGCAAGACTACAAAATTCGGTTGTAATATTGACTTCATTAGTGACGCTCTGCAGAATAGTTTCTGTTTCTAAGCTACAATTACACTTGTTGAGCACATATTTCAGGCGACATTTGCGTCTGCAAGCGCTCTCTGTTAGGTTCATCTTTTGCATTTCACTCTACGAGGAGAGTATAATTTAGAGATCTAAAGTAGAGTTTTCTGTACTAACTTACAGTAAAATAACAGCGTCGCAATGTTGGATGTATCGTGGCTATTTCAGGATCGGATGTAAAACGTATTGGATTGACCATGATTACTGTACGTTGACCATCAAGGAATTTAGCTTGGGTATCTGGCTCAACACTGGGTTCGTGGACGACGATCTGAGTAATAAATTTAAGATTTTAAGAGTTCATAGTTAAAATCAGATATATTAGCCAGATCAATTTTTGAGTGAAAAGACTTGAAATACTCCTTGATTTGTATAAAATATATGCACTCTGAATAATCTCTAATACTAAGTTAGTAAAAGTTTATCTGTCATTCGTGTTCGTTAAACCCTTCAGTCTACGATCCACAACCCTTACTATGAAATTAATAAATACAATAACAGTCACTCACCGTCAATTTATCCATTTTCATCTTGTGAACATATACCCGCAAACCATTACCAGTACCAGTACCAAAAGAGGTTCTGAGAGAGCTTTCATTGGATTCCTTTTTCTTCTTTGGAAAAATCGGGCTTAAATCAGAGACTAATTTTACATTATTCAACACAATAATTACCTCATTGTGAAGCATATTGAAAGAGAAGCAATAACCTCTATAAATCGGAGTGAATCGGAAAATTTCACAACAAGGCAACTCGACGCTACGCCAAAAACATTTCTTGAAGAACTTTCCGCAATTATAGACAAGCATTTGTTGTAAATCATTCCATGTGTAGTTAGAAGTCTCAGATTTCCAAGCATATCCATCATCATTAGATAATTGTATACCATCTGCATGAGACACACTACCATTTAAGGAGTCTCTTCCATTCTTTTCAAAATCTCCCATTTGTTGTGCATAGATTAGTTTACGAAGTTGCTGATCGAACTGCTCTTCAATTACTGCACTGTAATTATTGCCCAATAACTGTATTTTCATATGAGGTATGTGTGTCCAATTGATGCCGATTAGTGGGCAAATGGATACAGCGGGAAACGGTATTTCACCAATATGCACATCGGTGCGTTCGATAACGGTTTGCACCCAATTGTTAATGTAACGCTTCGAGGCCTTTGCAGATACATAAACCGTGGTCAATATTACTGCAGTGATGGTTAAAAAGCGTAGAATTCTACGGAAAATTGGTTATTAATTTTTATTGTTTTTTTTTCTACTTTTTATTTTTGTTTTTTACTTCTTAAAATATTGACACCGATTTGTAGTTCCCAGCTTTCCTGCGTTTTCATTACCGATTACTATTTGTTCACTTTTAATTTTACTCTCACTCTCACTTGTTTTATAGTATGAATTTCCATATTCCGTGTTACTTGCTTTATCCGCGGTTTTATTGCCGTAGTGCGCCATCGCTGAACTTCCGTTGGAATATGATTGCCACAATTATAGATTCGGCTGCGACTACCGTGTGATTATTGAACAAATTAGTTTTATCTTAAAAGCTGTAGTAGTAGCAATTACAATTACAAACCTATCTAGTATGAAACAAAGTCGTATTCTCTGGAAATAGAATACATTCATACATAAGTAAATAACATAAACTGATAAAATATTCAGCATAATGCATTAGATAATTGATAAGTATGAAGGGGTTGCCTTGTGTATAGGTTTTACTATATAAAAATAATTTTTTTCATCACTGTTTAGTATTTTTGAATAAATTTTAGAGCAGATGATAATTATAATGGTGCGGTTGATCAGTAGTCCTGATATTATCTGGCTTGTGATTAGCCTAGAAATCATACACATAGCATCTATAAAAAACCAAGTGACAGTCAAGACTCTTAGGACAATTCTAGTCGACCACTCCGGCTTCGCACGGGCTTAAACAAACATTTCAAAAGTTATAAGTTGTTACACTTGTTACTCTCCCATACATATGTATGTACTTTGCCGTTTCTTGCGTGGGGTCATTTCAAAAAAGTAAAATGAGGAAAATTCTAACATGAAATTATATTTTTTTTGTACTGAGCTAAAACTTGATTACGACCTCTAGTCTTTGATCTCCGTTGTCTTTCTCTCTGATTATGCAGGCGTTGGGAACGTTCAGAGTTCGGCTCCCTAGTGCGACCTTGTATATTTCTAATATTTTGTTCTTCAAGCCGCTGCACACGCTCCGTACTCGACTCTCAAGCGCATACTTGGGAGGTTTTGAAATTTTGTTCAGCAAGCAGCTGCGAACGCTCGTTACTCGTTACTCTCTCAGATTAAGATTCTCCATTACGGAGTCTTTTTGATACCCTCGCCTGAGAACTATTTCCAAAAAGTTAAGATTGTAGTAATATAATATAATATAGCCTATGTTACTCGGATTGAATGTAGCTTTACAATGGTAGAAGAGTTTTTGAAATCGGCCCGTCTTATCATTAACCTAAATTAAATATGGCTACTTGCTATTTATGTATCTAAACTGATTCTCGGTGAATAAACCAATTTGGATGTTTTGGACCGAGAAGTCTTGTTTATCAAATATGATCTTTTATTAATAAAACTAATTTGAAATCGATCTCAATCTCTAAAAAGTTTTGTCCGGTCCTATCGAAGCTTTGAATTCGTTTCCATTATACTCGAAAATATGAAAAAACAAGAAAAAACGTCAACTTCGGCTGTACCGAAGCTAATATACCCTTCACAGGTGCATTTCTTTTAGTAACTATGTGTTTAAGCAAATCTAAAGACGTAAGAAAAAGTGAGTAAAAAAATAAAACATTTTTCTAATTCTTTTTAGCCGGGTTGTTTGCTAGAAACATTAAGGTTTTATAGTTAACCGATCTGAACAATTTCTTCGGAGATTATATTATTACCTTAAGCAGTAATCCATGTCAAATTTCGTGAAGATACCACGTCAAATGCGGAAGTTTCCCATACAAGCCATTGATTCCGATCGTTCAGTTTGTATGGCAGCTATATGCTATAGTGAACCGATCTGAACAATTTTTTCGGAGATTAAATTATTTCTATGAGCAGTAACTCACACCAAATTTCGTGAAGATATGTAGTAAAATGCGGAAGTTTTCCATACAAGCCCTTGATTCTGATCGTTCAGTTTGTATGGCAGCTATATGATATAGTGGTCCGATATCGGCAGTTCCGACAAATAAGCAGCTTCTTGAAGAGAAAATAACATCTGCAAAATTTCAAAACGATATCTTTAAAACTGAAGGACTAGTTCGTATATATACAGACAGACGGACGGACGGACGGACGGACAGACAGACGGACATGGCTAAATCGACTCAGTTCAACATACTGATCATTTATATATATACTTTATAGGGCCTCCGACGCTTCCTTCTGGGTGTTACAAACTTCGTGACACACTTAATATACCCTGTTCAGGGTATAAAAAGGAGTTATTAAATATAAAGCACTTTGCAGCCAACGTTTTTGGGCACGATTTTTCTATCATCACATCGACAGGAATTTGTAAATAAATCCCTGATTCATAACCTGTGAAGATATCATACTTAGCCCATCATATCAATGGTATAATTATCAATATTAATAATTAAGATAATTAAGATAACATCCTTTACCATAAACTATATATTTATATGTACATATAAACTTAGAAGAGTTCTTATACAAACTTTGAGGCACCAAAAGAGATAGCAAGAGTATGGCTCCAAAAGAAATAATTATAACTGTGAAAGCTAGGAACGAAATCTGTAGTTTTTCTGAACACAAACAACCTTGTAGAATGGTAAAATATATTGACAATTTCGAGATTTCAAACGGAACTGAGTTTCGAGTTTTATTATATATTTTCTGCGCCATAATTAACTGAAAGTTTGAACATTTCTCGAATATAATTTTTTACGATTTTAATTAGATTCTTCTTCATAAACGTACCTCTCAGCATACTTCTGCAGCATAATAATTTCTCCTTCTAAACAAATACTGTAATAACACGCCATTTTCCAGGATCAAAGCAAAATTACACAACAAATTTTTTGACAGAACTTTCGCGTTTAACGCTTCACAACATCGCTGCTCTTCATGTTTTAGACATGATCGCAAAGAAAAGCATATGCGCATCTTTCAAAATCTTAAGTTCCTCATACATAATGGTATCTATGTAGCTTTTATTTTTAAGACATATTTTGCTCTTGAGAGATTTCCGCATCAGAGATGCCACGAACTGACACTTTACCTGCACGTCAAGCAGCAAGCAGCAAGAAGTAGAAGTAGAAAGCTTGCTGGAGTGAAAGTGCAAGCGTGCATACACTGCGAAAAGCAGTCAGTGAAAGTTCAACTAGATTTTGCTTGATGTAAATTTTCACATTTCGCTTGGCGCTAGCAGAAGGAGTATGTAGAAGGCCACATGTAGCCACTGCAGTACATATACTCACACATTTAGTGGCGGCAACATGTGTTGCATGCTGCAAGTTGGGACCACACATTAAAATGCAGATGAAGCGCAAAACTTTTGCGAAAATGTGAAATTTCAAATGAAGTAGCGTTGCATTATGCAACAGTTCGCATGTGCTTAAAGTAGAGTGTTTGTGTGTGCATGCGTGCATGAGGAATATGCAGCAGATACAAAAACCAAAGCTCGAAGGAAACATTAAAAATATGTATTTCGAAGTTTTTTGCGGCCACATTAAGGAGGTCCATAAATTTTTATTATTTTTCAATATTTGAAAGTACGAATTTTAAATTTGAACTCTCAATATTATATATACCAAAGTGATCAGGGTGAAGAGTGGAGTTCAAATCCGAATGGCCGTCCGTCCGTCTGTGCAAGCTGTAACTTGAGTAAAAATTAAGATATCTTGATGAAACTTGGCACACTTATTTCTTAGCATCATAGGAAGGTTGCTTGAGCAAAATCGGACCACTGCCACGCCCACAAAATTTCGAAAACCGAAAATACATAAAGTGCCATAACTAAGCCATAAATAAAGCTATGGAAGTAAAATTTTATATTAAGGATCGCACTATGAAAGGGCATATTTGGATGTAATTTTTTTGGGGAAGTGGGCGTGGCCCCGCCCTCTAGGTTTTTTGTACATATCTCGCAAACCAATTGAGCTATATAAACCAAACCTTCTGCAGTCGATTCTCTTACGTACCCCACCACACCCCATGAAAATAGTTGAAATCAGAAAATAACCACGCCCACCTCCCATACAAAGTTTAGGTTGAAAATTACTAAAAATGGGTTAACTCACTAACGAAAAAAGTCAGAAACACTAAATTTAACATAAGAAATGGCAGATGGAATCTGCACTCGGATTTTTTTTACAAAATGGATAATGGGCGTGGCGTCGCCCACTTATGGGTCAAAAACCCATGTATTTCCTTACATCCCAATGATATGTTGTGAAAATAGGCAAAATCGGTTCACAACCACGCCTACTTCCTATATACCAGAACTTTGAAGACGATCTGACAATACACAGTGCTTACATTACAATATATAAAGTAAGCACTAGTGAACATATCGGTGCAGAACTTTGCACAAATACTATGTTTATAGTATGGCAGCCCCATTCTAAAAATCACCGAAATCGGACAATAGGTTTTCAAGGCCCCATATATCGAACATGAGGACCTCGGTGCTTCTAACCTAATATTATGGTTTCCAACTTTCAATGGACTTTATACAATATATATGGCGTATATGAGGGTCAAATTGTGTATTATATAATATAAATAAAGTTAAATAAATAAATTTCGAGAGTATAAAATGTTCGGCTACACCCGAACTTAGCCCTTCCTTACTTGTTATATTGTTGATATGCATGACCCTGACTTACGACCAACTTTTCAGCTATATTCATTGCTTAATACAATTTATGTAACAGCGACTAAGACTAGACGTGTTTTTATGAGGGATTTTCGTTTGTTAAAAGCTTACACTTCATTGCTTGTAGGTGAATTCTTACCCAGAAACAGTACGGTAACGATGCTTTAGCCTCTATATTCGCCAGACATGACTCTGTGTGATTTTTTTTTTCCTATTTCCAAAAATAAAGAGATCATTAAAGATCGGTTCTTTACCGTTATTTTGTGAAGACCCTATAAAAGCAAGTTTCTTATTATATTTATTCTCCAAAGTATAGAAGTATTGTTCCACGGTATAATCATATAGATCAGATCTGCAAATATTTTTCCGATTCGACTGATATATTCACCTATGTTAAATCGCCGATCATCCAATATCAAGTCCGCTTTCCATCAAACATATTTTTTCACTTCGTGTTTTTAGGTCTCAATGGACTTACTAGTCATCAATTATTTTCCAACCAAAATATCAATGAACCTTATGAGGCCAAAATAATTGAACTTTTCAATGCATTGCTACCAAAATTAGCGTAGCACTAGTAAGATGGAGCTGAGATCGAACGGAACCGAACACCAGTCCATTATAATAATATAAGAAGTTTGAAATTTAACTAGATGGCAGCAAAGAATATTAAAATGGTTTCTAAGGTGTGGGTGGAAACATACCCATACTTCATGTTTCAAAAAAAACAATTTTGTTATGTTCATATTTCGGTAGATTACACCTTTAAAAATAACATATTAAAATTTCAAATCGATATCTCAAATAGTTTTTGAGTTATAGCCATTTAAAGAGCAGCCGCTCGGTAACAGTGAATACGATCATTTTATCTTTAAACACGTTTTTCTCGAAACATCATTTTCCGAATTTGCTGCAGTGATTACTCAAAAACAAATGATCCGATCACTATCGAGTTTTTTTTTACATGTTCTTTATATAGTTCTCCATACAATGACCTATCGATTTTTGATCTGATCAAAAAATCGAATTTTGGCAGGCCAAAAACGACCAAAATTTTGGGTAAAATTCGGCTATTTTTTTTTTTAAAGCCGCCATATTGTCAATTTTTGATTTTTTTATCGTAGGTCAGACAATATTATCTAGTTTAAGGAGAATTTTTTTTTTAGATTTCATCCACGTAGAAGGCCGGAATCACTGCAGCAGTGAAGGACCTTTTTTTTCGCGCCGTTGGAGATCGCCTATAACTTAAAAAATATTTAATTTTTTTTTTCAAAAAATTCACTGTTGAAACATGTATAAATATATTCTTAAAATTTTGAAATAATTGATAAAGTAGTTTTTTTAATAAAAATTCCCAAAAATCACCTTTTTAAGGCCATTACACTAGGTGTGCACCTTAACTGATTCATTATACTAGAGATTTATAAACTATAAATTGTAGATGGCATGATATCATAAACTATTGATTATATTATCCTCATATCACGTAATTTATATTAAAAGTTTGGAACAACTCTTATTTTACGATAATCTATAATTACCCAGCACAATCAAATGATTTTTAGCTACACAAATAATCCCTCTTATCAGCACTAGATCTTAAATCCACAAAGAAACTTCCCAAACTCAATTAACCGACAAGTAAATTCAAAATTTGTCACTATCTACTTCTGCTACTGAAAATTTCGAGGCATTTGAAGCGAAAATCGAAGCAAACAAGACAATAGACAATCTTCACATGTATGCACAATGCATGACAGACATGAAGGTACACTCGTAGTACATATGAACGTGCAACTGACACAAAGACTGACTATAGAGTGTGTATGTTCAAAGATCTAAACGACGCGAATGAAGATTGAAAGGAGAAATGAAAAAAATCACAGCAGATAAATAAACGCATAAAATCTGATGCTTTTAGAACTCGTTGCAGGTGTGAGGCGGTATACCATCACCTGTTCGATGTTTATTTTCAATGGCAACGACATGCAGAGCGCACACAACACCTCAAACATATCTATATATGGTAGCAGTTATGCATATGTGTGTGTGTATGAACTTGCCAAGTCTCTGTCTCTGCAGGGACCATGTCGCCGCAGGTAAATAAATTGGTGGTTAGAATATAATTTAGCCCAAAAAAGTGAACAACCTGGAGATGGAACGAGAACAAAAAGACAGTATGAAAGGAGCATAAAAAATATTGGGTTTCCTTTTTATAACAATGGGTACGAAAATAACATAAAAGAGACAGGTTAAATATAATTTGGGCTGCATGGAAGACTGCTTCGTTTCTTTTTTTTAATTGTAAGATCAGATGATGAAATATATTGACAACAAAGTTGGAAGTTCTTTCAATGGAATATCTCCCAAAATGGGATTAAATTTCTTATACGAGCACCGAGGCAAAAAAATCCCAACTTTAGTTTCTAAAATTATTTATTCAAACTCCCAACTACACGTACTAAATTATTCCAAAATTATCTGCCAATGTTCACAAATTCTTTCTACTGTCCTTATTTCAACGCCCACCACTGTATATTTATTCGACGCATTGACTTGGAAGGAAGGGACGCGTAAAGCAGGTGGAATTGTGGAATATGGCTGATATGTTAAGGAAGTATTATAACAGAAATAATCGATTTTCAACGCATCTCAAGTGAATTGAACCGAAAGAATGGTTAAAAAAAAGAAACTATTATTAGCTAAAAAAGGTTATGTTGCGTAGAAAGGTTTATAAATACTTTCAGGCAGTGCGTAAGAGATTGCGTGAGTTTATATTTGTCAATATGACAGACAAATATATTTAAAGTGGAGAACTTAAACGATTCACAAGAAGAAGTGTATGCTTCAGTAGAGAAGTCTATTGGACCATTGTGTTAATATTGTTCTAAGGGTATTATGTACTCCTCATTCGCTAGCTATTGTTCTATTCGTTTTCAAATTATAAAATAGTCTTATCATAATATCGATAGAATCGAATAATAACAACGGTATTCGACACGCTATCTCAGAATATTTGAATCATATTAATCCGTCTATTTAGATTAGGTTAGGTTAGGTTCTCTGGCTGTTCCACACAGGAGAAAACACACATAGACTATTGAGGGCAGTGCTTTGTGATGCCTAAAAATGTACCCCCTCACTTAAATTTAAGAATCGTCTAGAATCTACCACAAATCTGCAGAGGTTTTTCACTTCTATATCCGATAATTCGTGAGTATGCAAAAAGTGAGATCCAAGAAACTTTTGCTTAGATCTCGCCTCTTCCAAACTTCTGCAGTTATCGTCCGGTAAAATTTTTAGTTTGACCGTCTACTTGATTATCGAAGAAGTTATCGAATTACCGAATATAATACGATAATTTTTTATTGAGCCTATGTTAGATATATACGAGGCGTGTTCAAAAAATAACGGGAATTTTTTTTTCATTTATATATATATTAATGTTTTCTCCTTTAGATACATAAAACTCGAATTTTAAGGATAGCCTTTAGCTATTTCAGCAATTTCTCATATGCTTGTAAAATGACTACTCTTTAAGGTTCTCTTTATTTTCGTAAATAGGAAAAGGTGATCCATGATGAATATGAAGGCTGGGACATTGTTACAATATTGTTTTTGTCGAAGAATTCACGAACAAGCAACGAAATGTGAGAATGAGAATGGCTTCCACCGACTTCTTGAGTATATTATCATATGAAAATGGATCTATATAGTTTTTATTCTAACGAATTTAAATTTGTGAACATTTTTTTAAAGTTTCTATTTACTTTATTATCAACTATACTCAATCAAAGGGTATAAAACAGTCTAACAATTCCAACTCCATTTCGACAAAAAAACTCGTAGGCTTTTCTCTTTGAAAGTAATTCAATTTTTTATTGACGTTTTACTTTATTACTTTGTCGTCCCATGAAATATATGCCCCAGCATCCAAAAAACTGCTACGCATTGATTTAACAAATTAAAAAGGTCATGAGCCTTTGTGTTTCCAAACGCACGCAGAAAAACACACAACAATGCCTAAGGGAAGCAAATGGGGATTGCCGATATGCAAGGCATATTTTGTTCTTCGTTCTTTTGATTTGAAAAGAAAAAAAAACAAAAAAAAATCGTTTATGCATTAGAGATGCTGCAGCAGGGCAGGTAAATTCATCAACAAACAAAAGGGAATGCAATGCGATCAGGTTATAGGCATCCTTTGTTTTTTTAATCCAATATAAACCGAGCAAAAACTATGCTTGGAACGGGTATAAAAGAACGTTGAACGACGAGGAAACTATTCAGTGTTACGCAGTGAGTCAATAGTGGCGCACAAGTTCCTCAGAGCACTTTTAAAAAATACTTCAATTAAATTAAAATGAAAAACTTCATCGCGTTTTGTTTAATCCTTGCTGTGGTAAGTACTTTCTAAAAATTGATTTTTTGATAAATCTTCAATTCATACTTTATTTCTTCGATATACAGACATCAGCCGAGTATGTGGTGAAAAACGAGGAGAACTTGCAGCAATATCGCCGCGAATGCGCCACCAAACTGAAAGTACCCGAAGACCATATACAACAATTTCGCAAATGGCAATTCCCCAATGACTCGGTCACTCAGTGCTATTTAAAATGTGTTTTCGAAAAATTCGGCCTGTTTAATGCTGAAACTGGTTTCAACGTGGAGTACATTCACCAGCAACTGCAGGGCGCTCAGGTGGCACCACCCGGTGATGCTGATCACGATGATGTCGTGCACGACAAGATCGCCGCCTGTGTCGATAGCAATGAACAAGGTTCGAACGCTTGCGAGTGGGCCTATCGTGGTGGTGTTTGCTTCATTAAGGAGAATTTGCAGCTGGTGAAGCATAGCGTTAAGCAACAGGCTTAATTTGTTGTTATCTTAAAAATGATTTTTCGCGATTTTAATAAATAATTTTGAAAAATATTTTTTGATTTTTTATAAATTCTCCACAAATTTATGAAAGTAGTTGGGCAATCCCAGAAATTAAGGAGTAAGAATCTATGGTTCTTGAGATTTTTTTGTGGTATTCTAATAGATGTTATTTGATTTGAAGCCTAGCTATTAGCGTCTCTACTGAACAGAGATGTTGTTAGTGAACTGTAGATCAAATCGTCGGACTTCCTACTTGGAAACATTGACTTCAGTTCAAGTTCCAGCATTAATTACTGCATTTATGTGTAACCAAGAGAGAAGCAATTAGTCGGAACGCGTTCTTCATTTCGTAGCATTTCAAAAATCATTGTCAATTGTACACCAGCTTCACTTTCAATGACACAAATGCTGCGAGCGGTTCTTGGCCCCTCTGTCTTGTATCCAATTTGTTGTTGCCAACATTACGCATTGTTGTTGCCCGTCAGCTTCTCATTATGTTTACAATACTCGTACACTAAAGCTTCGTGGAAACTATTGTTGAGGGTGTGCATTTGATCCAGAGTTCGGCGACTTTTTGGCGCGCCATTGTTCCTACACGCCAGCGTCACTCCTTCGCTTACCTTCAACATTTTGCGCCAAAATTCCTTCATTATTTTGTTGTTGTTGTTGCATTGCATTGCTTTGGATTAATCTTTCGTTGCAAATGTTTTTGGCGTGTATATTCAGCATAGTTCAAATATTCATTGCAGCTGCCACATTTCAAATGATTTCTACGCAATTTCTCTCTCTCCAGGCGCTATTTAATCTCGCTGCTTTGTAGTGGAGAAGCTTCAGTGGAGGTCAGTTGCTTGTGTTGCTGCAACATTAACGCATTTATGTAAGTGTGTTTGTGTGTATCATTCAAGTGTTCTGCACTAAGTTCACTAACCACCGTTAGAAGTTGAAATATCATTATTATAAAGTGCCACGGGGAAAGCTCTTCAAAATACGCAAGGAATTTGTGAAAGCTGAAATTACAATGGAGGGTGAAGGCAAATAGTTTGAATTCTCAAAATATTGCTATGTCAGCATTTTAAAATTCATTTGTCACAGTTGCACTGAATTGCGCAGCTGAATGCTTGAGGAAGGGATTAGCTTAATTTTTTTCAGGAATTTATTCATAAAATTTCATTCGTTTACTGACACAATAAACTTTTTTTTCCTTCCAAGCAGTGGATGACGGCCTACAATGCTCCTATTCTAATGCTTGATCCAATCTTCGAAATATTTTTTATACTCAGAGATCAATATGACAGACATAACTGTCTTTAAAGCCTTTCCCAGGAACAAACCTTCAAATCAGAGAGCGATCTCTATTGAGAGGAGGTTCTTTCCAGCAGTATTTACATTACTTTCTTTTTTCTCTCTTTCCTATAACTAATATATTAATATTAGATACACAGAATTAGCTCCATTCAAGCACCGGATTACCACAAAATCCTAGTCATTGATTGTCAAATGCAATCAGCGTGAGTTCTGAAATGTTGACAATGAACATGAAACTATTTCAAATTGCAAACCAAGCGCATAATAAATTCTAAAATTTAGTGACCACCCATGAACACAGACCCACTCCCACACAGCCAATTTTAGGCCCAACAACAACCACTTTCATTCACACAAAACCTCGAAGCTCCGTGCATTGCTCTTTTCCGACACAACAAGCGGCGCTTGTAAATAAAATTATGTGGGCGTGGCAATGGCCCATGTTGCACTGTCAGTTGCATTACACCAACAGCAACGTCATGAAAGCTGTCGCATTGTTGCACGCAATGTTGTACAAGTTTTACAAGTTTTAATCTTATTTAACTTGTTGTACATAAATTTAATATGTGTGAATGCATTTTTATGGCGGACTTTTCGCGCCAAAAACCCATTCATGCTCGGCCATTGCGAGCCTTGGGAAGTGCACAATGAAAGCGGACAAAAGGCGACAATGAACATGCGATATACATATATATCTGGTTGAAATGCATCAATTTTCTGCCATAAAAACAAAAATTGGATTGGCCTCGTATTACTGTCTTTAAATATTTTTCTTGAACGAAATGCTGTAATACCGTTTTTTCAAAATGATTTTCGGTGTTTATGGTTGCAGCTCACTAGAAAGATATTGTATAATTTTAAAGGGTATTGAACTGAAATCTACGAAATACTTATTTTTATAATATAGTCCCTGTAATTTACCCACTTTTAGGTGATATTCCATATCTTATCGAATTTAAACCGAACATTTCATCATAACTTTCCCTTAAGGTCCCGTTAAAGAGTAAAATTGTTAAAAAAAAGATAATTTTTTTATTCAGAACTAAACTTTCATAATTTTGTTGTTATTAAAACATGATTGTTATTTTTAATTAAAGTTAAAAGCTTAAAAAATTAATTTAGATTATTTCTTGATTTAATTTCAGCCTACTGTTTGGAGCCTAAAACAATAAAAACATTGTTTATCGACCAATAAATACCACACACATACTACAGTTTCAAAATCAAGAATATAATCTGGTAAACCGATGATTCTGTGGACTCAGCAGTTACAAAAATCGCCAGGGACTGTTAATATTCAAGCAACTTACCAAGGAAACTAAGATAAGATAACAGATAAGGACATAAATGAATATATAAAGAATGATCCAAGAGCTAGAGTTGGTCCAGGTCCTAGTCCATATCGAAGAAACTTTAAAAATCTAAAATTTGATAATTTAAACGACTTTAGACGATAATAGAATGAAATAAGGATACCTGGGTATTCAAACCTCAATTGTATAAGGATTATCCATATACTATACTCCACAGTGTATCAATTAAGCGATAAACTGGCAAGCTGTTTACTGCTCCAAACTCCAACTGACAAAGTGTTATATTAAAATTATAAAAAAAAATTAATTAAGAATAATTCTTTTTAAATTATATATATATTTAAAATATTTTCTTTTTAATCTGTAATTAGTTTTAGAACAATAGCAATTTTCTATATTTATTATATTTATGATCTCTTTTAACAAATATTTTTTTTAATTTTTTATTTGTTTGTAAGCATAATAAAAGTATTAAATTGAATAAAATAGTAAATATTAAGTTTCAATATAAAATAGCAATAGATCTTTCGTTTTTAATTTATTTCAGATTTTTTAAGTGAGTATATAGAAGCAAATCTGCACAAAACTCGAAGATTTTCAAAAAGAGCTTGGAGTTTGACGGTTTCAACGCTATTTTCATATTAATTCAACATAAAATTCTTAAAAAGGAAGATAAAATATTCAAACGCATAAAAATTTATAAAATAAAAAATATATATCAATGGTCTATACGAAATATTCAATAAAATATAGTCTTACAAATTTTGAAAAATAATACCTTTAGCAATAAAGTAAAATATTAATAAATCGATAAATGTCCTAAACACCCCTTAAAATAAATAAAAGCTAATAATTAATAATTATAAAATTCCATTTTTCATTCCCTTTTTCCATACCAAAATAATACACCAATAAATAATTTCACTAAATAGCGCACCAACCAAACCCATCGATCGCATGCATCACATACGCACACACACACACATTCAATCACTGCAGCAACTAACGCAGCAAGCTCGTTGGCAACGCTGAACGAAATCGCAAAATTTAAATCACAATTTTCTCTCATTCACCGTCGCTGGCTACCAGGCTAACAAAGTCGCACAGCAAGCAACCCAAGAAATTTTTTGTGCTGCATATGTGTGCGTGAGTGCCACATACGGACTGTGTGTTGCATAGCCAAAAGGCGCGAGAGGTTCGTGTGGCTGCTAAATGTGAGCACAGGGTGGCTGTTGGGTTTGGCATTTTTTTTAATTTTCACGTTTTATAATGTTATTACATTAAAAAAAAATGTATTGTAGTTTAATATTTATACAATGAAAGTGATTTTTTAAGTTAAAAAGCGGTTATGAGTGCATGAAAATCAAAAAAACTGAATTTTTATTTTCCGTGTGCAGTTCGACGCTTACTGCTAACAGCGTCATCTGTGTGCGGATAGTGATGACATATCTTTACTGCTTTAATATTCAGCCAAAAGCCCTGTAGAAAATCCCCAACAATTATTAGTAACCAGTTCTAGTACCTTTTGCACCAGTTTTTGATTTCATAACGATCGTTAGTTGCATATAGAATTAAAGAGATAGTTTTTAACTCAAAAATAAAATATTTATTATATACTTTATATTGTAATGGCACTTAAAATATCTTATTTTGCATAATGTAGTTTCTAGTATACTCGCTAGCTTATACAAATATAAATGTATATGTATGTATACAGTTTATAATGATATTATATAATATGTTAAAAATATTTTTATTTAATATTTTAATAATTTTATATTTTTCAAATATAATATTTTAAGTTTCATATAACGTTAATTTAGACAAAATTTTGTTTTTCATAAATTTTAAATATTTATAGTGAAAATTTCATAATGAATATAGAATATTGTTCAAGACAGACAAACATACATTTTGTACACACAAAATGAATAGCAGTAAAATGCTTGATATACATATTATATGTAAGTGTTTGTTTGTATGAATTTTAATAAACATGTTGGGAGTTTATTTAATATACTTTACTTGACCTTATAAATATATTATCAAATATTAATTTTTAGTAACAAACTACTTGGGTAAATACATTTTGGAGTTATGTGTTATAATAATTAATTATGGACGCTTTGCAAAATGCAGCAACGAAATAAAATCAAAAATATAAAGCACAAACTACACATATATATACGTGTACATATATGGACGAATTACACACTAACACATATAAAAAAATGCAAATGCGAATGCGTTAACAAGTGTTAATAACAATTACGAGTATACTTATGCTCAAAAAAATATTCCAAAAAAATATGCTCAAAAAAATAACTGTAACGGACGTTCGTGTCTGAAGTCAACACTTCGTACGTATTCGAGTGTGTTTCGTATATCGATTTTCGATTTTCGAGTTTCGTATTCATTATTCATCTACGCCTTTCAACTATCCACAAAAGGTTTGCTACTCCTACGCCTGCGCGCACTCCCCGCTCTTGGACAACGGCACCAATGTGTGTGCAGCCTTGCGCATTGATATGTGGCATGCCACCGCCGATGTTGCAGTCAGAAATGCGTGACACGTACACTACGTCGCTTTGTGGCCGGCAGCTAGAACTATAAATCCGTGATGGGTCCAGCAACGCTCAATTTGGTTGGCGATTGTCCAACACAACCAATGTTGCTGCTCGCCGTGGCGATGCTGTGGACTTTATGGTGTTTCTGATGTGGCATGGCAACCGCTGCCGTTAATGCTGATGACATTGCTGTTGAGTGCGGTGTTGCTGAGTTGTTGGTAGTGCAAGGGTTAATGTTATATGTATAGCCACCAACAAAAGGATTTGCAACATGACCATTACCAGTGGCACCGATACCGTTAGTTAATTTATATGGAACGTTTGGATAATGGGATGCATTGTTGTTGTTGTTGGCGTTGTTGGCTTTGTTGGAATTTAGTTGTAATGTTTTTACCATATTCTCAAGCCTAAAATGAGAGAGTCAGTAAAGAGAATACGGAGAAAAATACAAGTGAGGTTAGAAACGTACAAACAAATTTGTGTTAAATTACACTAGTTTAATGCAAATGTTATTGCTACTTATATTTATATATATATATATGTATTTATATAAGGATGCAGGTGCATAACAAGCTGTCAATTTGTGAGTATATTTATGTGAGTACTATGTGTAAGGAGTATGTGTGCGTATTTGGTGGTTATGTGACATGCAGCAAATGTTGTGGAATGTTTTTTGTGTTGTTGTTATTAATGTGTTTGTGTTTAGTTGTTCACTGTTAGTTTATTTGTTTGTTTTATTTCGTTTATAATACGATTCTTAAAAATAATTTGTTCAATAAAGTTTTTCACTTAATATAATTTAATTAATTTTTAACAGTATTTAGAAAAATATTTTTGGAAATATAATATCGAAAAATAAAACACATGCAAAATAAATATTTACACTGATAAATATATCTATGTATGTCTGTACATATTATTTTTTAATTCTTATATAATTTACTATTTATTATAATTATTATTTTGGAAATTTTCATAGCAAGAAAAAATATATAATAGACCAAATATGTTTTTCCTGCTATAAAAAATTATATTTAAAAGATGTTCATAGTGCTCAGATATTAAGTCAGGCATTTATATATGTACATATTTTTAAAAAAAATTCGAGCGTAAATTTAAAAAATTTCAAAAATTAGAAAGTGGTGTTGGAAAACATATTTTAGAATTTTTTTATTTCGAACATATCCGAAAAGAATTTTCATTAATTGTTTTTAGTTGACACTCAAATGCTGCAGATTTCTAAATGATTGCTCGTTATTTTGAATTTGTAATATATGTTCCAAAATTAATAGTTTTCAGCATCATACTTATTTTTAAATTTAAGTTTGAGTTTAAACAATAGCTTTATTTTAGTTTTATTTAATTTTTGAAAATTTATTAATATGGGCAAGTGAAGTTTAAAAATATAATATTCTAAGATATAGCTGCTTTTTGAAAGAAGCAATCTTGAAAATGTGAAATATCTCCTTCAGGACTTCTAAAAATCAATTATAGTCCTTTTGACAAAAGTGTTTTTGAAAAATATTATAAAAAAAAAAAATTTATATCCAATTTGTCTCGACTTCGAAAGTCTGTAAAGACAGCGTACTTTATCTAATCTAAGAAATGAAAATAATATTTGCTTTAATTTTAGATTTGATTGAATCCATTAGAGCAAAGAGTCGCAGTGGCATAATGATGGCATATGCCATATTTTCCACACCACTTTCTTCTCTTAAGGGTCATGCCGAATGATGGGCTCAAAAAAATTTATTAAAATCATAAATTGATTTCTTCACATGTCTCGAATACGGTAGTAAATTGATTTTTAGAAATTCGAAGTCGTTTTAAAAATACAGCAGTTAGAAGAAGGAGCTGTTCGAAGCGCTCAGTAGGCAGCTGGAAACATTGAACGCGTTTCTCTCAAAACTGTGTTTTTCAAAATTTTCTGCATCTCAAGTTTCCAAAATGGCTTGACCGAATTACTTGAAATTTTGTAACGCTCTATTATTATTTCAAAATTCCAAAAACTTCGATTTTTTTATATAACAAAACTAAAATAACGTAAAAACTTTTGTGTATTCATTTGGTCGTAGTGAGTTCCATGCATTTAAGCTTGCAGACAAGTCATTCATTCGAAATCGTGGAGGAAGTGCGACCCCATGTTTTCGAGGCAGGGGTGTTCGGAACGCTGTAACTCATGTTCTCACAATAATTTTAGCTTAAAATTTATATTTATAGTGTCGAAATATAGGTTAATATATGGCTCTACTTATTTATTGGTCGTACAAAAAAAAAAATTCTAAAAAATCACTAAAAAACAGGCCGTCACACGGGATGACGCACTTAACAGAAATTAATTATCTGACATGCTGTGTAACAAATATAATATTTAAGTGCCATAACTTCGACCAAACTAAATTTTACCAAATAAAATATATTTAAAAAATTGTATAAGAACAAAAATTATGTGAAGCATTACGAATAAGAAGGAAGAAGAATAAAAAAAGAAAGTAATCACTACTTAATTAACCCAAAAATCATATGTAATATTTACTCAATACTCTATATATAATACAAGAGTGTATTGGGCTAGAAATTTAAAATAATGCTAAAATATTTTTGTTTTTACAAATGTTGCTAATTTTTGTTGAAACGAATATTTGTTGACAAGAAAAAAATAAAATTTAACTTAAACCAATTTGACTTGATTTTCATAAAAAAAGAGTATTTCATATTATAGATTACGATATTTGAATTACACAATAAAGGTGTAGTAATGGAAATTTTAAGTTAAGATCTTAATGTTTATTATTTAATATAATATTTTTTAATTTTTCTTGTCAATCAAAACCTTGAAAATAATATAAATATATAAAATGGTGTAAATACTGGCTTTATAACTGCATGTTGAATTCAATAAGCGCACAACAATTAAAAATAAATATATACAATTAACAAAAAAAAATTTCAATTAAAGAATTAAAAGCCATACTAATTAATAGAAAGATGTAAATTACAAGAAAAAGACAAAACTATCTTTGTGCCGCACAACATTTCACACTAAAGTGTATGCAAGCAATTAAACCCACGCAATGACACGATTATCGGCCTCCTTACGCGCAGCCACCGCATCCTGTAGCTCCTGCTGCAGCTCCTGCGTCGACAGCTTGCTGTCATCGTCCGCATCATTGGCGGCATCCTCATCATCGTGTGCTGCACTCGTGGCGCTAACATCCTCGTGACTTTCACCGTTACGCTTCGACCCATCGATATTTGGCACTTTTCTGCCCTTCTTCTTGCGCTGTTTCACCACATCCTCCTCGACCGGCGACGATATGAGCGCGAAATTGGGCGGCGACATCAACTGTTGACCGCTGGCGGCCATTGCGGCATTACCGTTAGGCAATGGTGTTACTGTACAAATGCCTACGCCTGCACTGGCGGCGCTGCCAACACCGTTACGTGCTGCAGCAGCGTTGCCACCACCACCACCACTACTACCCGCTCCCACGCTACCGCCACCATCCGAGCTGGAGAATGAACTGCGCAACTCTGTGGTGCGTCTATCACTTACGGTCACCATATCCGCGGCGGTGGCACGCTGCGCGCCCGTCGCCTCAACGATGTGCAGCCGCTCATCCTGCTCGTCCACGGTGAGCGCAACGGTCGGCGGTTGATGGTGTATGGTGCCGTAATGCAGATTCATCGATTGAGAGCGTCGTGCCGGCGCCGTTGGAAAGGATTTGCGTTGTTGTGTGCGCAACGTTTCATTCTCGTAGATGATATCGGGTGCGTTGCGCTGATTGAAGAGATTGGTCAACAACTGGCGCATGTACTTGTTCTCGGCCTCGAGGTGTGTTATGCGTTTGTTGGATTCCTTGCGATCGGCGCGCAGATGATGGACTTGGGACTAAATTGAGGGAGGAAGGCAGTTAAAATTTATGAAAAATGTGAGCAAAGTATACAATTTTAACATACCTTTAGCTCTTCTATGTCGCGCATCATGCGCAGGTTGCTCTCATTGAATGACCATTGACGCTCTTCGACCATCGCCTTTACCCTGAAGTATAAAAAAATTATTGTGTTTTTTAATCTGACTTTTTTCTAATATAAACGAATAAACTTCTTAAATAAATTATTGCTTTTGTGTTCAGAAATAATTTAATGAATATTGAGGTTATGCTAGACTAAGTTACCATACCATATTTTCACCAAAACTCTTGATTGTAAGAGTTCTCTTCGTATTCAGAAATAATTTAATGAATATTGAGGTTATGCTAGACTAAGTTACCATACCATATTTTCACCAAAACTCTTGATTGTAAGAGTTCTCTTCGTATTTATTCCATTTTGTTATTTATTTCATATTCCTCCTCTCCGATCTCTAATATTTTCAAAATTTTGTAAATTTTTTCTTAAAATTTCCGAAATATTGACCTTAAAAGGCCCTTATGTGACATTAGATCCCATACCCACAACAGTCGAGTCTAAGTAATTGGAACGGGTCCGATTTTTTATCTTTTCAAGGTCTATCAAAATGGCAGTATTTTCCAAAATTACTTGGATAATGTTTTCTGCCGCTACAGCAACAACAACGAGGTCCTTATATCTAATATATGGGACTATGTAAAATATAGACAGATTTCAACCAGTTTTGGGAGGAAATTAAAATGGTTTTATATGCAGTTGAGATGCTTACCATATGTAGATACCATATTCTTCAAGAAATCTTAAAAAGTATATCTCTTGAATCCTGTTTTGTTTTTTACTTACCGATTTAAAAGCGCATCCTCGCGTACACGAGCCGCCTCTTTCACCTCACGAACCACATCGGTCATCATGCCGGGTGTGTAAGCGCCTAGAAATATGCAGCAATGGGTGGATTTAAGAGCAAATAAACAATAAAATATGAAAATTCTATGAAATTACTGGTGTGTTGTTGGCGTTGTAATACGAAAACCAAACCAAAAGTTTTACAAGAAAAACCAGACGAAATTTCAAAATACTCGTACTCAATAAAATAATAAAGCCAAAACAATAATTTCATTTTCGAAAATTAAAAATTTAGTTTACAATACAAATAAATAAAAACAAAAACATTACATTGGACAACATACCTGAATGATAAGTTGGCGCTGGACTTTGCATACCACCAAATCCACCGCCAAATACCATGGGCTGACTGTGCGTACTTAATCCACTCAAGCTATCTCTACGGTGTCTCAAACCCCAATTGGGTGCGTGCTTTAAAGCTTCAATATCAACTAAAGAGTTTCATTTTTTCGATTTTTTTGTTTTTTTTTTCAATTTTTCAATTTGATATTTTCAAGAGCGTATCGTTAAAGAGAGAGAGGAAGAGAGAAAGAAAAGAACAAAAAGGGAAGACATAGAAACAAATAAAAATTAAAATACAACAAAAACAGAAAATAAATTAAAAATAAACTTACAACAACAATAGATACATAAGAGACTATAAACTACAATACTAAATGACAGTTATTTACAACTACAAATATATACAAGGGGCGTAAATAGAGGTAGTGTATACAAAAAATTAAAACAAAAATCTTTGCAATTCAAAGCGGCGAGCAAATGCCGCACAATTTTGTATTTAATTGATAATTAAGCTCAAAACAAATATTTATGTGCAGTTGTTGCACGGTTATGAATAGCTAAATACTACTGCTTAGCAAAACTAATGAGCTGTGAATGTGCGCATAGAACATATGTATGTTTATACATATTTATAAGTTTATAAATGCAAGTGGCTTTTCGTAATTACTGCTTCATTTGTTAATTATCTTTGCTTTGAGATAAAGTAGATTTACTGTAAAACTAAGTGCATAATAGAAAATTGCAATTCGAGATACGAGAGTAGAGTGAAATTCTAGGTGCAAATTTATTTATGAAATTTATGAAAAAATCGAATTTCATTAATTGTTATATAGTGCTTTTGTTACAATATTATTGTTGCTGATAATTAATTTAATTACTTATTAATTTTTCTTTTTATTCATTTTATTCAATCTGATTTATTACTAAAGAATAAATTTAATTTTTTGTCACTGAAAACCTCTTATATCGTTTAAATAAAAATAATCGTTCAAATTATTTGAGTTTTAACCTCACTAATAACAGTGAGATTTTCGAAACAAGGAAAAATATAAGTGGACTTTAACTAACCGTCATCGATGCAATATTTTAACCTTATAGAGAATGCTACCATGCTCATTTCTCAAAGTTTTCTCTGCTATGACTTTATAAGATCGTTTTCGAGACCACGAACTTGAAAAATTTTGTCACCCATCAACTTTTTTACATAAAAAGATCTTACAGATCATGAATCTAGATTTAATGTTGCTAACGTGTAGTAAAATTCATGATACCTGCCACGAAAAAAAATCACTGAAGGATTTGTTAAACTTAATCCCATAGCAGTACAAGGTGTGTTAAAAAAATAACGGGAAATTTCGTTTACATTAATGATGTCGCCTTCACACTAGTTCCCATTCAATATTATGCTTCTTCAAATCGTCAAAATTCTTCTCAAACTCTTTGGCTCTATCAACGATTTCTCGTAAGTATTGTAAAACGACTGCCCTTTAAACTTCTCTTTATTTTTGAAATTAGGAAAAGGTCACACGATGTCATATCGGCCGAATATGGATACTTGGGGGATCGCAACGAAGTGTGAACTTTGAACAAACGAAAATGGCAAAACTAATCAAAAAACGTCTAATCTTAGCAGCTGCTACAGACAATTGGACCTTACCAAAACAGTAAAATTTTAAATTTTACAATTCCCGTTATTTTTTGAACATACCACGTATATCTCTAGATGGACCAAACATTAATTAAGTTGTTACATCATTCTATAAGTATAAAAAAATGTGAAGCTTAAAAGCAGCCCAAGTGTTTTAAAAATAACTCTTGAAGTTTAATCCCCACTGGAGGTAAGACCTGCGAACAAAGAACGGGTCTAAAAGTTTAAATGGATTTTCCTCAAAATAATATTATATATGGGTCCAAAGTTATAACTGGATCAGAGACTTTTCCGGCTGCAGAGTCCTTTAATGACCTAATAAGGTCCAAAAATTTAAATATATCTCAGTAAAATTATAAGTTTTAATATCTATAATTTTCTATTTTTTAATATAGTATTTAATGACCAAAAATCTAGAAATAAAAATTTTTGACTTTTAAGAGTGACCTAACCTCTTAAAAAGTCATGACTGAATCCTGACATTTTAATGTACAAAAGAATTATTATAAGAAATATGTAAATATAGGAATTATATACTTGATTTTTCATGGAAATAATATTAATACATAAGTATATATATGCATATTCCTAATAAAATACTTGACTGACAGTTGTGATAAAGAACTTTTCAACAAAAACTTGATTTTTATTAACAAATGTTTTGTTCTCCCTACTTCAGATCGTACTGCAGAACTTAAAAAATACTTATTTTATATATACATATCTCCATATGCCATAGGATTTCTTAAGCTGAAGTACAACTTGGCCTAGTTAGTAATTCAAGGAAAGCTGTTCCGTTTCTAATTAATCTTAAACTCAATACAAGAGTTTCAAAGCAAGCACTTAGCTATCGGAATGCAATAAATATATCTATACATATATACCTATATGAGCATTGTTCAGAAGTGCTGAGCAAATAAAAATTGAGTGCCTACAATGACATTAATGAAAACAATTCATTAAATTGAAGGAAACTACTAACTTCGTTCTGGGCAATTAAAAGAGTCTAATTAGCGACTCACAAGGTAATGCTGTGCCACAAATAAAAAATTAATAACTAATTATTAAGCTTTAAACATAAATACATACACACATAAAATAGAGAAACTACCAATGAGTAAAGCTAAAATTAAATAAGTGTGTGTGTTGTTGTTGCTAATAATAAATAAAAATCTATTTAACTACACGTATCTAAGTTTATAAGTTTCTAAGTAATTAAGCCCTACATATCCTTGTAGTCACACATAAAATATCATACTTGGCAGGCAGCTCACCTTTTGTTTCGTGTAGATTTCGGCAAATTTTCGTATTAGTTTCGTGCAATAAGTTAATTTGTTCCATTAGTGCCGCAAAGAATTTATTATTCTCCAAATCGCTCGGTAATTGATTGCGACGATCGGGTGTATTTTGGCCACTTACTTTCGAGTCATTATCGGATGGATTTAGCAGGCATGGATCGCTGAAACGGAAACTAACGGGAAATATGGAAGTTAAATTAACTGTTTTGTATAAAACTTTTTGAAATATATTTGTGGATGTAGGACCACTGCAGAGTGCACGCTATTTTACATACCCACGACTAATATTCGGATTGCTGCCACTGCCATCGAGCACATCTGTCGAGTTATTTTCCATTTCCGATGAACCGCCCATCATATTCACTATGGGTGGCAGGCTAGCGAAGTCTTGGGCATCAGTTTGTTGATAATAACCACCTGGACCAGGGCCCATACCGCTATGTGGGAACATCATGGAGTAGCGGTTATTGTAGTGAGATTGTTTCATGTAATTTGGCACATTCTGGGAGAGAGAGAGAGAATACGTGAGAGTTATAAAGAAATTATTATTCTCTGAAGTTTGTCGGAACAGCAACAAAATAATATGAGAGACCATATTCGCCGATGAATTCTTTTATGGTCTTTTTAGAGGTTGTTATTGACTCTGTTTGACCTTTGTTCGACACCTTATTCTTTTCACTCTGGTAACTGACTATAGATCCTTAATATCTGACTAAGGTTCTCTTGTAAAACTCACCCTTTGAAAACCTTGGCTGAATGGGCCACTACCGCCACCCGTATAACCGCCGGTAAATGACATTGGACCCGTACGCAATGCAAATTGCTGTTGTTGCATTTGTGGGGAATGTTGTTGTTGTTGCCCAAATGAAAATGCGGTCTGTTGATTCGCGTTATTCAAACTATTATTGGACAGATATGTTTGATTTTGTTGTTGTTGCTGTTGCTCGCGTTGTTGTTGCTGGCTTTGTTGATGACGTTGCTGCATTTGTTGTTGTAAGAATTTTTGCGGATTTGTTGCACTAATACCACCACTGCCACCGACGCCACCAGTTCCAGTTGGCGTTGGATTATAATCTAAGAATTCCGATGAGGATGATAACTGTGCATTGGAGGCATCCTTTAGGCAAGTCTCTAGCCAAGCGTCTAAGTGATCCTTCATATAGCCCTCAGCTTGGCCGTGACCTTGACCGCCACCACTAGGCACCGTTGCTGTGCGTGATTTCAATTTCTTGCGTTTGTTCGATTCGTTCATAACTGTAATTAGAGGAAAGCGAAGAGAAGGTAAATTAACGGAAATTGCTTAGAAATTTGTAAAGTGTTTGGTATGTGTGGGTGTCTGATGAGTTATAGAGCATTTGGTATTCAGCGAGTGCAATCGCGCGTTGCAAAAATTAGGTAATGACAAACCGAAATTACGACTTAGCATTGAATTGTAGCCGACAAAACGGTGTTCGTTCAATGCCAAAGCTTGTGCTTTGTAGCTCCACATATTCCTATGTATGAATATACTATATGTATGAATCTAAAAATCAACTGAATGATGTGATTTCCGTGCGTTCGGATGTAACGAATGAAGCATTTTTAACTTTTTTTTTATTTTTAAATTTTACTTTTAAAGTCAGTGTATTTTTTATTGATTTTATAAGCCAGCTTTTCCAAATTAAAGTAACGAAAGTGGGTGCATCTATTGCAACTGCACTACTATAAATCAACTAAATTCCTTATAAGGTGCCCTGCATTTATAAACTGACTAAGCCTATTCGGTGCAAGATGATGCACAACGCCTACGCTATTTTTGTCTTAACTTTACACACTCAGATCTCATTTCTCATCTTATTAAATAGTGACAGCACTTTGAAGTCTTCACTGTAATAAAAACATATGCCTCATTTCATATTTAATTTTAAAGCTTTCCTGTCTCACTATAAATAGTAAAGCAAAGCGAGGAAGGGTTGAGTGAAATTGATATGCATTGAGGAAACAATATTTGAAGAAATTGTCGCTGAAAACTGAAATATATCTGCCATCCGTCTGTCTGTAAAAATTAAGCCTATATTCATATATCTTAGTACATGTGTATATTCCTTGGCAATCTCAGAAGGTTGGCACTACTAAAGCTATATATATAAAAATTTGTTAAAATATTTCCTACTCGAAACATGAATTTAAACTTATAGCTGAACTATCAGCAACCACTCTACCAAAACCGACCAAAATCGGTACAAAGCAGTCTCTTGGCATTTTTATATTGCGGTTTAAAAACCGACAAAACAGAACCAATACCATTAGATTTTTCAAATTATAAGAAAATTTTATATTTCAAGGAAATCAAAAAATCCATTCTTAAGCCCCAGATATCAACTGCGAGAATCTTCGAACCTATAGCGTGCTTTATACGCAAAATATCCCTTAATATGGAAGACGTCTCAATGAAATAAAATATATTTTTTTTTCTATCCGGATGAAACACTTCTGGTAGCGCTGTTGTTACGAATATCTAGCCCTGGTTGAACAGGCATAAATCAATTGTCATAGATTCATGATCTAATAACAGGTCCAAGAAATGAGCTGTTTCGACGGGACGGAGCAAAAGGAAAGAGTTGTTAGATGGATGGGGTTGGTTGGGCATGCAAAGATGTGGTTAGGCCATACAGTGACTATTTCATGAGGGAGGTATATATGTTCAGTATGCCGAGGTCTAGTCTGGATAAGTAGAAATTTAATATATTACAGTGTCCACAACGAAGTTCAGACACTTCGAAGGCAGTCAAGGAAAGTGTTTATAGCTTCTCTATGAATAGCGTTCAGTACTTGTCTGAAGTCAAAAAGACAGTAGTCTGGTCGGTACATTTTGAGAAAGTACTGTTGATGCCTCTGGGAGGCGGTTCGGCTTTCAGCATGTGACTGCAGGGATTGTTTCTGTAACAATTCCCATAACTGCAAGTTCTGCGTTATCGAAATTGCCTCGGATTTTAATCGACAAAGGGCTGTCCTTTCGGCTATCTAACCCTTTCCCCCCTAGGTCTTAAATATATCGGTTATATTATATTTTGTTAAATAAATATTCTAATTCTTGATGTTTTTTATAATATATATTTTTTAAACTATTTGTAATTTATTTTCTATTCTTTTACATCTAATTGTCGACATTCTTATTTTTTATTGTTTTCCTATCCCAGGCATAATCGATTCCTGGTAGGTAAACAAATCCGATTCCGTTCAGTCAATTACCAATCAAATCGCCACAATTACCAAAGTGTTTAGCGAAAAGTGTAAACACAACAACACACACACATACACAGAAACAAAGCGCTAATTAACGGGCATTTTTGCACTCAGCCCCTAAACAAATAAAGAGTAGGCATAGATATACATACTATATAGAGGCGTTTGTATAGTGGTACCAGCTACTGTTCATAAATCAGCTCAGCTAATTTGCCTGCGAGTGCAACAAAAATGCGAAATGGAAATTGACGTGAGAAATGCGATACTTAAGTAGCGCTATCAAATGCCAATAGCGGTAAATTTGCTATTAACCGATTGCTAAGCGGCAATAAGTCGTGCAATAATGCTCACAAATCAAGCGGTACACATGTACCTATAGGCTATAACAACAACAATGGACATATGTCAGCCTGTATTTGAGTGTGTAATTTCATGCACATTTTGTTCGTTGTTTTTCGTGTTTTTGTTTTTTTTTTTTTGGAAATGGGTGTGTTCACACTCGTTTATAACGTTAGTAAATATAGCAAATGGCGATAATTGTATGTTGTTATTCACTATAAAATTTGTTCGCAATTGAATGGGTGACATTTAGTGTGGCAAGGGTGTGTATTTTGGAGTCTTTAAAAAACACTAGTAAAAAGTAAAAAAAAACATTAGTTTGCTTTTATTCCATAATCTGATTGTTTTATTTCATTATTGTGCAGCAATCAAGCGCGGAGATGTTGAATCTGTTTAGAAAAATTGTATTTCTATAGCTTTTTTCGCGATGATTCACATGTATTTGCTGCAGTTGCGCACTGGAACTGGCTCTACCAGCTTTTTGTACCTTACGTTGTTGGGTGCAAAAAATCGCAAGAATGCGTGACTCATTGCGTCAGAGCATACAATTTATTTGGATTTTGTAAGTGTATGTGTGACTATGAATAACTAAGATGTATGAATGTGTCAGTATAGCACTGGTTTTCATATATAAAGGTCTTTTAGTAAGAATAGGTTATTATAATTGTTGTGATATTTAGAAAGTTGCCAAAGAATAACCAAATATATACAATATTGCATTAATATTTGTTTATTTATATAAATATATTAACCATATATTTTTGTTTGTTTAAAGATGTTATAATGTCACTCAGAAAGAAATTTTGTATATAAATATTTAAGTATGACTCTGCGAGTATATATCAAGTTGATATTTTTGGGTTGAAATAGGTCACAGAACAGAAATAATGCGAAAACCGAAATAGTAATTTTTGAGAAAAATTGTTTATCAAATCAAAACAAATGTTTCAATTGGTATAGGATAAATTGTAAAATAGGCGAAAAGTTTGTAAATAACCCAAACCAAAACACTCCCAAAAATATAAACTAAAGGGTAGCCTTTGGCGTTTTGTGCGATTTATGCTCGGCCCTTTAAGGTTTTCTAGAAAAATATCACACAGAATAATATTTGGGAAATCGGAGGCTGGGGCATCGTTACAGTATTGTTTTCGCCAAGAATTGACGAACAGGCAACGAAGTGTGAGCTATTAACAAACGAAAATCGCTAATTATTACTCCGAACCAACAGATATAAATAAGCTCGGCTAAACCGAATATGTGGATCAATTTAAAACGACGACGATGGTTAAATGGTACAATTATCCACAAACCTTCTTTGCTCGACATGATAAAATAAATAGGGACGCTACAAAAGTAGACCGACAGGGACAGCAAACGACGCCATATTTTTTCCCGTTCTTTTGACATTTCTTACTTTATTACAAGGTTCCTACTGGAGCTCGATAAAAAGTGCTGTAGGACCATGGTTGACATTCTTACCGGTCACAACTTAGTAGCGGCACATGCGTATAAGATGGGGCTGTCAGATCGGGAAGAAAATGTCAAGAGCGGGGCATCAAGGAAGCAGTGGAGCATCTCTTGTGCGTTTGTCCTGCGTTAGCGAGACAGCGTTTTAGGTACTTAGGGGCCCCACAATACGATAAGTTAGTGGAGATATCGTTAGTGAAGCCTCATTCCACTATCAAAATTCACGTAAGGCGCAGGCATCCTAAACGATGACTACTACTCAGGGAACATGTGAAGGCATTCCATTCTGGTATCGCAAAGGACCATAACTGGTCTATGCGGCCTACCAGACCAACCTAGCCTAACCTTTGACATTTCTCTTCAGTAAGGTTTGCCATTTCATCATTTAAAGATATACGATCCAACAACAAGTCGAAATTACTAAAATATACTGATAAAAATTGGGAGTCAGTCGCCTAAACTTTAAGAGCGCTATGTCCAATTTATGGTCGTCATAACCGTCGCTGTGTGACCGCTCAATGATAACTGAATATTTTTGGTCCGAATTGGATGATATGGACTTGGACAATATGTGGTTCCAACAGGACGACGCCACAGACCACACAGAGAATATGACATTCGATTTAATGTAAACCCAGTTTGGTGGAAACCAATAATTAAGGATGTTCACTTATATTTTTTCAGTCAGCTTCAGACAGTAATGATTGTTTTGTGTTAAAATTGGAAGAGATTTTCTAAAATAATAATAATAAAAGGAAGCATATCAAATAGGCCGCAAACTCGATATGAAATAGAAATCCCACTCTAATAAAATGGAAACGGAATTTGTCAGGTCTTTACGTAACAACAATAAATGGCGGATGCAATCATGTGAAAACAATGGCAATAACTTACATAAGAGCACCAATTCACATGACAGCAACGCAAAAACGACGAAATTGCAACAAATAATGATAAAACCACTTAAATACGAATACACAACCGTTATTGACATTTATCGATTAAATTAGCAATTAATTACAAATACTGTTTTTGCACAAACACGCACACACACAGTTTTCCATACACGCAAACCGCGATCATAGCCGAACGACTCGAATGGACGTTGAGCTACCGTATTTCTCTAATCTAAATTGCATTTTGACCGTCAACAAATTACGATTTCATTTCCCATTACCAAACGACAACGAGACAACGATAATAAACCATTCGAAACTAACTATTTAATTACAATTTGAAAATAAAAGCCACTTCATGTACGTGGTTATAGAGGCAGATAGAGAGAGGGGTGATGAGAGGCACAAAAAAAGTAATGAAAATAATATAATGAATGGACATCGTTAAAAAGCGCAGTTATAGCCATTTATCTTCATTTCAATGAGTACTCAATGCAGTGAGCTTTAAACTGGCAGTCAGCAGGTGAGCACACATAGACAAACATACATACAGACCGTGTGTGCTCTTATGTGATCAATTCGAATTCATGTGTCGATATGTGCCTATATGCTTGCATGTAAACAAATTTCAACTACTAACTGTTAACTACACACACACATACAAATGTAGTTAGTTAGGCAAGTGGTTTAAGCGAATAACTGAAGCGATGGGTGATTGAGTGGTGAGCGGGTGAGTGGCTTCACCTGCACGGCATCAAAGTTCAAACGTCGCGCATATTCGTGAGGCCATTCAATTGGCAGATAACAAATTTAATTGCCCATTTTGCATTATGCACAGTAATGGACGCGAGTACTCAAACGAATGGATGGCAGCTATTTGATGCGTTCCACATGAAATTCAGACAAAATTTATAGGCGAACACGAGGCACTTAAATCAACGGCGAGTTAGAAGCAAAGCAGTAAAACCATAGGATGCCTGTCTATTTGAATGTATAACCGTTATCTGCTATAGGAAGCGGCTATGGCACGCACACAGTGTGGGAGCGCTCACAGCTGGGCATGCGATGTGTCAATAATGTCCAATATTATTGTGCCGTTATTAATTTGGCAATTTGTGCTCGAATGCATGCAACTCTGCTAATGTCGATTAGTTGTAGTTGCAAGCAAATTTAATAATTATCCTATTTTATTTGCAATTCATTTATTGCCATGGCATTTTGCTTAATAATTTCTTTTTTAGACAATCGCTATGACTTTCTCGCGGCATTCGCGCTTTGGGTTTATCATTGTCACAGCATTGTTTTGAATACCGCTAATGAGTGGTAGAAAGTTGCATGTCAACAACATAAATGCCTGAGATATTATGAATGCATGTGCATAAATAGTTTTATGACATCGCACTGTAACCACTTACAAACATTTCTACAGTCATGCATACGTATGTATGTATATAGGCATTTGAACTATTCATTTACAAGTGCATAACGAATTCTGTTATCATTCGCATTTTCTCCATTAAGTGTCTCCAGAGGTGTGGCTCATAGCTAATAGAGAGGGATAGATGTTAGATTTGTTAGAAGAATTGGTTCAGAAAGAGATAGAGTTGCTATATGACTCGATAATACAAACCACCACATTTTAGCTACAGTTTCGGAAAGCACACTGATCTTGCATCATAATCTAACCAAAATAACTATCGATCTTAATTAATCGGGAAATTATTTTTTTATTTTTCAGAACCGATCTTTAAATCACAGCCATGAACCTCAGAAATAGTAGGAATATTTTACAACTGTTCCGGCGATATACATATTAACACTAGATATTGCGATAGGAATGGATTTTCTAATAGGAGCTGAAAATAAGTCCAGTCTTCTTCATTTTTACAAATGATGACGCACACAAATTTTAAACGGGATCGTCACAAATACATTCGAGCATTTACTGTTACTTGCAAAGAAGCGTCATCTGGGCTGATAGAAGTGGATTAAGTATATTCTATATCTTTCTACGGAATTTTTGCCTTAAAGAACACAAAAGTCACTTTAAAACCCTGTCTTATTTCATATTACTGAAAACTTTTTTTAAAAACAAGTCCGGGACAAAGAGAATGCAGAATATTGTGGATAAAATATAACTTAACCCTTAAATGCATGAGGACAGCCCCAATATTTCGACTTCCGACTACTTCGTTAGGTCACTGTCAACTGTCAAGTATAATTTCCGTTAGCATTTATGACGCCTATTGTGAGTAAACCAAACTGCAATACAGATTAATCGAATTACTAAGCCTTAATTGCCTTAAATCGCATGTATCATATATGGTACGCCATGCATTTAAGGGTTAAGATATTAAATTAATAGATAGCAAAGATGACAATCGCAACAAAATAAAGATAACCTTATGACCGGACTAGTTTTTTCAAAAGAGATTTATGGGAAGAGTACACTAAAGATGACTCATTTTGAGGTACGGATGAAGTAGATATAAAGAACTGCAAAATAGTTAGCCTAATGATGTTCGAGACACTCCCTGATCCCTGATGTAAATCGTAGTTCACTGAAAGATTGAAAAATTGAAAGATCCCTGATCCCTGATGTAAATCGTAGTTCACTGCCTTACTTAAGAACGAATATCTTGAAAACGAATTATATCGTTTTAAGAACTTTTACCGAGTTTAAGCCAACCACGTGATGCTTCTTTTAAACAGAAATAGGCATGGTTCCAACACATTGTTCTGAACCAAACAAGGGTTAAAGTATTATTAGGAATGAACAAAACTCTTCTTGAATTTAGTAATTTCTCAGGCGATAAGCAATCCTAAAATTGTGTGAAATTATCTTTTCATTCGCAATTTTTCTCTTCCATAAACAGCTGTCAACGCCGTGTATATACGCGTACATAAATATGTCCATAAATATGTAGATATTCATTAAATGAACTCTCGTCGGGTAGCGTACAAATTTCAAATTCAACTCAATCTAATTGACTTGAATATATCACGAACACAAACAAGTATGTGCCCATATAAATATACTTATATGTAACCGAGTTAATTTCCAGTTACTCCACATGAGTGTATCACAAACATTAGTTGTGTATGCTAATTAATTGGTGTGTCCCACAGTTCGACTTTGTCACACTGCCGCCACTCGGCTTTTAAGCATTTATATATGTACATATTCAGAGTTCAAAAGTACCTACTTAAACAAATATTTAATTTGCGTTTGCATGTTTCAACACACTTACATATAATACACATATGTACATATGTATATAGATATATAGATATACTGTAGTCAATATGCTTGTGCTTTTTACGATTTCGCGTATCACGCGGCATCATAGTCGTTCATTCGTTAAATTTCATGTGAACAAGTCTCTTATCTGCCTAAATCGGTATGAGACAACGGAAGACAGATTTAACGGCAAAAATAATACAATAATTGTAGCAACAACAATAATTTGAGGGATTAACAAGCAATCGTAAGTCTTTGAAACACACATAAATAGGTATCAATTTCATGACATTTGAACATGGATGTGCTCTTAAATTTATTATTTCAAGTTTTTTCGACTGTGTTTCATGGGAATTTTTAGTAGAATTTAGACAATACTAATTGGTATCGAGAAAAACGATAACGTTAGCTATAATTTAAACGATAATTGATTTTGAAGAAAGAATCCTATTTGGGAAAAAAAAACAAAAAAAATAAATCTCGAATTTCCAAAAATATATCTATGAGAACTCTGCTCGCTCATGAAGTGACATAGTTTTCCCATCGCTACTCTAAGAGAGCCTTTTTCTTGTGGAGAGACAACTGATTTATAAATCCAGAGCTGTTGATTGGCAACTACAAAATAGAGGGTTTGGGAAACGGGTCGTTCTACGCTACTTGAAAGTATAGCTTATGTATTTAGTCGGTCGACATTGCAGTTCATAATTGTTAGATTAGAAACTGAGATTTCAAAGACTTAGTCCTAAATAAACTTATTATTAATATTGAGCAGTGTCTTTGGCGGTTGCAGTAAATCAGAAGTAATCACGAGAATTTCTCTCTCTCTCTTCATCTGTCTCTTACTACCTCTGTCTCTCTATCTGTTTTTTTCGCAGAGCTGCTTTAAGTTCTAAGCGGAAACAGTTTTGAATATTTATGTATTCGGATTGAACCTAGCTTTCTCAAGATTTAGAAACAATCAATTTGACAGACTTCCTGAATTCCACGACAGTCGGCTCTATGTGATCCTTCCGAGCAAACTGCAAACTTGGCAGCATTCCTCAAAATTATTTGAGGACCACTTCAACAACTCCCAGTGTTCTAAAGAGTTTTGACATTTCCTTAGGCTGTTTCTTAATTTTTCTATAGTAACTCACAGATCCTTCTAGTTCAACGATTATAGTCTGAGTTAAAGCCTTATTTTTAAATTTTTGAGAACGCGAAGTATCCACCAGAAGAGCGGTCAAGAATTGAATATATTACTATTTGGTCTTATTGTTTACCACTTAACTATACAAGAGTCTATCTCTCTTCTATGCATATGTATATACACATAACGGCTCTTGTAATATATATCAGCAACAGCTTGATAACAATAAAATCTTTTATTGATGTTGCCAGCGGGCGTATCACTACACGATCACATAAAGTGGCTGAACCATGCGCCCACAGCATCACAGAGAGGAGTAGACACAAGCATACACATATAGATATATATATATATATGTATGTAAATATGTTAATGCCATAGACAGCAGTCGCACACACTTCCCTTTCCTGCTACGCGCTTTTGATGGCGGTGGGTTCAAATTGAGGCGAAATGTCTCGCATATTTTCATACATTTCTCATTTTTCTTTTAGCAAAATATGAAATCTAATAAACAACCAGCCGCATACATAATCATACATACAAACAGACATAGACAGACAACGGTAGACACCTCCTCTTCGGCTCGACACGACCATACGCAATGTGCACTGTTATATAGCTGATGTTCGTTGGTGATTATTTATTAATAGCAATATCAACAACAACAACAATAACAAAAGCAACAACATTTTATTTCATTTCCATTTTCCATTTCATTAATGGCATTTGAAGATTTATGCCGTAATGAAAATATGGTGTCAGTGCTGTAACACGCTCTGTTCTTCTTGACTTTGCCATTTGCCGTTGTACAACACTATACTAGACATACCCACATTATAGTATACAAATATGTAGCCATAAAAGTTTTGAGTTGGTTATTATTGCTTTCTTTCCATTATTCTGTTATTACTTGACGTTGCTTTGCCGTTGTGCGCCGCAAATAGCCGACAAGCTGACCGTTTCAAGTGCTGTTAGAAGCGCATAAGAACCGCCATAATCTCTAGCATTTATCTTCAGCACTCCACTCCAATCGACTTATTGGCATTATTTCACATGCGCCTCTTTCTTCTTTGCATATCCCAAAGCACCACTTAACGTTATGAGTATGCAAAATGGGTAAAAAAGAAAGAAAGAAAGATGTGGGATTTGCTGCCTTCAAGTGGAAACTTTTCTAAGATAAATGAAAACAAGTAAGGAAGTGTTATGTTCGGATGTAACCGTAAGATTTATACTCTCCCAATTTAATTACTTCATTTTATTAAAATAACACACAAATCGACCCATATGTGTAAGTATACAGCATAAAGTCTATTAGAATAACGAAAATCATACAAAGAAACGAATACATACAAAGAATATTAGGATTGGGGTCCTTCTTGGACCGATTTCACTAATGTTCACCACCAAGCTATGTACATATATTATATTCAAGATTATACTTTAACCTAAATTTTCTAAGATATCTCATATATTTACCGTTAAATACGGTATAAAACCCACCGAATATTTGGAAACCCGGTATATGGGAGCTAGAGGAAGTTATGACCCGATTGCACTCATTTTTGACACAGATGTAAATTATTAGAAGAATTTCTTTAGGATAACTGAGAGATTTACCGTTATTTTCGGTAAAAAAAATTATCTATTGTCACTGAGGTCTTCATGTTCGATACCTGGGGCCTTATAATTCGATTTCGACATTTTTTTCAATTAAGAGGATTATGCAGTATTTGTACAAAGATCTATCCCGATATTTTCTTTGGTTCTTGATTTATGCATTGAAAAGTGAACGAATCAAATGGATTTCAAAATTGTAGAATAAGAAAAGTAGGCGTGGTTGTAAAACGATTTCGCCCATTTTCAAACTATGCTATTGCGTTGCCAAGGAAATGTTATTAACCGAACAAAGTAGATATTTATCGGATAGTTCCTGAGATATGGTTATTGATCCACAAGACTAAAAAGTGGGCAACAGACGAAGATGTTGCAAGAGTATAAATATATACATATGTATATACACAGTGGAACTTCCATAACTCGAACTTTTGAATTTAAATCGAGAGTTCTTTATATTCCACTACAGTTGAATAAAACATAAATTTTCCCAACAGGGTCTTAATCAAGTTGCGTATGACTGCAAAAATGCGCTTACATATGTATTACGTAAACTCGAGTATATGCGGAATTAGCGACGATATACTCTACTTACACTTGCATATATGCTTACATACATACATCAAATATGAATACATACATATGTAATGCAATATCTTTAAGTAAAACCCATATGATGCATTATTAAAGTTTTATGTGTATATTTCCTGTGAAATATAAACCACACATACTCACGCACATAAACATTGAAAACGACGAAGACACTCACTCCACAAAAGCAACAAAACCGAAAAACTTTGCCGGGTATCTATTACAATAACGCTAAGACAATAAAGTGCTCACCCTAACATGAAGGAAACCAGACAGTCAAAACAAAGAAAAAATAAAACCGTGAAAGTCGGTATGTTTTATCGCCTAACCCTCGGTTACAGGTTTAAAAAATGGGCAGATGTTCTGCTACTAAAAAAGGAACATAAAAACCAAAAGCCAGCAAATAAATACATAAATCACAATTCACCGCATTTCAGTTGGGTGCGCTTTTGGGCAGGATATAAAATATGTCTACACAAGGATTGGCAGTAAATTCCAGACACAATAAATCGGCAACAAATTTGAGTTTATTACTTTAGTATTTCCGCTTTTCTAACAACTTGCTGTTACAAGTTTAAGAGGCCGAAAAATATTTTTATATGACACATGCCTATCTTAATTAGGCCAACAAATAACAGCATAACTAATATTGTTGTGTAATTACATCTCTTGTGGTTCCTACTTTCTTTTACAAGCTTTCGCCTAATTTGATGTGTAAATATTTGAGCCGCACAATGAAAATAAGGAAGTAGAGTTGTAAAGTCCAGGATGAAAAGGCGAGATTACTAGGATACAAATACAATGCCATAAGGGAAATCGAAACTATTTCATAATACTCTCACTTCACTCAGTTTGTCTGTGGTGGGTAACTCATTCAAACCCACAATATTTGGACAATTTAAGACCAAGTCAGCACCGAGTTTCATTATACATCTTGAAGTTAGCATGCGAGTATAAGCTAAGCTCAAGAGCGTAATGTCATCCAAACCAAAGAAGAGCGAACATCATTTAATAAGCACACGCTTCCATTTATCAGTGATTAGTCATTAACACAATCACCCACAGTCGTTTCAGCTGACCGTATATAGTATTCTTATTATACAGGGTGGTCCTTAAATTTGAAGAGAGTTTTTATACTCTCGCAACAAATGTTGCTAAAGAGAGTATTATAGTTTTGTTCACATAACGGTTGTTTGTAACACCCAAAACTAAACGAGTTAGATATAGGGTTATATATACCAAAATGATCAGGGTGAAGAGTGGAGTTCAAATCCGAATGTCTGTCTGTCCGTCCGTCCGTCCGTCCGTCCGTCCGTCTGTGCAAGCTGTAACTTGAGTAAAAGTTAAGATATCTTGATGAAATTTGGGACACTTATTTCTTGGCACCATAGGAAGGTTGCTTTCGAAAATGAGCAAAATTTGGTATGAAGGATCGCACTATGAAGGGGCATATTTGGATGTAATTTTTTTGGGGAAGTGGACGTGGCTCTGCCCCCTACTAAGTTTTTTATACATATCTCGCAAACCAATAGAGCTACATAAACCAAACTTTCTGCAGTCGTTTTTTTAGCCACTTCCTAATGCAGTTCAAAATTGAAAGAAATCGGATTATAACCACGCCCACCTCCCATACAAAGGTTAGGTTGAAAATTAATAAAAGAGGGTTAACTCGCTAAGAAATAACGTCAGAAACACTAAATTTCACATAACAATGGCAGAAAGAAGCTGCACTGAGATTTTTTTACAAAATGGAAAATGGGCGTGGCGTCGCCCACTTATGGGTCAAAAACCATATCTCAGGAACTACTCGACCGATTTCAGTGAAACTTGGTTTGTAATAGTTTCCTTACATCCCAATGATATATTGTGAAAATAGGCTAAATCGCTTCACAACCACGCCTACTTCCTATATACCAGAACTTTGAAGACAATCTGAATCGTTTACTTTACAATATATAAAGTAAGTACTAGTGAAGATATCGATGCAGCACTTTGCACAAATACTATGTTAATAGTGTGGCAGCCCCATTCTAAAAATCGCCGAAATCGGACCATAGGTTTTTAAGGCCCCATATATCGAACACGAGGACCTCGGTGCTTCTAACCTAATATTATGGTTTCCAACTTTCAAATTGTGTATTATATAATATAAATAAAGTTAAATATATAAATTGCGAGAGTATAAAATGTTCGGTTACACCCGAACTTAGCCCTTCCTTACTTGTTCATAATCAATTTTTGACAGCGAAAGATCGTTTTTGTGTAAGTTAGAAATATTTATATCTGTGGATCGAAAATAATCGCTTTCTTACTTTTAAACGAATTTTCACTAAAAAAACAAGTTTTCTGATAAAATATATTTTCATATCCGCAAGCATTACTGCCTCATCTGAGAATCAAAAAATCTGTATGTGATTGTCGAGAAGTCAATAACTTAAAAAAATCAGAGTAAAATAGTTCGTCAATTATTATTTGATTTTGTAAATGAGGGTGCATAATAATAAATGTTTTTGATACTAATATGGGTAGTCAAGGCAACCGGCTATTATGTTGAATATCGATCACGTCATTCAAGGAATAGAGCAGAACACCGGAACTGTGTGAAGCGAAGCTAGCCGAAATATCTAGTTCCATCGCCAAAATCTACCAAAAGTATCGGGCTTTACCCTTTTCGGGGGTATCTTTCCTACTACTACTTCTACTAACTACGATATAGCCATCTTATACACCAAAAATCTTTAATTCTACAGATTAGTAATCCTGAAATCGGTTTTGCCAAAGATAAGAATAGTAAAATATCACTATCAGAGATTCCTAACTGAAGTCAAGTCTTCAGCATAAAATCGGCTGGGTACCTTACCTTGGGTAAGATGTATCTATCCATACATATGTAGATATGTAGCTCAAACCGTAATTTAGGGTAAATAACTGCGCTTACATAGAGGTTAGAGAGTGTAAGTACCGCTTTCCGTTTGAAAATAAATTTGTTAATAATATAAGCTATGGTCGTTAAGGAAATCCAACAGCCGGTTGGTGGTTTCTTAAATCGGATATTTGTCATATACTAGTTAGTTTCGATTTCCTTCCTTTGAACAATTCAGAATATAAACCGAACCAAACTATTTTCCATCCTTATCCTAAGTGGAGACTCCAAAAACCACAACGTTCAACGTATCCAGCGCTTTAAATCTCCTCCAACAACAACAACAAAAATCAGCCGTCCACTTGGCTTAACTGAACTCTCTCTTTGCCGTATGTGTCAGCATGAAATCGTGTGTAAATTGTGCAATAAAATGATTTTTTAACGATTCAAAGAAGTTTGGTTAAATCCTCATAAATGGCAATTGCAATAATTCGCAATTTGCAGACCGACACGAGTCAATACATACATACATATGTGGATACCAGTTATGTGTCAGCAGCAGCAGCGGCGGCAACAGCAAAAAAACAGCAGTATTGGCCACATGTTGTAAATACGTTTCATTGCTGTCGCATAACACGCACAACGTGTTGGCATGCAATTGACTATTATGAGTGGATACTGTCGAGACTACACTAAATATTTATACAGGCATGCGGTGACCTAAAAGTAGCGAACGTGTGGCACGAGTAGCGGTTTATTAATTGATGATTCTGGATTTTCGGGTTTTCGACAGTTTTCATGTTAAATTTCCAATTAATAGCTAACGGAAGATGTTGTTTTTATGCTTTTGATGATGTCTACGAAAAGCTAGTAATACTTGTCTACATTAATAGCTTGATAGATTGATTTTTTTTTAGATTTTTGAAGAAATTGTTTTGGCGAAAATTTAAATGACTCGAAAAAAATAGAATATGTACACGTGTTTATCCGCCCTTTTATATGCTAATTAATTTCCAAAATGGAATGTAGCTTCGAAATTGAGTTCTCACGATTATTGCCCAAACTTGTATGTATAGGTATAAAATGAGTAAAAGATAGTCTTTGATCAGAGTTACCACATGTTTTCTTTATTGTATCCAAGACATAAGATTTACCGATTTCTTTAGCTTTGATGGAACAGGAAAGGGTTAGTTATTCCTTAGTAGCTGGGTTGATATTAGAGATCCACAAATTTCAAGATACTTTATGTATAAGATTTTGAAAAGAGAGAGAGGGTCAACCGCCTCGAAACTCTATTAGAGAAGAGCAAATAAAATTTTCGACTTTCCTCGAACTACCGTTAGCTCGGTACTATCAACTTTGGGACTTTTATTCCGTTAGCTAGTAAAGGAGTGTCTAACATCGTTATCAGGAGCTTCGAACTATTTGCAAACTGACTTGTGACTTGACTGGAATCGGGTCCAAGCGCTTTTTCGAATTTTGGCGATGCGTCAGAAGTGTTTGAGTGTCATAAATTACAACAGACGCCGTCTAAGTGAGACTCTCTGCAAGTACTGAGATCTATCTATTGACAAAACCTATATTCCGTCACAATTGTTGCTTTGTGAACCAAGAAGATTATATTTAAATATCCAGTTCTTCTTACAAACATTGTTATTTCATAGTTCCTTTGACAGAAATATTAAAAGATTATCAATATATTATACCATTAGTCGTTAACGCTCTCCTCAAATGTTATGGAATGCTTTATGAAGTATTTGTCATCAATCTTAATAATTCTTTCTAAAAGTACATTTCCACGAAACGCCGGATCTGAGGTTTCTGGTGGACTATCATTAAAATTGTTTTCAATAATAGTCTGTCACAGCAAGGTTTCTTAGACCACAACACAATTAAATCAATCTATCATCTTAATCGAAGAGATCAAAGAAAAATTAATTAGGTTAGCGACCTCGAGCAACTAAAAGTGTAAGCTTCAATACCCAAGCTCATATGTAGATTCTTTAAGTTCATTAGGTATGAGAAATATGTAGCCGCTTCCAGCATGACCAGAAGAATTCTTAAAGAGCACTGCAATTGCGTTCTAAACATTAAAAAGCCGTTAACAAGATGCATTCTCATTATGAATGAATAATAAAAAGCTAACGGTAAAATATACAATTGAAAGCTTTTTACCGTAATTTCCGCAACTCACGCATTTCCGCTCATCCATACAGAGATAATTACAAAGCCAGAAACCGAAGAAGAGGAAGCTACATTTCTCAAAGGCCAATACTATTATAATTTGTAACGCTTATACTTTTCTTCAACGCTCCGAAAATGTGTTTATCTTTCATTGAAGGCTGGCAGCCGGTGAGCGCTGCCACAAAATTGGCAGCTACTCAACTATTTCGCACAACAAGCATTTGATTAATGATTGCAGACAGCATTTTTTGCTCTCCTAAATAAATATGTATTTATATATGTATTTAAATAAAGAGTCGTCGAAGTAGTAGAAAAAACGAAAATCAGATTTGTTAAATGGGGGAAAGATGCAAGTTAATTGTTGTTAACTTGACGCTATTTAGGCGTGCACAAGCACGCGAAGATGCCACAGCTGCAGCAGGCAACAGGAAAAGAAATGAATTAAAAAGCCATAATACACACATACGATAAAAAGTGAGTTGTAATAAAAAATCGCTAGTAAACAACAACAACAACAAGCAGTAATGAAATAAAGTATTTGAAGCACTTTCAGTCGCAGACGCAAACGCAGTCGCTGTAAAGTGAGTGGCGGCACTCAACGCCGTTGCAGCAAATAGAAAAAGTGATAGCTACAACAGTGGCAACAACACCATCCAAATCAACAACAACAATCAGCAACAACAGCACAAGTGCAGTCTTCTTTATTTGCTGCACTCGTGCCTTTCCACAGCCAACTTCACCCATCAACGTCAACTTTATGGCAAATAATATCGCCATCATCAATGCTGTTGGCGGTTGAGGATATCCTCAGCACTTAAAGACACATTTTAATATTCGCATTCACCCAGCCGGGCACACAGCAACAACGAGTTATTGTTTGTATACTATATGAGTTGTGTTCAAAAAATAAAGGGAATTTTTGTTTTTTTGAAAAAAATATTTAATCATGTGCCCCCAATAATATTATCTCTTTCAAATAGTTCTCAGTTGATATTATGCGGGATATTATGCGTTTTTTGAAAAAAGTTTTATTCACTCTTCTACATTAATGTTGTCGCCTTCAAAATAGTGCCTAGTCGATATCATGCAATTATGCCAGCGTTTCTGCTAATTGTCGAGACAATTCTCAAACACGATTTTTGTGATAGCCTTCTTCTCTTTCAGCGCGTTCTCGTTTGCTTGTAAATCGACGGGCCTTTAAGTGTCTCTTCATTTTTGCAAATAGGGCAAGGTCACACAGAGTCATATCCGGCGCGAATATGGTGGCTTACAGTATTGTTTTTGGCCAAGAACTTACGAACAAGCAAGAAGAGTGTAAGCTTTAAAGAAACAAAAATCGCTAAGGTCACAAAAACACATCTAATCTTAGGGACAGACAAAGAAAACAATGAACAACATAATAAAATCTAAAAAAAAAATTGAGAATTGGACTTTTATTAAATCGGAAATTTTAAAATTCCCGTTATTATTTGAACACACCTCATATACCTGAAAACCATTCACTTGTGCCACACCAGAGAGATATGCATCACTGCTTGCTGCTGCGACAAGTCAAGTGTGCAGCAGCATTTTGTTGCAAGCACTCACGTGTGTGTCTCCTCGCCAAAACAGGGCGTATATGAGCGAAGTGCAGCTAAGGTCTATGGTCACAAGTATTTTAGCTTATGCTTTGCATTAATAGAACGTGAACAAGTGTTGTGAATATGAAGTTGAAGTGATTTTGATATTATAGCCGCCGTTGTTGTTGTTGTTGCGTTAGAATGGCTACTTACTGTTTTACGTGGCGTTGCATGTCTGTAACTATTTTGTTGCAGCGGTGTTGCACAAAGTGATGGCTACTAAGCCACGCACGCCGCCTGACGTACCAACCGCTTGAGTGCCTCCTCACTCATTGCCTTCCGTGCCCGTGCAACACCACCAAATGTTGCGCCATTAAAAAGTGTTAGCGGCGTTTATGTGCGCTGACCATGGCCGTGTGCAGTGGACCCAGGCGCACACATACATGCGAGTATGTACATTTACAAGCTCGTGCAGCAAATATTTAAGTGCATGCCACCCGTAATCCACTAATTCACATTCAGACATACATAACCAAACATAACATTGCTGGAGAGTGGCACATTTGCATATTTATTGCCACAGCAAGTGCCATTTGGCTGCTGAGCTGTGAATGTCAAGCCATAAGCATACACTTGTATGTAATTATGTTTGTATATAGCTGTTGTTTTTGTTGTTGTTATTGGTAATATGTGTGCGTGTCTTAAGATTTATGTACTCTTTCAAATGGGAGTGGCGATTATGCTTCCATACAACGCACTCAATGCAACTGCCTCGATCTCGGCTGCTTCTAATGCATTCGAACTTGTAATGTCCATTTAATCCCCCGCGCTTATTTGACATTCGAACTAGACATATTTTTATCAAATATTTTCACGAACAACACTTTGAAAATTTATTTGCTCGTCGCACGCACATTTGCAGGCATTTCAGCTGCCACTTGGGAATTAGTTAAAGGTGCAGAGATAAAAATAAAGAGGCAGGTGGGGGTCGATCAAGTTCGAGTGCAATCGAGTTGTATATAATCAGTGGTAATTAGATTAAACAAGTTATTTACAGTTGGATTACAAATAAATAATAAACTGTAATAACAGGCTCTGTAGTTCGGAATATAAATTTTTTGGTCAGAAATTGGATTAATATGTATTAAGGGCCTCATAAAGGTTTTTGTCGAGCCAAGCCCAGATACAAATAACAAAAGTGAATGATTTCGTATTGGTCGTTTAAGGGTGAATGAGAAAGTTATCGACGACAGGGCCCTGAAACCACTTCCGAACAGTGCCCGACACTGTTTAAACTCAATCCAAAAAAGTTTCTGCATCGTGTCGTGATATTTGAGGTAACATTGATACTGGTACACACTAGGAAGAGATAAAACAATGGCCTTCGGCCAGCGAACCGGATCCGAAAAAGGTGAAAACTGTCCCAGCATCCGCAAAGGTAATGGGGATCAGGATTCACAAGGTGTGATCTACATCGACTACCTCTGTAAGGCCAATTCGACGATAAAAGATCTCATTAAAAACGGTAAAGGTCACCGTTTTCTGATATTTGCTGAGTCAAAGTGATCAACATCAACTACCTGAATACGGACAAAACGAAGACGTCGGAAGGGCTCTACCACGTCGAATACTTGACCGGAATTGAAGATAAAACGGCCCTAATTGGCGAAGAAAAACTGTTTTTCACCATAACAACGCTCCGGCTTAAACTTCCACCGTCGGCATGGGCAAATCGGTCGAATTGGGCTACAAAATGCCGTCCAATCCCCCATATTCTTCAGATTTGACCCCATGCAACTGGTTTTTGTTTTCTTCTAAACTTGAAAAATTCACTTGCCGACAGAAACTTGTGTAGAATGAAGATTACTTTTTGATATCCAGAAAAATAATTTTTAGGCGGTTTAAAGAAGTGAGATCATCACTGAGACTACTACAAATATTGAGCTAGAAGTATACTCTAACCACATTGTTCTATTTCCTTTAATGTTGTTTCTTTAGAAATTAAAGTATTCGAGACACATTTTGGTGGAAGAAATTTACATACAGACATTTTAAATGTTCGGTGGAAAGAGTGGAAGTGAAAGTATACAGGAACTTGAAATTAATACTGAAAGAGTATTTTTTGACTCAATTTTTACCCCATTATTTCTTAAATAATAATATCAATTTAAATTTCAAATATTTCGCTCCCATAAACACCAATCATTCATGATTTTGATTGGAAATTATAAAAAAAAAGTGTTCCGCTACCAGAAGCGACGCAAATTGTGTGAGCCAAGGCAAAAGTTAAACTACAATTACCCCATACACAGCCTAGCCTTTCTCACCGAAAGGTCTTTATGGAAATTGCTGTCATTAACTTAACTTGCGCCCGAGAGCAAATAGAAAATTTCTTCAATTGCCCAACAAACGACGTGAAAACATTCTCATGCAACAACTATACTTACCACGCCGGTTGTTATTTGTTGTTACTGCTGCTATTGTTGGTGTTGTTGTTGTTGTGCTGCCATTATTGGCAATATTTGAATTTGAATTCGATGAATTACTGTAGAAATTATTTGTGTTGTTCGTGTGACCATTCGAGTTTCTATTTGACGGCTGCAACGGCGATCCCATGCCGTTGTCAATATCGCCACCAACAACAATTGCATTACCGTTGCTTGTGCCTGTGCCGATGCCGGTGGCACCAACGGCTGCAACGTGACCGGCCACTTCGTTGGCGGCTGTGGTGTTTGTATTGATGTCAGCCTGTTTTGTTGTTGTCATGATAGTTGTTGTTGCTATTTATTTGTGTTATTGTGCAGTTGCAACGCTTGCAGGCACCGCTGCAGACAGGCGTGTAGTTATTTGTTGTCCACAGTTTGTTGTTCGTTGTTTGCAATTGACTGTTATTTGTTGTTGTTGTGTTGACCGGCAACGTTCAACACCCTTATTTGCTGCAGCCAAAACACGGTGTGGCCCTCACCGGCAATTGGCAAAAAATTATAATAACACACAAGTTGGCAAAAATTGGCAAAAATTGGCGAAAGGAAAAAAGTCCGAAGTTGAAATATATCTTTTATCTATAACACTAACGGTTTTTTTGGTTGCACCGTTATTTTTTTGTTGTTTGGCATAATATTTTCTCTCTTTGTATTTGTTGTGTTTGTTTTTGTCAAGGTGTTGCAACAATCATGCAAATTGCGCGCGCAAACAGCAATTGTTTGTTGTTGTTATTTGTTTTTGTTTTTCTTTGCTGTTGGCCTTTTTGGGTTTTTTAACGGAGTTCAGCGTTGCAATTGCTTTGACAGCTGCTACACTTTTTACTAGTGTTGATTTTACACTCGTTGTTGTTGTTGTTGCTGTTGTGTGTCATTAATGCTAGTACACAAGTACTCATAATGTTTACGGTTATTTTTTGTTGTTTTTTGCTTTTAAGTTTGCTTTCGGCTAGCGCGCATAAATTGTGGGTTTATTATTTTTGGCTTTCAATAAACGAATTTCACTTTCCACTTCAACTGATTGTTTACCCTGAAATTAAAGCGTGAAATATTTGTTAGTTAAGTACATAGTATTGTGCAAAAAACAAGCATAATTATATACAATTCAAAGTCAAATATTCCAAAGTACTAATATTTGTTGCAATACACAAATATATGTACGTATGTATGTTTGTAGATATTTTAGTGTTTTATTGTTTATTCGCAAGCACCTAAGTGGTTTCGCTAATAGTTAGCACGCGTAATTGCTAAGTATATGTTTTTGTGGTGATAACTAATAGATTACCATGACTCGTGTTTATAAATGTTTACAAAATCTAGACATACATATACTGATATAAATACAAATTAAAAACAAAAATAAAATTTATTTTTAGTTTTTTTCTTAGTCTAGTTCGATTTCTGATAAGCAAAATGTGAAAAAGTCCAGCAAAGTCAAAAATGTTTAAAAGTAACCACTAGTATTTAGAAGAACACAATTTTCCTCTAAAAAGAGGGGAAATTTTTGTTTTTTGAAATCCCTCGCCTACATTAATGCTGCCGCCTTCAAAATAGTCACCATTCGATATTATGCAATCGTCGAAAAACTTCTTAAACTCGATTTCTCGGATAGCCTTTGTTTGGCTCTTTCATCGAATTTTCGTATGATTTTAAAACAACGTCCCTTTAAGGTTCTCTATATTTTTAGAAATAGGAAAAAGTTATACATGTCTGACCAAGAATTCACGAACAAATAATCAAGTGTGAGCTTTTAACCTAAATTCCCGTTATTTTTTGAACACATAAATATGAACACAATTTTATATACTCCAGCATAGACTTATTTTCATTGAATATATTTATATAGTAGGGCTCTTGACTGAAACCCGATTATTCGAATATCCGGTTTGTAACCTTTCAAGCGGTTAATCGAATAGTCGACAACTTACGACTATCCGGATAGTGCAACACATATTATTATTATTCGAATTTTGCCCTATCCGGTTAATTCGGTTAGTCGATTAGTCGAATACAAAGAGCTCTAGTATATAGGCCTCTATCCAATATTTGACGCATATATATATGTACATATAGATGAATAGCCCTCTCCTTAATCAATTAATCTCATAGAATATCGCATTAGTGTGAAAACTCTATCCAATCCATCTCATCATTCCATGTTATATACTATTCCCTATTATCGACAGTTCGCTTAAAGCGGGAACTCGACATGAGCCATCTCACCAAATATGGTATTTTTCTCTAATATAATGACTGATATGGGAGATAAAGAGAGTGTTTTGTTCGTCCAAAGCGAACTTCAATCTAAAGGAAAGCGTTTTGCAAAGAGAGAAACTTGATCTTAAAGAAAGCCATTTTTTTGTATGAAGTTTCCAAGATAGACCTTATATAGTATCAAACAGCTGATAGACGTTCTACAAAACTCTGAGTGGGCTGCTGATCATGTCCCCCTCATTTAATACATCACTATAATCTTACACGAATACCATATTAAGAAATATTTGTATAGTTTCAAGTTTTTTGATGAGAAGGAAAGCGGCTTCAAATTCAAAAACTATTTTATGAGTATCAAACTGTTCCACAAAGGTATTTTCTTAGTTATGGAGCTTTTTATTCAATTGTTAAATTAACTGGTCTAAGACAATCCAACAAAATCTCAAATTAAGGGGTTGAGCAAGCCTAGGATTTTCTAAAATTGTTTATTTGGTTTAACACTTTCCTTACTGCCAGAAAGAAATGTGAAAATTAGCCTCTTTTTACGGTTCATAATTTAGATGCATGCTTTTTTTACCAGTACAATTTCTTCATGACCACTTAGGGGGGAATTTAGTTTCAAGACAAATAATTCTATATATTATGTATTTAAATAGAAAAGTAACAACGAAGTGATGGGGCTTCTGCAATCAGTTGAACAAAGAGCATCCTTCTCGTAAAATTCTTAACAACGAGAACCTTATATACAAATGTAAATGGTTAATGGAGAAACAAATATATTTGATGTGTTGATTATGTAAAAATAATATTATTTATAAGAATTTAAGCTCCAGTTTCCGATCGCTTACAGAATAAATTTGTCGATAACTTTAAGTACTTAATACTTGAATCGAATTCAAAATACACCAATATACTCAATCAAATAGAATATTATCTCCAATAATTTCTAAAGGGGAATATCTTATGATATTTTATGAACATATCATGACTAAATTTCTAAGAACTCAATACTGATACGTGACACCGGAGCTCAGAACACTGAGATCGACGGCTCGTCGTGTTGTGTGTGCGATAAATGTGAACATTTCCATTACAAATTATTAGTACCGGTTATTAATATGCATACATCCACACACTGACCATAGATATATTGTGTGCGTGTATGTGTGTGTTGCATAATCTGTAATGTATAGGTGGTCGATTATGAACAAGTGCCCGCTTAAGGTAACCGCTTCGTAATGTTTACGTTGACAAGCGAATGCAACGCACAACAACACCTGCAACTGACTGACGGCCGCGCTGTGGCGTGTAAATGTAAACAAATTGTAATGCTAGAAGCTTATTGACGCCCTATAAACAAATTAACAAAAACAAATGCAAAACAACAACAAAAGCTAGTAAACGAAGCTATGCAAAAGCGAGAACTAGAGAAGCGTACATTTGAACGAGTGCTAGCGGCAAAGAAAGGTTCATTAAACCTCAACGAATGCAGGTGAATCGGCGACAAACAAATTGCCATGCAAGACACGTCTCCAACACCATGGCAATAGACAAGTAGACATTAGACGAGAGACGAGAGACAGCTCCTAAAATACACAGATTTACATTAAGTATAAATTGTGAGTGTGCTATTTTGTAGTTAAGTACTCGCTTATATACCCATATACTCGTAAATATATATTTGCCATCAAACGCACGTCAGTCCAAATGTCCATCAACGAGTTGCTGAGCCGATTACTTAAAGCACAAAAGTAGCCGAAGGTGAGCGTTGGCAGGAGTTGTTGTTTGTTTATTTGTTTTTGTTTTTTTTTCTCATTTTTTATACGTTTCTATTTTCACCTTGTCACTGTTGTTGTTGCTGTTGTATCTAATTTGAAATGAAAGTAGCAGCGTCACTGCAAATTAAGTATTTAAACGATTACCCGGTTTAATGCGAGTTCAAGGCGCTCAAATTAATTTTATACGACAAAAATATATGTATGTACAAAGTATGTAAATGCAAAGGAAAATGGAAGAAATGAATGTATGAAAAAAATGTTAAAATATAAAAAATGCGGAAACAGTAAGAAAATCTTTTAAATGCCATCTTCCGGGGCCACTGTATAAATACTTGCTTGCCATTTGAAGTTAATAATTTTAAGTGATCGTAATTTTAATGACACCATGCGAAAGTCGGAGCGTAAAGTGCAAGATTTTATGAAAAAGGTCTGCTATTTTTACGTTTTTACAGACTGCACGGGTTTTATAGCGAAACGGGTTTATACTACCGTTTCATGTACTTCATATAAAAGCTTATTACGGATTTTTTTGATAATAAATTTGGCTTATATGAGCTTAGGTTTTATGTCGTTCTGAAGCAAACAAGACGTAACAACAGTTAAAAATTCCATTCAATCACAAACATTGGTTGCTGTTTGGATTTATGTCGGCTTGACGATCTCTGAAAGCTTATGCTCGGCTGTAAAAATTAGCTTTCTTCGAGATAACCGAGTTACATACCGAAGAAAGAATAACAGAACTTAGAGCTTCTTAACTCCAGAAGTGAGAGAATTCAACCGTGAAAAACCAACTTACATATATAGAATAACTATAATGTGCATCGAAAGCTACCTGTATTATTTATCTTTATCTTTTGATTTCATATCTTTTAAATGTCCTTACTTATTTATCGCTGATTTTAGGCGCCGTTGAGCCTATCAAATTAGATCAGAGAGAGAAAACAGAGACAAGTTTAGTGAAAATTATCCGTTAGTATTTGCTCAATGCTCACGTTATCGTTTGATCTTACAGAAGAGGTGAAGGGTTCTTAAAACTTTAAACCGCTTTTATAGACAGATTAACTTATATGACGAGTTTTTCAAAGTCAATACAGTCTGAAGTTTTACCTTAACTATCTCAAATTTTCAATTAGGTCTCGAAAGTTTCACCCTTAAGTTATTGTAGTTGTAGGAGAATGAAAAATTTCCCGAATAATTTCACTAAATAGTGTTGAGGCTAAAATCTTTGGTTGGATATACCTCTGGACCCGTTCAGTCTATGTAAATCTTATTATCTATTCACCACCTTAGAGAGTGGAGATGGCGGACTGAACTCTAGGAAGTCCTACCATAATCACAGCTTAAGGAAGTAGTCTGCTTTACAGGCTTCAAAAAATCGATTTTTTTGTTTTGTTTTAAATCTCTTCCAAAACTATCCAAGAATATATATGTCTTTGTCAAGAAAACGGTAAAAAGTAAAAAGAATATATGTCCGATCGAAAAAAACCCAAAATGATCTAGCTTCAATATTTAATTATCTTCTATTTGAACTAAAAAAGTTGGACAAAAGCATTATTTAAACTACTCGTTCTGCAACTTAAAGTCAGTTTTTTTTTCTTAACAGGTTCCCTGTCCAATGTATCACATGTGATACAAAATTATTTTCATGTACCATGTGTACAGCGTCTATGTATCATATCACTGATGATACATTGAGCATATGCAATTCAACTTCGTAGTGACACGTTCCTGTATCATAGGTGATACACATTTTTTTTTACCGTTATATCGCTGTCAAGATGTGTGGGATAACCTCTAAAAATGCCTACAGCAATATAATTTCAAAAATAAGTGTTGGACGTGTACCGTTAAAAATTAATTTGTGTATGGGGACAGGGAACCTGTTAAAAAAGTGAATTTTTTTTTCAAGTTTCGAAAAAATTTGGAATTTTATAACTTCTTCGGTATTTTTTAGTTCATAAAGAAAAGAAACTTATAAAAATTAAAAAAAAAAATTTGGTTCGACTGTTTCAGATGCATCGCACGACCTCCATCACCTGCACCGATTTACAAGTGCAGACTCCAGGCGCTCCAGAAAAATACTTACAACTTTGAAAAAATGTCAATATTTTTAATAATAAATATTGTTTTTTAAGCTTTAAATATAGTACACTATCGTCTTTCCATCCATTAATTAAAAATCGGAATATATCCAGTAGGATTCTCAAAACTTCTATGAGAGCGCCACCTTTTCCGATTCTAAAGCCTCAGATTATGAACTCTAAGCATGCTTCACACGGTGTAACTGAAGCCATTGCTGATTCATCTTTCTCGTTACCAAAGACATATATTTAACAATATTTTACGGCATTTTGAAGTTTTTGTTCATAATTTCAACTTTTCATACTTTTCTTTATTTCCCCTCGTCATGCTTAAAATCTTTATTTCTTTATTATTTTTCTTTCCGGCCATTGTAATTACAGATTCACTTTACGCGCTCGCCACTTGCAACTAATTCGTATAATGAGCCAAACAATGCGGCATTCAGCACGCTGAAGTGGACTCTTCAAGCAAAACCCTTCACGACATGATCGTGCCATTTGTGGTGAGTAGGCTCATACAAACATATACTTATATACTTTTATACATCTATATGTAAGATTGTATATATATGTATATATTACATATAGGCGAGGAGATATTACAAGCGAAGTAGGCGCATGCGACCAGGCAATGAATGGGCAAAATTTGTTGGAACGGGAATTCTAAAAACGGAGATGCACAAACAAAAAAGAGCAGGAGCCAATGTTTGAATGTATGTAAGTGTAAATGCGAAGAGACGGTAAAATCGTTATACTTTTGTATGGTTTAAGTGTTCACGTTTTTAACTTTTTTATTTATTTTAATTTTTTTGATTTTTTTGTTGCCTCTTTTTGGTTGCCTTTTGTATGCACGCGACGCTTTACACCGCAGCTAAGCGTATTCATGTCAACTTGGTGGCACAAGACATGCGCCCAGTCAATACCGGTGCGACCGCATTCTTTAGCGGATTTCCGAGATTTGCACTTGAGGCAAATGCAGTGATTTCGCCGCCAAGCGAGAATCGCATAATCACATACATACACACACACAAAGTGGAATGCTTAAAATAAACGAGCTCAAAAAAACATTAAAAAACCGCGGAAGCAAGAAGCAAAAAAATTTCACATCACAAAAAAGAGCAAATTGCAAATAAAATAGCAAAAGAGTAAATAAATTAAAATGCAGCGGCAATTTCAAGTTGACTTAGATGGCATGGTTGGCATTGTAGGAAAAGTGAAAATCGAAAATCTCTGTGAAATTCCTGTGGTGGGAAAAATTGCGAAAATTCAGGTCTACCATACATACATACACATACTGGCATATTAATAAGTCAGTGTAAGTCGCTCAGCTGTCACTTTTCATACGCTTATTCCCATAAATTTTGCAATGGCACTTAGCTCGATATGTGTGTATGTATGTATGTAACTATATGAATGATGCCTTTGTACCTTGGCTTGTGAGTGCCTCTAGAGTTAACCGCTTGTGAAAAATGTAATGAAAAATGCACCGCATATATCATAGAGTAGGCGCTTTGTGGCACCCTCTCACCGTTCTGCAAAAGCACAATTACCCGCGAACACACACATACACAGACAAAAAACATAAGTTCACACACACACACATTGTAACTGTGGGGGGAACAAATGAATTCAGCGAAAACTAGTTTTATAATGGAAATTCACACTGCACCGCACTACTGCACTCGTTGCGCCCACAAGCGCTTGTTTTATATAGCCCGCATGTGTACTCATATGTATATAGTAACCGATCCAATGCCAAATTCGCGCAGTCATTTTATTCGCACAACACAAACAATTGGCAACAAACAACAAAAGGCCGCAACAGCACCACTTGGCTTTGCGAATAATCAAGCTGGATAACTTGACGCTGACGTATGAATGGTTGGCAAACCCGGTAGGGAAAAATTTTCGAAGTTTACTAATAGATTCAGACTTCCATAACTTGAACCTTCTATAAGTCGAAGATCTCCATAACTCGAACACTTGAATTGGCAATAGCGTTTAGAAGCCAAATTTCATACAAATTTCCTTCCCTAACTCGAATTTCTATAACTCGAAGTTCTCCATAACTCGAACTCTTGAAGTGGCAATAGAAGTCAAATTTCATACAAATTTCCTTCCATAAATCGAACTATTCGACCAGTACATTATACAAAATTTAAAATTTTACTTTCGAGGCAAAATTTTAAGAAGTCCCTCTATATCGTACGGAGGCGAAAAAAAAATGATTTTATACTTATAGATTTCCTAAATCGTGTAACAAAGGCATGAGATATAGACATCAAGAGCCAAACAATAGCAAACTGCAACCAACAAAATACATGTTTTAATGTATTTAAATACAACTTGTTGCGAAGTAAATAACTGTGGGTAAATTTATATTTTATAGCTTTTTGAAAAATGCATGTTTTAATGAAAATTTCAATAACTCGAAGTCTCTTTAACTCGAAGATTTTTTGTGGATTATGGTGATTCGAGTTAGAGTAGTTCCACTGTATATACATACATACACCATGAAGTGTTAACTAAAATGGCCCTCTTTAAAAACTGCATTATTTTTAATATTATTATTTGTTTCTTCATTATATATTTTATTATTATTTTTGCACAAGACATAAGTCTACATAATTGAAAAAAACCGCTGGTCAAAAAATTTTAAATAACGAGAATTAGAAGCCGATAAGTACAATTATCGGGATTACATTAAGATTTTTGCAAAAAGAAAGTAAGACTTTTTTTCATTGACAAATTTTCGAAGCAAAAAAGTCATCGATTTATCTAAAATAAATTTATATTAATAAAAGCCATTAATTAAAATCTTATAAAGAGAGCTATGTCCAAAGTAGCATTAATAAACCAGCAACATTATCGATTTCAAATAGGAAATCTTCAAATACCTTTTTTATTAAGGACCTGTGAGATAAAAATAGTATAAGACATTTTAATTATTATAGTCAATGGTCATATCAAACCACATCTCCCACAGAGTGTGTTCTGCCGCCTAAAACTATGCGCAAATGTTGTTATATGTACTTGTGGGAAACTGGAACCAAATTCTGGTCGCCTTCGGACTGGCAACCGATATAAGTGTTATAATTAATTTTGATTATTCTTTCAAATCACAACTTTAATATAATAAAAAGTAATGCACGTTTTTCCTATTGGGTATGTATGTAAGTACGTAAGCGGCATATATATTTTTTGCACATATACAAGTACGTACACACATAAGTAAGTACAAATATGTAACAAGGAATGTGATTGAAAGTGAATTTCGCTTCACACAATTTGCAGCGCATCGTAAGGGGTACGAAAAGCTGAATATGGCAGAAGAATACAATGGATTATAAAAAGAAAACGTTTTGTGTCTTGAAATAGAATATTGGAAGTGTTTAAAAATAATGTGGTTTTATGCTTAGGAACTGTGCTTGAGTGTAGTGCTTGGAAAACTATCGACAATTTGAAAAGGCAATAGGTATTATATTTTATGTTTAGATAGCTTTAAATCTAAATGTTTTCTATTAAAGTTGCAAAAAAAATGATGATTATGCCTGCCAAAATTATTTTCTTTTCTATAGAATTTTTTCAAACTTGGAATTAGCAATAAACTTAGTGAAAGAATTCCTCTGACACTTTTGATACTTTTTGAAAGTTAAGGTTTGAAGTATTATTCTTTATTCTCTTTTTTTTCCTTTTGCATTCCAAGCAATGTCATCATGACTTATTTTAATTAATACCATAATATTTTTATGATATGTACTTCATTTAAAAATACCAGTTCATAAATTTATTCGCAAGTGACTAAATTACCTTGCATTAATATTTATTTGTTTAAGTATTTTTATGTACACACGTAAGCACTTATGAGGTAATATAGCTTAAAATTTGTACTGAGGTAATATTTATTAATTCTTAAACAAATAATTGTGATAAGATTAGCGACAGTGAAAGTAATTTTTCACTTGGAATTAGCAAAAGTGAGTTCATAGTATGAAATTCTGACATCAAAAAATATCTTTGAGAATACATAAGTGATTTTAAAGAGAGCTCAAAACTTTTGGAAACCTATTCATAAAAGGTTCCAGCTACATCATTATCACAAGCAATCTATTTCATCTTAGACAGTGACGTACCACCCGCAGCTGAAATAATAAAACAGAGATAAAGAAGATAAAAACGCAAATTTCATAACTGTGTCAAAATTATTTCTAAATTTACATATTCTAGTATTAAGTTGACCTACTTACACAGAAACTAACAAAATACTATTATTTTGTCTATTAGACACACTAACTTGATAAGGTATTCTACGTTATCAATGAAATTTCAAAAGCGTGATCTTCATAAATAATTTTTGTCTTGTTAAATGTATATTATTTCTTAATATAAACAAAGACTTAGTATTTGAAGAGTATTAAGATAATTTTAAGTTTATTTTTAATTAGCACCGGAATCACTCAAGCTATCCAAATTATACTCTTGCTTCATAAACTTCATATCTATTTTTAGTTTAAAAAAAATTATTGTATAATCTTATATATTTTAGGAAAAAATTATACAAAAATGCTTTCGCAATTCCAAATTGCGAAAAAACTTGCACTTTCTTATGAAACATTTCGTATTGGATTATCTGCAGTGAGTTCATTACCACTAGCCGCTAAATTTCATGTGACTAGACAAATGCAGACGCTTATTTGTTTACTTTTTATTATCAACAATAAATATCAAGCTACTACTAAAGCAATTTTATCACTTTGATATACTTGCATATATACATACAAACATATTATTATGAACCAATTTCAAAAACCAACATGATGTGTAAAAAACGACGGCGGCCTTGACGTAAATAACCATAAAAATTAACAATCATTCATAACAGAAATTATATTGCCGATTTTCATTGTGTTTATATGGCGATCCATCACCTTCCAAATGAATTAATGCCCAAGCATATTTATAAATGTCGACAGTAAATACATTAAGGTGGTAAAGATTTTTGGAATGGTCGATTTACACATAAGTAGCAAGAAAGGCAAGGAAATGAATGATAAATATAATATTAAAACTGACGGGATTCAGTTAGCAGTACCGATATTTCAGTGATGATCGTGTTTATGAAAACATACTGGCTATACTAAATATTTTCTTATCGCTGGTTTAGCAATATGTAGGTCACATTAAAAGCATTCCAAAGGGAGAGCTATTTTATTCATAAAGCTCAATATTAATTCTTCAATATTATTGACGGATTTCAAGTCAACAATTATTTGAGCGATCTTCGACTAGCCGCTTCTCTCTTGGCATTGCTTGAATTCGGTTCTCTTGTTGAAGCAAAAACAAAGCTAGCTTGTGAGAGCAAAAACGAAGCTATCCATCTCATCTCAGTATCTCATTTAAGTAGCTTTAGCAACTCCATTTTAAGTTTCGAAGTGGTATAGCTATAACTCTATCCATTATTCCTATTGTTTGTTCGATTCGCCATCCTCCGAGTGTTGAGAGATCAAACCCAGCTTTAGTTTATTCAAGTGAAAATAAAGTTATACTGAACAAGGAAGAAGTAAAAATATTAAAAAACAGAAAGATTTAAAATGTGTAGGTACAAGAGTTCTCTGAAATCCTAAATGCTATACCATCGGACCTGACTATAATGACTTTAATAAAACAAAGATTCGAATAGAAGTGCTCGCTATTTGGCTGGGGGTCCATTTGATTTTTTGTAACTAAATAACCTTAATTTTCCAAATAAAAAAACCTCTCTCAAGAAAAGTTGTTCCAACTTAATGTTCCGATGTTCAAATATCAAATATAAACCAGTAAGTATGTATGAATGTCTAGTGATATAGTTGCCTGCAGTGAATACATAACTGTCATACAAAAGGCATTGAAATGCTGTTATCGCATGAAATAATGAAAATCATCAGCATTGAATAGAAAATTTTAAACTCAGCTAAAAACCGTTAACGAATGACACAATTTTCGAATCGTGCGACTTAACGGTCAGCAAAAAAAAAAAAAATGCCCGTAATAATAAACGACGATGAGGAATCAGCGAATACCGCAAACGTAAGTCAGAGATTTCCGAAACACAGACACACTTCAGGTGTCTTATTGAACGGGTGAGTGATTGTGGGATTTTGCAACTTCAGCTGATTTCAAATATATATGTATGTAAATAGAGTAAATGAAATGAGCGAAAAAAACTAATTAACAATGAGCTTACAATAAACACCACAAAAAAGTGACAATTAATCCAAAAGCAACAACAAAAACAACTGCTGATGTCACAAAAAGTGTAACAAAGGCCAACAAAAACAAAGTGAAGAAGCGGCAATGGTAACAACAACAGCAAAAAAACACCAGCAATTAACTAATACCATAAAGACACGCGCGACTTGTGAATTAAAAGCCAAAACAAAAGCAATAAAAAGTGAGAAAATGTGAAAAAAATACCAAAAGTAAGTAAGAATTAACATTTTCACGTTGTGTAGGAAGTTTTGTGTGAAACTTTCTAACAAAAAAATAGAAATAAAATTTACCTATATAAGAGAAACCTGCGCTGAAAAAACCAGTGGCAAGCAACAACAAAGGCGTTTTTTTACAGTTCGTGATAGTTCGTGACAATGGTCAATAGCGAGTGTGGAGACTGTGGAAGAAGGGCATTGAAATTTCATGTAACTTTGAGTCTTTGAGTTCAAGTTTTTTCAGTAATTTTTTGTTGTTGTTGTTGCTGTTGCTCAGCGGCGCACCTTGATTGACTTTGTGATACTTCTAAATTAGTAGCCAAACCAACGCGATGAAGAAAGTGGTTCACACAGTGTAGACATTAGCAGTGAAATAAATTACCCAAGGAGCATCCCAAGCGCGGAATTAGGGAGGAATTACCCAAACGCAAATACTTATGTATGTATGTATCTATGTGTGAACGTACATTATATTACATACATTTGTAGGGGACGACTAAATGGCATTAGTGTTGTTATTATTTACTTAAACGAATTAGTTGTGCTGCCGAAAGGCGCTACATTTTACAAGCCAACTAAATACAGACATAGATACATACATACTAACATATGTCTGTATGTTTATATGCATTTGACATCACACAAATCCAATGCGGCGCGACGGCATATAGCGATTAACGCGCCGCGTTTATTGACCCGACAAATGAAGTCGCCGCTGGCTGTCAAATGTAAATTTGTATACAAATACATATGTACATACATGTGCAGCGGCAAATGAATGAATTTTTGTATGCACTGATGTGTTGTGTTTCTATTTTCCCCCTTCCAACTATTTCTAGTAGACGCTGTGCGACGAACTGTGCACTTTTCCGCTTTTGATGCTCACTGGCGGCGTCCATATTTAGATAGTGTCGATAAAAGAACAATAGTTAAAGACAATTGGAAAGCAAAAAAAAACACACAAGAACAACAAAAACAAAAAGCAACATGTGAAGCAGACAAGAGTGGAAAATACAACAACTTTCAAAATTAAGAACCTTGATAAAATATGTAAATACATCAGCGCATATGTAGAAAATTATGTGTGTATTTGCAGGGGTGTCACAAAAAAAAATCAAGAGGGGTTAGACAAAAATTGTAAAACTGTACGGGACTACGTTCGAAAAGTTCTACAGGTCTTTTAAGACTATTTTATATATAAAAACATTGTTTTGTAAAGATAGGTGGGTTTAAGAGGTTAGAAAAAATATATTTTTACTATTTTTTTATAAACATATATGTACAAACATATATTTTATTTTAAAAAATCCGGCATATTTTTATTTAATGACTCCGAAAAAAATTCCGTTGACACCTCACCTTCCTTGACTCTTAAAAAAAAACAGTTTCCGTGGACAGCATAACTCATTATTGGTTCATACAAAATCACAAAACCAAAAAATGCTCCTTCGTACAATAACGAGATTTATACATGTAACGAAATATTTTAGATTTTTTTATAAGCCAATATTAAAATATGAAATTTTAATAGACTTTGAACAAAAAAACACATTTTTTGTCTGATTTTCAACATATAATGGATTCAAAAAATTTGTTGAAATAAAAAATCCTTCGTCCAATAATTAGATAATATTAATTCAAAGATATGTGTGCAAAATTTGAACAAAATCGCTTCTCAACATTTCGACAAATCGTGTTAACCGACTATAAAATTGTGCTTTGAGATAAAGTTTTTTTTTAAGTTTTTCATTCAATGGGCAGAATTTCCTCTTAGAATGTTGCTCGGATCAATTTGAAATTTTTGGAGAATATTTTAAACATATCGTACTATTTAATAAGACAAAGTTTCATATTTTGAAACCCACTTAATCCCTTAAGCATATAATATTTCATTCCATGTATTATGAAAATGAAAATAGTCAGTTGATAGTATCTTATGAGCAAAAAGTGATTGTAAGGGGCCCAAAGGGGCCAAAAATTTAAGTGTCAAAGGGTTCGGAAACACTTAATTAATTCAAAATGGATATACCTACTTGAAAAGCAAATCTAATCAACAAACTGTAGTCATGTAGATGGACTGCATCGCCTTATAATGTCTGTTCATTTGAAAGAGCCTAGGGGGTAAACTTCAATAGTTCTGTAGAAAATTTTGCTCTGATAGTGAATTCAGAAAAATTTTTTTTATTCTTTCTGTAGTCAATTCTCGTTTTGAAAATTTTTTATAAATTGTTTTCCATAAAGAAATAGTAAAGCTCAATCAAAATTACATCAAATTTCGTGTAGTTTTGAGTTTTTTTATAACGAATCGCATACAGGACTTCGGTCCAGTACTGGATATCACTAAATATTTTATTAACACAATTTCAGCACTTGAATCGCCCAGGTGAAATGTGAATTTTGAATATTTGTAATTCATCGAACAATATTTCAAAGGTATTTTTAGTATATTACTCGTCTTAAGAATCCAACTGTCAGAAATTTCATCTACTCAAAGGGTTTGGGGAAACCCAAACTTTCTTTCTAAACACTGGGCACTTTCTTTCTAAACATTCATTTGACTATAGTTTCGTAAGGTCCTATACGAATTAGCTTGCACACAAATTTATAATGGGTAAGATTGGCGGAAGTGTCACTAATCATATGCAAAAAGGAAACCCCATCCCCTTCTTTGCGCCGTCTCTGTATTTATGAGTAAATACGCTAGTACACATAGATACACATCTGCATATGTATAACGGCGTTTGTATGAATACATCTACGTAAACAGCGTAGCGTATTTTTGGTCGCTGAGGGTAGCTGTTGCGGGTGGATGAGCAAATAGATACACGGTTAGATTTAGATGTCTGAGATTCGAAAACGAAATAACATAAAATGGCAACAAACGTGCGAGACAAACGAATATATTTGCACACATGCATACGAATTGGCATAGACGCTATATTGAAATATACATATGTATATCGTTAAAGGCAGATGTCAGATGACTGCGACTCTTAACTCACGTCTAAGCAAAAACAAATCAATATGAATGCGCTGAATTTTGTTTTGCTTGACATTCGCTGCAGTTATTCACCAGCCATACCAGGAAAATCAGAAATTAGAGAAAATCAAAAAAATACATAATAAACAAACAAATGAATAGCTCAATGCAATCAATGGTCATCGATTTATTGAGCCCACGTTATAATTCTCATTAGCCACGACCTAAAGCGCTGCAAGCCGCAGCCTAAATTAGTATGACCAAGGTCTCTTACCTGGTGGTCGTTTATCTGCGCGACGGCGGAACTGCGGCCAATTGGAATTCCATGCAGCAACAGCCGACACTCCGACACTTTGGACACTTTACTTGAAACAAGCACCGCACAGAAATTCACGCTTCACAGCTGCTATGGAGGACACCAAAAACAACAATAGCAAAACACATCTTCTTTTAAGATTTATGTATGTTTTCAAATTTGCCTACGCTCTGGCACAGTTATTCGCACAAATTCACACTTTGTTTTCAACTTTTTATACCACATACATATACATATGTACGTATACTATAAAACACACGCGCAGGCACATCAATATGTTTGTATGTATGTACGTATGTTTTACGTATTTCGCTCTGCACCGAATGTGCTAATTGATTTGTTTGCATTTGCACACACTTCCAGCCTCGGTTGCTAATATTTCAATAGTTAAATCACAATACATGAACACAAAGAAAACAACAAATACAATAAAATCGTTATTGGAAATTATTTCAGTTTTGCAATCCACCGTAAGATTTAAACACTAAACACTTGGAAACAATAGGAAAAAACAAATTTTCGTTTCGATTTGGTGGGTGCAAAGAAATGCCAATGCAGCGCCGTTCAGCGACCGAAAAAATCACCCGCAGCGTTTCACGAACATCACCAACAGCGAATTAGCACTCAACTAACGTTCGACTAAATCACAAAGTCACACAGCGTTGTGCTGGGTCTACATTTGAAAATCACTCAAAGCGACGGCACTCACATAAGCGCAGCGCTTACTTTAGACCAGTCAATGCGACGCTGCAAAGCAGCTGTTGATTTGATGGCGTTGCCACTGGTTTGGTTATGAGTAATATGATGAATGGTATTGTTATAGCAAATATTTTATACCAATTTGAGCGGAAATAGTTGTTGTTGTATGTATTAAATAAGAAATATAGCGGCGGTTGTGAGGTTAATTCGTTTCGACTGTATATTCCACTGAGAGTTTCGAATTTGTTTATCCAGGAATGGTGAATGGTAGTTGACTACTTAAAAATTCAAGGTTAGATCGATACAAAGGATTCGAGTGGGGTTTTTGTTATAAATTAGTGAAGCTTTGAACACTACTAATGTATATAACAACTTTATTTGGAGCCGTCCGCGTAATGAAGATGAAACCATGAACAAAATGAGGTTTACGGCGATATTAATATTTACAGCTAAGCGCATAAAAATACAAAAACGAATACGCTGCTTGTATTATGTCGTACATAATGAGCTCCAGTGAAAAGCTCCTTCGATTCGGGATACCACAGAAGCCCACGCATCCATTGGAATGACCAAGGGCATGTCTGCACTTGAGATGTACAACTGGCGTGACTGGAAAGAACACGAATAGTAAAGCTTTTGTAACTGTTAAGAAACTTCGCTAGAAAAATGTTCTCAAAAAGTGCAGCATAGAGGCAGAGCTCTCGTAAATATATGGAATCTGTCTTGTGCAAAGAACAGTTACTTCTCCGGAGTTTTTTTTTGATATTATTATTATTATTTTTTATTTATGGAGCTACAACAACAACAGGTGCCATCTAGAAAACTGAAATTAATATAAGATGAAGTTCAGTTGACTAGATTGGAGACTGTGGTGTTGATTGATATTGATAGGTGAGGTTAGGTCAAGGGGTAGATCTGCAGAAAGCCTTACTTAGACAGCTTACACGGTTCTTTGTGGCAACCAAATATTCCCGACGGTTCGCAAAGACTCTTATGATTCAACAAAGCGCTTGAACTCTATAACAAGGTTCCTAAGTCGACTAATTTCGATTCCAGTCACTTCGTTTTAACCTTTGGTCTGGCGAATGCTGGACAATGAAGGTGGTAGTGCTTGAATTATTCCCTTTCGCCTACCTCCAAGCAGCTTTGACAACTTGGCAACATTTTTGACCCGATATTGTACCACATCTCTCTCAAGGAAGCGCTGCTTGAAAATAATACAGTCGACAAATTCGGAATTTTTTCATGTCAATATATAATTTAAAATTCCAGTTATGATTTACAATTTTAGATAAATATAACACAAAAATTCTTATCATAAAATTAATTTGATTTTCGGTATTTATTTATTACAGCTGAGCGGGTTTCGAAAGCACTTACACTCATATTTAATTGCATAACAGCGGACTTTTGCAAACTAAAAAAGAAATTAAATTAGAAATTTCAATGAAACTACGCCGCATTTCTTAAAAAAATCTCAAATAAATTTTTCTTCTTTTTTAAAAAGCATTAACAACACTACTAAACAATCAAAACAACAAACAAACAATTACTTGTTTTTGTAAAACGATTATATCGGTTGAAAACTGCGTTTCATCATTTAATAATTACGATCTAACATTTTTTTATTACATATATGTATTTTTAATAATATGTATATACAACAATTACAAACATACACTTACATTTAGCTAAATTCAAACAGGATTTCTTTTAATACATATAGTCAACTTGTGTGTGTGTTTTTTGTTTTTTTTTTTTTGTTTTTTGATTTTATAAAATATTGTATATATAAAAAAACGCATATCTAAAACAAACAATATGTATGTAGTTTGGCATTATAACAAATGGAAAATATTGCAATATCATTATTAAACGCATAAAAAATGCGTTGAAAATTTTACACTAGTGAATTACAATATAACAATTTCTTAGCTTTTGTATTTTAGCTTGACATTAATTATTGTCCCGGAAGACCAAACACTACCGACATGAATCAACGCACATTTACATACATCCAATATGTGGTATGTATAAATACTTTATGCACACACTGTAGACACGCACACTACTGTATCGCAACAATGTTTTTGTTTTACTTTCGAAGTACTTAATTACATTCAACCAAATATCGATTTCAACTTACTTATATGTAAATATACGGGTGTGTATATATGTATACGAATATATTTAACATGTATGCTTTTGCTTCAGCTTCATAATTGTTGTTGTCAGATCAGGTCGCATATGCCACATTTACTTGAGCTAACTCAGTAGCTTTAGGATTTGATGAACTTATTTTATTTATCATATGAAACAGAACGCGAGTCTTGCGAAACAGTTCGTGAGTCTTCTGGCGATTCACGTTGTCGTCGCTTCACCGCCCATTCGACAATACAGAAGCAGGCTGTGCCGATTGTGCCAAAGATCACCAAAATACCCAATTGAGCGCGCAAACCGAGATGTGAGGAGTAGAAGAAGCTTATGGCGGCAGCAATGGACTGCAAATAGATAGAATATTAAAAAAAATATTTCAAATAACATAAATTATATAAATTTCGTTATACCAACCTGCGTGAATTTGAAGAGCGCAAAGGCGCCCACAGAATTCTTCACATAAACACCGCCCAACATCGAGTAGATCTGCGTATTCATGCAGGCATCGCCCAAGCCCAACATAAAAGCGCATAAGAGAGCAATCCAAGCGCGTGGCGGATCCAAATACGAGATGTCTTCGGTGTCTTTGAATGGCGCATTGTCGGGCAAGTTGAGGAATATCAGAAAGAATGCAACCATGTGTATGACATAGCCGGCAATAACGATGGGATCGCGTCCAAAACGTGTGGTTTTCTTGCCCAGAATGCCAAAGAGGCCACCGCCGAACACCTCACCAGCGCCTATACAAATGCCAGCCAAGCCAACGATTTCCTTCGGTGTGTTGTGTATCTTCTTCGTGAAACCAATGGATGGTCCATAAACGCCGCTGAAGAAGGACAATTCAAGTCCTGTAAGTAATTTGAAATGTTACTTAAAATTTCCTTCGCTGCATCTAAACAGAAACTTACCAGTATAGAGAAATGCAACGCTGAGTAACAGCATATCTCTGGTGATGAAGAGCTGTCCGGCCGACTTGAGCGCATACACCGCGCTACCCCAGCCAGTACGATTTTGCTGTTGCTGCCGTTGCATTTCAGACGTGCCCACTGAGTTGTCTTCCATAGGACGCAATGCTGCCAGAAATACTATACCCAACACTGCTAAAGCCGTTAGTACACCAATAACCGTGCTTCGTGTGGTCGCATCAATATGTTCCTTATCTTGGAATTGGAAATAGACGAAGATGTTGCCGAAAAACATGCTGCACTGCAGTAGCGCCCAAAAGACGCCCGAGTTGCGTGATATCGTCGAGAGATCGCTGCAACGTGCCAAGAAGTTACCCTGCCCGGTCCAAGTGATGGCTGCACCGGCGCCCAAAATGCCACTCGACAAGTAGAGCAGCCAATTGGAGGGAAATAGAAACACGATCATGAAGAGCCTGCGAAAGGAGTATAAGTAATGATTAATATTTATGCAAGTAATGCAAATAGATGTGCTTACGTATAAGTGAGTGATCCCACCAGCATGGCCACACGTGGTCCTGTGAATGAGATGAAGGACGGCGCTAGCCAATTGCATAGCGAAAATGTCGTATAAATAATCGCCAAACTGGTGTAACCATCGCCGGTGAAGTTGTTGTCCTCCTTCGCAATACTATCCAGTATAGTTTTCTGGAAGAAAAAAATCAATATAATAAATTAATATTTACATATATTTTATCTACTTAAAAAAATGAATACAAATTTTGAGGTTAGGAAATGTATGGAGACTTGATCTGATAATATTCTTATAATAAGAACACGGGCACGGCCCTACAGACTAGAGGTCAGATCGCTAAAAAGATTATATTTCACGAAACAAACAAAATCCATCGGATAATGTAGAATCCAATCTATAGCTCCAACCATTTACTACTCGAGTTACCTTGCAAAACCGGAGAAAACCTCACTCAGTTCCGTTCATGATATTATCCCCGCATCCTTTTAACCAAAATTGCTAATCTTTCACATCTTCCCTATCGTTACACCTCATCAAAACTGTTCGTTCCATGGACTTACTAGTAGTTGACTTCGATAATAACTTCAATTCTATCACTAAAAAGAGGTTAGGTTAGATTAGGATAGGATATGAAGGATGATCTGTGTCTAATTCTGAGGGAACCACACTTGGACTGTTTAACACCTTTCTTTGTGAAGCCATAGAGACTCCGGTCGTAGGATTTCATGTCCCCTAGTCCACTCATATGGCTGAACCTATGAAATTTAAGGTTAATTTAAGGTCTCGCAACGACGGGACAGTTAAATATGCGTGTGGGAGCACAGTCGTCTTTCAAACAATTTCTAAAACTGGCATCGGCTCATATAACCTTGTCGGATGAATGCCGATTGATAACCGACTAGTTAAAACTCCAACAACTAGGGCAACGAACCTTGCTGTGGTCGAAGAATTCATCAGAGGTGCTTATGACTTCCCAAATATAGTAGTCACCATCCAAAAAACATGTTTTTTAGCTCATAATCACCTTAACCCTCTCAAGGACACACTAATATTTTTTTTTTAACAACAACAAACTCTGAAATATTTCAATTAATTGAAACAAAGGCAAACAGCAAATTTCAATTTGCAAATAATAAACATTGAAGTCGATCAATCAAATGCGGATACACCTTGAACTATTTTAAAGCATAACTTTCGGCGCATTTCATGGCAAGCGCCTACAAGCACATTATACACATACATACACATACAAATGTGTGTGTGTGTGCGTGAAAATAAATGCGCATCGGACTGAATTACGCTATAAAAAATGTTAAAACAGTCGGAAGTGAGTTAAATGACACAATTAGCATATAAATAACAGCAACGTGCTTGTTTCGTTGTTATTATTGTTGTTGTAGGCGTTTTTGTTGTCGTCCAATGATAAAGAGTGATTGACCGCATAATAAGAAAAACAAAAACAATATCGACTTATTTATCTACGTTGTGTACGTGTCAATGGACGGAGGAAGAAAACTAGAATATGCAAAAACAATAGTTGCAACAACAACATACAAGTAGATATATATAAATATATTTTTTTACTATTAGTTAATAATATTAATACATAATTTGAGGTTAAATAAATATATAAAAAATTAAAAATTATTCAAAGCATTAATTAATACAACAACAACAAAAACATAAAAGCACGTACGTCCTTTGTATGTACTTATATGAGTTTAAATAAATATTTTTCATAAAAAAAACTAAAACAAATATTCATTCAGCTGCCGTTGTGCATGCTTTGAACTTATACTTTAGTAGCTGCCTGCCAGGCATGCGGGTTTTTGTACTCTTCCCGACACAAGTCAATACTCAAAGCTCATTAAAAATGCCAAGCTTGCACAGCCATAAAGTTGTAGAATTTATTTCGAAGTATGTTTTTAATATCACACGAAAATTGAAATTTTAACGATTTTTGTATTTTTTGAAGTGCAAAAATCAGAGACACCAAGACGACGAGTTTAATTAGATGCAGAACAAGTATTCCATTGGAGCCGTGTAGAAAGCATTGAACTGCATTTATTTTAGAAGTATTTGTAAATAAGTATAACAGTCTACTTGAGTACAAATAATTGTGCAAGCAAGGCAAAAATGCTTAACTCGATTTTTGAAAATTTTGAAAAAAAAAAAAATTCGGCAAGTGTCAATTTCATTACTCAGAATCCAATTTGATGTTAATTGATATTAAATACGCAGAAATTTAGTTATGTTGAGTCATATTGTTGTTGTTGTAAGCCACTTGAACCATAGGCTGATCTTGTTTCTATTCTTAATAATTGAAAATTTATTTGCTGAAGGGTTGCAAATATGAGCAAATAACATACATACATTATAAGAAAATATTTATATAGAGAGATATGTGCCTAAAACAACGTCAACAACTCATGCATGCAACAAATTCCATATATTAAATTAACATTAATTAAGCTATATCAGCCATAACAAATGTGGAAGTGCGAATATAAATTCATACATACATACATACATACTTACACTTCAATGCCTATCAAACGTTTATATAAGAAAGTAACTAAAGTCAAGTGAATATGAGCAAGTCGACTAAATACAGTGCTGCGCAGAAATTAGGCAACGTTCATAAGTAATTATACTTTCAGTAGGTAAATGGTAAATATTCTCTTTATTTTTTTTCATATTTTGAAAACCGAAATACTTTCAGAAACAGTTGGAGGGCTAAAACAAATTATCTGGGAAGGTTACGTACCTAAAGATTCAAGATTTATATAAAAATCGCTGTGTCGTTTACGTTTTTCCCTCTAAGAGTCTCCGTATATTTGTCGCTAATAGATACCCGGTGTACATCATACTATGAATGAAGCCTTGTGAGAGTAGACCAACACTAACTCAAAATCAGGTATGTTTAACATTTCGAGCTAAATGGGCACAAACTTATAGTTGGATCCCAGTAAAGGGGATATATGCATGCCGTTGGACACTTGTAGACACTTAATTGATAAGTGGGTCATAGATTGGGCTGAATTCCGGTGGATAGAATCTATGACTTGCTCAGCTAGCAGGCAAACGTGGTCTGATTGGAATAAAGGCATCATTATCCTCTATTGTAGTGTAAGTGGATTCTAGTCCCGGATAATTCACAATGGGCCTCCGAAAGACCTAGGTGCGTCATCTGTCAATTCGTCTAAGAAATGTTAATATTTTTCTATGGCTTTTCGTTCACTATGTGATTAGCCTAGATTATTGTATGAAAGATATTTCAAAACAAATAATCGAAATTACATGAAAATGAAATTATACATGAACGACCAAAATGGAGGAAAGTAGCGTAAAAAATTATAAAATTTTTAATACTATATTTGGTTCCAAAATATTTTACGTGTCTTGTAGAATCAATTTTACGGAAATCTACAATATTTTGTTTCTCGAAATAATAAAAAAAGGTTATTCTTAATTTTCACCCAATACTGTACGCATTTTTTACAAAGCTCCTCTTCCATACAGTACATTTATTTGCATATTTATCTTGTTATTGTAACATTACGGCGCGCAATATAGAGAAATGCGATATCAAGTTGAGAATGTAGCGCAAAAATTAAATTAATGACGCATCCATTTAGCACACGAACACACTGACCGAAGGGATTGCTATAAATGCCGTCAAGTGGCGACTGTCACTGATGCGACTGACTGAGATTGTCAACAGAACGGGAAATGGGGATAATAAAATGAAAATAAACTCAGTGCAAGTAAAATTAGTTTGAAGACATGAGAGGAACTGCGCATAAACCAGAGATGTCATAAAAACTATGCAATTAATACTCGTAGGTAACCAAATGCTGCGCGTGTACACCATTACTAGCTTTCATATACGAGTATATTATATATCCGAGTTATTTTAAGGTATGGGGGTAAGAGCTGCGTAGCAAATGAAAGAAAAGTTCCATAAAGTTAGTGGTTGAGAAATTTCTAATTATTATACATGGAAGTTGAGAACCAGGCAAACATAATCTTACGAAATATTTTTGAAACGTTTTAAGGTTTTATGCATTTATCCTAGAGTGTTCTTCAGACCAGTTAGAAGGCCTCTCGTGATCTATGGCAATTATAGCGGTGAATAAGAAAGATAGAGTCATACGAAAGCTAAACTACTTCATCTCTCGAGACAGTACTAGAATATTGTGCCTGTAACTGATAGTTTTATACTCCCGAAAAACACAAGAAGAGTAATAATGTTTATTTTAGTAGAATTGCGTTCTCCAAAACATTATTTCGTCATTACCAAACAACAGTTACTCAAAAAACTTGATCCACGTCAAACCTGAAATATTTTGCACAAAGTAATCAATATTTTTTTTTTTCGAAATGCAATAATTCATTTCAAGAAGAACCGCTATTAGCCTTGTACTAACACGAATCCTAATAAATTATACACGATGAAATGTGCAATCAAATCGATAATGTAAAACCTGCCTCTACTATATTATTCGCACTTTGTTCCGGTGTTTATTTTTTGAAATTATTTTTTTTTTGTTTTTATTTGAAAAATTCAACTTTGGCTTACGAATTTGTGGACAAGTGACGCAAAACTAACCAGTTTGAAATAATTTTTTTTTTGCAAATGTAAAAGGCACACGCCAATGCCAAATTTTAAATGACGCAAAATAAAGTTGATGCTGAAATTTTGAGAATTTAAGAATTGCTAAGAAGAATGGAATCATATAAAGCATAAAAAATTGTTGGCTGAAGATATTTTTGGTTATACAAGAATAAGTGATAATATGCTCACGAATTACCCATTGCTTTCTTAAAATAATCCACGTAATTTTGGTCATTTAATTATTTCAGTCACAAATTGGGATCTTCGAAGCAATAAAGAGAAACTCTTCTTCATTCATGCATATAATATTAGAAACAGTCTCTCAGGCCAATACAGTGATTCCTATGCACCTGGTAGGTCACGACCGAGGCGGTCGTAAACTACGCCGTTCCTATATGGTCTTTTGGATGCAGTAGGGCGGAGTTAAGGAAGCTACAAAATTGTCAGAACACCGCTTTCCAGACTGCCACAGGTTGCATTGTGAGGTCTCCGGTCGTACACCTATACAACGAGGCCCGTATGCTGAATCTGTTAAGGAGCAGTTTATATGTTTTCACAAAAAGCATTGCGCAACTTCGTTCTGTATACTGTAGTATATTAAACTCCCACCTATCCAGACTGAACCCCGACATACCCAATATATGTCCTGCATACAAAGAGTCCCCGCATTACACAAATCACCTCTTTGCATGCCCAATTAACCCCATCCATTCCTTTTGGTTCGACCTCGTCGAAACAGGTCGTTTCCTGGATCCCCCGTACTTTAATTTTAATTTGTATCGTTCAAGACGCGGGCACTTAAGTTTTAGAAGTAGAATTGAATCAAATAAATGACAGAAAACCAGATCCAAATTCAAACCAGATCCATATTGCATATAATTTCAAGATTTCGAGATCCCGAGATTGTCCATTTTAGATACCGAAAAAACGGGACTCACAAATTTGAATTATAAAGCTTATTATCGCCGTACTCTCAGCTCATAATAAACAATTTTTTCCTAACATGATTTATAACAAAGTTAACCTTTTTAGCTTGATAAGGTTAAATTAATCTGAAAATAGGCCTCAAATTTACATATAAAATATACAAATATACATTTTTGCACTTCAAATTAAAATTGATAACAAATGTGCAATTCCACAAATATATAATACAGATATATATGCGCTAATTGCCAGCAAGTGTGTGAGTGAGTGCAATTATAATCTGTGAATTCACAAGTCAACCTAGATTACTTTGCTAATAAATAAATAAGTGAGAAAAAGCGTACATATTTTGTGTAAACGATTGACGTAGTCGCATAAATCGTAAGAAATCAATGGAAAAGTGGAAGACCTCAACACATAAAGCATATCAATAAAGGCCAATAACTGATAAGTCACTTTGTAACAAGTGCCACTTCAAAGCACATTCCAACGCACATGACCGCATTTTTTGCAAGGAAAACACACGCAGGAACAACAACAATATTTAGCAATATTTACAGTTCAATTACATTAAAAAACACAAACAAATATAATATTTCGTAACTTGCATACCAAAAAGTGAGTGTTTGTATTATAAAGATAGCGATTTTATTGAACTGAAAGTGAATTGCTACTTGCTTAAGCTCTTACCTTTTTATTGTAGTACTATCTAAAAGGTAATACTTAATTATTACGATTAAATTACTAACACTTGATAAGTTATGTAATCGACTGAAGCAAATTAAGAGCACTTTCATTTTCATTTCAATAATATTAATGGATAATCAGCGGGAATCGGTTAATTGCTTAACCTACATATATATGTATATGTTTTGTGGTCAACGCATTATTCATTAGTGTAATTATCTAAGCTTCACTGCTAAACGGTTTATTTCATATATTATATTGATCTGTCTTACAATATTTACAACAAATTTTAGGTTAGCTAGCTGAAGCTTGAGTCTATCTTCTAGATTATATAGTGTCTATTAGACACAATCAGTTACATCAAAAGAGTTGGACCTCTAAATCTAACTGTAAGTCAACCGAGTCAATTTTGGTTTACATATCACAAGATCAATGTTAAGTTCATCACAGAATATATATGTACATATTTGAAGGAAAAATGGAAAAAAATACTTAAATATTTAAGGTGCATTCCAAACTTTCCTGGTTACTATCAAGTGCCAAATCTAGAACATTTATACATAGAAATTCATGTCTCATTCACTGAGAACACCATGTGGGGAAAATTAGAGAAATCTAGTAATCCTTTTTAGGCTTTAACGAACCATCAATATGAAATAAGATTTCGATCCCACTGTAGTTGGTGTTAGGCATCAAAAGCTAACCCGGTTTAGTATTAGGTCTAGAACTTATATATAATACGGGATTACCCCTATAAGGAATTCTCATGTATTTACTAAAATATATTTCTATTTATTGAACTAAGTACCTAATCACTTCTGGCATTTCTCCGTATTCTCAAATTATTTATTGTTATTTCCGTTCCATAATAAGAACTTTGCGAAAATATAAACAAAACAAATAAATAAAACATATTTAAAGCGATAAAGAAACACTTCAGAAGCACTTAATACAACAACAATGTTACCAAGAATTGTGTCAAGCTGCTTATTAAATGGCGAAGCATAAAATTTGTGCAAAATTTTATCGACACTTTATTTACAAAGTAATAACAACAAAACAAAAACAAGTAAGGAAGGGCTAAGTTCGAGTGTAACCGAACATTTTATACTCTCGCAATTTATTTATTTAACTTTATTTATATTATATAATACACAATTTGACCCACATATTCGTCATATATATTGTATAAAGTCCATTGAAAGTTGGAAATCATAATATTAGTTTAGAAGCACCGAGGTCCTCGTGTTCGATATATGGGGTCTTAAAAATCTATGGTCCGATTTCGGTGATTTTTAGAATGGGGCTGCCACACTATTAACATAGTATTTGTGCAAAGTTCTGCACCGATATCTTCACTAGTACTTACTTTATATATTGTAAAGTAAACTATTCGGCTCGACATCAAAGTTCTGGTATATAGGAAGTAGGCGTGATTATGAAGCGATTTGGCCTATTTTCACAACATATCATTGGGATGTAAGGAAACTATTACAAACCAAGTTTTATTGAAATCGGTCGAGTAGTTCCTGAGATATGGTTTTTGACCCATAAGTGGGCGACGCCACGCCCATTTTCCATTTTGTAAAAAAATCTGAGTGCAGCTTTCATCTGCCATTTCTTATGTGAAATTTAGTGTTTCTGACGTTTTTCGTTAATGAGTTAACCCACTTTTAGTATTTTTCAACCTAACTTTTGTGTGGGAGGTGGGCGTGGTTATGATCCGATTTCTTTCATTTTTGGACTGCATTAGGAAGTGGCTAAAAAAAAAACGACTGCAGAAAGTTTGGTTTAGCTCTATTGGTTTCCGAGATATGTACAAAAAATTTGTAGGGGGCGGGGCCACGCCCACTTCCCCAAAAAAATTACATCTAAATATGCCCATTCATAGTGCGATCCTTCATACCAAATTTTATTTCCATAGCTTTATTTATGGGTTAGTTATGGCACTTTATGTGTTTTCGGTTTTCGCCATTTTGTGGGCGTGGCAGTGGTCCGATTTTGCTCATTCGAAAGCAACCTTCCTATGGTGCCAAGAAATAAGTGTGCCAAGTTTCATCAAGATATCTTAATTTTTACTCAAGTTACAGCTTGCACAGACGGACGGACGGACAGACAGACATTCGGATTTGAACTCCACTCTTCACCCTGATCACTTTGGTATATATAACCCTATATCTAACTCGTTTAGTTTTGGGTGTTACAAACAACCGTTATGTGAACAAAACTATAATACTCTCTTTAGCAACTTTTGTTGCGAGAGTATAACAAAGAAGTGTGAAAAAACGGAGACACACATCAATACATATCTACACATAAATCAAAAATGATAACTTGAGTGCACCTTGGTTATTGGTTAATGGTTTTGGTTATGGCAAATACCACATAAAAATATTAATGCCAAGCTCGGTTGATGCAGCAAAACCGAATTCCAAAAATGCTTATGCAAATTTTCGTTATTACTTATCGGTGTGTTGAGCCATAGCAACTCTGTTTCCTGGCTCGCATTTCAAATCGCTAGCTAATATTATACGTGTATATACGAGTGCAAATGCACCCGTTTGTTTTTTCAAGCATTAGTCAACATTTAATAACAATACACACACACACAGTTGCTCACTGATACTTTATTTTTATTGTTATGTTATTGCGTTGTTCATTTTACCGCAAGCCAATATGTAGATATTTTTTCCAAATATTGCGCGCATGCGCTCTAAAAACCAAAACTAGACAACGAATGAAGTATGAAAACAAAGCATAAAATAATGAAAAAATAATTAATTAAGTTAGAAGAAGTAAAAAAAAAATATTGTTATAAGGTTGACTCACTTGCTAGCAGAAAATCGAAGATCTTTTTTAATTCTTTGATAGATTACACTTTTTTTGAAGTTATTAATCATGTTTTGCGACATTTCATTAAATGAACTATAGAGGTTACGAGGTTAGGTGGGTTTAAAAATTTGAAAAAAAAAGAATTATGTCTTACTATGTAGTACAATAAGTTTAAAATATTACCCAAACATATCAAATCGATTCGAGTAGAATTCTAAGAGATAGAACCTTTGGAAGTTTTGCCAATTAGGGAATGAAAGTTACAATATAATGCGTTTATCTCTAAACTAATTTTTTTAAATCGGTGGACACGATTTTTCGAAATGTTATGAAGTGATCTTGTCAAAACACTCATCTTTAAAATAACATTATCTAGTTAATAAACAAAGGATTTATATCTCGAAATTTAGACCAAAAATGTGTTTTTTGTTCCAAGTCTGACATTTCAAATTTTAATATTTTTATTTTGATATTTATCTATCCGAAATATATTTTTTTTTATCTTGGATGAACCAATAATGAATAAAAGTTTCACAAAATATTTTTATATATGGGTCTCAGATATGCTCAATTATTTAAATGAAAATTGTATATATTAGAAAAGAGTAGAAATACCCATTTTTCAACATCTGAAACCCGCCATACCCCTTAACACGTTCCTAAAATTCCCAATATAAGCATTTTCGTGACTCTTGATTGATTTTATATAGTTGTACACATCGGTTAATATCAAATAAAATAATTATTCAAAAATTTAGCTCACCAAACAGACACTTGCCCTCTATCACTCAACACATGGACAGTTTCAGTATAATTTATTGTTAATTAAATACTAATTGGACAATTAATAAGTTACTACAGGGTACGGTAAATACGTGCGGATCAGAGAGCTGCAACGGGTATATCATTTTCGTGCACACTCGAATGTCCACTCTGATTTTGTTTGATCAAAGTTTTCGGTATGAATACACGTATTGATCGTTTGGAGACATGTTCAAAACGAACGAGCCTTTCGCGACACTCGAAACACAAGCATATATGCTTGTTTTAACAGAGTGCCGAGTTGACACTCGTTTGTGAACGAGCTGGCACTCTAACCCGATCGTATTGAATGTGATCGAGTCACACACGAGTGTGCACAAAATTTCAGAATATGTATGTATGTAATTGGCAGTCATGCTATTATTGCGTAGTGATTGTCAACGATTATTGGTTTTGTTTGTTTTGTTTACTTTTTATAATTCATAATGACAACGATAGAAAATTCGGGTTGTGAGAACATTTCCAATTGCACAAACACCTGGTCTCCACCTGAAATTTGTGATTTAAAAAAAATTAAAATATTTAAGTGCAATGAAATGTTTTTTATTTATGATTTATGAATTAATAAATAAAATAAGTTTTGAGTGAATTCTATTCTTATATTGAATTATTCTTTTATAATATGTACTATGTACGTCTAATATTCAAATTATTCAACAAAAAAGCTAAGACAGAACGCGACATCCCGACGCCAACAAACATACATACATATGTGTGTACGTATGTTTATCTATTATTTTTTGGTCTTCGAGTGCCACTCGAGTGTTTCGATCACAATCAACACGTGCACGACACACCCGAAAATATAATATACATAAAATCCGAGTTTGCTGCTTGCACTCGAAAATAGGACCGTCGTGATTGTTCGTTTGCGTTATTTTCGCTTCGGGCTCCAAACTCGATCGAACACGTGTTTGAAGAGTGTTTCGACACACTCGTACCGAATTTAAGCTAGTGTGATTGAACACACTCGAACATACCCGAAGCTGCTCTCTGGTGCGGATACTGAATTGAAAATTTTTTATCTTAAACTCGTTAAATATCAGTTTGTTAAATTAAGGATCGCTCCAGGCAAATTTAAATTTAAATCTAAATGGAAAGTAGACATGCTTATTAGCCGATCACATCTATTAATAACTTTCAACGCGTCTCTAGATCTAGTAGATCCCCTACTCATCGGGACGTTTCCGATGTCACAAAACAACCTCAGGAATATATAGTGTCGGATATAATAAAACTTGAACTAGTTTCGAGTTATATAGATGATTAGAAAAGAAGAGAATTAGTTCTATAAAAACATTAGAAATTTATTCTTTCAACTTAAATAATGGTAAAAAACTCATTATTTTCTCACATCCATTGATTTCAATAAATAATTATACAATCGCATGCTAATTGAAACACTGTGCAGCGAAAAGTGAATGGCTCAGTGTTACGGCTGAGTGGCTAACTGGTTGGCTGTGTGATCTTTGGCTTGGTTATTATTTCCAAATGCAGAAAGCAAATATCTTTTTGTGGGCTCGTCTCTGCTGCTGCTGCCACTACTTGTTGTGGCGAGTGTTAGTGCATATTTTATGCTTATGAGAGCAGCTATACGAATTACATTAGGGTGGGACGATTAAAATTAAAAAGAAAAATTGGACAGTTGAAATATATGTTGTATTTTTAATGTCATTTAAAAAAAACTAAAATACAACAAAAATCACTTCAAATATTACTGACAACGGAAGAATAAAAGGGATTATTTTTGGAAAGCATTTAATTAAAAATTGCCCCTCCGTCTAAAATATATTTTTTAAATTTATATTTACATATTTAGAATTTGAAATTTCTTCACGAAAACTATTCAATCAATTAATACAGTCTATGTTTGAAAAATGTATGGATTTTACTAAAATGCATTATTTTTTAAGAAATACTCGAAAACACATTAAAAATTTAGGTTTTAATTTTTGAAAAATTCAGAAAAAAAGTAAAATTTTTGTATCAAATGGAAGTATTCTGAAATTAGACTTATTCTGGAGGCTGGCTGCCTATCAAATGAAGTACAAAAAATAAGATAATATAATCGGGAAATAATGGAATTTTTAAATTTTGCAGTATTTCGGAATTACTACAGACACTGTGAACTAAGACGTTTTAGAAAAAAAAGTTTTCGAGAAATCTGAGTAATATTTAAAAATCTTTATGTATTGAATCAACAAAAAAACGCCCCGCCCTAATGATTTAAGTATTCAGGTGCATACATATATACACAAGTACATTCATAAATGTGAATGGCTAGAGGCAAATAGAGCTACACACCCACTTTGACGAAACGAAAACCAGTTCTACAATACAATTACAAATAGGCAAAAAGTATTGAATTAAATTTTTGTGTGTATGCAAAGGTGTACAAAAACTATAAAACAAAAAATAAATAAATTAAAAACAGTTAAGCCAACCACGAATTCCAACGTAGTGCGAAAATTAAAACTGAATTTTAAGCAGCTACAACTACATACCTTACTGTCTATGTATATGTTTTCGGTTAACTGAAAAACATACAAATATTTACAGTGCACATACGTTAGACATGTGTTATTGCTTTCTCTTTTTCGGTGACCGTGAAACTTTTGTGCGCGCAGAGCATATGTTTACATTACAAACATATTTATTTATTTATTTATGAACAAATTTTTACCAAAGTCGTAAACGACGAATTCGCGTCTTCTTGTATAACTTTGTTGGCATTGAAATTTCTGTTTGTTGACTTTTCAACAGTTTTGCACTTAAGAAACTTACAAAGAAATGTGTTTGCGGAAAGGAGAAGGAATGAAATTAAAGACACAAAGACACATTTTTAATCAACTAAGTAGGAATTTGAAAACTAAACGCTTTTTATATTACAAAAACAAATATACATATATAGTTGTAGAAAATAGAATCCGGTTGGCGATAAAAATTGACCGTAATTTCTGCTTATTATTGCGCTCCGCTTGACAAAGCAAAAAAACTACAAAGAGTTATAGAAAATATAAAAAAATATTTATGCACATTAATTGTGGAAAATTCCTCGGCACAGGCAGTGCAAAGTGCAGTTATTACAGCAAAATCAAAAAATGTGATTTCAAAAGCAAGCCAATCTGTAATAATATCGAGAGCGTGTGTGTGCCGTTACAAGCCTGAAGGTTGTTTTAAATCATTATAATTACAGCATATCCATGAAGCTATGTGTATGTTCCTACATATATAAGTATATTAAGGTGTGAGTGTGTGCGTTTGGCTACATGAAATAGTTTCGTTCATTGACTTGCTACACTCGTTGCTCGAATGGGCGCTCCAAGTAGACATTCGTTTTTGAATCCACTCATTGATCTCACTGATCAACGAAGAAAATGCCACGATCTGCGGCAAATGCCCCACAACTGAGATTGGACAAAAAATGGCAAAAGTATTTCTTATTTTAAGATAGTATACTGTACTAAATTTAAGGCCTGTACTTGCCGTAATTGGCTGGGCTAGGCGACTGGGCGCGCGTTTAGGCGCTTTGTTTCAAGCCGCTGTTATATAGTATATATTTAATAGGTAGGTTAAAGATATGTAAGTTGCCAACGAGTTTAAGCTTTTCTTTTTTCTTCATTATATTCTCTTTTCTTATTATTTTTCATTCCAAACCGGATTTTTTTTTACTTATTTTGGCCAACTTACACACATACACTCACACAATAATTGGAGGATAGAACAAATACTTGTGTACATGTGTATGGACATAAATACATTTTATTTTACAATTTAATAACAGGTTCTGGTCTTAAGTAGGCTATGGACTGGTAGAGACTTTATTTGAAATCCGTCAAACTTCTTTTCGAAATTCTTTGTGATGTGATTGCCTTTAATTTTATTTTAGGCTATTTAATTTAAATTTATTCAATTTAATTTTTTTTAATATTCTAATTTTATAATAATTTTTACTTATTTTTACTTTTACAATATACAATTATATTTTATATTAATATTTATTGTTTAAATTAAAGCATTTTTCAAAATATATTTTTATATATTATAAGGTAAATTTTTTTTTTTAATTTTAATTATAGTATTAAATAATGCATATGTTCTATATTTCCATTTAAATCTTTAGTTTGAAGAACTTATATTATATTTTTCAATAAACTGCATTATATATTATTTTTACATATTTTTTAAGGTTTATTACATTTTTTGAAGAAAATTTATATTTTATATTTTCTGTTTTAAATAATTGTAAATTTTTTTTTAATTATGTTATAATATATATAATATTTTTAATATTTTTTTTCTTTTGTTTGTCTTTTTTTTAACTAAAATTATTGCTTAATAAAATATTTACACTAAAATTCCAAGCTCATAAAAAAGATTATTAGAGGGGATATTTACCAAATTAAAATTTTTTCATTTTTTTTCTATTTATTTTAATTGAAAATTTTTATATTATAATTTCTATTTGCAAATCATTTAAACATGAATTATTAAAAATCCGCTAAGTTGTAGATCTTACCGTACCGTTATTTTGAATGTAATTCACACAAGTAACTAGCCTTGAAAAATTTCTCATTATTAATTTGCATGCCTAAACAGAACTACATGCGAGTATGAATGTTTGATAAAGCTCGTACTTGTATCTCAAAAAATACCGGATTGCTCAATGACCTTGATTGCGTTCATTGGTCACATTATTTATGTTCATACAAATACATTTACAAATAAAAAATCTAAAGACTTCAATATTTTTGCAAATGGAGCGATGTTAACAAAAAATGTTATCAACAAGTTACTTTTGGAGTTAATTTTTATACTCTCGCAACAAATGTTGTTAAAGAGAGTATTATAGTTTTGTTCACATAACGGTTGTTTGTAACACCCAAAACTAAACGAGTTAGATATAGGGTTATATATACCAAAGTGATCATGGTGAAGAGTGGAGTACAAATCCGAATGTCTGTCTGTCCGTCCGTCTGTGCAAGCTGTAACTTGAGTAAAAATTAAGATATCTTGATGAAACACTTATTTCTTGGCACCATAGGAAGGTTGCTTTCGAAAATGAGCAAAATCGGACCACTGCCACGCCCACAAAATGGCGAAAACCGAAAACACATAAAGTGCCATAACTAAGCCATAAATAAAGCTACGGAAATAAAATTTTGTATGAAGGATCGCACTATGAAGGGGATATTTGGATGTAATTTTTTTGGGGAAGTGGGCGTGGCCTCGCCCCCTACTAAGTTTTTTGTACATATCTCGCAAACCAATAGAGCTATATAAACGAAACTTTCTGCAGTCGTTTTTTAGCCACTTCCTAATACAGTCCAAAAATGAAAGAAATCGGATCATAACCACGCCCACCTCCCATACAAAGGTTAGGTTGAAAATTACTAAAAGTGGATTAACTCACTAACGAAAAACGTCAGAAACACTAAACTTCACATAAGAAATGGCAGATGAAAGCTGCACTCAGATTTTTTTACAAAATGGAAAATGGGCGTGGCGTCGCCCACTTATGGGTCAAAAACCATATCTCAGCAACTACTCGACCGATTTCAATGCAACTTGGTTTGTAATAGTTTCCTTACATCCCAATGATATGTTGTGAAAATAGGCCAAATCGCTTTACAACCACGCCACCTTCCTATATACCAGAACTTTGAAGACAATCTGAATCGTTTACTTTACAATATATAAAGTAAGCACTAGTGAAGATATCGGTGCAGAATTTTGCACAAATACTATGTTAATAGTGTGGCAGCCCCATTCTAAAAATCACCGAAATCGGACCATAGGTTTTTAAGACCCCATATATCGAACACGAGGACCTCGGTGCTTCTAACCTAATATTATGGTTTCCAACTTTCAATGGACTTTATACAATATATATGACGAATATGTGGGTCAAATTGTGTATTATATAATATAAATAAAGTTAAATAAATAAATTGCGAGAGTATAAAATGTTCGGTTACACCCGAACTGAGCCCTTCCTTACTTGTTTTTGTATACATTGCAAAAACGGTACTAAATTATGACTAAAATAGCAAAAACCTCCACGAATCCAATCAAACTTTAATGACTTATAAACAATTTGATGTTATCGTTATTATTGTATTTAGTAAAATTTCTTTTTCACTCTAAAAAATGTCGCAACATTTCCGAATTAAAAATATTTATATATTTTATACCATCAAGTAATTTATTACTTTATCTAATTTGGTTGAATGAAACCTTAACAATTTTATACACCATAGCTACTTGATTTAATTACAAATAAATATGTTTAACCACTTACAAAAACCCTCATATAATGATAAAACGTGATTCACTGATAAAATATTATACATTATTTAAACACATAAACATGCATACCTATGTACAAAAATACATAAATAAATGTATGTACATATATACAAAGGACATTCGCATTATAATAAATCATGATAAGGTAGTATCAGTACTTATTTGCGTATATAACGGTTATTAATTGATTGTAAACATAATATTTATGACATTTGGATTATTAGGTAATGTTCTTGCAGCGTGAAGTGTCGATAATAATTATACTATTGTAGTTAATATTTTGTGTACATATGTATGTATGTATGTGATAAGCATTGAAAATTTCGACAAGTTTGCAAGCAATTTTTGGGATTTTCTTTTATCATTAATTATAAACCAAAAACGACTTTAAAGTGATAAAGGATATTGCGAAGAGAATAAAAAAAATAACGAATGATGCGATCTTAATTGCGTTTTTAATACTACAGAAGTACTTAAGCGAATAGCTATAGCTGTAGAGCAGTTCAACTGTATTTGTATGTACATATAATATATAATACAATAACAAAAAATATGGGTCATTAACGTTATATTTTCAATTATGTAAGTACACATTTACTCAGTTCATTAACTACTTTCATATAAACAACATACAAGTTCAAATACCGTTAACTACACAAGCAACATTCCATAAAATATGAGTTTCAAACACGCTATATAACATAAAATATCTGACTGTATGCATAAATATGTTTATACTGAAGAATTTTAAGCATTTCTAATTGAATATTTATATTACCACACCCACTAAATATTTTTAGAACTTTTTTAAACTAAAATTGTGCTACAAACTTTTCTTAAATTTTGTAATACATGCCATACCCACAAGAGCACCTTGCGTGACTGGAAACATTACAAAAATTTATTGAAAACTGTATTGAAGCACTATGCGATGGCATAATTAGACCTTATTTAGGTCAACATTGTCTTAGACGTAGCAAAACAAAAATCAATATTGTTGATAAGGTAGTAATGAGAGTAATAGCGGAAATGTAACTGGTTAGATTGTGTGACATGTTCATCAATTATGTGTTGAATACGTAGCTGCATTCTTACATACATATTTACATACAAGCATACATATTACAAGTGCATTCTATTAAAGAAATATGGACAAAATAACATGTTCGCTCAAAAATAAAAGACGGACTTTTTAAAGCGGTTAGTTAATAATTTAAAAATAATTATACTAATACAGTGGAACTTCCATAACTCGAACTTCTATAACTCGAAGATCTCCATAACTCGAACACTTGAATTGGCAATAGAAGTAAAATTTCATACAAATTTCATTCCATAAATCGAACTTTTCCACCAGGGCATAATGCAAAATTTAAAATTTTACTATCAAGACAGAATTTTAAAAGAGTCCCTCCATATTGTGTGGAGGCGAACAAAACATATGATATTAACTAATGGATTGCATAAATCATCTAACAAAGGCATGGGATATAGACGACGTCAAGAGCCAAACAATAGCAAACTGTAACAAACGAAATTACGCAAGACATATTTTAAGGTAAGTCCATAAAGCTTTTAGAAATATTGTATAATATGTTTTAATGAAAATTTCTATAACTCGAAGTCTCTCTAAGTCGCAGTTTTTTTGTGCATTATGGTGATGCGAGTTAGAGAAGTTCCATTGTATTACGAACAATTGTGTGGATTGATTGATTCAGAGTATTTTTCTTAAAACATTTTAACTAAAAATCACTTTTGAGTGTGTTTCTGTAAAAATAATAATTTTCTTAATTTTTAAACATTCAAACAATTTTAATTCAACTATTTCAGTAACAAAAAGTGTACATTTAACATATGGACAATTTCCATAACTTAGTTCATTGCTTTTATTTAAAATTTGTTTTTTTTTTCAAAAAATTATTTATGTTCTACAACCACTCATTCAAAGAATATTAAATTAAAGGCCATAGAATTCAATTACCACAAACACACATTTACAAGCAAACATAAAACCAAATGCACGACTTTCACTTAGAGGCCACAGAATCAAAAAGGCACAACATAAATAAAATAAATAAATAATTGTGCACTTGTACTTCTAAGCTTGTGTTGTAGCAGACAAAAAAAGTGGGCGATACCGTTGATATACAATCTTAAGCAGACAAGGCTGGCAATGCTTGTTAACCGCCCACGCTACGGCATACATAAGAACATATATCTTCCGATTTACGCAAGCAAATAACGTATTATAAAAATACGGATTCTTGGCGCTCCTTTTTCTTCTATGAATAACTACATTTATAAACAGGAACTGTAGATATGTATGCACGCATAAAAAAAGTTATGTACAAAGAAGCTTAAATAAGTATGTTGGTGCGTGCGCGCATAAAAACGTTTCCTCTAATTTGGTAGTGTTTTTTTTTTTTTGTTGTACTGACTGTAACATATTTTTTATGCTCTCCATTAATGGCTAATGGATTTTACGAGGCGGAAAACACTGACGCGGCTTTGGCATTGTATAAAAATAGGACTAATATGTAAGGCATAGATCGACCCCTTGACCTTCGTGTTTATGACATACTAACTTCAGAGGACTACGCTTAACGATACAATGCAATAGCACGTACTTGTATTAATTTTTTCTTTCACAATTCACAATATTGTTACTTCGACAGTGAGAACACCCACACACATCCTGAACATATGTACATATCTGCACCTATGACCAACAACAGACAACATTCAACGTCCTTGGTGTATGCCAAGGATGCGCGCAATTAAAGTCAAGGATATGGTTACATACAAATGTATGTATGTATGTTTGTTTATAATACTCTCTATACATCTGTGCATGAAAACCTATTTGAAGCGACTGCAACAACACATGCTTACCTCAATGTTACCCATGGTTTGGAAGGCCGTGAATACGAACATAAAGCCGAAGCCCAATATAATGACATTGACGAACTTCAAATCCATGTTTTAGCTTATTTTCCAGTGCGTTCAGTAAAATTCAATTTGATTTAAATGCAAATAATTATGCAGGACGTTCACAACGACCGATATTCCTCTTTGATGCACTGCTATGCCAGTATTGTAGGTCGTTTGTTTAGTATTGGTGGTTTATGGTGGTGGGTCGGTTGCAATGTGTGTGTGTGTGGCCACCGAGCAAACACTCGAGACGCTTAGACGCACGGACACACGTATGCCCACTTGAAAGAGCCTCCTACACTTCCGCTGTCGTGCATACGTCCTCGCTACGTACGCAAACAGCAAATCCGTTTCAATGTGAAGGCAATGTTGTCACAACCGATATTTAGTGTCAATTTACAAGTAAATGCAACAAAAACAATTTCGATTATTAACGCCAGCAGATGAAAGTTACTTTTAAAAGCACGTATTTGTTTAACGAAAGTCACGAATGTTAGCTTAAATCACTGCAATATTCATAGCTTTACACAACACGAAATAGCAAAATCGTAGCAAGCACACTTTAAAACTGCACAATAAAATTGATTAGCCTTTGCACAGTGGGTGTACAATTGGAAATAAATTGTGTGGGCGGTGACTTCTTGTAGCACATATTAACTAATCGCAACGTTTGACGGATGCTACGTAATTACACGCATTTACGTAGCTGAACTGATGTATATTCAAGCAGTATATAAATTTTACAAATCAACTGATCTTAAATTAAGATGCAAAGCGAATGATGTGCGTCTGAAAACCAGACTGGACAAAAGAAAATCAACTGCACCGACGTTACCGACAAATAACGACGCAATAGGAACACGATTAACGCGACGTTGTCAGTAGACGAAAGCAAAATGAGAACTGGAGTCAGAAGCTCCAATTCTAATATACTATATAAGAGCCCCAACCGCTGTGGTTGCCACGAGAGCGCCAACACACACACACACACACAATTGTACACAGACTTGTGCAAATACGAGCGATAAGAGGCGTTTGCGCGTTTATACATTGTTTTTTTCTTTGTTATGTTTACCGAGTGGGGGGCGGCGAATGTACAAATTCCATGTTTTTGGAGGTATGTACAAAAACAGAAACACCGAGGAAAATATATTGATAAGGCAGCAGCAAAAAGTAAATAGAAAATTGACAAAAAGTACGATAAAAAAGTCACCAAACACTTCCTAAATTGGTATTACCAGATTGTGTTGGAATGTCAATTTTTTATAATTTTATAAAGTTGCGAAATTCTTTCTACTAGAAGTAATAATTGTAATAATTTAGAAGAAAACTATTTTAGTTTATTTTTATACGGATTGAATTAAAAGGAAAAGAATTCTGCGTATATTTATACATGGTAATACGAAGATAGTTGTAAGATAAATCTTTAATTTATTTAACAATCATATTTCTTTAACGCGGTGGCAACTACATATTTAATGTTAATTGCTACGCTGATCACTTTATAACACTAGTTTGCTCGCCTAAAAATAGGCAATAGTTTATTAGGCACGTCTTGTACAATAATTGAACGCAATCAGGGCTATATTAAAGGAAACACTGTGCCGTATATATTTATACACTTCCATGCTAATGTGAATACATATATTTTATAAACAAAAAATACGAAAAAGAGGAGGCCATATAACAAAATTCACTTACGAATTCGCGCATTAACAAAAAAGTGTTTGACTGTGGCAGTAGCAGCATTTATACAAACTAGTCTGCATATTAGTACACTAATTAAATTAAGAAAACTATCAAATTTTAGAAAGAAAAAACCACTTCTCATACGACAAACACTGCCATACATATTCCATAACCAATTTCATTAAAAGAAATGGAGCCAAATCTCGTGCAGCAACTTATCAACGCGTCGGAAAAGGCCGCTAACATAGCGCGTGTGTGTCGCTCCAATGAGGCGTTGCTAAAGTTATTGGTGCAGGAAAAGACTGGACCGGAAGCGAATGCGCGCTTTGAGCATGATTTCAAAACACTCGCTGACGTGCTGATACAGGAGACTATCAAACATGATATTGGTGCGTTGGTAAGTCTCATAATATTATACACCTACTTGATATGTTATATAGTTGTGTGTATCCATTATCCAAGTTTCCTGCGATGCGCGAAGCTATTAATGGCGAAGAATCACCGAATTTCACAAACGCGGATGGTGAGTCAGTGACTATTGCTGTTGGTGAGACTGCTGAGGAAACAGCGCAATGTCTGGCGACGATAATAAACGGTATTTTGCTTTTCTTTATTATAATTTGCATATGTAAATTTATATTATTTTACTTGTAGCTGAAGCGGCGGAAGTGCTTGCCAATGAAGTGCATCGCGATGTTGTATACGAAGAAGCACTTTTAGGCGAAATACCAACACTACCTGAGGATTTGGACTATAGCAACTTGGGTATTTGGATTGACCCAATCGGCAAGTTTTTCATATATTTTCTTTAAAATATACATATTTTCGTGAATTAATAGTTTTAATTAAAAATATGCATTTTATACAGATGGCACCGCAGAGTATATATCTGGCGATAGCATTTTCACCGACTTTCCAGGCATAACATCAACTGGCTTAGACTGTGTGACGGTGCTGGTGGGCGTCTACGAACGCACTACTGGCACACCAGTGATTGGTGTTGTCTCTCAACCCTTCCACAACAAGTTGGACGAGAATGTGTATCGTTCGTTGGTATTTTGGGGCGTGTGCCTGCCCGATTTACAAGCGAACAATTGTCAATTTGAACGACCAGCGCGTGATAATCGACTGGGTATATTCTCCAGTTCTGAAAACGGTGATATACTGCAACATATTATGGAATTAGGTTATGAATTTGCATTTGCTGCTGGTGCCGGCCATAAAGCACTGAAAGTAATTACCTGGGAAGTTGATCTCTATTTGTTGAGCAAAGGATCCACATTCAAATGGGATACGTGTGCGCCACAAGCTATATTACGTTCATTGGGCGGTGACATTTACAGTTACCGTGGAAGTATCAGTGAGTGCAAGCCAATACCACTCTCTTATAGTGAAGTGAATGATGAAGTGGACAATCCGAAATGTAATAAAGACGGTTTAATTGCGGTGCGTGATGCTGGCTTATTGGATGAGTTGCTACAGAAATTGACGGTGTAAGCGTATATGAAGCGGAAATATTGTGCAAAATATTAAAATTAAGCTTTAAGTGTCAAAACAGTGTCGAGGCAGTTGCAAGTCAGATTTTTTGGTTATGTTTAGCGAGATATGTATGTGTGTTTGTGTAATTTTGCTAATATTTTATTATGAATAATTTCGGAAATTGTTTTCATTCAAGTTTATGCTGATGTTGTTGTATTTTATATATGAATAATGTTGTAATTGAACAAAAATTGTTAAATGTGTGCAATAACAACACTCGAATCTGCCTTTTTCAGTTTGTGATGCATATTATTAGGCTTTTAATGAGCATAAATGCTGATTACACTTGTTTAGGTGTATGTTACTTCCATTATATTAAAGTTAAAAAGCAATTTGAAAAGCAAAAGCAAATATTTAGCAGGATATGTGGCTAAAGTAGTTATTTGTGGTATATTTTTGAAAATATTTTTAAAACTTACTTTTGTGATTTTTTAACCTTTTTTTTGGTTATGATACTTCTCTTCGTTGAGAAGTAATTTTTTGTAATTTTTTTTTAAGCAAACCACTAACCCTATAAAAACTTTTAATTATAAAATAATATAATAAATAAAAACATTATTTAGTCATTGTTATAATCGGCTGTATTCTTGTTTCTATTACATTATTTCCAACATATAAATCGGTTCGCTTTTGCAAATACAATTAAATAAACAATTACACACATTGTTGTACGATATTACAAATAAACAAATAATTACATACATAAAATCAAAATACTAATTAATTGTAATTATTGTTAAATAAATGTACGATATGCTTTGCAAAAATAATCAAGCAAAAATCGCGTACAATTTCATTTTTAATATTATGTTAGCTGCAGAACGAGAGTTTAAATTTATTACATAAATTACAACAGTTACACTTGGGATTGAAAGTATTACTTTATATTCAAAACAAAAAAACAAAAACAATAAAACTAAACTTTATAAAATTACTTATTCAAGTTAGAGGCTGAGCAAAAGGCACAACAGCGTTGACACATATACAATACGAAGACAGACAGACATTACTGCAGCACAATGCAAAATATTATATATTTGTATGTAGACCTAAAGTGATGTAAAGTGGTGGTTGGCAGTTGTGGATTTTCGCCTTATAATTAGACACACAGTTTTTATTCGGATATGTTGGCATTTACAAAACACTTATATAATAAATAAATTGTTATGGAAGCTGTTTGTAAATTGTATACTTTCAAAGAGCGCTGCTCAAAACTACTGCCTGCTGCATAAAAAAATTACTGTACATTATATGTTAATATTACTGACTATTAGTTGCTTTTGCTATGCACACACACACACACATAAATATGTGTGTTTATATATGTATGTTGTGCTTGTTTGTTTTGAATATTCAGACAGTGGCTATAATGGCAATATATGTATACAACAGTGTACCGTATTATAAATACAAAAAAATATCGTTTCTAGGCACTTAGTTAATGCGTTTCCCAGTGGCCAATGGTTTAGTTAGTCTTCAAATTGTAATTAACATTTATGCTTTATGCTTTATGACTTTTTTGGCCTCACTTTTGCATATTGTAATCATTGCGTATTAGAACGTTGCATTCTAACGGGTATAGATGGATGTGCACGCAAACATTTAGAAGTTCTTTTTCATCGACATTTCATGTGCTTTGCGCAAACGTTGCCGCAATTCGTTGGGGAAACGTTCATAGCATTTCTTGCATACTGGCTTCTCATCGTATTCGTAGAATTTCGATTTCTGCGTCATTTTCATATCGCATATAGAGCAAGCGAAATGGTGCACACACCAGGCCTTATTCAGCGCTGTGAACACTGTGAAAACAAATAAAAAAAAAAAACAAAAAGTTGTGATAAAAATGCCTTACGAACAAAAAAAATGTTAAGGAATTTACCATCGCCAGCTATAACTTGATTGCAAACAAAGCACAAATTGCCGAACAATTGGTGATAATGTGTTTCGCAGTATGCCAAACCGCGTTTCTCGTAGTGACGATGTCCCAAGAAGGGTTTCTCGCATTTGGCGCAAACGAAGTGCTAAAAAAATAAAAATAAAATAGTTTTAACATGAAAAGTAATAAATAAAGAGAAATGAATCGCACCTCAACGTGCCAATGTTTGCCCAAAGCGGTGACCACACGCTCCTCAATCGGACGACGACAAGCGCCACAAATCGGTATGCCCATCTTGTCGTGACAGCGCAAGCAATATAATTCGTTCTTAAAATACAGAGAAATTAAAAAAAAATATTAGTACACCAATATTTCTATAGCAATAAAATATAACAGCGTTACCATATCATTGGCCGTTAAGCCGGGTCGACTCTTGACTTCACGCGCAGTTGAGTCCAACTCCACGCCACATGATGTGCAATTAAAGTGATAACCATGATAGACTTCGCCACGAAAACGCAATGGTGCATCATCAATGACGCCACTAAAACGAAAAAAAAAGTTTGCACATAAAAACCAGTTTGAAAAAAGTAAAAAATGTAAATTTGCTTTCGACTGCGTTGTCACACAAACTCACTGGCACTTATGACACATATAACGACCCGTTATCTCGGCCTTCACTTTGGCATTGCACTCATGGCATAAGGCACGATTTTGATTGCGTATGAAACCGGTATCGGCCAGCTCTTTGGCACACATTTGACAACGGAAACACTGCGGATGCCAGCTAGCGCCCATCGCCTTGATAACACGACCGATCACGAATTCGCCACACTTATTGCAACACGGTGCGAATAGCACATGAAAATCACGCTCACAATATTTACGTCCTTCGAATTCGTAGAAGATGCCATCCTCGAAGGGGCGAAAGCATTGCGCACAGCTGTCAAGTGGAGAAAGGAATTTTAATTTTTTTATAATACATTTTTGTCAATAAGTTGGATAATATTGCAACTTACACGAAACATTGTGTGTGCCAGAGTTCACCGTTGGAGTTGACGATCTTCTCGTTGGGTTCGAAGCCGTCCGCACAGCGGGCACAATGCATAGCAGCTAGCGACATGTCAGCTGCTTGTACTCTGAAAAGTAAGACATTTGAAAAATATAAGTAAATATTTAATATTAATAAGTAAAGATGTATATAAATAATAATTAAATATTTATGTATTTTAATTTTGTGAAAAAAATACATTTCCATTTTGGAAGACATCTTTAGCGCTTTCAACTTTCAATATGCACACTTTCAACGCTCAATTTACACTAAGCCAGCGTGCTCCGTTGGCGTTTTCAAGTCATGGAAACTTTGTTTTCATCACTAAAAATGATTCGTTGTACTTTCTGCGTCCAATGATTCATAAAGCATTACGTCGTGCATAAAATACTTATATTTCTTATAAAAAGTATGACCTTAAACTTGAGCGTACATTTATTGCTGCTTTGAAAGCATACAACGTTTTTGCTTGCATTTTATACATGCATACATATATATGTATGTATGTAAATAATGTTGTACAAACTGATAAGACTTGCAAGAAATGGATAAGTGTTCACATGTACATAAATATTTTCTCAAAAATTTCGATTTTTGAAATTAAAAATTTACTTCAATGACTAGCGTAAATTAAATACGATATCGCTAAATACAAAGCGTGCTTTCTTGTTGATCAAATATAAGTATTCTAAACACTTTCACTAAATCACGGATATCAGCACTTTCACACTGCGACTCGCGAATGTTGAAGTTGTTGTAGCAGCGTAAAACAATATTTGATAACATTTATAATACAACACTTGTAATTAACTCACATATTTAATATTTTGTGTTTATTTACTCTTCGAGATCCTGGTGTATTAATCAAGATATATAATATTAAATAAAGTATATCTTTGCCAGCGCACTCAAATATATTTTTATATTAACTCGCACACTTATACCGTAATTTATTTGAATACGTTTGATAAAAAAACGAGATTAATGTACGGGTATCCGAAACGATTGCATCACCACCACCAACAACACCAATCAACTACAAACACAACATAGCTGATTTTTAATAATTTTTCTTAATTGATGAATTTGTGCTGATTTCGCTTGCGTTCTTGAGACTGAAAGTTGTTCGCCCACTAAACGTATAGCGTGGAGTAAATCAGGGCGAACTGAAGGTGTGCTAGATTGATGGAAATGAACGTGTGCTGCACGTAATGGCGTGACCGTAAAGCATATTGCAAATAGAAAATCTAACTCACACACAATATCAGTGTGGCAGCGATTGGGCCAAGTGTGAAAGATATCGAGTATATAAATGAAGTCTTTATACGCGCATAAGCTACAACATAATTTATTGCCATACAGAAGCGGTGCCCTTTTCAGCGCAGAATGTGTGTAAACCTATGTGCAGGCATGTATTGTGCATACACACCAATTGGAAAGACGCTTTCTGTGTTACCCGCATACATACTTATATTTATATAGTGCTTCTGTTTGTGGGGAGATTACTCACGAATTGGCAGATGTTCAATGAATACCGACCGAAACATATTTTTTCTGTAACAGACCACAAATGTATTTCAATTCAAGTGACTATGAATGTAGGTATGTTTGTTGTATATACTATGGATCACGTTGTTCGTATAAATCGGACAAGATCGTGTCATGTTTGGCTTTATTAAAATAATAATAAAACGCACAAAAACACATATGCAGAGATTAATTTAAATATGACAATATTTTTCGCTGCTCTCTAAATAATATACATAAATACATAATATATACACGCTCATTTTTATGTATATAAGAGTATGATTCTACATATCTGCCTGTCTGTATGTTAAACGTTCAAAGGTTTGATAAATATAATTTCCATATCATAATATCTCACCATCTCAAGTACTAGTCGTTATGGTTTTCTTGTTAGATTATAATTTTACACCTTACATATTTTCAAATCCAATTAAGATTATACGAAAGATAAAAATATTTTATGAAATCTACTAACTTCTATAATTCATTCTAAACAACAAATACAACTACACTAAAAAGCATTTTTACATATCACAAACGTATATTTGAATGTGTTGTATCTAATATGCATATATTTCATAATTTGTTCACCAATGATCAACAAAACTGTGTAGCTAGCTACGCAAAGCTGTGGCGCTGCGTTCGTAAAACAAAAAAACATTAAATTATATCACTATAAATAGAATTGTGTTGGTGGATGACGTCATTGATGAACAAACAGTTCTCGAGTAGGGCAGAATATTTGTATATACCGCACACAGATTTTTTATTCAAGATCGCACCAATATAGATTGGTGGTACCCACTATGTATGTTGAACATCGAAGATATAAAGTTATGCTCTAAATTTCAAATCAAGCGCTTGAACAGTCAATGGCATAACTTCACGAAACCGTACGACTTGAGTACCGTGGGTGTCATTCATAATAAGCAAATGAATGAAACCTTATTGGAATGCAGACAATCAACGATATAAAGCGCTTGATATACGTTATTGCTCCAATTGAAGAAGTTAAACTTGTTATTTGTAGTATTAAGCTTGTCGTTATACATATGTATGTATAAATGATATGATAAACGAGTATGTATGTATAAGATTCTTACTGCACAGGCGGCATTATGGGCGTTCACTTAATTGCAATGAAGGCAGCTAATTCAAAAATATTTTGCACTTGTTTGTTCTAGGCGCTTGGCACGATTCAACTAACACACAGCACGTTTATTAGCCAACTGCTTTTCATTCGCCTTCGTATTGACCGACTTGCGGTTTGGCAAAGTTGGTAAGAGCTGATTTGTGATCTTCGTGATTAACACCCAAATTTGGCAAAAATCAAGATATTTATGCTTCCGTTGTCTCTCGAAAGAAAAGTTTCACATTGATTTTTTGGAGACTTTCTATTCACAAATCTTTCACTTTGGTACACATGAATGTTTACTTATTTTACTCGTTCGTTTACCTGTTGCACTTACTATGAAATCTGTAATTTTGCTGGTTCAAAATGCGGAAAACAGAGAAATATTTCCAAAAATTGGCACAACACGAATGCGTTCAAAGAGAATATTAAAGGAAAATTGTCAAATTGACAAGATGAGCTCAGGTGAAAATGATGCTGCCACCTGGAAAGATGTATTTTCAAGCGCGTCATCTGCAGGGAATTTGAGTTAACTGATCAGAAAATTATTTCAATTTTTATATTGCTTGATTTCATTAGGTTTCTCTTTACTGCTAATAAATGTTAATATATTCTTAATATTTCACTTATAGTGGATTGTTAACATTGCGTTAACATGTGTTACGTTACGTTATGTTGTAAATAACAGTCAATATTCGTATTAAAAAAACACCCAAGTGGCCACACTATGCATTAATAAAGAAAATACAAACAGCTGATTGGCATTATCACTACTGGAATACAAAACACTAATATCACAGTTATGAACCTTTTTCGAAGTGCTACTTGTAAGTTAATTAAAAATATTATAATCTTTTCACAAATATATATTATCTCTTTGCATTCATTTTTAGTAACATTACGCTCGGCTCAATTGCACAGAATGTCTGCAACACCACAAACCGCACCAATTGAGTCGGCAATACGACTGGCACTTACGGAGCAATTAGCGCCATTGCACTTGGAAGTGATCAACGAATCCTATATGCACAATGTACCAAAAGGCGCGGAAACCCATTTCAAAGTGTTGGTGGTATCTGATAAATTCGAGGAACTTTCTTTGATAAAGGTATTGATTAAGATTTCTCCGTCAAAAATTTTGTTATACAATTCGATGTTTCTACTTTGCCATTACAGCGTCATCGTTTAGTGAACTCAATTGTGCAAGATAAATTGGCTGGTAATTTTGTACACGCGCTATCTATAGAGGCTAAAACACCCAAACAGTGGGATCCTAATTACACCGTAGAACCTAGTCCAAATTGCCTTGGCGGCTTTGGCAAATAAGCAACAACGCAGCTGTTTTACACTGTTAAAATCTTTTTAGTTTTGGATAATTATAAATTCAATATAAATTAATAGAAAATCAAATAACAATACAATATTGCAGCGTATTACTGCATTGTCGTAATCAAACACATTACACCACCCAATTAAATTCCATCAATTTAATCATCCACACCAGGCAAGGACTCTACCTGTGTACGTGCTGATAGTATAACGTCATTTATACCAACGCCATCATAGGCCGCACCACATAATGTCAACGGCAGTTTATAGTGTTTGATATAACGTCGTATATCGGCGACACGTTGCGTATGCCCGACCGTGTATTGCGGTATACATTTCCTTAGTACGTGCACACGTGTCAAACGTGGTTCTTCTGCTATACCCATTACCACATCCAAATATTGCAAAGCTGTATCCAGCAACTTTTTCGGTGTTGGATCCTTACCGAAGTTCTCCTCAAACCAGCGTCCGCCCATCATAACCGTAAGTATTGTATTGCCTTCCATATCGAAACAACAACTGTCGAAGATTACGCCAAGTATGGGAATCCGTTCTATGGGAGGCACCAAAAAACCAAAAGCTTTCATCTTAAGTAAATCCTTAATATTATATTGTAAGTTGACGACGGCCACATCAACGTACTCTATAGCCATGAGTAATGCTGCCAACGAAGGATGTTGATCTTTTACGCAGGTTGCCAACTTGTACGTTGGAATAGTTGCAATAACATGCTTAGGATCCACATCGACGCCTTTAATATTCATTCTAATACCGCTACGTGTGAATGTGATTTCGCGGCATTCCGATGTAAATTGCATATTCACCTCTCTCTCTTGCAAGTAATTACATAATGTGCGTGGTAGCGTATCCAGACCATCAGGCACTCTATACATGCTCCACTTCTCTTTCAGCGATTGCTCATACAATTTGGGCATGGCATTCCCAAAGATGCCCGCAGCAGGTGTTTTATTCTTATTGCCAAATAGTCTTTCATAAACCACACCTTTTATGATGCCACCCCACTTTTGCTCCTTTTCAAATAGGTCATTCATTAGAAAGCGCACACTAATCTCTTTGGCATCACCAGCACAGATACCACATATCAATGGACTAATCGCATAATTGGCCAATTCTGCACCGAAACGTCTTTCAACAAAATCGTAAATTGATTCATCGGCGAGTTTCAATTTCTTTTGTCCGGTTACTAAATCCTGTTTAATTTGACTTATTAGCGGTTTTGAAAATGGCGGTATTGTTCTGAAAATTCCACTAAGGCTGTTCGGCAATAAGCATAATTGTCCTTTGGCATAAATCAAACGATTTTTAGCGGCCGGTTGCCACGACTTAATCGAATCGACCGGCAATTTCAATTCTTCTATTAACTGCAATGTGTTTGCGCCCTGTATACCCTTGGGCCGAATCGTGCGTGGACCCATCTCGAATATGAAGCCCTTGTCTTTATGTCTTTCGGTGCGTATCCAACCACCGACACGATGTGACGCCTCATATACTGTCGCTGGATAGCCAAACCTCTGCAGCAAATAATAAGCAGCCGACAGGCCACTCATACCAGCGCCCAGAACAGCGGTCATTTCTTTAATTTATCAAATGATTGGCAAATTATATTTGTATAAGCTGGTTATAATAAATTATTTAATTGTAATTGTAGAAAATTGCTATCAGTTTACAATTCGTAGAAAAAAAAAAACAAAAATTTGACAGCAAAGACAATCAACGGTCTTTGTTTTGTTTATAAATTCATTTCTACTGTTTTGATGGAATCAGCTGTTTTTTAGGCATTGTTCAATGTACTGCCGGCATATAAATTAAACAGTGGCGTGCGAAGGGGTCGTTTGTTTGGAAATGAAATTTTAAATAAAAATACAAATTTTTGTTTGTACATTTTGATTCATTAGAAAAATTTTAAGTTTCGAATTATTCATAATTCTTTGTATTTTAAGCTACCCTGTGCCGATCTTTTAAGAATTTTTGAGGGTTAATAGAAGATTCATTAAATAGATTTGGACGAGGCTAGGTTGGTTCCCAGCTCAGAGTTAACTTACTCCGAAAACCGAACGAAGGTTTACTTTCTCCAAATTGGAATCAAAAAGAGATTGCACAAATCTGAAGAATACCCACCGTATATGGGGTAATCGACACCGTGGCGACAGTGGAATTGTGAGCCATTGCGACGTCATGGTGGAATAGCTCCTTCGCTACATGCAGCAGTACCAATAATTAGACATAGTTCTGAGACCGTTCTGCCCTTCTTCGGGCACCTCAGGAAACCCAAAAAACGGTGACCTTTTACCTTTCCTTTCGTCACTTCCGTGTACCAATGTACCAATATTTCGTTGACGGTCACGAGACGGCGCAGAACCTTTTTCGGATTGAGCTTAAAAAGCGTCAAAGACTGATGTTAAGTGTTTGTTGTAGTTGTAGTGGTTACCCAAACCTGCGTGAACCGACAACAAGGTCGGACCAAAGGGAAAATGGGATTAGATGAGTGGGTTTAGTGGGTATACAAAGAGGTGGTTAGTGTCATGCGAGGACTCTTTGCGTAAGGGACATATGTTGGGGGTCAGTCAAGATACTACAGTATCCAGAATGAAGTTGCGCGCGGATCACTCTAGTTTTGCGAGGCAACTCGAGCTCAATATCTGCAATTGTTGGTGATTTGACACCAAGTACGCTTTCGCGGGGAGAGAGTCAATGCAGGTCCGCTGTGAATTGCCTTTTAATGCTTACCGAAAGTCTGTCCGGTCCGAAGTCCGGTCGGCATAGTATAGTAAATCGTCGATATATTTCAGAGAGGTACTCTTGATGGCTCTGGGAGGCCACTATTTGGAGAGCATTTTGATATACTCCTTAACAGGTATCATACGGATCATTGTGTAGGTGTTCGGCTGGAGACATCAAGAGGCAACCGGTGGCTATCCGGAGAGCGGTATTTAGACAAGACTGTAGCTTCCCTAGCTCCGTTCTACCGCACCCAGGCGACTATATTGGGGCGACGTAATTTATGACCTACTGGCTAATAGCCTGGTAAGTTGTCAACAACGTTTCTTTGTCTTTACCCCATGTGAGTACAGTGAAAGGGTACAGGTTATCCAAAGTAACACTCAAAATTGGTGTTGTTTACAGTAGGAATTTTGATGCCATTGCCAGAAATATTTAGGTCTAGACTGTACTCCCTCGTCCAATTGGTGAATATGGTCGCTGTAGAAAAATAAAAATTTTTCTTCGAGGTTTTCTTGTTTTTTTCTTCGTCATGCCGGGTAATATTGGGACACCTTCGTAGTCAAATTAATTCATTTCTTTGAGAATGTATTTCCATTTTAAGGGTTGCAAAAGATCTAACGAAAATGTGCTAATTGACCCGTTTAGGGGACTTCCCATAAGTATTTACCAAAACATATACACACAGTCCACACAACCATTTAGCCATATGTAAAGTGTGTGAAGTTTAATATGAGACGGAAATGAAAACTGCATGCCGGATATGTGTCTGATTAGCCCATGAAAAATGCGGTATAAACAAAGGCGATGTCATAAACGACAGCGAAAAGGACGCGTTTAGTATTGAGCGGAAGCAAAAGCGGAAAGTCGGGATTTAAGAGAGAGAGAGCGACAACGGAAGTATGGAAGAATGTACGAGTTGGAGTGAAGTACGAGTATGTTAGGAATGTATGTATGTATATAAATAACGGTACAACCGACACGAGCATGCTTTTGTGCGCCGAAAGAAAAGGATTAAAACAAAGCGCAGGATAATGAAGAAGCCAAAGCGGGCGAACACAGGCGCAAACAAATCGGCGCAAAACAAACTCAACAGCAACAACAACGATGAAATAACTGTGCAATAAGCAACGAAACACGAAACAGTCAACAAAACATTGAGCGAAAACGAATAAGCGTAAGAGTAAGAGTCCAAAGCAGAGCAAAGCATACCATTGCGCTGTTGTCGTATCGATTCGGAAAGGTCGGCTAACAGGCGCATACCGAAAAAGCTCACAGCGGTAACAACGACGACGACGACGTTAACTACGATGGCCTGGAGAAAGTCTGCACCTTTCAGACTTGTATCCGCTGCCGTTGTGAAAGGTTCGTTCGTGTTTGCGCTGCGTGGCCGTGTGTGTGACTCTAAAGCAGAGCAGTGTACAAAAAGCAAAAAAAAAAAATGCAAAAAGCAGAAAAAATAGTGTCAGCATAGAAAAGCAGATTTTTCCACAACCACCAACGCACACACACACAAGCAATATAATTCAAAATCTATGCAAAATCTCTAGAAAAAGTGTTGAAAATTCAGTGCTGAAAAATTATCTATTAAGTGAAAAGCTGCAAACGGTATTTGCGCTGCAGCGCTATGTTGCCCTAATTCGAGCAGAAGTCGCAGCTGAAAAAATTTTCATGCAGCAGCAGCAGCAGCAGCAAAATATGTAGCCACAGCGCTCGCGTGTGAATAAAGTCAGCGCTAAGCAGTGTAAGCGAAACGCACATGAATTTCATTAAAAAATATTAAAAAAAAAATATTAGAAATACTAAAAAGCTACAGTAATAGAGTTAAGTCACTGGAAGCTAGCAAAAATAAGTTTTTCTCCAGCAGAAACGTGCAAATTTCCAGTGAAAATACAGTGAAAATTCGCAAGAAAATTTTCGGTATGTGTGTATTTGCCAGCGTGTAGGTATGCGTGCCCATATACCAACACAAACACACACACACACATATACATCTACTCGTACATATATAGTGGTTTGTCAGTTTGTTGGGCCAGCGCTTGTAGGGGTGTACTAGGGCTTCGTGACTAGGACACATAATTTTTTTTGTTGCTTCGTACATCGCGCTTCGTATATGCATGGCCAACATCGTGTGCGCCTGCTGCGCGTTGAAAACGAAACGAATTGTGTTAGTGTGTGAGTGTGACTAAAAGCAGCGAGTGTGTGAGCAAGTGAGCGAGCGAGCGGACGAACGAACGGAAGCTCGTCAAATGTGTGGCAGACACCGCCGCCAATATATTTAATTGCACGAACTGGCAATGTGCAGGCATTTCTACATATTTGCCTTAATGTTTTAAAAATAGTGGTATTGCAGAGAGTTTGGAAGTGGAAAGAAATAAAAAATAATAAAAAAAATTATAATAAAAATTATTTTTTAAATTTTTTAATCAAATTAAATATAAAAAATTATTTCAAATTTTTACTAAATAATTAATTTCGAGTTTTTTAATACTAATTAAATTTAAATAAAGTAGTATAACAAAAAATATAGTTTAAATGTTTAAAAAAATAAAAAAAAATTTTATTATTTTAAATTAAAAAAAAATTTTATTTTAAATTTAAAAAAATAAACAATTTTTTTTTATTATTTTTTAACACTATTTACATTTTTGAAGCGAGATTTGAGTGGAAAGCAATAAAAAAATAATAAAAAATACTAAAAATAATATTTAATCAAAATAAAATATTCAAAAAAAAAAATTTATTTTTGATTACACATTTGAAAAGAGATTTGTGCGAAAAAAATAATAATAATTAAAATAAAATATTAAAAAAATAAACTTAAAAAATTGAATAAATTTTCTTTTTCTTTATTTTGCTCTTCTAAATGATAAAAATAATTTTTTAAATTTTTTTTATCAAAATAAAATATAAAAAATATGATTAAAATGTTTACCAAATAACTTTGAAGAGACTTGTTAGTGAAAAGCAATTCAAAATAATAATAAATACTAAAAATAATTTTTAATCAAAATAAAATATTCAAAGTATAATTTAAAATATTTAAAAATTAATTAATTTTGAAATTATTTATAGTTGATAACACATTTGAAGAGAGATTTGTGTGAAAAAAAAATTAAATAAAATATAAAAAAAATTAAATTTATTAAAAAAAATTGAATAAACATTCTTTTTCTTTTTTATGCTTTTCTCACAACAAAAAATAATAATAAATTAAAAAAATAATTTTTTAAATTTTTTTTATCAAAATAAAATATAAAAAATATGATTAAAATTTTGAGTAAATAATTTGTTTCGAATTTTTTTTAATACTAATGAGACTTTTGAAGAGAGATTTTAGTGAAAAGAAATTAAAAATAATTAAAAAAAATATAATTTAATATGTGTACTAAATGTGTAATTTTCAATTTTAAATATTAATTTCACTTTCGTATGATTGAATCTCCCATAACAAAAAGCAAAAAAAAAAAATAAAAACAACTGTTTCTAAGCAACATTTCTTTAACTATGTTCCCTTAACGTGCCACATTTTGGCGCTTACACTTGGCCAAGTGGCAACTAACCATGCACATGTCCACTCCCTTTCTCACTTACTTCACTTTTCATGCTTCTTCTGCTTCGCGCTTGTTACCACTTCGCCGTATAAAACTTCCACTTCTAATAACAACTATTTTTTCCTGCTTTCATATTTTATGCATGTCCATGTATGTATGTGTATAAGTTGGTGTGTGTCTCTGTGTCAGCGCTATCTGGTGTACATCCCATTCCGTTTCTAATCGTTGCTTGTCTTTTGTCTATGCACATCCTACAATAATGCCGTTTACTCCTGCTGCTTATTTGCGTGTCTATTCTTTGTTATATACAGTTAGATATGTATATATGTATTCATGTATGTGTATGTGTATGTCTGTTTGTATGTATATTGTAAGGTTCAAAAAGCTCGTTACTTTACACACATTCACAGAAACTTATAAATAGCGAGTAATATAGGTAGTGCAGCGCTTCACGCCCCGTCAGCCCCTTGTATACACCAAAAAAAAATATATAAATTTATACAGTTACCCTGTGACTGAATGCCTGAGAGTTGCTTACAAATTATTATTATTTTTGTTTTATATTTTTTTTATTCCATTGCATAGGCTTCTTTTAACATTCGCCCCTCGTTGTATTCTTTTTCAGCCTTCAATGTAATTTATTTATTTGTTTATTTGTGTGTTTATTGGTGGCGTTTACTCCTTGACTCAATTTGCTTGTTTCGTTCGAGTTGAGTTCGACAACTGCGTTGACTTGCCACTGAGTTGGGTTGGGGTAAGTGGCGCTGCCAATAGCGGGGGATTGTAAGCCCAGTGAGAAAATCGAATACTTGTGAGTTTTGGTTGCAAATATTAAGGGAACTTTTTATTTAAAGGAAATAAAAATTTTGTATTTTTTGAATAATCAATTTAATGTGGAAAAGGGTGGAAAGAGCAAAAAGTGCAATTTCGACGAATGCAAAAATTTTTTTTCTGTAAAAATATTAAATGAATTTTGAAAATAATATGCATATGTTGGTCTTTTTACTTATTTTATTTTATTTATTTATTTTTTCAATTTTTATTTTTATTTCATTATTATATCTGTTACAAAACTCACTTTTCATTCTTTATGTGGAGTTTTTCCTACTGGGCATTGCTTATATGCTTGTTATTATGAATAGGCACGCTGGTGTGCTGTTCCACAACACCGACACGCGAAGCGCAGCACGGAAATCCAATTTCAGCGTATTCCTTCCACATTTTCTATTTCCTCCATAACAGATTTCTTGTTGTTGTGCTTTCATGTAGGCACACATTCGTAAATACATATGTATATGTATTTAATTTGAGTTGGTAAAATTACAGTTATTTTATTTTCTCAGCCCACTTAGCTAATTTAGAGATGGATTAAATAGGCATAGTTAGAACCTTGTAAATCTGCTATTTGATTTTATTTGGTTCATTTTTGAAGTAAATTGACTTAATTTTTCTTATTTATTTATTTATGAATTTAATTATTTTTAATTAATTGCAGCTTAATTATTTTTTTCTTCATTTTCAAATTATCTTTTTATTATTGACTGGAATTTTATTTAGTTTAAATATAAAATAATGGCTTAATTTCCAAACCTTCATTATTTAATTTTTCTTAAAAAATTTATAATAAATATCTAATTTAATTTTGTTATTAAAAAAAAAAATTTAATTTTTTGTTTTAAATTTTAAATTTAAATTTTATGTTTTTAAATACATTTTTTGTATTTCAATATCAATTTTTAAAATTAATATTAAAATTTTTAATAATAAATTCAATAATTTTTAATTAGATTTTATTTTAGTTTCTATTTTTTTTTAAGTTTTTATTCAGTTTTCTGATTAATTCTAAATTTTATTATCATATTTTATATAAAAAAATTTTATAACAAGTAAGGAATGGCTAAGGCCCGGTCTCACCGAACATTTTATACTCTCTCAATTGATAATATTTATTTATATTTATTAATATAACAAACAATTTGACTCACATGTTCGGCATATATATGGTATAAAGTCCATTGAAACTTTGAAAACCCTAATATTAGGTATATACATATGAGATAGACGAAGTTATGACCCTATTTCATTCATTTTTGGCACGGAGACATATTATTAGAAGAAACATATTTCCAAAAAAATTCTTCAAAATATCTGAAAGACTTAACTATAATTTCGGTAAAAAATTTGTTAGAAGTACTGAGGTCCTCATATTCGATATATAGGGTCTTAAAAGCTTATGGACCGATTTCGACGATTTTTAGAATACAGTATTTCAGCGAAGTTCTGTTCCGATATCTTCACTAGTACTAACTTTACAGACATCCGGATTTGAACTTTACTCGTCACTCTGATCATTTTGATATTTATAACCCTATATCTAACTCGTTTAGTTTTAGGACTTACAACCAACCGTTATGTGGACAAAACTATAACACTCTCGTAGCAACTTTGTTGTGAGAGTATAAAAAAGGTGAAATTTCACTTTATTAGTACAATTTTTGATAATAAATTTTATTTCTTTTATTTAAATTGAATATATATTTTTTTTTATTTTTAGTATTCCTCAATTTCTATTTCTATATTTCTTAATTTCTATATTTTCTTAATTTAAATATATATTATTTTAAAAACTAATTTTTATTTTATTTTTTTCATTCAATATTTTTTTTATATTTTTTATTTTAATTAAAATAAAAACCTCCAATCACACAATTGTTTACAACTCCTCAACAAGGAAGCCTTAGAATTCGCTACAAGCACTGCCTTCTCACTCCTTTAGGACACACGCTGTTATGAGAGCGCAATATATAAAAAACACATGGCTGAGCTTTTCTAATATCGCTCCCATATAGTACTTCTCCATACTTATCAACACACGTTGTGACATTGTGGCATGTTATTTTATATCGGTCATACCGCAGCTCTGTAAACAAGCGCACGCACGGCGAAGTGTGTATGTGTTTGTGGCTGAGTGTTTGTGTGTGCTGCGCATAGAAACTGGGGCAATGTGCGTGCTTGTGCATTAGTGTTAGTTTGCATTCCTTGGGAATAACATACAAGCATACGAACTTGGAAACGGATGAGCGGACGCAGCGGACCGAAAGATTGGAGGGTGAACAAAGCAACGACCGACTCGTCGACGCCGCAGTGTCTCTGTTTCGGCGTGTGAACAGCCTCGACACATCAAAAATGTGCGACACGTATATATATATATACATTCATGAGTTTGTGTGTACTTATATATGTATATGTGGATTTTGATTTGTTTGGAAGTGATTTTGTGCGAAAAACTGATTTTTATTTAATTTGGTTTTTAATGATTTTTTTAAATAATTTCTAAATTATATTTCGTAATTATTAGATAAATAATATTATAAAATACTTTAAAGAAAGTCGTTGAACAATAAATTGGAAAATATTTTTAAATGTGCCACAGTGCGTATGATAAACAGTTGTTGGTGGTTTTTGCAAAGTGAAGCAGTTGTTTATAGAATTTTAATACTGCTTAAGGAAAAACAAATATTATCGCAAAATGTTGCATATTTAAACTTAATTTTGTGTTGAGCTTTTCATTGCTTTATTGTTTCTATACATTGATATGGCAAAAGTAAAATTTTTTTTGTAAATTTTGCTAAATATTTATTTTTATAAAACTATATTAAGAATATAATCGACTAATTTACTTTTATATTATTTCCTTAAACATTTAGTTATTATAAAATTATTTTTATTATTTTTTCCATCCATATTTTATGTATGCCATAGCGTATGATGAACATTTTTTATTGTGTAAATTTTTTTTTTAACAATTGTAAATATTTTTTAATAACAGTAAATATTTTTAAAATTTATAATTTTTGCTAATTACAGTTATTTTATATATTGTAATATTTTTATATATTTTAACAAATATAATTTTCTAAAATTTTTATCACACGCCATGCCCAACACACAGAGTGTGAATATACTCCATGGCGTATGATGAACTTCTAATATTACTTGAAAGTAAAATTTTGTTTTTGTATTATTATTACTAATTCTTAAACGTATTTAGTGAAAGAGCTGATGGCATATTAATAATGTTTGAGATAAAAAAATTACAATATTGAAAATTACAGTTTTTTTCTTAAGCTAAAGACTGTTTCAAAGAGCTGTTCGTCGTAGTAGTATACTAAATAATACTTATTTCAACATTTTAGTTTAATTTTTTCTATTAAATATCACAATTTCATTAAACTAATAATTTTGCTTACAATGTGTCTTTATTCCTTCATTATTTTACTCAAAAATGTGTAAACATGCTTGTGCATGTGAGTGTGTGTGTATCTGTGAGTGCCTTGTTCGCTTTCCATATATTCGAGATATTTTCTTGTTGTTGCCGCAAAGAAGCTTTTTCGGAATGTGAGCGCGTATAGAGAGTGTATATGCTCGAGAGCGCAGAGTAAATGGCTCAACGAAGCGCCGAACAAAACCGAAGTGCACGTGCAAACAGCAACGAAAATGCCAACGAGAAAGGATAACAATGTGAGGAGGATAAACAGCGAAACAGTAGCAGTTATTGCGTGCGACAGACACAACGAACGAGCGGGAAAATATTAATGAAGGCAAAAAATAAAAGTAAAAAAAAACACATACCGTTAGAAAAGTAAAAGTGAAATGTCAAAAGGGATTAGTAACCTGCAATGAGGTGAAAAGTGAAAACACAATGAAATTATGAAATTGGGGTGCATTAAACAAGCGAACAATAAGTGAATAATTTCGAGACAAAAGTTGAAAGAAAGACAAAAGGAGAGAATAAAGTGGAAGACAGGCAGTTAAATGTTGATTTACCGTTTAATCACAATTATTTTATTGTTCTTTTCAGTGCTGCAGAAAATCAACGAAAATTTTTAAAGTCAAATTGACACATTGTCTCACAAATAAACAAGAAAGGAGAATAAAAAAAGTGTTTGTATCATAATTGCAGTGAAAAAAATTTATAAAAAAAAAAATAAATAAAAAAATATTGTGACTATTTGCAAGCGTTTACAAGTAGTGCTGCAGCCATATTTATAACAACAACAACAAAGAGTACAGTGTAAAATTACGCACAAGTATAATAGCATTGCAGTGCGTTTAAGAATTACAACCTAAAAGTAAATAAATTACAAAAATATATTAATAAAATAAAAATAGCAATTTATAGCAATACAAATAACAAATAACAAAGAAAAATAGAAGAAAAATAAATTAAAAATGTTTACAACAAAAATATTCTCAAATATTTATCCACGCGTATAAAGTACTACAACTCGCGCTTGTCGTTTAAATAAATTCTAAAATAGACATATATACTTCTACTACTACAACTACTACTCATAACTACTACTACAAAATATATACAGCTATACAGATATATATACAGATACATGTACGTATGTATGCATTTGCAATATAACCAAACCAAATTAACTTAAATGTGCTAAGAAATCGTTGCGTGTTCATTACCAAACCGTAAAATATCAACAAAATATCAGTAAATATCAGCAAATTTCAGCTATTAACGCTCAACTAAGCGCGCATTTGTACTGGCAAGCAGACTTTAACATTCGCATAATCCAGTTGTTAAACAAAGTGTGTGTTTTATACAATGATATAAGTGCATGCTTGTAATTCATTTGCGCAGACGCGCAAGCTGCTAGACAAAGAACCGCTACTGCTGAAACATGCAAAATTTCATAGTGTGAATGTTGGCAACGCTGGCGTGCCTCGGTGGTTTTGCCTGTATTAGGAATAGGTGAGTGCATAATTTTAGTCAAATAAGTGTTTATCTGTGATTAATGTTAAGGTAAATAGAAATAATGATTAACACTTTGAAATCACAGAAATTCGAATAACTTTTGGAATCGACTTTGATGGAAAATTATGATCCACTGGCAGATTTCGAAACCCACCTTCGAAATCTACTCCTAAACAAGCCTTTGATAAATACTTTATCGCTCTTAGCTGACGCAGAGCAGCCAACTGAAGATTTTTTAAATGAAATTTAATTACGTCAGAAATACACCAGAAGGTGGGACGCAATCTTTAGACAGACTCTATAGAATTCAGCTCTTGGTTGTGCAGCTGAATTTAAATCAAAAGGGTTTTTTATACACAGGGCTTTAAAATAAATGGTTACAGCAGCCTTAAATTTTCAAAAATTCTTTTTGCTTAATTTCAAAGTCTATGTTCTACGAGTATTTTGAGATGTCTTTTACGAAAGTTATGATCATTAGAAGTCAGCGCGATGGGAGCGCGCCGATAGAGCATTTTTTTGTTCTTTTGCGTTTTTCTGAAAACCCCATTTTTCGAGACCGTGTACACGATAGCTTCAAAACTATTCAACCGATTGACTTGAAAATTAAAATACATCCTCCTAAATATATTTTCCACAAAATATGAAATTTTTTTATCAAATTTTTTTATGCAGTATTTTTAGCCCAAAATATAAAATCAAATTTTGAAGTACTTGCAATTGCGTAAAAAACGGACAACGTCACTCTGTTCAAAATTTATCACTTTTTAAGAAAAAATATTTTTTTACTTGTTTCAGACAAAAATTGAAATGCAAATCATGTACACCATCAAGGAGTGCTCCGGAAAAATTTATCCACGCCAATGTTTATATCTCTGCCACTAAAAACAATAATGTAAATTGGTCCTACCTCAAATAGTTTTGTCAAAAGAATTCCTAAAAAACCTTCCGATTTTCATGCGTTCAGGGTGGCGTAACCCCTTAATAAAAAATTGGCATAATTTACGAATAAATGCTATCGATTTCAATTATGTGGTTCCTTCCTTCTAGGTTAACAGAGTTTTCCAAGCACAAATAGTATTATTTCGCCTTCAAGGTCTTACAGATTCATTACATTTTCCTAAAAATTATGAACGAATTACCAAATAAGAACCTAGAAAGTTTTTTTGGTTTGATGAGTCGATATACAGGCCTCAGTACCGTTTTAATTTTCAGAAACTATAAATTGTTTATAGAGGTATTCAGACCAGCTCTCTTAGTTCTCTAGTCGTTTTTCGGTAGTTTTTTACGTGCATTTTAATTTTGTAGAATTAACAAATTATCGTTCTCCGAGTAACGAAATAGTCTTGAGCCAGACAAGCTTGATAATTTTTTCATTACTTGGTAATATCAAATTTTCTATTTATTTTGCGTTGTTATCTAAAAAGTTAATCTCATTTTTGTTTCAAATTTCAAAAGAAAGAACTATCAACTAACGAATTACCAGATTAACAAGTTCGGTTAGAATATATGTATTCTTCTTCTGTAGTGCTCGTCATACTCTTTACTTTTCAAAAACTGTCTAATGGTTCCCGATATACTTGACTAAACAAAAACTTTTGACAGCAGCGCCACCTAGCATATTAAATAAAAACATATTAATTTAGAAAATGTCCTTAAACATCTTTTATGTCTTTTAATATTTCTAATTGCTCTATGAGTAAGTTCAAGTAACGAAACCAAGATAAGATATATTTTCAAGAATAGATATTTTTTCTTAAAAGTTTTTAGTAGAGAGCCATCAAGATACTGTTTCATCTGTATCAAGATTGAGCTTCTGCTTAAGGACAAGTAAAATCTTAGGGCAATTCCCCAGAAAGAGCTTTGGTCTTAATGTTATAAGTTCTCTAATGGCAAGTAGTCTGAAAAGGCTGAAATATGGCATCTGATATGCTTTAGAGACATTTGTAGTAAATCTGAATATTTTGTATAGAACCTAGCTGTGCCGCAGTGTTTAAGTTGTGAGTTATTTAGATTTAGATGGAATTTCATTTAACAAGAATTCCGTACAAAAACTTTTTCGGCTGTCACCATTTCGTGGTTCAAAGATGGTATATTTTGTGTGTTCCCAAAACGTTTTACACAGAATTTTAACTATGTTGTGGGACTTATTTAGGACGTAGTTCATTAAATATGGCATTTTGAAATATTATCCTCAGTTTCGTCTGCCTTAAGTTTATATGAGAAGCTTCTGTAAAAGAAGACTTTCTTTTTTTTAGAAGTACAATAAAATCACATTTACAGACGATGCAATAGTAGTATTCCAAATGCAATTATAAATTATTTTATCGGTCGAAGGTTATTCGAATTCTGTCTAAATTGATTAATTATTTGTATATTATTGACAAATATGTATAAGCATCAATTAAGTTTAATATAAATCTATCTGATAATAAGTATATTACTATATAACACAAAAAAAAAACACCTTTCCAATATATTATCTATATGTTTTTGCTTATTTTTTGAAAAATTTTAATTAATATACATTTTATCACATTTGTCACTAAAACTCAACACAACGCGCGAAAACCACTACAGATAATATCGCGAGAAAAAAATGCTAACTTGACTAATTATCAGTAACCACAAAGCCGCAAAGTGATTAATCACAAATAAAATATTACAAATGGTTTATTGGTGTCCGAACTGTCATGATGCATCGGTGCTGCCGCCACCCAACACGCAGGTAACACTATTAATGAGCCCCCAAAGCACTTTGCGCTACGGCTACAACTATTCATTAAAGAAAATCATAAACCAAATCGAAAATCATTTACTAAACACAGCTGATGTGTTGCTAGAGTGTCAATTATCAGCTTTTCTACAATTGACTACATACTCATACTCATACTGTATTCAAAGATGGATTATGAATCATAAATAGACCGCTTCGCCATGCATTCAAATGATATAGAGTGCTTCGTGTTAGTCATTAGTAATTTGCTATTTTCCTTCGTCCACAACAACACAAGTGGTGACCTCTTCTTGAAGGTCAAGCCAATTTATTGTTTATCGAGCGCTGTGACAAGTGACATTTGCAGAAATTATTGTCAAACGCAGTTAAAGAACGGTGTAAATGTATTTGTCTGTGTGTGTGTGTTGTCAAATGCAAATGTGTCGTGAGCGCAAGAAATGGACACGTACAGCTTATAAATATTAATTGAAGTTAACATTTTGGTGCGTTCGTGTGAGTTATGTAATGACAAAGGATTGCTACTCCAGTGAATCGGTGGATCGGTCATTTGTAGAATTTCTATTGACGCCAATGAAAATGAAACGAGTCGCATTTAATAGAAAATCAATTCAATTGGTTAACCACGACGAATACTAATAATCATAGGCGAATATGCTTGCGTGCCACACAGCTAGCGTGCGTGATGGTGGGAGTGAAATGGTAGGTGGTCTTTGGGTCACACACACACACACACGCGCGGTATGACAAAATGACACTACATTAAGCGGAATGCCAGCGAAATGACAGGTTGAAGGCTTAAATCGATTTTTGCCCATTATAATGCGCCCTCGCACTTTCGCCACACCAACACACACACTCACACCCGCGCGAGTATATAATCCAACGCAAGCTTTGTATCTGCACGTACTAACGACTATCTATTATGAAAAAGCAACTCACGCGCCATTTCACTTTCTTTACTCTACTCTGTATACATATTGTAATAAGTGTGTGTGTGTGTCCTGCTGTGTGCGTGGCTTTGTTAATATTTATATACTTTCTTAAGGCACTGACGACAATTCGTCTGGAAAATGTCAATCGCCAGATAACGACGAACGTCTGGTCGAACGCTTGAATGGGCGAATAGGTAATGCTAAGAATTAGGTCACCATTACTGCGTGGAAAAGTCGTAAAAGTCCAAGTATATACTGGGCAGTTCGTATTGGTTTGCTTGCGCAAATACTTCTCGGAGGTTTTATGATTTCTTTTTACAGCTAGTTTTAATACTTTTTGCTACTGTTTATGGCTCTTTGATGGATATAGTTTTGGAAGTGACATATCGATTTATATTTTTTTCAACTCATTCAACTCACGAGGCCAATTAGTTTATTTATAACTTTCTCCTCCATATCAAAGATTAAAAAAAATATATATTCGGTCTACAACTTTGCTTCCGCCGTTTTCCAGTAGATGTCTCTAGGATCAAGCACTGGTCGATTTAATCGATTAAATCGTTTTATATCGATCTAATATTATTTATTATGCCACCAGATTTGTTCTAAAACTCTAATTTGAATTTTTTTGGAATAATTTTCACATTATTATTCTCTTAAGGGGTTACAACTAGTAAGGCTCCTCAAAAATGAGAAGAAATGTTATACATTTATTATTCTCGGAATTTGTACTAATATGTGTGGTAGCTATGAAGAGTATTGAATATTTTTTTATTTAAAAAAAATAATAGGTTTTCGAAGCTGCAACAGCAGATCTTCAGGTACCCTTCCCAAAAAGGTCTTTTACAGTGACCACTATATTTCTGAAATGGATCATTTGAAATGAAAAAATCAAACGGATTTGGTTAAAGTAATGTATAATATTGTAAATAATCGAAAGAATACGCAAAACAATTTTTTTTTTACAAAATGGTGGCTTCAAAAAATAAAAATCGAGATTTTGTTATTATTTTGGCCTTAAATTGTGAATAAAAAAATTTTTTATCGGTAATAAAAAAGCTAAAATTCTGAAATTTAAGGAGTGTTTAATGTACATGGAGTGTTTACATTACGAAAATGAAATAAAAAAATCGATTTTTTTGAAAATTCCAACTAGATTAAAGGGTTACATCTATATTTATGTATTATAAGGTGTGAGTCTGTGCTAAGCCTCTAATACCATTTGATATTGCCCCTAAATGTAGGCCACATATTCATTATTTTGTGTAAGTTTATTTAGGCTGATATTTAATGAACAACGAAAAGCGGTACAAACAAGTGGAGAAAATCTCTAATATCTTTAAGAACTTGACTTTGATCTAAAACAAAAAGATAATGATTTTTAGGAGGGCACTAAAGCCAAATTCTTGAATAGGTAAAGTACATATTGAGATTTATTACAAATCTCTTTCAATTATGTACGATTATATCCAAATACTTAGAGTTAGTGTGGGCTCAGTAATTAATATTGGAAAAGTCAAATATTTTCTATATACTTTGGTGGGGAGATATTGAGGAAAACAAAGAACACGTTTGAAATATATAACATCGCAAAACTTATCTTCTCTTAATAAAAAAATAAAGACTCTTTGTGGTGGTCATTGTATATAAAAAGGTCAATAAATAGAAACGCAAAAACTTTTTTGTATAATCAGAATAAAGTAAAGTGATTGACTTTGTATAAACACACACATATACGTGTATGCAGATATTTACGGAAATCTCCAATTGTTAAAAAGCAGAACCACTTAAATGAGATGAGAATAATGGATTCGCTGCGTGTGCGTCAATGGCTTCAATCTCCATTGTCTTTCGATGCACTTAAATTTTCGATATCTTCGCCTTATCTTATTATCCCTTTCATTTTTATTTGCCAAAATGAAAGCAAACCATAAAATGCGCTATGAGTAAAGTAAAACATAAAAATGAAGAAAAAGAAACAAAAACAAGGTCAATGAAAAGATGTGGCGGCTGTAATCGACACGGACTCCACTATTGACTCTGCGAATGGATAAACAAATAAAATGGGACAGCATGCGTCATTTGCAAGAATACTCGCACACTTCCCATTTTCCAGCTTTCAGCTTGCTCATTCGCATTCAATCGCCACTCACATGTATTGTACTTGATTTCGTCTAGTGCCTTTATTCACCAAACACAAAGTGAACATGTGCGCGTGCCTGCGTGTGTCTATGCGTTTGCATGGCTCTTCAGCTGCTCAGCTGGCGCAAATTCGTATGTGTGTGTGTGTACTTTGCTGTTTGCTGTCGTTTGTCGGCCATTTGCCTTTCTTTTTGACTGCTTGTTCTCATAACTTTACATTTATTAATATTTTCTGACAATAAAAGACGCGATCGGCAGCTGTTGTGCGTTCGTAGTGTATGTGTGTGTGTGCGTGTGCCAGGGCATTGAATGAACTCTTAGACCATAAATTCGAGAGAAAAAAACCAAAAAAAATGGGAAAATATAAAAGCTGCTACAACGCACGGTGGGGTGGAGGAATGGATTAAGTGCTCCGAGATTTTGAAATTGATAGTAGATATCTCTGTCTTATACTAATTTCATTTTGACGCACAAAAATTAAAAAAAAAATATGATTATTAATAAGTGAATTAATTTTTTTTACAGAACTGTAATTAATCTTACTTTAAGCTCATGATCTCCTCAAGATATTTTTATATTATTTGAAATTTTGAAATTATTATTTCTGAAAGTTTTCTCAAACAAAATTCATTTTTAATTAACCTACAAATTTATTGATATAATCTCAATTAGAGATGTTCTTATTGAACTTCCTCCTAAATGTAGGCAACGTTTTTGTTTGACATATAAAACCACGACTAAAATGTAATAAACCATTGCCTACAATTAGGCGCATTATTACTAACTTTCTAGAGACTGTCTTACCAAATAACTCGATTTTGTGGATCCACATGCGTTTCTTACTGTTAATCTCTGTATATTAAATTTGATTATAAAAAAATGTAAAAAATTCGATAAATTAATATTACAATAAAAAAAATAATTCCTTTGGAATTTTATGTAAAATATTAAAAGAAATGATATTCCCTAAAGAGAATGAGAAATGAATTAGAAGCAATTATTTTTTAGAAAAAAAAAAATTTAAAATTTAAAAATAAAACTTTTATATTTCTTGAAAATAATCATCAAAATTGAAAATTTTTTTTTAATTTTTTAAATTTTTTGGATTTTTTTTTAATTTCTACAGCCCCCACTCACCCCACTGTGCAACAGTTGAGAGTGGTGTAAATAAACATGTTGTTGTCGGTTGACAGACTGACGAATTGGCGCCACGACTGTTTGCCCGCCGGTCACATGCAACCGCAGTCGCTGCCGCTACTTTGTTATGCTTTCAGGCTGCTTGTGGTGGCAACAGCGGCGGCATGTGTCTGTTGCTGCTGTGGCGGTTGCTGCTTCTATTTATATTTACCGCGTTCTCGGCTGCATGTAAACACACGCTCACAAACATACATAAATACCAAAAGGCATGTGTACTAGCTGCTACAGACGCAATCGCAGCTGCAGTGCACAGTCTGTGTCCATGTTGTTGTAATTGGTCACAGTATCATGGCTGTTGTTGTTGCTTGCTACTTTCGATATTTTTTAGGGAATAACAATTCGATGACTAAATTAGCTTGCTTCGGTGTGCGTGCGCGATTTATGATTCACATTAATTAATATAAATGCCAAGGGTGTGACTTTAATGGGCGGCAAGTGTTGTCAACGGCAAATGTTGGCTGAAAAGAAATAAATATTTGTTCCCCAACTACATAAAAGTAAAAGCATTCCTTTGCTGCAGTGACTTCACTTTAAAGAAATACCTCTCTGAAACGCAACATGGCAGGAAACAGAGTTTAACAACAACAGCAAAATACTCAAAAACTTCTTCTTTTCATGCAACTCAAATGCCTTCGGGCTTAGTGTAATGCCATGTAAATATAAAAACATTGTAAATAAATTGTGACAACTTTGCCGGCAAAAAAAAAAATGTCAAAATAGTTAATTAGTTGGTGGCCGTGAAGGCGCCTCGCGTGTACCTGCAGTGTCAGGCGCTTAAGAAACGCCTCCCCTAAGTGCTCGCAATTTATGACTCCCAGTCGTGAGAAGCCACGCATTTTTTCAGCAGCAGAATTGTAATTATTTATGCATTTTCGCTGCACCTCCTTGTGGTCTCTTTACTGCCGGCGCAATGCACTTTTCCTAATTGAATTAGGCAACGCCGCCACAAATGTGCAAATGACTTCATGCAACTGCATCATTTCCCATAATTTAACTTGCACTAATGCGGTCATGCGCTCCAAAGTGGTACACTATTTTATTACACACTTGTTATGGTCATATTTCATATTTCTGCAATAATTTTGCTATGCATTAGTGCAGTTTGAAGTAGGAATAAAGTAAGGTAGGAAGTGATTAGAATTGTTTTTTTATTTGTATTTCAATGTAGTTTGGTCTAATATCCTATAACTGTCTGAAATAGCCAGTACATTGGCTCCACTTTGTATTTACTTCTTCTGCAAATTTCAAATTTAATATTTTCCGTGATAATATTTTCCGCTGAGTGTGAAAAGGAATGTATGGAAAATGATAATGATTCTGACCTAGTTTTTTATCCGTCGAATTTATTCCAAGTCTACCATTAGTTCCTTTTTTAAGTAGATTCCGATGTTAACAAAGATATCAGAGTTTACTAAATATCAACTTTAATTTAAATCTGTATCTCTTCCTCTCTTTATGTTTAGAACGATCCAGTTTATGTTTATGCGCAGTTTAAATCCGTTAACCAGAATAATAAACAATTACTAAATTAATTATCTTCACTAAATCATCTTGAGAACTATTTACTAATTGACTCAATTAAGTAATTGACCCTTTAAACGTTTCGAACGGTATGGGAGTAAAAGCACAGCGCTTGGAATTTAAAACGATTTACAATTAGTAATGTGCGCCAATCTGCACTTCCATTATTCCATATTGGCCTTCTCCGACTTTGTACTAATTCTCTCGCATTCTTCGGTAACTCCACACAAAACATCAATTACCATAATTCTTGTGCGCTAATATTTATCTTTGCCACTTATCATTCATAGCATTCTTATGCATTTTTCCATGTTCATTAGCCATTTGTTTATTCAAATAATGCGAGTAAGCACGAGCAGTCATATCCGCCAGCCATATTACAAACATACATCATATATCTGAGTTGAAGGAAATAGTACATGCCTCTTTACATAGTACAAGTAAATAGTTGTGCCATAAAGACAGTTGTAGGAATTTGACATTGCGTGTCACTTGTACATTTCCATTAAATAAACAAAATGTCTAAATGTACAACATAAATAAGAAAAGAAAGTGAGTAGAAGCAAGTCCCAAGATAATAATAGAGTTGGAAGTTATTTGGAGTAGTAGTATAAGTTCTTCGATGACGTCATAAAGACACCCGCGCAGTGGGCTTATGTGTGAACTAAATGTATATGAAAATGTATGGACTTATATTGGCTTGTGTTGGCTTTACAATTAATTGTTGAAGCTTTAGAAAGTCCATTTTAGATGTATTTGGAGTAAATGTATACAGTTTATAGCAATTTTTTGTTGCTGGGGAGTTATTAAAACACATCTTCCTAGTTTTGGAGGTTTGGTCTTGTATAAAGTCTGTAAGAGCTGTATGTCAATCTACCATCTGGAGAAGAGTCTGTACTATCTTATATGAAATATGTTTTTTTCTCTTACGGTCTGAAGAGTTCACATACGAACGCAGATAAGTCGATGACAGCATAATTTTTCATTTCGAGTTTAACATGACAGAGACAGCTGACTTGCTGACGTCACATTAGTAAGCGCTTTTCATGGCTGCCTAATTGCTTAACTTCCTCATAATTCTATTATTTCTAAATAATATTTTTAAAAGGATTTGTAAAGCTAATTTTTCTGAAAAAATATTTTAAAAATTGTATTGATCGCAAACTTTCAAGCATAAGTTGGGAACTAACGAAATTTCCCCTAAGTTCTCATTAATTGTCTCACATGGCATGTAAGGCTCCCATTTGCGCGCAACAGCTCGGCGTTACCCTGCGTGCATCGCTTCTTCACGACGCAACGACCACTCAACCAGCTCTCTACCTGTTTACTACTCGGCCATCAAGGAGTGACGTGTTGAAAATATAATGACGCTAGAGTCTTACGACAAGCACAACGCAAATGGGCGCACAGCGCTGCCGCCAACAACAACTGTGCAGAGGCGCGACAGTTTTTCGCGAAAGTCGACGCCTCGACACTCTTACGGTGACAATTTTTCACTTCAGTTGCGAAGAGTGAGCGCTGGCGAACGTTTCATGTGGCGGCATAAACGATTTTGGATTCGTAACTCAAGTGTTCTAAAGCGCATAAGTGAAGAAATTCAAGTTCAAAGTGTAGAAGAATTGTGCAGAAATTGTGTAACTCCGTTGCAGCGCCGAGTATTTCAGTTTTACTAAGAAAATTTTAAATTAATAATAAATATTGTGCAATATAATGAAAAAATGATTTGCTTAAAAATATTTTGAATAAAATTTTCGTTTCGTAAATTTTTTCGCAGCTGTTGCCAAAGGCAACAACACGAAGCCAACACATCGTGCATAGTATTTATGTATATTGAGTAACCAAAGTGAAAATTCAGAAAATCAAAAAATTGAAAAATAAAAATCGAAAAACTTGTTGTGTCCAAGTGGGCGCGCGCACAACAACGCGTTCGGCGGCAAAGTGTATCCAAGTATCGTCGCTTATGTTGTTAGTGCTGTTATTTTCGGCGCGCTGCATGACGTACTGAAGCGCGCTACGGTTGGGCGCTCATGCCCATGCTCGGCGCCCGTTCACTACAACGTCGCCTCTTCCTAGTTGCGCGCGCGTTTCTAGCGAGTCTTCTACAGTATTTCGGCCAAAAATCTTTGTGTTGCTTTTTTTGCTGGTCAGCGTTTGGGCCAGTGTTGTTGTCACCGCAACGAAACGCGCTGTGACAGTCGACAATGTGGTTAATTTGCGCGCCTCATAGCAAACTCAGCGCAATAATAAATTCACTTTGTTGTAATATTTAGCTAAGTAAAACGAAAATTCTAAAAAAACAACAACAACACGTTTCGCAAAGTGAAAAACAAAAATATACGTTATGCGTTCATTGGCACAAAAATAAGCTGAAGAAGAAGGAAGCTGAGCGCGCTAGGCAAAAAAATTGGTACTCGTGAGCAGGAGATAATGTGTAGCGCAAACAAAGCGAAATAATCAAAAAATAGAAAATTCACTAAAGTGCGCTGTTTGCTGTTGTGTTGTGTGTGACATAATGTGACTGCGAAGCGTTGTGCAAATGTTGTCAACCTCAGCGGCAATGCAGCCAATGGGAGCGCGCGCTCAAGTGTGTGTTTATGTGTCTGTGTGTGTTTGTGCATCGCGGTATAATGTGCAAACATCATAAATTAAAATATTTAACGGCAAAAGCATTCAAAATGATGTATAAAATTAAAATAATAATTGAAAAATAATTCAGATTGCAAACAAATTACAGAAAAAGCACGCGCTGCCAATAAATATTGGCTGTAAAAAGCGCTTCTTTGGTGAAGTGAAATATTAGTGCAGCGTTTGAGTATGAAAATGTAAAACGGTGTTGTTGTTGTGCAAAAAAATTACTCAGTTATGGCAGATTTCGCTTTTCTACTCAACGAAAGCATCACCACAAACGTCATGAGCAATGTAAGGATAATAGATTTTCGATTTTAGCTTGTCTGTCTGATGTTAAGAACGCCATTAAGAGTTCAAACTAACTTGGCTGCTCTTAATAATACGTGCCCTTTTATCAGCAAACTATCGGCATGTTTAAGGATTGCCTTCAAATATATTACTTTCATCGAAGCTTTCGCTAAGGGTCAAAGGTCATGTAGTCGTGTTATACTTGATTTCTGTTTTTGTGATATTTTCCCATAATATTTAACATAATCCATCCACTTTGCTTAAAAAAGTCTTCGAACTATAACTGCATCAGCATAAAATCTCATCTAACTTTGAATTGAGCAATCGAAGATCATCAATATCACTATTGCTATGCCTTCAACAGCTTGTTATGCATTTACGAGTATGTTCTTGTCGTTTTATTCCCACTTGTGCATATGCAAGTATTAATGGCATTGAAAACAGTCATTAAATACTAAAAATGCTTGGCTATAAGTTGGCAGTGAACCAGTGCGTATGAGTAACACTCAGCTAAAATCTACAATCACATTGTATATGTATGTGTGTGTGTTTGTTAGCGGCATATGAAATTGATTTTTGATTGAGTGTAAAATTTTGCCAACACACAGTTTCCCAAAATGAATACATTCTCAACTGTGTAAATATCATTAATATGCATAATTTTCATTGCTTTTTCCGTTTCGATTTTATTCGGTTTCACTTTAGTTTATTTGTTTGTTTTGTTTATGGCTAATTTATGGTGTATTAAGTCACGAAACTTTTGTACTTTACTTTTGTTTTCAATGAAATGAAATTGTGTTATATTGTATATGTGGTACGTTGCTGCTGTTTATTTGGTAGTAGTTTTATTAGAGTGTCTGCAGTATATGAGTTTAGGCGGCGTCATATAATATCGAAGAAGCTCATAGGCTAGGTTTTTATAGTTTTTTGGAAAATTTATTGCTTAATTAACTTGTGCGTGAAAGAGGGGAATGTGATAATGTTATATATATCTTACATATGTATGTGAGATAATTAAGGGAGTTCCGAATTTCAGTTCAATTACATTTTATGGAGTAAAAATTAATGAATTTTTTTTTTAGATCCCTACTATGGTTCTGAAATACCTATTTCGAAAAAAAACAGAAATATCCAAACTTTTCTCCCAAAATGGAACTGGAATGCAAAATAAATGGAATAGAAATCCAAAACATGCTGGAATATACATGGTGTGTCCAAAAAATAAAATTATAAAATATAAAATTTCATGGGTTTGGAGAATTCAATTATCAAAATTTTTATTTTTATTATGTTAATATTAAGGCTTAGGTGCGTTGTCCGACATCCACTATACATACCTAACTGAAGGCGCCAACGTTAATGTAGATTAATGAATAAATACTTTTTTAGAAAACGAAAATTCCGTTATTTTTTTAACACATCTCGTATATCTAATCCAATAGTCGATCACTTGAATCGCTCTTTCGATCACTGGCGAATGACTCGTGATGTTTTGCTTCAAGGTCAGAATTGAAACGGGATTGTCCGCATAGACTTTAGACTTTACATATCCCAACAGGAAAAAGTTGAACGGTGTGATATCATACCATTTTGAGGTCCAATCGACCAGCCCAAAACGTGAAATTATCAGCGCACCGAAGTGTTATCTCAATAAATCCATTGAATGATGCGATGTGTGGGAAGTGGCGCCATCTTGTTGAAACCAAATGTCGCCGAGATCAGTAGCTTCAATTTCAGGCATAAATAGTCGGTTATCATGACGCGATAACGGTCGCCAGTGACAGGACATTTTTGAAGAAATACCAAACCAAACCGTTATTTTTCTGGACGAAATGATATATTATCAAATAAAGAATACTGGGTCTCAAGATGGGTGATGGATGGTGTTGCGAATAGTACACTCAATGGGCCGATTATGTATTTATGCATTTCCTTAATAAACGTGATCTGTCAAAAAAGTACTATTGAAAAAGCTGCACTTGGATCACCTGTTATACGGCTGCTCTTATGAAAAAATAGGAATCTCAAAAACTTCTTTATAGAAGTAGTAAGAAAACAAATTCTTATTCATAGTCAAACTACTCATCAACTTTTACAACTATGCATTTCAACTTTACTATATAGAACTATCATGCGATTTTAAATTATGTTACAGCTCTCACTTCTAAAACATAGTGTAACTATATCATCACAAATTTGTGAGAATTCGAAAAAGAGAGCAGGTTAATGTAATTATTAATTCATTTTCTCTTCCTCTCTACTTATTTTAATGCATAATATTTGCTGATTATATTGAAAATGTTAGTTAAATAGTAGTTAATGTATATATAGTAGGGAGGTTTCATTTTCCTTTAAACCTAAATCCTTCACCATAAAATGTTTTCAGTAGTTAAGTTTAAGTAATTTCTTATTTAAATTATGCATACATCTCATAAAAAATTCAAGGCATTCGCTTATTGTATTCACAAACACTTAAATATATTCTTTACAAGAACTAATTCTATACAAAAACAACCATCTAAATAAGCTACACTGTTAAATTTTTCATTGCTGCAATAAATTTGCGGTAAAGTTTTTATAAAAGACACGTATGAAACGCTATACAAATGTATACATAATTATTAAACACTAAATGTAAACACTAAATGTATTAAGAATTTCAATAGCTAGTTGTTATGGCTTTAATCATTGAATATATAGTTTCATATCTGTATATAAACTTGTTCCTCAAAAATTAAATTATTTTCCTTATAAATTATAATTCTTATCACCTTTTCCAGGGGATGTCGGGGTGTGACCAAAGCACTGTCGAATCATTGGCCGAAGATCCAACAGATTCACCATTCGGTACCGCTGAGTGTCTCAAAGTACGCAAGTACTGGTGTTTTTTGCTCTCCAGCATATTTACCTTCCTTGCTGGGCTATTTATTGTGCTACTATGGCGTGCATTTGCGTTCATTTGCTGCCGCAAGGAGCCCGATTTGGGACCAAACGATCCCAAACAGAAAGAGCAGAAGGCGTCACGCAACAAACAAGAGTTCGAGGGTACCTTTATGACCGAAGCCAAAGATTGGGCTGGCGAGCTTATATCGGGACAAACGACAACTGGTAGAATTTTGGTGAGTAAAAAAGACAAACATTTTTCTTTACAAATGTTAATAAGTATTAGACGAACAATTATGTGATTGGCGTGGAAGCCGTTTAGCCGGTTATAGCCGGACGAAAAATTATATTATACTAAAATCAAGTAAGTAGGCGTTAATTTGACACATCCAGTCGCACTTTCACATCGTGTCTCAATATTGTTGATATCTTTCATCGTGTAAAGCGCACATTCCGCCATTGTTATTAAACGTGTAATTGCAGTGTTTGAACACATTGTTGCCTGCACTTAATTGGTCACTCTACGATTCACATTTTAACACATATTTCTTTTATACTTCACTTTGCGGTGTTTGCTTGACGTTTCAACATGGCGTATGCGTGACTTTTTAATGCTCATTTCATTTTATAACCTGCCATAAGCTGGCAAACCAAAGTGAATGGCCATATAATACAATAACGCCCACTTGGCGAACGAGGCGATCTGACATAAATCTACATAGTAATGGAAACTAACTAAACTGTAAGTGCCCGTTGCCGTTGGTCGCTATTGGCCATACTCGTGACGGGCCGCTTTTATGAGCTGTGAAATGCAAACACCTAACTAAATGACGCGAAGTGAGAAAGCTCTCTCTCCATGTGTGTGTGTGTGGGACTTAAGCCGGAAATTGTGGCAGTTAAACTTCCGAGTTTTGACATGCTAAAAATGGTTGCTTTCGGCTGCCCAATCAACTCGCTACATATCAGTTTTTATATTTTCTTTTCTTTCTCTTTTGATTTATGCAAAGCAAATGCATTTAACGCGATTTTTTATTATAAGCGTGAATTTATAACTATGGAAATGGTTAGTTTTTTTTAAGCGGAAATTATGAATTAGCGGCGATTTGGTGCCGTTAGGTAGTAAAAGAAACAGTTTATTTAGATTTTTAGTGCCACTGTAGTGACATTTTAGCTGTAAACACATTTGCAGGGATTTCATTTAATTAATTGCCTGTGCAAATGATTGCGCATTTTATAAATTTAGAATTTTTAGAAAATTATTTTTTACTACGCCAACACATAGTACAACTCATGGCGAGACGAGTATACATGCACTATGCACTTTGTATATGTGTATATAAATAGAAAGTAGTATAAACAATTTTCGTCTGCATGCCTGCACAACTGCACACACTTAGGCAAGCACAGCCAGTTATTAGCGCAAAGAAAAGGTCGCGTCAATGGCATTACATATGCACTAGCCAGCCAACAACAATACATACTCATACATATGTATATACATAAGAGTATATTTAAATGTGCACGACACCCTGTAGAATCACTGTGGCTGATTGCAACGTTCCGCTGTTGCTGTCGAAGTGCCAACATGAATTTCACATTTCTGCTTTAATTTGCATACTTGCATTCGCGCATTTTCCGCGCATTGTGTTTTTTGGCTTCACGTTTGTTGTTTTGTTTTTTCAAATGGCTGGGCTAACCCTTGAAAACTGAAATTGGACACGGTCAAGTGCACTTGGCTGTGCGGCATGCGGCATACTTGGCGCTCTTTATTACATTTGTTAGTATGTATAATATGGATGTATTATATTGTATATACATAGTACTTACATTTATACATATGGTAAAATTTACTAATTTAGAACTGATTCTTAAACCGGTAGTTTGTAGATAACTCTTACTATATAATAATCCACAGAAAATATGTTATTTTACAAAAGTAATAATATGGCATTATTACACAATGTTTTCACCTGAAGTCACGAAAATTTTAAAATAATATTTATAGCTGTTTGTGTTGAAAAATCAAAACATTAAAAATTGGTTTTAAATATCGAAATTTTTGAAAAAAAAGTAAAAAGATTAGATTAATTCCAGGATTATTATGTATTCTAAAAGCTGTATAAATTTCATTAAAATCTACTGAGCGGTTTCGACTTACAGTTATCAGTTCAAAAAACATAGTTTTCAGAAAAACGCATTTAAAGTTTCACACTAACGTTTGGGAGTGCCCGAGCGTTCTTTGTTATTTTTGAAAATCCTGACTACCCCTAACTCCTTAATCTGAAAAAAAAGAAAATGATAGACACAGTGTTATATATGGCAAATATCCTTATCGTCATGAAAAAGACAAAATTATATTATGATAACAGTCAATTCGTCCGCATGTATTTTATATTAGTAATTTGTGTTCTATATAGCTACCTCTTAACTTTATCCAACTCAGTGCGACCTGATACTTATGCCCGGTTTCACAGTTCGTACTTAAGTTGTGCCCAAATAAAATCTTAGCTAAGCTTTGTTGTTGACTGAGTAGTCATTTGCGTTTCATAGTCGATGCTTATTTTCTGTAAAATTCTATTATGATATATGACAGCACAATGAAAAACATTTGTTTACAAATACCATCTGACAAATTGAAATTATTGTTGATGAAAAATAACTTTGCGACGAATAAATTTAGAATCTGGGAAATGGATGGAAACAATAAAAGGACACCGAATTTCACCGCAAGCGAGTGGGGGCACCTATTGCAACTCGCAGGAAAGCATATAACCGTCATTGAATGCGAGAAATTCCACAATTTTTTTCAGCAAATAATTTTTATTTTATTTTTTTTGACAAATAAGTCAATATTCAAAACAAAAATCAGCTGTTACTTAAGCACTACTTAAGTCTCCCATTTTCAGTACTCAAGCAGAACTTAAGTATGAACTGTAAAACGCAATATTTCTGTTTTATCTTAAGCACAACCTAAGCACTGACTGTGAAACCGTGCATTAATATTCGTATAACAAGTGTAAACAAAATTGAATAAAGTATAGTTCAAATATCTCTAAACCAATACAAAATAACTCAAGGAACAACAAAGATATCATATACATACATATATAAAATATCTAAACTGGGCAGAGACGATTTATAGTTGATCAAAGTTAGTTATATTTGTCTATATGCTCAATTCCAGTCCATATAAATGTCAATCGATATATAGGTTTATCTTGTTTGTGAGTTTAATTTATAATTGGGTACCAAAAACGGATGATATAGGTCCCTTCCCCTTCTCCTTCTTTCTTCTTTCTTTTGATCATATACTCTTTTTACCTTTATAATTGCGAGTGCTCATTTGATAGATTCCAACCGAACTTATATTTTTTCATCCTTCTTCCAACTTAATTTTATCATTAAATGTCATTATCAGGTTTCCTGACATAGTTACAATAAGTTATCTGGAAGATAATATGAGTTAAATCGTGTAATGTCCGAAAGAACTTAATAGCCTTTTCGCACAGGAGCTAATTGATTAATTAAACGGCCTTTGCTCGATTAAAGCGCTGATTTAGATCGATTTACCATACAAAATAAAGATCTCATTTTCTACATTCATTTTTAAGCGAATTTTAATTGATTTGAACTCTATATGTAAATACAAATAATATTTTGAATAAGTGACGAGTTGTCGGCATTCTGTGTTCTGGAATAGCGTACTCTCCATAATTATTCCGAATTTTCTATAATTTTAAATACTAATAAACTGGAACATATGTATAGTGTTTAAAAAACACATTTTCTTTAAATCACCAAATCTCTTGTTAGGTTTTTTAGAGGTCTTGTCGAAGTAGATTTTGATTGGCTATTTTCCTGCTCATTATATTTGAGCACTGCTCTCAGCAGAAATATTACATATGAAGCCAAAAAAAAATGGTTACCTCCTTAAGTTGATCAATTCACTTGCTATTCTATCTTACCGTAAAATATGTCAGATACCAGTGTCTTGTTTAATTCGTTACTTTATGTTCCTCAGATGTGGACATGGCATGTTTTGTACAAGAAGCTTTGAATAAATCACATTACTATTGTTTTGCATAATCTTGGATTTTTACATCAAATATAGAATCTTTTGAAGGAAATAAGCCCGGGAATATTCGACATCACAATCTTAATATTTAATAATTAATTCTATGCTTATTGTGTATGTGTTACCTACGGGTATTTAAAACATGAGCGAACCAATCAATTCTCTATCAAACTTTTATATTTTATTGTATCATACCTATACCATTTGAAATGTATCAAAGTACAGTGCTATTCGCTGCAGGGCTATGTTGGCCCTCCACTGCACATGTGCACGCAAATTCGTGACTGTGCGACACTTGCTCGCGCATATGGCACTTTTTCGGTTTACCCGGCAAATAATAAATTTTTCATTGGTCACAACATTGACATAGTTTTTCTGACTGCCATTTGCTCGTATCTATTTTCCTTTGATTCGTTTTTCGTCGTTTTGTTTTTGTTGGTTTTGTGAATTTTATATTTTTTTTTTTTGGTGTTCACTCGCCTGTCATGTTGTCACTTTAGTAACGGCTCATGTTTGTTTTAGTGCCTTTTACTATCGAGTATGCATTCCACTCGCCAGCTGGCTGGCATTTGGCGCTTGAATGTCAATATCGCGTGGTTGTAATTTCATTGGTCGTACATGTAAAGGGCGTTTGGGTGTTTAGAAAAAGAAATGAATTTTATTACTAAATAATTTCCTGCTCGATATTTTCGCTCATGCATATTCGTATATGAGGGCATATGTAGCAAATGTAGTCATAAATATTTATGCTTATAAATAAAAGTATTTTTTTTGGGCTTCTTAATAAAGCGGGAATGTTTGGTTTTGTATATATTGGATCTATTAAAGTGCAAAGGATTTTTTGCATTCAAGTATAATTCAATATATATATATTCAATATATGTATATATATTCAATATATAATTAATACAATTCAAGCATATTTTTTAGTGAAGGATTTCAATAATAGGAATCGATGGTCATGTGAAAGGTTTGCCTTTGTTCTTGCGTTCCTTCTTCGAGATAGCCGAATGATGTTCATTCTCCGTCAGAGTATAGCACAGCGATCTCCGAGGACGAAGTAGTTAAGCGCATGACATTCACTCTAGCTGTATCGTAAATGTCTATGAAAACCAATCGATGTCACTGACAGGTGGTTCTAGCTAGATCTGTCATAGAAATGCTTCTCACATATATATATATATATTTGGCCGCTTTAAGCGATTATAGCTGGAAACACCAAGTGAAGGCAGGTCACTTTGCACTTGGTCTTTCTACCAGAGTGGAGGTCGTCCTCTTCCGTGGTTTCCTTCAGCGGATACTGTATCGAACACTTTCAGAGCTGGAGTGTTTTCATCAATTCGTACAACATGACCTAGCCAGCGTAGCCGCTGTCTTTTTATTCGCTGAACTATGTCAATGTCGTCGTATAAATCGTACAGCTCATCGTTCCATCGTCTGCGGTATTCGCCGTTACCAATGTTCAGAGGACCATAAATCTTACGCAAAACATTTCTCTCGAAATGACTTGAGTGGTCATCGTCCACGCTTCGGCGCCATACATCAGGACGGGAATAATGAGCGACTTGTAGAGTTCGGTTTTGGTTCGTCGAGAGAGGACTTTACTTTGCAATTGCCTACTCAGTCCAAAGTAGCACCTGTTGGCAAGAGTGATTCTGCGTTGGATTTCGAGGCTGACATTGTTGGTGTTGTTAACGCTAGTTCGCAAGTAGACGAAACTATCTACTACTTCAAAGGTATAACTGTCAACTGTGACGTGCGAGCCAAGACGCGAGTGTGCTGACTGTTTGTTTGATGACAGGAGATATTTCGTCTTGTCCTCATTCTCACATATCCCCATATGCTTCTCACATATTCCTAAGTTAATTGGAGTGAATTTACAAATAAGAGGAGAAGCTGAACTACTTCTTATTTTTATCCCTTTTTTCTCTCTACCCTGAATAAAACTATTTTCTTTGACGTAAAATAGTACTAAAAATATAGAAAAATCGCTGGAGAATCGTTCGCTTATTATCGATAAACATTCCTATCTTTGAAAAATATTTTTGTTGATTATCAAGTCACTTTAAAATGTCTCTTAATCACCCAAATTTAAATTCTTTTAAATCACTTCTAAAGGCTATCATTTGTCTACTCAGCTTTGGCGTTACATTTGCACTGTCATTATAAAATTTGCTACATTTTTTTTTGTTTTTGTCTGGGGTCAACTTACCGCCCTACTACCGTACATTGTTGTTGCTGTGTTGTTATTTCCAAAGCATGGTGTTGATTACTTGCTGGCTCGTGCTTCCCTAAGGGTAAACAAAATAACAGCTTTGACGTTAAATGATCTCTCAGCGGCAGGATTGTGTAAACAACTGGGCACCCCATGGCACCTATTTGCCTATTCTATTTGCATACACACATACACTTGCATATGTACATAGAATCATGTACTTAAGTGATGTAATACAATACACAACACCCACACAGACGTAAATCTGTCAACTAGTCGTCCAACACCATACCAATAATAAATTAATTTGTCCTGTGTCATTCGCAGTGCCTAGTATGTGTTGCGAGTTGTAAAGTTTTAATTAAGCCGTTCAAGGTAACGGAATACGAAAAAACAACACGCAGTAGTAGCACGGCGGGCGGTTTGAACACTAATACATACACATACATGCGTTGTTTGCAGTTGGTAAACTAGTGGTGAACATATAATTAGTCAACTACATATTTGCAACAAATATACGGTAGTTGCAATTAGCTGCGTCAAGTTGTCGACTAGACAATTAGTTGGGGAAAAATCTATGCTTGAATGAATTGGGCGGTTCGTTGTGAGAAAACGCGCTTATAATTGAAGGTCTGCACACGAGAAAAGTACTGTGATTCATCATCTGTTGTTGGCGCCAGGTGTTGGATGTCAGTGGACGCAGCTGGATTAGTTATTACACATGTGGCAGAGAGTCACTTGCGCTCAAGCTTGTAATCAAAGGATACAGGATAATTATTGTACTGTATACTAGTGATAAAATATATGCAATATATATTTATAACTTAGCTGTGATTCATAAAGTATAGTTCTTGTAAGGCGTCAAAACATAAATGGGAAAATGTTCCGAATCACTTTTTGTATTTTACTAGCGGACCCGACAGACATTGTCCTGCATTATAGTTCAAGCTATTAGGATGTTAAATATGAAATGCAATACACATAATAAAATAATTGGGATTAATACATAATTGGAATGAAGTACCTTTATAATATTGCTAATATAATATGCTAAAACAGTAGTTTTTACAAAATTCGTTCCTAAAGCCTGTTGTTTTGGGAACGAATATTCACGAGTACCTAGCCCATAGCTCAGAATAAACAGAACTGATTTCTTGCGCTCATCGCTGAGTTTTGTGCCGAGGAAAGTTTTCCAAGGCGTTCATCGCCTTCTTTGATGGTTTCTCTGTTCATGGCTATCGACTTAAGCGCTCACTTCTTTAATTTGAAAAGTAGTTTTGAAGTAGCCTTCTTAATATCAATAGTAATCCTCAGTCTAGCACCGCTAATTAGTTCCAGCGTAACCTATCAACACCTATAAACCGAGTGAGAGTATTTATGAGACGAAATTCCAACATCTACCTAGTATATAAATGAAACATTTGAACCTTTTCGCACATCTAAATTAATTTAAGATTATAATTAAGAAAACAGTTTTTGTCTTTCGCACAGTCGGTTACTCGATTAATGAAACAGCTGTTAAACATTAATCAGCTGATTGCTATTTTATTAATAAACACAGCCAAAATTTACAGCGTGAACAGAAGAACAACCCTCAGAGCTGCATTTCCAGTTACAACTCAATTTATATTCGATTAAACATTAATGCAGTGAAATATGATTTTTCTACTGTATGGTAAATCGATCTAAATCAGCGTTTTAATCGAGCAAAGGTTAATTGATCAATTAACTCCTGTGTGAAAAGGCTATTAGTCTAAATGGTATCATTTCTGAAGTCTGCATTATATACTCATTTGAGTAGTTATGCAAACCATTTTTGAACATATGACACTTCTATTTATCGTTACATAATTATGAATACGGTTCACTACAAGTCATCCTCGATTGCGTTTAAATATTCACCTGTTTACAAATAACTAAGTAGATATTTACATCGACTACTGCGTATTTATACAAACACTCTCGTAGTTTATTGAATAAAGCTGCTGCTGTTGATGCACCCGTAAGTTCTTTTCGTCCATCGACCTGAAAACAATAAAATAGGTGTAGCATACAAAATCGATAAAGCGATTAGAAGTTTCAGTAAATGATACACCCAAGCGAAAAACAGCAACAGCTGCAAGTAGTTGTTTGAGTATAAAAGCAGATTTACTACTATTGTTTCGGGTTAAGTCCGAGTGAAGATGGGTGTGAACCTTTTGTATATATGTACTAATGCCCGCTTGTGCTATATTACCCGTTTATGAACACATACAATTTAAGCAGTTGTGTGAGTTCACTACTTTGTATTCTTGTTTTTATGTGTATTCTGTATTCTGGGTGTGGGAATGGCGCACACCTGCCACGCGCAATTCAATCGATGACGTCGTCAACGTCATGCCACAATGCTTGTGGAAGAACTATTGTTAGTGGCAGGTATGTTGAACCCCACTGACGCTGGTTATATTTAGTTCAGCTGCATAAGCTTAGCCTGGTTGCTTGTAAATTACAAAGTTGTTTTTATTATTTTGCTTGTCGTTATTGCTTTTTTCCATATTTATTATTATATATTATTAGATGCTTTGGCGTTTTATTGTTGTAGGTGTAGATGACGGCATAAGTTCAATATTCGATATTGTGGGGACTCGATGTTCACTGATTTTGTCATCCCTTAATATGAACTTTGGACTATTTACCCTATGCGCTGGCGATAATTGTCATTTTTTATATCATCTACTACTAATTATATTTTAAAATATTTTAATAATGAAAACAATTGCTTTTCCCTACAGTATTTGTCAAATATTTTCTTCACAATTCCTGAAGACCAAATTACCCAGCAATGCAGAATTCTTTAGTAATGATTGTATGCTGAAAGTCGCTTTATTACTTTTTACCAAAATACAATAATCGGTCTTTCCAGGCAGACCTTAGATAGTTTATAAACAAATGCGCCTAACATTATACTTCAGTGATTCAGCGATTTTAAAAGACTATTTTTTCTAAAAATGTTAGTGTGGTTTTAGGATGTTCGTTAAGAGGTTTAGAGGTTTCTTCCGGGATAGCCGCCAAAAATAACTCTTAAAGTGAACAGTATTTTGGGGATATTAGTTAGACTGGAACATCGATCAAATATTATGGAAATTTATTTCAAAAACTGAATTACTGACAAATAATCTTCAGAAGTTAGGCACATTTCAAAGTTAATAGGTTATGGAAAACTGTTGTATTTGAAGTCCACATCATCAAACGAAGCATGCGGTTTATCTGCTGAAAGCATTACCTTCTAACAATGGTATCAACTTTACCTTCACGTGGGCGGATCATATTTAGAATTTACGGATCTGTAAATGATTATATAGGTAAAGTAAAATGCATTTAACTACTTCTTTTAAGGATACGTTAAGTCAATAGTAAATACAGATAAACCTTATTCCGACTGATAAATTGAAAAACATTATTTGCAAGATAAGGCTGGACGTCCGTAAAAGATTGAATCGACCGGTTAGTATTTATAAGGCATAGCCAGTTCGGTACAATTTTGTCTATTTTATTAAAAACCAAAGTATATACATATGAAACACCCTCTGTATTGAAAAAAAAACTGACAAGCGAACTGCCCTGCCTGTCACTGTCCTCATTTAGGCTTTAACATGACTACGTAATGGTCTAATATTAGTACTTTTCATGTCAGCAATTTTCTTATAAGTATCCAACTCACACACATACATACATATATACATATATATGGTATATAAATATAGAGCAAACATTCGTTGAACATATGCCATTTTCCCTTACCGACTACTTAAAGTTGAAAGTTTTGCGTAGTCACATGCAGTTTGTAAGTGTACTTAGCATTATAAATAATGCATCTGCAGAATTCATGACAGTTGTCGTTTATTGTGCATACGCTCTTTTGTGGCTGTCGGTTGTAGGCTAGTTTGTTGTTTGGCGGTCACTCTGCGACACAGCAAAGGTTGTTAAGGCGATTAGTTATTAAATGGTTTCTAATAACTTAAATGCAATGAATGGATAGTTGTGATGTAACTCACAGCAAGTAAGTAGTTAAGTTGGTAGAAGGCTGCTTATTTATTTATAAAGCTGGTCATTATTATATGTAATAGATACATATGTATATATTATATAGTACAAGTACTGAACTAATTTCACGTTGACACAGTTGTGACTCTGGTTTGTCTGTTTTTCTTCCTCAAAGTTAAAATGTTTCTTTATGTGTTTCAAGAGTGGAACGTTTTGTGGTTCTTAGGCTTCTTTGACATACATATTGGAACTGAATTTAATTTAATGCAATTACGTATTTGAATATGTCTGTTTAATCTTCATTGTTCGAACTGACTTATTGAACACTTTACTTATTTATACTTGGCAAAGTTAACAGAATAAATCTGGAGCCATAATTTATTCAGTTCTATCAAAAAGTCTTGCGTTGACTGGTGTCATTTGCTCTTTGGCAGTATCTAAAATTAATCTATTGACAGAAGTCATCCCCTAAAAACGGCTGCGGAAGTGAAGGTTGAACCATATATGAAGCTAAGTGGAAAGTATGCGATTGGAATGTAGACTTGAGACTTTTTCAAGAATACACCATTAATTATTAGCATAAATCACTCCTTGAAGAGTGAGATTTCGTCAGATATGACTCATAACAAGCTTGTCGGTAATCAAATAACCTCAAATATATAGTTGTAATAAAGAAATATGCAGAAAAGTAGCTTATTGCCTTAGAGCGCCATCTATCCGAGGTTAAACGACGGAGAATACTACAGACTACACCAGCTATCTCTGTGGGAATAAGGTTAAGCATTATGAGATCATTTTTTGTGGAAATAGTGTAGGGTCGAGTTGAAAAGTTCAAAAACCGAAATCCTCTTTTCAGATATCTAATCGTATTTTAAACAATATTTTTACCGAATTTTATAAAATTATTTGTAATTCTATTCCCTAAGTGATTACATACGATTTTTTCATATTTGAAAATTGTGGTGAAAATTCATCTCCCTTATAAAAATTCACTTAATGACAAACTATTGCAAATGGTTTCTCTCACAATACTCAGAAGTTATGTTGTGCTTTTGCACTTTCTGCCATTTGTGTCACTTGAATTCCTTGGCTTGCCATAACTCATGTAACTTGCAATTGCACTCAAGAACTCCCATTTCGAAACGGATGCCAATTGGAACACACGTCGCCTCGTAAGGGCTGGGCACTTTGTAAGCACCATCACCATGGAATGGCATGTGTCAGCAAATGTGCCAAAGAGTTGCTGCATCAGCAATAAAAGTTTCTAAAGCAGCTTCTTAGCGTGCTATACGAGTACATTTTTGCTACACTTCCGAGTTCTTCAAAAGCATCTTTATTTGGCGTATGGCAAAAGAGAAAATCCACTTATAATTGTTTGGCAGCAATCCAAAGCAATTGATGTTGCCAAAGCTGAGGGCTATGTGCCGTGGGCGTACGATACAACAATAGCGTATTAGCTATAATGCTATATAAAATTATAAAATGTACACACGCTATTAACTAGTGGCAGTGGTTGGCGTGAATGTAGGTGTTTGTGCGAAGAAATAGTGACACTTTAGTACGTGTAAAAGTGTCACATGCATTGAGCAAATATATAAATCTCAAGAGTTCATATAAATTATTTTCAGATCTGTTGTCGTATTAATTTTATTATGCTCGAATAAATTAAATCAATAAGTGGAATTCATGTTCAATTCTAACTAACATCTCTGTATCATTTTTATGACTTTGTGTTGCAACGATTTTCTGTGTATATCAACAAAAATTATATCGGATTTTATTTGGTGTTTTTCGATACAGTCATTGGTTGTTGATTTAAATTTAAAATAAAATACGGAATTCAGCAACATACTGTAGACCCTACGAGGTCTGTTAAAAAAAGGTGAATTTAAATTTGTCTAAAAAAATGCATCAATTTCTTATCTCACACCCTCAAAGTAATCTCCCTCAGATATACACTTGTGCCTGCATTTTTTCAATCCTCGAAGCAGTTCTGATATGCATTTTTTTGTTCTTGGCTCTTCCATTAGGACGATTGGACTTTGGTATCGATGTAATACCCATGATTAGGCTTACCCTTTAAGTAAATCTGGGGCAACGTTGACAATATTCAACAATTCCTGAGTGATGCTCATGCTCCCACGCTTCATGCCCAAGATTTTCGATTGCATGGTATTAGCTAACCGATATGTCGACATCTTCAGCAACTTCTCTAATACTGATTCGAGGGTGCTCCATAACAATTTCCATCCTTACAAGCGATAACTGTAGTTAAAACTAAGATATCTTGATGAAACTCTGTGCGGAAAATGCTTAAAAATCGGCCTATAACTTTTCAAGGTCCCAAATACCGTATATGAAGACCTCGGTGCATTGTTGCTGACTTTTTACAGAAAATATCGGTCAATCTCTAAGATTTATTATTAAAAGAGAGTATATTTTATTCATATTAATGAGTCTTGGGATCCAAAGGGATTAAAATCGGTTCAGTAACTCCCCCAGTTTTCGAGATAAAGGTTTTGCGGAAGATTTATGGTCCCTTAAACATTGACAACGGCGAATACTGCAGAAGATGGACTGATGAACAGTATGTGTTATTTGACGACAAAGCCATAGTCCAGCGAATAAAAATACAGCGGCTACGCTGGCTAGGACATGTTGTTCGAATGGATGAAAGTTCTCCAGCTCTGAAAGTGTTCGATGCAGTATTCGCTGGTCCACCAGTCCAGTATTCGCTTCCAAGCCGAGGAAGAGGGAGGCCTTCACTCCGGTATTACAAACCAAACTAAAGTAAACTCCAAAAGGAGAGATGCGTGGCGCGCTGTTGTTGACTCGGCTATAACCGCGTAAGCTGTGTCTACGCCAGTCAAGAAGAAGAAGAACTCCCTTAAGTGCCTTGGAGACGATCAAATAATTGCGTCAAACACTTTAAGTGTGTTGGTGTCGTCGGCTCTCGTCGGCTACACGTACGCTACACCGACCTGTTGTCGGCTCTGTTTGATGAAAATCAAAAATTTTTGATATTTCTATTTGACGGACGATAATTTGATCGTCTCCACTCATGTTTGACAAGCATGAGCTCATTTGCAGGGAAGATTTCAAGCTGAGAGGACATAGAAAAGTGAAGTAAAGCGAAGCGGAAAAAATAAAATAAAATAAATAAATTAAATTAAATTAAATTAAATTAAAAAAATAAAATAAGTTAAAATAAAAAAAAAATAAAATAAAAAAAAAAATAAAATAAAATAAATAAATTAAATTAAATTAAATTAAATTAAAAAAATAAAATAAGTTAAAATAAAAAAAAATAAAATAAAAAAAAAATAAAATAAAATAAAATAATAAAATAAAATTAAAAAAAAAATAAAATAAAATAAATAAATTAAATTAAATTAAATTAAATTAAAAAAATAAAATAAGTTAAAATAAAAAAAAAATAAATAAATAAAATAAAATAAAATTTAATTAAATTAAATTAAAATAAATAAATTAAATAAAATTAAAAAATAAAATAAATAAATAAAATAAAATGAAATGAAATGAAATGGAATGTAATGAAATGAAATGAAATGGAATGAAATGAAATGAAATGAAATGAAATGAAATGAAATAAAATAAAATAAAATAAAATAAAATAAAATAAATAAATTAAAATAACAAAATAAAGTAAAGTAAAATCAAATATAATAAAATAAACTAAATAATATAAAATAATACAAAAATGGAGAAATTTTTTTTTCATAAGAATTGCAGCACATGCCATTAATAGATCATCATCATCCGACGATGACATGATGACCGTTCGTTACGAGCTCAAAACTAAACTGATGTTTGACGTGTTAATTTGAACGTTTGCGGGCAACACACGATTGAACATCACTAACACATATGCACTGTTTGACGCAATTATTTGATCGTCTCCAGGGCACTTTAGTCCACATGTATCTAATATAAGAATTTTCAAACTTCCGGTTGGCTTTATACCATGTAAATCGGTTAATATTTTACACCTTCTTAAGCAAACACATAATTTTCCATAGAACATAGTTTGGAATATGGTTGAATAGGTCCACAAATTATCTCAGTCTCCGGCATTTACCACATTTTTCAAATATTTCGCTCAAAATATGAGTTATGTTAGCGAAAATACGCGGAAATATGCTCCCGATCATAATTTAGTTTAATGATAAAGTACTTGGCCTAGCCCCATATCTCTAATATAATGAGTTTCGCCCCTGGTTGAAATTTTATATGTTTATCCAATATATTCATTTTTTTAGTTATATTAAGAAAGAAAGTGAAAGAGAAGATAAAAACTTACAGTCGAACATTTTTATATTATTAGAACTAGAGTTTGTAAGCAACAGTTTCTTTAAATTAAATATATACGTCTGTATATCAAAAATAGTGTCAGAAACCGTGACCTAGATGGCGCTGAAAGTATACTAACCTTTTTAACAAAAAAACGTGCATTATTTATGTTAAAAGCAAACCGTAAATAAGCTCCGCTACTTCTTCATTACTGACGTAGGCACCGCTCCAATACTTGGACCTACTTTATTTTAACCTAACCTTAAATTTGCATAATTTCAAATCTCTAAGGGAATGATTTATTGATACATTTTAGTGCGACATTTATACTCGAATAGGAAAGTGTGTTATTCTAAATAGTGTTTTTTAGTTCTATATTTACCAGGCGACTTGTTACACACTTCCAATCTTTGAATATCCGCATGCGCCCATAAATCTTCTTTTCTCCAACGTGTGCGTAGATGGCATAGTTAAGCGTGTATAAATACATATATTAGCATAGTAATGCGGGTATTTGAAATTACTTTCACATTCATTTGCATTGTTTACAAGACATTTTCGCATTTTGTCCCACTTACCGCTATTTCAGGAAGGTATTATTGCCACTTCAATTGTTGCACGCTTCCGCTTTATTTCAATTATGGCAATATAGAGCGTTGAAATTCGCATAAATAACACATTTTCACTTTCATAAACACACATTTACACACACACACACACACATATGCAATTGTTTTTTTGCCGCTTGTTTTTGTTTTATTGTCATAGCATACTACTTCCCTACGCTTGGCACGCGCTCGTTGCAATTTTATGGCATTCACTTTTGCACCTTCAGTTGTCGCTGCATTCCGCTTACTTACTTACTTACTTACTTACCTTCCTTTCCGCTGGCACTTCATTCAACCATATTTACTTGTACTCCACTGCAGTAGTGAGTCCTCATACACTCCAAGGGAGACAGAAATGCACTTGCGACAATTAAACTTACAACTTGTAAACGTCGCTGAGCATGTGTGTGCATGCAATGAGATTGCCTTTGTATTAGTGCGCTTATTGTAATGCTGTTTACGTGAGCGGGTTAATAAAGCGTACAAATAAATGTTTTATTACCATTCTGCCTGGCGTCTACATCGTGTGTCCCACCCATTTTATAGCCTACTATAAAGACATTACCTTCGCTTGCTGCCAACAATGGCTCAAATGACTGAAATGTAAGTAAAATGATTTTAATTACAGCAAAGCATTAATGCACGTAAGGAAATATGTACTTACCGCTCTTTTCTTCACTCTCTCTCTCTCTCTGTCTCGCTCATTTGTGCCATTTTTATTTCAAATTGTTAATTGCTACGAAATTTTATCTTCTCGTAATAAAAATGCAATAAATAAATGAGTTATTTGTATTGAAGGACTCATAGTGTTAAAGTGGTGTGGTGTGCAAAGGATTTTAACACTGTCTTAGAGCAAGATTTGTGTTGACTGATAGACGAGTTTTCGGCATTTAATTATCATAAAAATGAAATAAACCCAATAAAAGTAGTTTCTTTATTTCGCGAGCTCGTGTCAATTCAAGGCTTTGTGTGTAGACAAGAGTGTAGCAAGTAGAAACTAGATATAGATTTTGTTTCAGAGATGCGAGTTTGTCTGTATTTCGAAGGCGTCGAAGAACTGGTAGGTTGAAATGTTTGCTTTTGTTGGAATACAATAATGAAATCAGCATAACCTTTGCAGCCTTTCACATTGTTATCGCAGTATGAGTTATATGACCTCAAATAGGATTTGTCATATTTTGTGTTGTTGTAACATAATAAAACATAGTTTTGTGATAAATTGCTATCGATGCTTTCGAGTTAGTGAGTTTCGACTTCGTGTGGTGAGATCTAATTTAATATTCGTATATTTTGAATCCATTCTGACGTCTTTGATTGGTTTACATATTTCTTAATAGTGACCTCGTTTTATATATGCATGATCAAACCCACAATCAACTGACGTACTCCAACGGAATGATATTCGTTAGCTTTTTTTCCCTTTTCTGTCTCCCGCCTCATATTATATTTATGTTAAGATATGTTCAGCGACTCCAGAACAGTTATTACTCCTTGTTCGGTTTCGAGTTCACTGCCTTTTCCGTATCGCCATTTTGTGGGCAATCAGCCCAAGTGAAAAGTAAGGTAGAAAGAAAGCTCGTATGGACCCAGTAGTGTAAAATTGGATTTATAGACTGGGTGTTTCCTAGATTTCTAACGTCTTGCCATTTATCGGGATCATTTGACGAACACATCATATATTTCTTTCGAAAACTCTAAATTCTATATATATTAAATTAAATAAATTTTTGCTCGTTCGAAGGACTACTTTTTATTCATCGTCAATTTTTTTTATTTTTATACATCGCCTTTGTAAATAATACCTCCCAACGATATCCTACCTCTTCATTTAAAAAGATATATATCATAAATTTAAAAAAAAATTTAAGAATTCTAATTGAGATCCACAGTATTCTTGAGCACATTAAATCGAAATAAAAAGTCTGTTGTTGTAATACAATAAAAAAAATCGTAAACTTTACCCATGAAACTTGAGTGTTTGTCTTAAAGTTTTTCGGTAACCTTTTGCACCGAATATTTTTCATTCGTGTATTCAACCAATTTCATTTAAATACACCCACTTATGTAAGGATATATGTATGTATGTATGAATATGCCTGTGTGCAAATGTAACACGGAAGCGGTTATTAACATTAATAATATGTTTGCTACTATTGTTACAAAATGTCGAAAGGTTTAGTAGTGTGCTTTTGCAACTTTCTTAAATATACCAATACACACCCACACGATGCTTCATACATTTAGGAATATGTATGTATTATATAATCATATTTCCGCAATCGTTCACTTATGTGCTGATTTTCAGGCTTGATTGTAATCTCTCAGAAGTATATAGTGCATACGTACTTTCTATCTTATATAACTACATGTCAGCACACAAAAAGCTTCAAGAGCAGCGGTCATCAGGCGTGCGGAAGGAAGGTGGATGAAGTGTGATACAATTTCCTCGTGGGAATTAGTCAAAATGATTTGTTAGCATTTTGTTTGTTGGTCATTTCGTCGGTTTTATGTGCGCTACTTATGGCTACAAAAACCAAAAATATATTTCGTCATTATTATGTGCACATGAATACAATAGTAGAAAGCTCATAAATTTATAAATGTGTTGAGTGAGCAAATGATTGCGGGCACATGTGTTATTTTCGTTTTTGGAATATTAAAAATTTATTAGTGACAAAATTATTGCCTTTAAAGTATTTGTAGTGGAAAGTATGGTGTGAAATGCAATTGGCAAGGAAATGTGGAAAGCAAAATTAATTTTGCATGTGATAACTGATTTAATTTTAGTTGATTAATTTGAGAGAAATCTGAAATTATGTAGGTGGGAATAATAGGGTTGCCATATATGCTTTTGAAGTAAAACTAATGGGGAGATAAAAGCGCCGGTACGAATTCGAAAAGGCTTTAGATAATTTTAAGTTGAAAATGTTGTTTGAAAGGAGACTATATAGTACTACAAACTGAAGAGATAGAAGAAGCTTCGTATTGAAAAATATTAAAAAAATAGTTACCACTTATTTGAAAAATTATTTGTGAATTGAATTTAAAAAAAATGTAATATTACACTTTGATTTTCTAAACTTTTTCGAGAAAAATATCTAACGGAAATATAAATTATTAATAAATGAACAATTTAAGAAAAACGTTGCTTCATATATATTATTCTTCAACCGTCCATGTTTCTCCACTAAATAGAAAAAATAAATAAATTATATATAATTTGAAACCATTTTATTTTTCAATTATTCAACAATATTTTATTTCTTTAAAGTGTTTTGAATACACTTTGATATTGAATTTCCTCAAAATTTTAATTATCAAATAATTTTCAAAAGTTTGACGCATTTCAATTGCCATGACGTGCTCTACAATTAATATTTTCATTTTCTTCTTTGCGCTCGATGAACTGTACGTGCCAATAATCGATGAAATAATATGCCAATTCCAATAAAGTGCAGAAATAATTTGCGAAGAATTAAATTTTTATTTATATTGCTTAATAAATTTGGCAATAAAGAATTTCGCGGCCAATGCCACTAAACAAATAAGTAGCAGCAGACATGCCACTCAAATCAAGAAACACATACATACATATATATTATTTTATGTATATATATACATAAGTATTAATAAATGGCGAATGTGCATGCCTTAGTTTTATAATGGCACACAATTACAAATTAGAGTGTTTGCAAACAAAAAATAGCAACAAACACGTCAAACAAATTAGTGGCCAATAACAATAATGACAACAAAATGCGAGGCAGTCGTAGTTTTGAACGCAATTTTAAAACGTCAGGCGGCCACACGCTGCCCCACAACTAAGCACAAGCACAGGTCTCCACGACACTATAATGTATACACACATATATATACTGATTGGCGCTACAATGCTCACTAGCAATTGCCAATCCCTACACTCTCTCCCCTCCCCTCCTAACTGCATGGCATTCTCGCCTACTCTTATTAGCTGGGGAGCCATTCGACGCCGCGCGACTCGACTCGACTCGTCCAAAGTGTGTGCTGAAGTATCCAATGGATTTGTATATTTTGATCTCGGCGATTATTTATTTGCTATTTGATGTGATGATTTGTTTACTGTGCGGGTTGATATTTACTCGCTATCTATTGTGTATTGTTGTTGGCAGTTCATTGCGATTTTCCGGCATCGCTGCTCACGCAAGTGCTGCTTGATTAGCGGCAATTAATCACTTATATATTTGCTTTTTATTTAGCTTAATGACGGTGCAATTTGAGTTAATTTTTTCAGTTTTTTTTCTTTATTTTAACTCAAGAGTGAACGCTACTTCGCAATTTTAATTGAATTGAATTTAGCAAATGATTATTGTTTTATGGTGGGAGAAGCTCTTTTGATGTGCAAGTCATTTGAATGTGGATTTTAATAGATGAGATGGGTCATTAGATAGTAATGAACTGTAATAATAAAGGGACCAAGATGAAGAACTGTTATTTTTGGTCAGAATTATTATACTAAAGATTGGCTAATATGGGCTATAGAAAAAATATTTATAAATAAAAGCTGCTGCCCTAGTGTAGACCCCGACAAAATAAAGCGCCATTGCAGTAGCATAAAATCCCGAGATTGATAACCGATGGCTTAAAATATATATATATATTTTCAAGTTGAATTGAAAAATCTAATATAAGCTTTTGAATCTCAATATCGCAAAGTAAAGGCTTTTTAACGGAAGAAAGTACTATGAATCCACCGATTTCGGTCTCCAAGTCACTAATGCTTACTCACATTTAACTTGGAAAATAACGAGATTTTCATAAGAAATATTGCTTTAACGCTCCTTAAATACTCTTATTTGAGTTCTGAGAGCTTTAATCTTGTCTTGTGAATAAAATATTGATAGTCGCTTCTATAATATAGATGTGCTTGTGATCATACCAAGTTGGACTAGATATCAATTTAAAATTGAGAATAACCATTTTAACTCACCACCCACACCCAACTCCTGTTAAGTCCGTATCCACAATAATATAAATATATGTATATACATTCTATCAACTATCTACAGTTCTATTCCTTTGACCCTGATGTCTATCGTTTTGTTGTTGTTTTTTGTACCTCACAGTCCAACTCCAGCCAGCACAAAGTAATTAGCTATCACAGCGACCATTTGCGAATATTGCATGAAAATCGATTTACATGCTTCTTTTTTTTGCTTCGCTTCCTTTCATTTTATTGCCTGACCTTAACCCAAGAGCAAAAGGGACGTACAAGTATTTATGTGTATGATTACGTCGGTGATGGTGGTGTTGGAATGGTGGAACACCAAATTTGCATGTCAAAAGTCAGATCAGCGATGACCTTGCAAGTTTAAGCGCAACGTGCGCCAAAAAATACTACACCGATTACCAACAACAATTGGTATTCTTAACAAGAAATTACACGGCAGATGTGTGTGTATACATATGGGTGGAACATCTGTTTATGCGTTGAGCCAATCACTTGTGACCGCACACCAAGCTTAATAAAGCCGGCAGCGAAATTGGTTGGATTTTAGTTATTACTTTGACCCAATATCAAATATTTTAAGAGTTGAGAGCTAAACCTTCAGCGCTAGCAGCTTCAGTCTGATTTGGAAAAAGATATTTAAAGCTAAGGCTGCTTAGATATGTTATTCAAAAATATGGTTTAAATAACTTTCTAGAAAATATATTCGATCCTTTGGAACCACTGCGGAATCATTTCGACTTCTAGGTTAGATAAGGTCCAAGCATTAAACCGACCGTGAAAAATCTAGATCTAGTTCTATGTAGAGAATATTAATCAAATCCACGTGTGAAGTCCCCTTGTCCACTGGGTTACAGTTAATTTGCGGGCAACGGCATATATGCCAGCAGACAAATCACTATAAAACCATCATGGTCATGCATTTACTTAACTAGCTTTCGCTGCGAGTCGTGCTTTTTTTGGCAGCGTTACTGCCAATATAAAAATGTATTGTATTTTACAACAAACAGACTCGTCTACATGTATATTAGCACACATGGTTGCATCGCAGTGAAATGCATACATTACATGTGTTGCAGCTAGTTGAGCCAAGTGCTGCTGGCGGCCAAGTGTAACCGCAAGTTCAGAATAAATATTGGTCTAAAGCACACACACGGTGGGTGACATACAAACACACACGTGTAAAGGACGCAGTAAAAATATTGCCGCAAAGTGTAGTGTAAAGCGCAGTGGCGCAGCTGCATTTGCTTTCACACATACACAGACAAGTAGACAGACAAGGTCAGCGGCGCGATTGTCGAATTTTATTCGGTCACATGAAGTTATACCTTTATATTGTTACATAATTTGCATATACGGCAAGTGTATTTATATGTATGTGAGCGGGTGGGTTTACAGCTGGAAAATACTCCTTTGAATCGAGAAAGTTGGTCCACTCCGGGTATGGTGCTGTTGAGCTGGGTTTGAGTTTCGTATACTTGAAAAAAAAACTTATTTATCGAAAAGACCCAAATTTGGTCGAGGAAGGTAGTATCTAAAAGAAACGATTCTAGAAAATTTGGTTGATATAGCTGTAGTAGTTCACGAGATATGTAAAAAAACTTAATAAGGGGAGGCGCCACGTCCACTTACCCAAAAAATTACATCCAAACATGCCCCTTTCTAGTGCGATCTTTTGTACAAAATTTTTTACCTTTATTTATGGCTTAGTCATGGCACTTTATCTGTTTTCGGTTTTCGCCATTTTGTGGACGTTACAGTAGACCGATTTCGCCTATCTTCTTATGGTGTCAAGGAATATGTGTACCAAGTTTCATCAAGATATCTCAGTTTTTACTCAAGTTATCGGACCGACAGACAGACATTCGGATTTTGACTCGTCTCGACAACCTGATCATTTTGATATACATATATAACCCTATATCTAACTCGTTTAGTTTGATGACTTACAAACAACCGTTATGTGAACAAAACTATAATACTCTCTTTAGCAACTTTGTTGCGAGAGTTTGATAAATAATCCTAACAATTAATCAATCGATTGTTCTCAGAATAAGTTTGTGGCCTAATGTTGGACAAAACAGTTCGGAGACCATGACTGCTAAATCCGTTATGCTAGCTAGTGTATTTTAATGGTTCCCGACTCTCTAGCTAAAAACCATTATCCAATACGTTATCTGCTGATGGTAAAAGAAGTAGGGAAGGTCTTACATTATTAGAAAGAAAAGCTGACCTTAAGACACTAATAATAGGACTGGGGTAGAATTTTCACTGTTTCTGAATACCTCTTGATAGACCTCCTTATTAAGGTTCATGTTTATTATAGCTTCGAAAATCTTTCAGGCCAGCTCGGTTCTTAGATTTAATTATCTAATTTATTGGATCCTCCATTCATTCCGTAACGAATTCGATATCGATATAAAAAAGTTTTTGTTTACCACAAAGTGGATTGATTTCGAAATTAGCGACATCTACGAGCCGCGGATGAATTTTTCGATTATATCAAAAAATTTTTCGATCGAAACTGACTCAATGAGCACAACAGCTATAAAAATTTGGACCTTTTTGTTAAGAACACCAAAAATTAACAAATGATTTTATTAAAAATACATTATATAACCAATTATTCTTTTATAAAAAAAATTCAAATCCCTTTAAGCTATCAAATAGAAAAATTTAGACACTCTTCAAAATACGAGTATCTCAAAAAATGTGCTTACGTTAAGTAACCTTTCCACTTCAGCTAAAAGCACAAGAATAGCATCAAGAATCCGCACTCCAACACAACAACGAAGAGCACAAATATTTCACAGTCATTCAAGTGATTGACAGCGTTTGGCGCCGAAATGTATGCTACAGTAGAAAATTGAATCTCACACCACAATGTCAGGCAAATGATATGCACGTCGAAACAAGTAGTGACGGAAGCCAATGACCACCCACCACTTAATTACAAAAACAAAAAATGCCAAGTGTGCATAAAAAAAGCACACAAATAAGAACGAAATGAGAATAATAAAATTAATGGAACAAAAAGTTACCAATTGAACCGCTGCTGCATGAGGTGATTGCCACATTTCATGGCAAACCGGGCGAAGAGACACAAACGAAAACTCATCCGCAGTCGATGAGGCCACACACTCAGTAAAAACACACACCTACATTGATATATTTTTACTTGCCACATATAAGTATATACTGCTGTGCGCCTGTTTGTATGCTATGTGAGTGCGCAATTAAAAGTGAATTTCTCACGCTCATTGCTTCTGTGACATCCGATAAACAAGGCAAATTGGAACAGATTTCATCGTCGGTCCGGCCCGCCTGCCGTACACCAGCTTGCCTCGTGCTCGACTGCACGGCACCACCTCTTGCACTTGCGACAATTGCTCGGAGCGGGCAGCGCGTCTGGCATTTACGCGCCGAGTTCGACTTTCGTTGACTTTGTCCACCTTTGGCATCCGTTTAATCGTGGCGGACGACGGAAAAGTGGCAATTTTGTAATCTAGCATCAGCTGCAATGAAGCGCTACCACCAACACGCTCATATATTTATTGGTGTGTGTATGTATACGATTTTGCTCACTAGTAGTTGCATGGAGGTGTTCCAAATCTGTGCACTTCTGCCACGATACCTTCGAGTGTGTGGCATAAATGAAAATATTGACACATTTTTAAATTTATGATATCACTTGCGTAAGCCCAACCCTATGCATGTGTATGTGTGTGTCTGGTCTGCCTGTGTACTTGGTACATATTTAGTAAGCACTTCATTCAGGTGGACTGAAGTGCACTTGCTGAATGACTTAAACGTTATACTAGTGGATATTATGCAAATGGGTTGGATGGATTATCGATTGCTTTCAAGTTTGCTGGATTTTTTGTTTTGAATATATTTTATGAATTTAATTATTTTCCAATACCATTAAATATTTGAAGCTTCTCTTAGGTGATGCTTTTATAGAATGATGTGTCTTAGTAAAAAAAAATATGTTTCTGGAGAATAGGAAACCTATTGTGAAATTTTGGACAAACCCCAAATATGTATATATGTAGTGCTTTTTTCACCTCCATTTGACTTTATTCTGTATATATCGGTCGATGTTAATAAGGTGAACCTGTTTCCTTGACAATTATGTGATTTTGCATCAAAAATTTATGAAATCGATCCATATTTTGCTCTAGTTCTCGAATGCTTAATATAATGGTTGACTTTACTTCGAATATATTTATCAATATGTCTGTGTTTAGAGATTGAAATATATACTTTATTCAATAATTTAATTAATTCCTTCTATCCTATTTTACTTTCGTTTCAGGTCGTGCTTGTATTTATACTCAGCATTGCATCACTCATTATTTACTTCGTGGATGCATCTAGCGAAGACGTCGAAAGGTGTCAAAAATGGAGTAATAACATTACTCAACAAATCGATCTCGCATTCAATATATTTTTTATGGTTTACTTTTTTATACGAGTAAGTTTCTTATGTTCTTATATAATTGCATTATTCTTATATTTTCTTGTAACCCCCTACCCTTAGCCTTGTAACTTATTTTAACTTTTGACACAATCCCACGGAATTTCAATTAAATTTGATCTGAAAAAAATTTAGTTAAGTGGAATAAGAATAGCGTACCGCTAAAATCATTCACAATAAACATAAATACAAAGTAAACAATTGGTGTCTGCTTCGGTCTATAAGTTGAAAGCATAAGAACCCTCAAACCATGCTCTCGGACCTTCTGGGGAGTCACTACGGATGTGTGCCAAAGATGATCGCTTATGAGCGAGTGCTTCCTTTACACGGTCCAACTGTTTACGATACGGTCCGAATTTAGAGTTTGACCGTTGGGTAGGAACTCATAGCTCTGTACGCTCGGCTGGGTATTGGACCAAACGATATTATTCGGTAGTTTGACTCATAAGTTGAAATAGTGTATTCTTCAATTTTCGAAGTTAAATAGTAAGTCATAAAAGCGTTGACTGAAAAGTTTTATATTCCATTGAATTAAGACGAAAATGTAGAATATATCCATATTTCAAATTTTTAGTTTTTTTTCGAATATCAAATCCAAATATTTCAATTTTGGAGGCTAAATACGAATCGGAGAATACAATTTTTTTACATATAACTCAATCTCTTGGAAAAGATTAGTTTGGTCCAATACCCAAAAAAAGTAGGTTTTACTCTATATTGTAGTAGATAAATCCCTGCCAATTCCACTAAATCATAGCAAAATCTTTCTGACCGTCAATCCTGGCTTGGCCACCGTGACTCACCGCGAATGGACAATGACTGCTTTCGTTTGCGTTGACGTAAGTCACCAGTAACCGTCCGTTTCTGAAATACATCGACTTTTTTGCAATTCAACTACTTCCCTATACATCCAGTCAAATTTAAATGGTCCCCAATGTTTTCCTCCTGGGAAACCTAAATAGTTTTACATAATGATCCCTTTCGAAGAAAAACTGTAAAATGTAGCGTATTTACTCTTTGTTGGTGTACATCTTTGACTTGTGCTCAAACAATATTGAAACAAGCTATAACAAAACTCTCTGAAAAGTGTTTTTATGATGAAATCTTATCTTTCTAATATCATTAGCGTACCCAATCGCACCATCTATGACAAAATGTGTACCCTATATAATAACGGTCAAAGCTTTTCTGAGACTGAAGCACTTGAAATTAACATTCCAACAACTGTAATTAACATTATTTTTTATAAATAAGAATAATCTAAAAATCGTCTGCGTTTCTTTCAATACCTTCCCACACGTGTCAAACAAGAAAATATAACAAAAGAAAAAAAATACTCCGCAATCAATTGAGGACTCATAACCATGACCCAAATGTTGCCAAAAACTTTACTAATAATAACTTCTAATTTACACACCTCCCCTGCCTCCGCTGTTTATTTCACATATTTTTCTAATTATTTCTCATCGATTTTCTATTTACATATTTTCGTATTTTCTTTTGCATTTACAGTTCATAGCGGCGTCCGATAAACTTTGGTTTATGTTAGAAATGTACAGTTTTGTAGATTATTTTACAATACCCCCGTCCTTTGTATCAATATATTTAGATCGGACATGGATCGGTAAGCAAGATTTGCGCTAATGCATTGGCAATAAAACAACAAATGCAAATAAATTCCAAATTTGTATGTATGTAAATATTTAATTACTTTTTACTTTTTCTACTTCATGCCACACACACCAAAAACGCACACAACAACGGTACAACAACCTCTGTAAATTACTGCATCAAACTAAACATATTTTCACCCACCAACACACACATACACCCACATACAAATGCACCGCACACTCCTCTCTCTGTGTGTGTGTGTGTCGCGGCTGATCGAAATGGCTGTATGCAATGGATGTTACTCTGTAAACAATAACAACAACAACGAACTACTATTGGCTACTGAAAAAACAACAAACAAAAAATTGGGTTGTTGCATTGACCTTTCTCCTCTACGCCCGCGCAGGTCTTCGATTTCTTCGAGCGTTACGTCTCATGACCGTACCGGATATTTTACAATATTTAAACGTTCTAAAAACATCGAGCTCGATACGCTTGGCTCAACTAGTATCAATTTTTATATCTGTATGGTTAACAGCAGCGGGCATAATACATCTGGTATGTATCGATCCACATACATATAAATATCTAGCTATCTATCTAGTATCTATGTACACGTAAACTGTGCTAATTATTATTTGTGTCTGTTTGTTAGCGTCACTTTATGCGCTACTACTTCCATTCATGGGTCTTCTTCTATCGACATTTTTGTAAATATTTCCACATCTACATTATTGTTTTCATTTTCACGCTCTTATTGTTGTTTTTTTTTTTTTTGTTTTTTAATAACTAAATGGCCATCAAACGCTTTGAGCAGCTGCCCGTTAAAGCCAGAGAAATTTTTTTATATGTTTGACAGTGCGTCTGTGGTTGCCATACCCCCAAGTGTGCAACTTGTCGAGCGCACTGTCTAAGGCACTGCTCATTGTGTTGATGGTCAGCGAAAAGCATAAGAAGAAACCACAAATATTTGCATAAATAATAAAAAATGAAAATTAATAGTCCAATAGTATAAATCGTCAAAGTTGTAGTGGTGTGCCGTGCACTGAAATTGAAAGAGTTCTGAAAGAACAACACATCGCGGTTGTCACCACTACAGCTGCACCTTTGCACTTTGCCGCATACCATAGATACAAATGTATTTATGTTATGAGATGTATGTAGATAAATCACTTAGTTACACGTTATACAATAGTAATGTCACGCAAATACATGCATTACGTAATTGAAATTATAAAAAAAGTGAAATTTTAATTTTATTTGGCGCTTAATTGAATTTGCAGAATTACTAATTAGCATTGGTAGTAAAATTTAGCAAAAAAATAATAATTTTCAAAATTTAGTTAAATTACTAAAAAACGTATGGCTTGACATTACGGCTGGCAATTGGGCTTATCATTTGAATGCAGCACACGAAATGGCAATATTATAATTTTTATAAAGGTGGCAGCGCGGATTAAAATTTTTTCTTAAATCACTTTTCATAAATAGTAAAAAAAACAATATCATGGATGTTGATGAAATTATAGCAGGAAATATAACTAGATTGGGGGTTAATCAAACTTGAAAACTCCAGTAGTTTTCTAGACCACAGTGAATGAGATATATTTGTAGAACACATAAAGTTTAGAAAATAATTTTCTTAGATATTTTTGAAAAAAAAAAAAAAATCTTAAATATCTTAAGGGAGCCCGGTCACTTAATTCAATATGATACTCTCTTAGAATATTCTCAATAAATATAATCGTTATTCACCCATACAATGGTAACGTATAATTCATTTATTTTTTTGAATTCGATGAGGTAGTTCAAAAACAGAGATTCTCTTTACAAATAATGAAGAAATGATTTTATAATTTTACAAAATATTTGCCGAATTTTCTTCATACTTTTGAATCAAGTTTCAAAAGACCTCAGTCCACGACACGAATTTCTGAAACATGAATTATTAATGCCTCAACCAAACTTCGATGAATTCGTCGGTCTGATTATATTCGAGAATGAAATTGTCATATACATATTTATTTCAAAATACCATAAGTATTTCTAAAAGCTGAACAAGAAAAAACGTTAACTTCGGCTGTACCGAAGCTAATATACCCTTCACAGGTGCATTTCTTTTAGTAACTATGTGTTTAAGCAAATCTGAAGACTTAAGAAAAAGTAGGAAAAAAAAATTAACTAATTCTTTTTAGCCGGGTTATTTGTTTGAAACATTAAGGTTATATAGTTAACCAATCTTAACAATTTCTTCGGAGATTATATTATTACCTTAAGCAGTAATCCATGTCAAATTTCGTGAAGATACCACGTCAAATGCGAAAATTTTCCATACAAGCCATTGATTCCGATCGTTCGGTTTGTATGGCAGCTATATGCTATAGTGAACCGATCTGAACAATTTTTTCGGAGATTAAATTATTTCTATGAACAATACTTCACACCGAATTTCGTGAAGATATATAGTAAAATGCGGAAGTTTTCCATACAAACCATTGATTCCGATCGTTCACTTTGTATGTCAGCTATATGATATAGTGGTCCGATATTGGCAGTTCCGACAAATGAGCAGCTTCTTGAAGAGAAAATAACATCTGCAAAATTCCAAAACGATATCTTAAAAACTGAAGGACTAGTTCGTATATATACAGACAGACAGACGGACATGGCTAAATCGACTCAGTTCAACATACTGATCATTTTTATATATACTTTAGGGCCTCCGACGCTTCCTTCTGGGTGTTACAAATTTCGTGACAAACTTAATATACCCTGTTCGGGGTATAAAAATAAAGTGATGTTTGTCTAAACCCATAACATAACTGCTGTCTTCAGAATCCGACTTTAGTTATAGAGTCGTGAGATTTAAATGAATTCAAAGCTAACTGAGTTTTTTTTCTCAAAAATCCTCGATCATTAAACATATTGCTATAGATATGTATATTTTGGATTCAAAATAATTCTATGTTAAAATCTTTAGTTTTGTCTGTCTTCAAAAAAAAGTCGGAATTGCTATATATGAATCCAATAAATAAATTTCTACAATATTAAAGTTACTGAAATTTCGGGATTGAAAATTACCGCATTAAGTAAATCTAGATTCTATAAATAGCTAATTCAGGTATTTCAAAGTTTACTTTGCAATCGTGTAAGCGTAGTACACTTGAGACTAGTTCGGTTGCCATCCGTAATGCCTTGGCCACTAAATGTATTTGCGTTTTCATACAATTTATCTACATATATTATGATTTTACGTTTTGTTTTTTGTTTTCGTGTTTTCTTCAATTGCTGCATTTATTTAAAATTTAGCTGGAGAACTCTGGCGATCCGCTGGATTTTAATAATGCTCATCGATTATCCTATTGGACCTGTGTCTATTTCCTAATTGTGACCATGTCAACGGTAGGATATGGTGACGTTTACTGTGAGACTGTATTGGGAAGAACCTTCCTTGTGTTCTTTCTACTCGTCGGCTTGGTAAGTTGTAATTTACATAAACACACATACACATATACACTGTGAAAATTTAATTGGAATTAATTGAAAACAAAAAATAATAATAACGAAATTTTTTAAAAAGTGTTTAAAAGAAATAAATTTGTGTGAAAAGAAAACAAAAAAATTAAATTAAAACTAACAACAAAAACATCGAAAGTTAGTTTATAGAACTGCGTAAAGGTTGTGCCTGATTTGATATGAAGGCACAAAATGTGAATTGAAAGTAAAATATTGAAAAATATCAAAAGTGTCAGCACATAAACGATTATGAGGTAATACTTTAGCGCAACAACAATTTCACAGTCCACCATTTATAAAATTATATAAGACTTAAGAATGTTACCCTGCTTTCTTCCCACAAGACAAGCGCCAAAGCGTATATTATTTAGTGGCCTTTGAGAAGTTTTTATATTAAGCTTTTTTAAGTGAAGCTTTTTCTAGGTAAACCCCAACATGCCAGCGCTTTGGTAGCAGTGAGCTCTCTCTCTCGTTATGGCCGTTTGTTTGTTTTGTTTGTTGGTTAGCATGGCAGCAGCAGATTATTGAATGATTTACGAATTACCCAATTTAAAATCCACCAAAAAGTTCCTATCCATGAAGAATGTAAAAATTGGTCTAAAATATAAAAAAAAAAAAACAAAAAATTGTTATGAAAATGCAATAGTAGTGGTGTGAATGGAAGTTTTTTGACCAAACTAAAATTATATTTTCTGAAATCAATATTTATAAAGCTTTAAAATCGCTTTACCCTAAAAAATATTTTTAAAAATATTTAGACAGTATTTAGTACTAAATTAGTGTGTAACGGTAATAATTTGTTTGAAGTTTTAAAATTTGCATTTTTACCAACAATAGCGTTCCCAACTCATGTCCTTTAGTTTATTTTTACAACAACCAAAGCGTCTCCACAATAATAATAATAATAATATAGAAGTAAATGAAGGCACTAAATTTCTATATATTTTTTTGAAATTTTTTTCTAAAAATATTTTAGCATTTAATTTGTTTCTAATACTGTTATTTTTTGCGAAGTATTATTCATACAAATAGTTAAATAAGCTTACAACTACTAGGAAGTTGTATGTAACAACAATTAGCGTTATAGCAACTTTTAATCAGTCACTAATATAGCGAAAGCTTCTTGAACTTTCAAATCCGTCACTAACTCGATTTTAGTGTCATTTATTCACACATTTTTTTAGCTTATTGAAATCTACTTTTTCCAAATTTGTATATGAGACAAGCATACACATAATTTATGCACAGGTTCTTTTTTTCTTTGTTAAACCATGCTTCACCACTCCCCCTCCCCTTCTCTTCTATTTCATGCTTAAACATTTGACTTGAAATAAAAAATAAAAAAAAATTCAAAATTTTTACAACCGAAATTATATGAAAAATTGTTGTTTACATTTAAGCTTAATTCAATTTTGCTTTTGTAGTTGTTAAACCAATTAAATATAATATTTTTATAAACGCTTTTAAGGCATGCAATTTGATTTTATTTATTTTTTTTTGTTCAAAAATTAAGACACATTTTATATAGTTAGCAAGAAATCGCTCATGCACAATTCTATAAGAACTTTTGCTCAAAAGCAGAACAAAAATCAAAAACAAATAGAAAAAAAATATAAATTTTAGCTCACCGGTTCACTATGCATTTAACCTAATTTATTCGAACCAGTAGTTGCCGCTGGTTATGATTATGTACGGAGCTTTTTTAGATGAATTTTTTTTTTGGAAGTATAAAATCGATATCAAATAAATCGCAAAAAAAAATAAAAAAAAAATATTTTTGAATTAATTATGTTTAATTTTAAACAAATAATTTATTAATTACTTCCTAATTGCATATTGACAAATTTACAAGAAATTTTCAAATCCTTAGAAAACCCTACAAAAAAGCCACTTTGTTACTTTTTGAGCAAAAGTGCTAAAACATGATGAGCATAAAATAACACAAGCTTAAGAAAAAATATTTATACAGCAAGCAGATAGTTAAATAAAATACAAAATAAGGAAGTGAACTACACAATACGCCGTTATGAAAACAATGAAGGGGTTTCAATTTAAAACTAATTACCAATTAAGCGACTCAACTTTAAAAATATTTTCATTTATTCTCAACTATTTATATATAGTACATACCCAAGCACATACTCATTCATATTTAACGTGTACACATATAAATATATCATATGAAATTCTAGGCAATGTTTGCCAGCAGTATACCGGAAATAATAGAGCTCGTTGGTAGTGGCAATAAATATGGCGGTGAACTGAAAAGAGAACACGGAAAGAGGTAGTCTAAAAAAAACAAAGAAAATCAAACTGTGTACAATACTCATATTGATAAATAAATTAAATGCAATGAAAAGTACAAATAAATATGTATACTAAATATTATGATACTCACGTACATACAACATAAATATATACTATATTTACATACTCGTACATAGTGAATTTCAACCAGAAAAAAAACAGATATTACTAGTTAAAGATAATTTATAAATACTTAACTTTTATATATTGCTATGACTACTTGACTTTCATATTAACTAATTTCTTTCTTTCGCTAAAAGTAACATATAGAATTTTAAATGTATAGCCATATAGGTTTTCATTTATGTACCATATGTGCAGTTTTAATTGAATTTTTTACTGCCAAAGCTGTAAAAGACTGCTATTATTATGTTTATTTTATTCAATTTTTTTATAGTAAGGTCTTTATTAAATATTAGTTACTTTAATTATTGAATACTTATAATTTATATTAATAGCTCAATTTATTTTACTGTAGTTATGTATGACTATTTTTAAATTATTTATTATATTTTTCGTTTAATCATATCCTATATGTAGGCAACAGTTTATTACTGCATAAGTTGCCTACACCTAGGCCCAACCAAACAAATAGTATTTTTCTATATACGCCCTTATAGCCTTTTCGCACCGCCAAATAAATTTAATATATTAACCCTTAATGTATTATATTATGTATCCTTATGGAGACTTCGTTAAGTCACCGTTAACTGAGAATAAACTTCTGAAAGCTGTGGTAATTTTTAAATAACCATAAGCATTTATGACACCTACTGTGAGTAAACCAAATTGTAATACAGATTAATTTGACTGAATTACGAAGCCCCAATTGCCTTAAATTGGATGTACCATATATGGTAAACCATGCATTTAAGAATTAAGATTATAATTGAGAAACCAGTGTTTGCCTTTCGCACAGCCGGCTACTCGATTGAATGTTCTTAAGAAGTTGGTAAATTTCAGAAGCTGTTTTATCAGAGCTGAGTCCGCAGAGTCCGCAGAGCTGCATTCCGGCTTCAACTCGATTTGTATTCGATTAAAAATTAATGTAGTAAAATACAAAATGTCAAATCGATCTAAATCAGCTTTTAATCAACCTAGGACGGTTAATTGATCGATTAACTCCTGTACGAAAAGGCTATTACCATACCACCACGTCTAATAAAAAGTTTTATTTTATGATTTTCAACAACATAAACTCTGAATAAATTTTTTTTGTGTGAAATAATTAATAGGGTGTGTCCAAAATTATTGAAAAAAAAAAAATATTTTAAACTTGTCTGAAAACCTATCAAATTGATCTAAAATTGTATTAATTTATTATTACATTAAACTTCTGTGCTTTATGTATTTCTAAGATGAAGAAAAAAATATTATTTCTCAAATAGGTTTTATAGCAAAAAAGAGGAAAAAATATAATGATCAAGCCTATAAATTCAATGAAGCAGTCTTTTACAGCTAAAACACAAATAATTAAAGTTGAATTTAATAAGCAAGTGTGCATAGTGTATTATCTATTTAAAATAATTATTTAAATTATTTTATAATATTTTTCTTAATAATTAGCTGCATGAAAATGCATTTCTTTAATTATATTTTTTAATTATATATTGCAGATAAATTAATATAATTTTTTTAAACACACACTATAATTTAGCTAAATAAATTCCACTTTAATTTTAATGATTAGGTATACTTTTTTATATTAAAATATTTACAAAAACACGCTTAATTAATTTATAAATATTTTTATTTTTAAATACAATAAATAAGCAAAACGCGTTAACACTCTTCGCTTCTATCTCCCTCTGTGCTAATTGACACTGAATATATAACGCTGCCTATACATAAATAAATATATATGTAAATTCATAAATTATGATTAAGCGTCTCTCCCTCGACTATTTGTACGCTTAGCAAGCAGCTCTAATGTAAAAAAGCCAACGCTTTAATTGTCAATTTATTAAAACTCAAATTTCGCGAAAATTTTTTTAAGCCACATATTTTTGTGTAACGATTAGTCTGTTACCCTTTTGTTTTATTTTACGACCACTATACTTTACATATTTGTATATGTTTTATTAACAGTTATGCTTTTAACACACCACCAACAAATTTGTTCACAAACATAACAATTATTGAAAAATAAAAATAAAAATATTTGTCTAAAAAGCAGTGAGTCCCATATGAAGTTGTAATATCCACCATTAAAATACATACACCGTTATATAATCAGTAATTAAATGTTAAACATTAAAGTTCATTGAAAACGTTTAAGTAATCCCATTTTCTAGTTCACAACTGTTCTACGTATTTAATAAAATTTTTCTTAGAGTTTCAGTATTCTACATATATTAGTAGCTCATATCCAAGTTACAGTTCTTTTGTTGTTGTATTGTACACTTCACACTTCAGTTTATGCGCCATTGCCTCGACCTCATTCAACACATTGGCTCATTAGCCAATGCTAAATCACCTTTTATGTTTACCATTATGTTTAGTTACAGTATCGTATTCTATACACAGTTATGTTAAGGTTATTTTTGTGTATTTTTTTAAATAGTACAATAGTACATAGTGGTTTGTTCTCTTAACTATAATGAATAAAACAAATAAGTAAGTTTAGCATACTATTACGAGAAATGTATTTACCCGGTTTCTTGGCATCATCACATGTAATTTTGAGAACCGTTATATTGTCATTGGTTTTGTTTTTACTTGGAACTCGTTATTAGTTACAGTTTGTGAGTTATTCGTTTACACTGAGTGTGCTAGATTTATATATTTTTGAAAACAGATTCACACTCTCATATGTTAAGGTATAAATATAGGAACGTTTAGCATATATACGCGATGTTGCCGAGTGTTTAAATCAATATTTTAACTTGATAGGATTATAATTGTTGCATTCCTTGAAAATGAGTTCCTTCTTTAGATTTAAAGCTGAAAGGAGTTGTGAAATTAGTTATCTTAAAAATCCCAAATTACAAAGATTTTACAGCATAATTACTATATTCAGTTGTATACAGGTGTACAAATATACAAACTGCCTAAACTTCAAAGGTACAATGGTTCAAGAAAAGGTCGCTCTGAATCAATCCATTGCAGTATTCTTATTGCCCTATTTCTTTACCATTTAAATGGATGAAGCAAAATATGTTTAACATATATATTCTTTGTTCTCAGTTGATTTTCAACCCATATGAAACCCGCTGGTATCAATCAATTTCATACCATTGAAGAGTTCATTCATATATTTACTTCTACAAATTTAAATAAATTTATGTGCGTTTTAAAAATATGTACATAGATGTCATCTGATTCTCCTATCTTATTCAGTGTAGTCGTATATATTAACTAGAAATATTAATCTCGAAAATTTTAATGTGAGCATCATCAAATGATTTTCTCCTTGATGAAATATAATTTAAGGTTTTTTGTCGTTCTGACGTTGATTGGCAAATCACATAGAGCTTATTCCATCGACCTATCATGCCTATCGAAATTATTAATAATAGTTCGTATAACATTTTCGAATCACACGTCTTTAAAAAACTTATTTAACAACTACTATATAAAGAGTTAATGTAAGACCTTCAGAAAATGCACTCGGTAACACGCAGTAAATAAAATTATTACAACATATCGTTTGAGTATACTTTACGTATGAGTGTATATATAGGTGTTACTTGAAACATACTCGCAAGAACATATTAGCTATTTATCTAGTATTATTGCCACATTTTTATAAATAATCTAAGTGATATCATATTCATGGTCACGCATCAATTACCACAAAGAAAAAATCAAAATAATTAAGAGATAATAGTGACAATACAAAATTAAATGTTTTGTCATAGCATTAATAATCAAAAAATTATTTTTAAATACTCAAATCCTTCAAGTTTATTTGTGAGAACCATTCTACTTCCTTTAGTGTTTCCTCAACATTACAAAGTGTATAAAAAAAATAAGAAAATCTAAGTAAAGAGGTTCAGTTTTCTTAATGGCCGATTTCATAATTTAAATAAACTACAACAACAACTTAATATACAAATACTTACAGAATCAGAATGAGATAAGTACATAGTAAATATATTTTCTTAGCCTTGTAATCTATAGTAATAGGAAAACATATTTCAATACATCTACAATTGAATATAGAATTACTAATTACAACTGATTTATAAATGAAAGAGAAACTCAAAATAGAAAACCACAGAGAACCAAAAATACATACATATATTTTTTTATAATATTATAGCTATAAGTAGAATACATATTTTTAGATTTTCTACAATTTCAATCAACTACCGCCGTAACTAACAATTTTTTTTTATTTTTACTTTAATTTTTAATTCTTATTTTTTTGTACTACATTCGGCACACTTTCGACTCATTACATTAATATGCAATATTTTTCGATTGATTTTTGGAACGCACTTAATCACATCCTTCACACTTTCTTTATACTGCGCTCTCTCGTTCATCTACTACTATTACGCGCTATAGTGTCTATCTCTCCCCCAAATATGCCTTTTCAGCTACATACATGTACTTTGTAAATAACTCAAGTATTCTTTATTAAAATTTAATAATAAATGCACTTGTTGAGAAAGTTATAGATTTTTGAAGATAATCGTAAGTATTTGCAATAGCTGAGCAAAACAAAAAAACCAAAAGCGAGTTTGTTTCTTTAGTCTTTTGAACAGTACGTACTGTTGCACACCTAAATTGAAACTGCTTAGGGTTTTCATTGATAAGCTTAGCATTAAAGTAAATAGGCGCATTTCACAGTAATTACTACACTCGTAAATAATAATAAAATGTATATATATTTATAATAAAAATTTTGTAAAATAAATTCACTACTACAACCACGTTCTAGCGGCGCCTCTTTAGCGTATAAAAAAGTAAAAAATTTCATATTAATTACAGCGTAAAAAGTATTTGAAGTGAATTCCATTTTTTTCCAATTTTGTATTTCTCATACTTTTTTGCCTTCTCTACTCAGTAAATAGTAAAAAAAAATATTTATTCCATTAAATTTCTACAGGACTACCACTAGTAATGAGTCTTTTATTTAAATATGTAGCAGTAAAAAATCTAAAAAATAAAAATAATAACAATCGTGTTGGTGTGTGTGTGAAATGTGCGCAATTGCTGTGTGTATGTGCGTAAATAGGTTTATTGTGTATATAAGCCACGCTGCCCAAAATTGACTGCGGCGTCCATCGAAGAAAGCACACAAATTAAAGTGTACATATATATAAAACAAATATATGTGCTACAACAAGAATAAAAGACAAAAGTAAATAGCATACGCGTCGAAAACTGCGAGAGATGGTGAAGAAAAATTAAAAAAATAAAAATAAAATAATTTTTTTAAACTTGCAGAATTTGTATAAAATTAATAATATATACAACAACAATATTTTTTTTTGCTCTGTACAACCTCCCCCCCGCTCCCGTGTATATTTGTACATAATTATATAAATTTATATAAATGTATATGTGTGTTAACTTTAGGCTGTGTTCGCTAGTTGGATACCAGAAATCACTGAACTGGCAGCGCAAAGAAGCAAATATGGTGGAACATATAGCAAGGATCCTAGAAAAAGGTACACCAACCACTGCGTTGTACCACTGTAGCGTTAAACTATACCTACATACATAATACATACTATATACTATGCAACAATTACTACCCACATACAAAAACAACAACAAAAAAAGCATAATAAGAACCAAACAAATTATACAATATTACTTATTTAGTATGATAAGTGATTAAGTAAGCATTCAAACTAAACTTAAAAAAAAAAAAATTGAAAAATTCATTTGACTCACTCGATTTGAATTTTAACGCATAAACTGAACAATCCCAAAATACAAGATATATATATATATTCAATTCAATTAGCTTACTAAATTTAGTGAATCTTTTTTATGAATTTTTAGTACACATATTTTTACGAAAATATTTTAATTTTTTTAATTTATTTTTAATTTTCATTTGCTTTATATTTTGTACACTTTTGATTTCTTTCTCTTTCGCTGAAACACTTGAGATTTGTATTTTCCACACTGCAGGCAATGCAAGTCTCTTCAAATGCAAACTCAAGTTGCAACAATAATCGCAAATGCAAACAAATTTGTTTATAAAAAAAATTAAAAAAAATATATTTTTATTAATTATAAAACAAAGCAATTACAAAACCTTTGTACAGCCTTGTGCGCATAATTGTGAACCAACAACATTTCTTCTAAAAAATGTGCTTACCCAAATCCAACGCAAAAAAATATTTTTTTTATCTATTTTCCAATTTCTTTAAACTGCAGTGAAATTTATAAGAAAAAACACAACAGTAACAGAAAAGAGTAAATAAATGAAAATTAGTTAGAAAAGTACCAACCAGCGTTGAACAGAAAAGCATTGGTTTCTTGGCGGCATGTGTTTCTAATACTTTCTTTATGTGTTTAGCTTTACATTTATATATACATATATTTTCCACTCCACTCTCCACATAACGACTTTTGTAGTAGCAAAGCGAGGCGATAACCATTTTGCTAGACTAAGAACTGTTTTTGAAAGGCATATCAGCGTTAGTGTGAACACTTGCAACCCAAAAAAAAATTATAAAAAAAAAACAAATTTTATTAAATAAATAATTTTTAAATGTGTATAATTTTGAAAAAGAAAAATTAGTTACAGAAAATATTATACAAAAATACAACACGCAAACTGAAAAGCTTTTGTAAAGCAATTATTTTTTTAATCTTAACATTTTTGCTTAAAGCTTTACATACATACATTTATATACATAAGAACTTAATTTATTTTATAAGGCGTAAAAAACATAAAAAAAATCTATTTTGTAAATTCTTTTTTTGGATTTTTTCCTTTTTTAATTTTAAATAATTTTTTTCTTGTTCTTTACTGTAAACGCGCTCACTTATTCAAATTTACACTGGCATTTGCTTGTTAGGTGTCCATTATATTTGTACCCAACATGCATTATCCTACACTCGCTTTATAAAGGCAAAATGATTTTATATTGCTTTTTTATACTCCACATAATATATGAGTTTGAATATAAAATTTTTTAAATTTTTCGTTGATTTTTTTTTATCATTTTATCATTCATAACACCGCAAAATCGATTTTTTCTGGGTTTTGGACCAAATGATTTTTCCGGGAGATTGATAAGTGAAAAAATTGGATTCTCCGATGATCGAAGTTTGCCTCCAGTATCGAAATACTTGGTTTGGAAATCGGAGAATGCAATTTTTTTACTTATTTCTCAATTTCATGCAAAAAAATCAGTTTGTTCAAATACCCAGCCGAGTGTTGTACAGATAAATAATTATAATGTGGATGGGCGCTCACTATTGGGGTTATTGTTAAACGCGTTGCATGGTTTTTTTTTATTTTATTTTTTGGCAAAATATGTTTTACACTCACTGCTTTCCTTTTAAATCCAAATAAAAAATTGCAAAATATAACAAAGCTTTCAACCTCCACGCCAACAAATCTTTTTCTCGCATGAGAAAGCTAAGCCCCACCAAAATACAAATTCGAAAATTACTCGCTATGTTCTAGAACCGGATGTGCATTGTTTGTAACTTTTTGTAGGTAACAAATTAGGAGAAAAGTTTGCCGTCTTTGTCAAGCTGATAGATCACTGAGCCTAGAAGCAATGTCAATATTAAACACTTGACACAAAATCTCTCAAATAAATTCATAGTTTGCAATGGAATTCGATTTAGTGAAAGTTATTGAATAAATAATCATTTGATCCAAGCCTAATTTTTTAGTAAATTTTATTAAACTTTGAATAAGGATACTCTGAATTTGAAAAAAATAATATATATTGCTTTTGTATTATTATTATATTTTTTTTTTTTTTTTTGGAATTTATTATTCCTACCCTAACTAAGCAAATATGTCAAAAACCGTAAGGTTTTCCATTACATGTATTTTATTTAAAAAACATTGCAGGAGTACTTACATATTAAATAGAGATTTCCATAGAGGAATACCTGTATTTTGTTATGTACACCAATATATAGTATATATACCTATAGTTATCCTGTGGTTATATAAACTTTAATATTTCCTTATACTAAAGTAACGCCTCTCGTCTATACTTACAACTTACACTCTTTACCAAAAAAGCTTACAGCAAAGTCTACACCGATATCTAAAAGTATTGCAATGAGAACGCAGCGAGAAAGAAAGAAATCAAAACTCTATTAAAGCTTCAGTAAAAAACCAAAATATTGCAGTTTTAAAAATACATTAATGAGATAATATTTATAGCGTTCATGAAAATACAATATATTTTTTTCTTTAATTTCATTTTTTTTTTCTTAAAAACTAATTGCTTGCATTTCAGTTTGTTACGGTTTTATTTGAATTTTAAACGCTGTGCTATCCGATTTTATATATACTCCCTTTAAGTTGCTTACTGTTTTTTTTTTTGGAAATGTGAAAATATTTGTTTGATTTTATTAAGTATTTTGCCCCAACTCACAATTCCTTGAGTATAAGTACAACAATTTCACAAGTTTTTTATAGTTTGATGATGCTGTAGCTTTGCATTCTATTTACTTAACGCAGTCGTATTACACCGTTGCAGTATATACTTACATATTTTTAGCAATAATTTATAACGTATATATTTTTCTTGTAAATTAATAATAGAACAAAGCAAAAAACAAAAACAAAAACAAAAACAAAAAAATAGTGTACAAATTATTATTGATAAAATATTTTTAATGAGTTCAATTTTATTGCTTGCACCGTTCGTTCATTCGTTCGTTCTCGTTCGTTCGTTCGTTCGCTCGTACTGTATGCCGCAGCCACGCATAGAAAAGTCAGGTGAAAAAAATTGAAATTATTTTTATAAAACTCACAATGTAATACGTACAAAAAACAACAACAACAACAACATGCTGATGAAATATTACGATTTGTTTTTTTTACCACTGTCTTTAGCTCAGATTTCAAGTAATTATGCCACATCATAAAATATCATCATTAAAATAACCTTTTATATCCCGAAAATCCCAAAAATATTCCTGCTCAATTTATATCGCCAAAAACTTCATCTATTAGTTAATTGTTTTCTACAATTATTCACAATATATATATTCTTATATTTGTCTAGGTCATTAAAAGCAATCATTTTAGCCCAGCGCACACTCACCCATAAGTATAGTGCACATTGTATTAGTTGTTTTTGTCATTCTGCCACAGTAAACTGTCAATGTCGATAGGGTAATGATATTTTTAAAAAACTATAATAGCTTAGAGTTTTTAGTTTCTTGTGGTCCAAGAAATATACTATATACAGTTATAAATAGTGTTGGTTAATATTTTTTTGTATAAACATATATTGGTAGGTGATTAATCCTTTTAGCTTCGTACAAACTTATGCTGAATTTCAAGTTAGCAGTAATAAACATATATTTCTGTTAGGTTTTAGGTTTAAGAACAGTATGTTTTAACAGCCACAATGTTTTTTTTTTCGAAACCCTTGTAAATATGTTTATATTAAAATATACTCACAATTGTATACATTTTTAGTACTTTGAATAGTTGAAAAATTTTGTTAGCTCTATTATAAACACATCCCCCCAAGAAATCAACGCCTCTGTGCAAGATTCTTAGCCATTAGCATAACGAAAAATCTTTAAAGAAATTCACACTGTTACGAATTTACCATATATTTTATTGACTTGTAACTCTGAAAACTGTTGGATTTACTTACTTACTCGTTTATGTAGGTACAATAAATCACAATAATTCCGTTGTTGAGTTCAATTTTACTTGGAACTTTCATTTTCATTCGAAACTTATAATTAAGCAATTTTATGATTATGATTATTATTTTGTTATGTTAGCGTTACACAACAACAACTCATATTAAATTATATGCCGATGTATGTAAATAATACACATAATGTTTTCAATTCTTATAAATTATAAAGCTGTCTGAAGAAGAAGTTAAAAATTCACTTACTGCGTTGCTTTGAAGGGCAAATCTTTGATACCAGGTGATATTTGTTTTTACTGGTCAACTGTCATCGTATAAATCAATGTAAAAACAATGCCAAGCAATGTGTACAATGTTGAAATGATGTGCTTAATATAATTAATTATATTTTTTATTTTGATACATATTCAATATCTATTTTAATATTTCCCATTCAAGAACAAAAAATTGAATTAAAAATAGTTTACAAATTTCATAAAATAGCATTTTCATACAATTTCACAATCTATTTTGAACATATCCGTTCGTTTTATAACAAAATGTTATTAATTTAAATAATCTTCTGCGTTATAGCCTTTTCGCACAGCTAAATAAATATAATACATTAAGTTTATAATTGAGAAACCAGTTGTGTTTTCGCACAGTCGTCTATTCGATTATCGAACGGCTGTTATACATTATTGTTTTTGCTATTCATATGGTAAGCTCCATCAGCTGATTTTATTAATAAATACAGCAAAATTTAGGGCATGGGCAATAACACGCAGATTTGCATTCCATTTCGAACTCGATTTATATTCAATCAAAATTAATGTAGTAAAATATGATTTTCCTTTTGTATGATAAATTGATCTCAATCAGCGCTTTAATCGAGCAAAGGCCTGTTAATTGAACAATTAACTCCTATGTAAAAAAGCTATTATATTCATCACCGACTTAATTGTTGTTGTTGATAAAATATCGGTGAACCAGTCTTATTTTCTTAAAAATAATTTACTTAATTGAAATATTTGTTGTTTAAAGCTTTTGATGTCATTTTTACATTTATTTTTTTTATAAAAAATTAATTTGAAACAACAATTCAACAGACATCTGTACACATTGCTATTTCTCAAGACCCATAATATATTATATAATTAATTAATCATAAAAAATCTGCAAATTAGCTAGGGACTAAGAGCGCTGCCAGTAGTACTGGGTTCCATATGTCAAACGTTTACAAAACCAGCAAGAAAAATGTTACCAATAAAATATTAAAAAAAAAACGCATAAAAAATTAAATTTTGTTTTCAGCGTCCAGCGTTAAAACAAAACTAACAATAAATTCCAAAAAAAAAAATTAATGAAAAAAATTAATTTTATTCAAACTCTTCACTATCAATTCATTTCTCACACTGAACACAGGCGATTTTTGCAAGTTGTATACCTGAGATAATAGACTTGATTGGAACAAGAGCCAAATATGGGGGCACGTTAAAAAATGAAAAGGGTCGAAGGTGAGAAAAATTTTAACAAACCAAAAAAACTTTTAAGTTTATAAATCGTTTATAGCGAAAACGATCAACTAAATACGAAATATAGCTATAATTAGCGTCAAAATTAATTTTAATTTATTTTTAATTATAGCAAGTAACAAATAGCTTTAAACTACGCAAAAAAATCAAATTATTAATTTTTTTCTTTAATTATACAAGTAAATTTTAGCAAATAAACACCAAATCAAAATGAAATTTCTGCAAGAAACAATATCGAAAAAAAACAAAACTACTAACAAGAAGTATGCAATTTATGTAACGTAAACGCGTGTGTATTCAAAATAAAAGCAGCGTTTAAGGCAGAAAAAATATTTTGTTATAAAATCAAAGAAAATTTAACACTTTATGATAAGTGTATTAAACTAACTACTAAAATTCCGTTACTTTATTTTAAGTGTATTTTCGTTTTCCTTTGCCGCTCATCCATACAAACAAATCAAATTTGTGCTATTTCAAATAATTTATTTCACCTAAAAATTATGCAAGTCAAATCACTTTAAGCAAAATATGAAAAAAAAAAATATTTTATACTAAAATAATTGATACAATGCAATTCAATCTTTTGTTTGCTTCAAACAAAAAACGTGTATGAAATTTTATTTTGATTTTTAATGCAATGCAAATTAAGCAAATCACACACCAAACATTTGGCAAACATTAGAAAATCACTGAAAATCAAATGCAACCAAAACGAAAACATTACCAAAACAGCTCAACTCCAATTCCAACAATCAGACAACAAATATTGAAATTTGCAAATACTAAACTCCAGCACACCCAACGCACAACGTTTCAAATGCCCCAAAAAGTCCTCAAAAACGCCCGCCCAACCACACTCCATACATATGCATGCGCACACAATGAAAAATTGCATAAATGCCGCAAACAAAAAATACTTTGGATAATCATTGGCGAGGTTAAGAAAAAACTGCACAGTTCCACAAAATACCCCCTGCACGCAGCCCAAATAGCCAAGCACCCGCCCAGCACCTACCAGCGACCAACGCTCTAACCACAAGACACAGAATACATATAGCGACATGTCATCGAACATCACACTGGTGGCAGACAAATTAGCCCACGCACATTTCACCACAACACTTGCAAACCGAAAACAAAAACAAAAAACAAGAACAATTCGCAAAACAATTACAACTAACAGTACAATGAGGAATAAATTCAAACAAAAAATATTTCAAAAAAAAAACATGAAAAAATTATATCAAACTTATTTTAAAACAATTTGAAAACATAAAAAATAATAACTTTTATTTTTTTTATTTGAAATTCGTAACAATTTAAACAGACCTCACAAATAAATAAATCAGTAAACAAAAATTTATTTAAAAAATATTAAACGCTACCCTTTCCTGCCTAATCCTGCTTAAAAGGCCTTACTTACCATATGGGTATTAAATGAAATTACACCATTTTGAAACAATCATTATGCAATTTTTAAGTTAATTGTTATTAATTTTTTTCCAAAAATTTTCAAAATTCTACATTTTCACTCAAAGAAGAGTGTAATTTTAATTATTAACTGCACACAATCTTGAATAAATTATTGTTTTTTTTTTTTTCAAACAATATTGAAGTCAATTTCTGATTTGTTTTCAATTTCTAAAAAATACAATTTCTTTACAAAGTACTTATTTACTTAATTAATTACTTACACCTACTTGGTTAGTCGATATTTTATTTCAATTTAATTTTTATTATTTTTACTATGATTTTCCAAAAATCATTCCAGCAGTTTCAGATGAAAGAGCTCATTTCTCATGTTGCACGCTTTGTGTTTGTTGTGTTGTTATGATATTATTGTAATTATCTATTGTAAAATCGAAAATATTTTCTTTAAAATTTTCGAACAAATTTTCTGTTGCATAGTAAACCCGAATAAAACGTGACAATAAATAAATCGTCTATAGTTTTGCATTAATATAGTGATGCCATATTGGCGTAAACGTGTTTTTTTTAACATATGCATTTACGATTTGTTTATGATTTTTCTTTTCCCGTAACTATTCGTCGTAACTTCATTATCAAATATCGATTTCTCTGTCTATTCTCTTTCTATCTTTTTAAAACATTTGGATTGTGATTAAAAACTAAACAAATGTAACTAAATAAAAAAACAAAAACAAAAAACAGAAACAAAACAAAAAGTATATATATATATATAAACCTAAATTGAAATTTAATTGGCGTTTGGTGTTTATTGTGTGTATATTTTTTTCCAATTAATCGTAATAAGTACTGTCGTCAAGTTGTATGTAATTGTTAGCGTGTATTATTGTAATAATCTGATGAATTGAACTTTTTCTTCCAATATCAATTTCTATTCGACTTACAAATTCGATTGTGAATTTCCATTTCACTACCCATACTTATCTTATCGATTTAGATTTCGACTTTTGAATTTTCATTATTTTGATGTAAACATGAAAACAAAATTGTATCTTTCGAAATTCTTTTTACTCTTTCATTTGCAGTGAACTCATTTTTATATCTCTCTGTAATTCTTACTACTAACAACTAACATAATTCTCTACTTTGATTTCTGACTTCTTAATCGCTCTCGCTCTCAATTCATCGCATTATTCGAAGACTAACAAAAAATAGTAAATATTATCAGATAAAAAGCATAAGAAACAATGTCGTATACAGTTATTCATTTTGATTTTTATCAGAATTCTTTCTAAAAAGCGTGTATATATGTACATTAGGATTACATTAAAGTATTTGGTGATGTGGTCAAGACTTATATTTCATTTACAAAATAATAAGATTACCAGTTTTATTATAAAATCTATTTGTAATGGCTGTAAACTATATATAAAGGTCTCAAAAAAAGTGGGCGTAACGCGAAAAATTTTATTGTAAAGTTCGAAGTTATTCCTTCACGTCGTTTAGTCAATAGCTTTGAATTCTCTAAGATCTAACACAATAAAATCCAAATACTATGAGATGAAAACATAAATGTATTCGAGACTTCTCCCACTGCCGCGTTATTGTAAATTGTTCGAAGTACCAAGTTATTCAAAAATATTTTACGTGAAGTACTGAACAGTGATTTATTAAGCACACTATAGCTATAGTCCTAGTTTTAAGATCTTTTCAGGAATGATCCCAATAAAAAAGGAAAATCAAGAACATTAATCTTGAACAGCAATACACATAAGGTACATTGATTTCAGGCTATAAGAATTCAAATTGTTGAATAATTTTTACCGTACACGGTTTTATATATTTAAAAATTCACAGATTCCTTAAAGTACTTTCTCAAAATATCTTCTTTATTATTGTTAAATAGTATCCCTGTATCTTGAGAACCATTTTGAAGATAATTAACAAAGGACATTATTTGGAACAAAGGATATATTTTTTCTGTTTTTGAAAATATACCGCTTTTCTTTAGAAAAATTACAAATTGACATATCTAGTATTAACTTATACAAATGCTAGTTTCGGTATCATCACAGAATTGATGAAAAAAACTAGAGTACATCTCTATGTATGCCTTTAAGTGAGTTTAAGAGGACTTAAAATGTTAGGTTATAAATGTCTGGAAAATGAAAGTATTTTTTCACAACCTATTTTTTTTTTTAAAAAGCAGCTATGTTCCACAAAACTAAACTAAAAGTACTCCTTAGTTAAATAAAAATCGGTTTCTTAAACGAATTTTTTGTTAGTCTCGACCCAATAACAACAAACTCATCAGCTTTTTTGACGCATACAATTGCGTAGTGTGAATATTGGCCAGCTATTTATTGCATTTACATGTTTTGCTTTTAACTAAATGTGTACGCAAGCAACAACAAATCATAGTAAATTAAAATAAAAGCAGATATTGTCGTATATAACTAATTGTCTAATGTGATTAATATTAGCGACTCACATTCACGTAAAATAAATATACAAAAAAGTAAAATCCATGTGCTTTTCGGTGTGTAGTATCGACATGCATACTAACATTATATCTTAACAATGCGCCAATAATCCAATAATCATGTAAATTATACATTGAAATTTTCAAACAAATTTGCTTTTTGCTTAAATAATATATTTTTTTTACAAAAATATTACAAACAAGCCTAGCTGGCAATAATTTTTTAAATAACGAAGTAAATAACAAAAATCATCAATAATTGTAAGTTCACGAAGAAATGCATATATTTGCCGAAGCATTACCGAGGTTGGTCAATACGTATAACGCGCTCGTAGAGAGGACGAAATACATCGTTCTAAGTGGTCAACGTTATGAAGTTCCTCGAAATGTATGAAATCTATAAAATAAACACGAGGAATATTTAAAAAATAATAATTCTAACGTTTGTGTGTGTCTGTACGGAAATTTCGCATTTTGGAGTTACGCCGTTTTCTCTAAGCTACATAATGAAAAATATTTTTTTTTAACAAACAGTCTTTATTAGGCAGAGTCAACAACTTTTAAGCTAGTTTACTTCAATACAAAGGCATAATAGGATATTCTGAGGTAAATGCAGTACAGAACTCAGTAAGCGTAGAGCACCCATTACTTTTATTATAATATTTTATTTTATATAATACATCTACATATGCATACATGTACACAGTTATAAATAAATATTTAATAAGCATTTTTTTAGTGGAAAAGTAGTTATTTTATGCAGTTGCAAAATAAATGTCAATTGTGTTGGTGATGGCTAAAATCAATTGGTTGATAAATATTTATACACTATTTTCCAAAAGATTCAGCTGGATATCTCTAATAATACTTGATAATTGTTGATTTAACCCTCTGGTGTCCATAATCAAAGTTCTAATTAATAAGGGTGAACTTAAAATCTAACGTATACCATTTTATTTGATAATATTAATAATTTATGGAAATTTCAATACACTTACAGCGACTTTTTTTTAGTAAAAAATGCAACATAAATCGGTAAATATTTCTAATTTTCAACCACAAGATGACCTTAGAGCAGTGCCTCTCAGGAGCTTTTCAGAACACAAGCGCTTTCCATCTGTTTACAACAAATCCCATTAAATACGTTGATTGTGTTACTAAAATGTTAAACCTACAAACCGCTCATTTCTATATGATTATGATTTTTGGTTTCTTTTCCAAGCACAAAGCGCTCGGTACACTATTTGCATTTCATTACCGGGAAAGATCTACTGTGGTCTTAAATAGAAGCCGTATGCTAGCGCTAATTAAACTAGGATATATTTTCTTCTTTACTTTTGAAGACCGTTCCAATACTTCAGAAAAGACTTTAAAGAGTTTTCAAGTTTGATATTCGAGATTTCGAGTTCTTGGGTCATATTTTTTTCTCTACATTGAAGCTCGCTTTGAACACACCCATTAATATATAGAATTCTCTTCTTCGTTCAATTTGTATCTCTTTAGCTCGTTAGTTGTCGAACATTGAGGTTATATAATTCCTTACCCGAAAATTAAAAAAAAAAATAAATAAATAATTGATTAAAACCATCTCACACAATTGTCATTTAGTTTGCTCGAAAACTCAGAATTAGTATATCTACCTAACCTATAAATTCTTCACTTCAAACTCATGCAAGAGCTGAATTTGAAAAGCATAGCCATTTAGTTAGTTAGCAGTCATCCAAACAAAGTGAATATCCATGAGTATGAGTAACCAACAAAGTAAAAGTACTGTATGTATGTAGAACGTTCAGTCTCGCTCATAACTACTCTTGAACTTCCTGCACAACTTGATCATGATCCCACCATATGAAATTTTAGTTCTCATTTCACCACCAAATCGCACACGATTTCATTACCTTCATTCACCTAGCAATGCAACTACAAAACCTTTAGCAATAATTACAAAACTAAATAAACTTTTTTTTATATTTTATAGGTAAGAAAAAAATCAATTTTAGTGTGTCATATTTAAAGAGTGTAAATATATTTCGTATATGACAGCAAAGAGTAAAGTAAATATAAAGTCATGACTGAAATGCGTGGCCAGGCATCTATTAAAAAAAAAATAAATAGAAAAAAAATTAAGTATGCAAAAAAAAAATACAAAAAATAAAATTACGTTTGTTCGTTCGTTGGTTTGACTCGAGCAACAACATTTGTGTTTTGCAATTTTGACAATCACACATTTTATTGCTAGTATGAAAATTCCTTCTACCACCATATATCAAATTCAATTTCGTTACAAGCGCACATATAACAATTTTTTATATATTTTTTCAAGTTTCTTTTCATTCTCAATAAAGAACGCAAGTAGTATTTTGCTAAAGCCACCAACACAACTGCCTGAGCATTAGTGCGTCCATATTTAATAATACACATACACAATCATAATTAAATATATATGAAAAAGTAGTGAAATCGTTAAGCACATACATTACATCACTAATGAAATGAAAAAAAAACTTCATATAATTCATGCCACAAAAAATTAATTGAATCATGCATAGCGTGTGCCTGAGTTCATTTGGTGTATCAATCACTAACATTCATTACATGTGTGTCACCAAATAAATATTCATCCCCACCCCACTCGTCACCACCCATTATAGCTCATCGTATCGCTGAAATTATAAATCAATAAAGGGATATTGTAATTAATTGATGCATATCAGTGTACAACAAAAAGAAAAATAAAAAAATATCAAATTTTCTCACGCCCATCGACCAATTAAATTAATCATTAGTTAGAACGCACGAGCCATCATCATCTATCATTCAACTGTTCGTAATCAATAACATTCACAGTGGAAAACGTGTTGTTTACAAAAACTTCAACAACTCATATCATATCATGAAATTCGTTGACCATTCCTTTGAGCATAACATGCAACGTACATAATGCATAAATAATAATAAAAATTTTGTAATTCATAATCATATTTGCATGTGTGCTTGCTAGTTTGTATGCATGAGTGTAGCGCGAACTTTGAAATGTTCTAAAAATTCATATCATAGACTGTGCATTTTTTCAACTACACTGCGTTGTCATAACATAGCATCGCATAACATATCTTAACATAACATAGCATTGAAATATTCACCAAACGCGGCATGAGTAGCTGTCAAGTTAATGTGTGCACTTCAATTGTATAGCCTAAAAGTATGTATGTGTGAGTGTTTTTTAATTTATTTAGCATTTTGCGATGATTTTAATGTTTACTTCTCCGTGTAGTTAGTATGTAATAAATGTTTTTAATTTAATTTATGTTTGCATGTCCACGTAGTTAATGAAATTATATGTGAGTTTTAAAGGACTGTAAGCAAATGGTGAACAATTCGAAAATCAGTGGGAGTAATTTAATTTTATTAATTAGGAACAAAATTTTAAAAAGCTGGTATTGTATAGTAATAAATTCAAACCTAGTTTTTGGAAAGACCATATCTGGCAGAGGTGGTCTATGAGACAAAAAATGGAAAGAAAGATATCTCACATGCAAAAAGACATATTTTGGAAAATATTGCCTTATATCGGGAATGTTATGCAGTAAAGACTTGTTTCATATCTTGTTAAAACAAATACACTATTGTATATAGATTTACATCCCTATTGATATCTATAATAGACTGAGTATAGTCGCCGCCAGGCAACCGTAGACCAAAAAATAAATTATGAGAGACTATCTGCGAATATGACAGGTTACACAGTCGCCACTCCCCCTTTGTTGTATATTGGGCCTAATCATTGAATCCGTTTCGATAGAAAAACGGTTCAATACGATTGACAAATGTTGCATCGAAATTATTGAAACCGTATCGAAAATAAGAGTTTCAATCAAAGCAAACTCATTTATCGACTTGATTAAATACATTCCGCGGCTAATAGATGTCGCCAATTTCGAAATCATTGAATCCGCAAAATCGAAAATTTTCGTCGAAATCTATCCGATGGTTAGAGAGTTGCGGAAATTTAAAAAGAGTGAACTATTTGTAAGTTTTGTATATAAACAATTACTGATGACGGACTAAATTATGTTTGAATTGGGTATTTTAGAGAGAAGAGACAAAAACAGTCTAACAAAAATTATTTTGAGGTGTTTAAAAACGATACAACATTTTTTTGTCATGAAACACAAACTACTCAGAAGGATAAAAAATAGAACTCGTGTTATAACATGTTATGAAAAAGAAAGGAAAAAAGAGCACCAAGAAATCAATTCTTCTATTTATTGGATCATTTTGGTTAAGGCTACACCATCAATTTACAAAACTAGTGGAGATATTAACGATTTGAACGCAAGATCGTCTCCAATTGGAGACAAGTATTACTGATCAATTCCATTAAGATCATTTGGGTATGAAAATCCACCCAGCACCAAAAAATTCAACTGAATTGCGATAATAAAAGAAACTAACTATTATAGTTTAATTAAATAAAAGAAGGACAGAATTAAGAGACTGTCTAAAGAATGCACAACAAATTTCAGCGAAGATATTTTGCTATCCAGCTGCCAAATATATGCAACATTTTATTTATTTTCTTGGTGACCTTATTTTGAGAAGCTATGACAGTAGTTGTTTGCATATACTCTAAAATTTATTTATTTATAACAAAAATTCTACAACTACTAAAGTCGTTTATTTATTCTTAATGAACTTCCTCTTAATATATTTCTTATAATCGAAAAAATATGTTCTTAATTCTACTTAAATAATTTAAATATCTCGAAATTGTTCACCACTTGCACGTTCCTTAATTTCTTGTTTAATTATGTTTCTTCTCCTACAAAATGTTGTACCTTATACTGTAGTATAGTGTTAATTTAATGTATCCTCGTAAAGTAAACTCTGGGGTAGCAGACTAAATAACTAAATTTTTTTGTTTTGAAAATAAAAGTAAATAAACATTTTCTTTCTATTCATCATATGATTTGAAAACCCCAAATATATTATAATTTAATTAACATTTAATATTTAAACTTATTATGAATTATAAATGCTCGTTTATTTATTTATTTATTTTTGATTTTTTTCGAATATTTTTTCGTTTAGTAATTTCTACATGAAATATATACTTATGTAATTTTTATAACAAATAACAGCACTGCTGTGACTGAACTATATAAAAGAGAAATACACAAACACAATTTTACAACTTATACAAATAAAAACAACAACACACAGACACAAGTGTAGAAACATTAAATTACATGCAAACATACATATGTACATATATGACATCAAAAACAAATACAAGCAACTAGCATCAATTGTATAAAATTCATTATTCGTACTTGAAGTGCAAATGCTTTTGAGGAAATATGATTTTTCTTTGAGCTGATTGCGTGTTTTTTGAGAAAAATCATATTTTTGCGCATTACTGTACTACTAACTACACTATTACATACACTTTTGGAGCTGCGTACTACATATAACACGCATTTGTATATATTATATAAAAGTATTTTATAGTAAAACAAAAACACTAAAAACAATAAATACATATATGCAATTAATAGTAACTACACACACAAGCATACACGCATACATATGTACATAAAATAACTTAGACTCATACAAATACAATGTATTCGCCCTTTGACGCCTTACACATATACCACTATCTATATGTCAATGTAAATACATGCATATCTATATATACAAAATAATGCATTATTTACACCTCAAATCTCTAAGTATTTATAATATAACAGTATACACTTACTTACTTATATATCTTACAACCAAACAATACACTTATTAATTTTACTCAGATTAATGTATGTACAAGTATATATATACAATATTTATGAACTATATTTATGTACTTCTTTCTGTTCTACATAAATATATGATACGTACTATTTTTACTCCCGAACCATTGTCAATACCAAATTTTCTAATCGAATTTTCTTCTTCCATTCTGTTCGCGCAAATAACGAACAAAATTGCATTTCCTATGCAAAATCATTTGTTCCACACGCTCACACATACAAACACTTATATACGTAACGGCATAACTTCGACTTGCGTACAACCACTCTACACTGCAATGCTGCGTCATCAACGCTTCCTTGGTGATCGAATTCTACCCACTGCTGTCGCTTGCCGCTTCGATGCTTGGTGCTGTATCATTGCAATTTATTACGACGTGCTGTGTGTCTGTGCCTGTGTTTGTGTGTTGGGTGCCATTGACACGCCCATTAATAATGTACAGACATATTGTCGTTTGCGGACATATAACGTACGAGTCGGTGTCGCATTTCTTAAAGGATTTCCTGCACGAAGATCGCGAAGATGTGGATGTGGAGGTGGTATTTTTACATCGGTAAGTTTGAACTTTGAATTCTTTTCACTGCTATCGTTGCACTCTAAGTGTCTATTCCTACGACTGTATGTACATATGTATTTATTGTTGTATTTCTGTAAGTTTAAAATACATGTTTCTTAAGTATTTATACCAATGAATGGTAGAGAAAACAAGACAAATGGCAATTCATTCGAAAATGATTTATTTATGAAGAGCTTAGGTAATAAATTTGAGCTATTTATTATACAATCATTTAGGTTTTTATATTTGATGTTCCATATATTTATGTATATATGTATCTACATTAATTAGATAGTAAACTTATATAAAAATTTCTATATGAACTATTGCAAGCATCTTAGCGAATTTTAGGGTATAATACAGGCAGTTGTGGTAATAATTTTCTCCATCCATTCTCTATAGTTTAATCTCACAATTATTGGTTTGCCAGAGGTTAGCGAGCGAATCGAACGAACTATTCAGAGCTCAAACTAAAGAGCAGTCTAGTCTAATCTCTGATGCACGCTCAATTTTGAAGCTATTTTTTGCTTTGGGAGAAAATACTTCCATCCATCTTTAGATATAAAAACCGTACATTCATCGCTCTCTCTCACGAAATTAACTAGTTTTCTACTTGATAATAAATTCAGATTCAAAGGTACTACTAGACTTGTCCGTACTTTCATGATAACTATTTTGTGGGTAAAGAAGTCAAGAAGCCTTTTCTTGTCTGATACGACAACAGCTTCATATGTGACAATCCACACCGAACGAGACAAAAACACATATTCGCTTGGTGTGGATTATTAAAAAATAAGTTTTTGTCTCTTATTAGTCAAAGACGTTTTTGACTAATCCGGTGGGGTTGAGCATTAGCTTTTACCTTGACGAAAACAAAGTCCACTTCCTTCGCTATTTTCTACCAATCACTATCTGCCATTCTACTGTCATACCTACTCTCCTTCGTTAGGTTAATAATTACAGAGAAATAGGGTTTCTGCCGTAATAACTAACAGAGCTATTCGATATGAGTTCTACATTAGATCTTAAAACAGTCTCACTGTTTCAAAACATAGCGATATCTCAGTTGATGATGGTATATACTGGAAAAAAAAGTTGAAAAATATGTGGACGTAGATTTAAAGTTTTTATAAAAAATGTTTTTTTTAATATACCTACTTCAAGTTGTTATAAGTCTGTTAACCCATACTGCTTGCAATAGTTTTCTCTACTCTATTCTAATTAAATTATGCAAAAATACAATTTTTATGGAGTAACATAAGTATAGTTATTCTCTTAATATAAATAATATTACAATAATTATTTCTAACTGTATATTTTATAAGTATTTTTATTTTAATACAATTAATGCTTTAAACTTTACTAAAAACCTTTTTGCAATAATAATATTAAAACCAAAAAAAAATATACTATGAAATAACTAATAAACTGACCAATAGCAAAAACAAAAATTAGCAACACATTCCTACCAAAATCTAACCGTACAATTAATAAATATTGTAAACATTCACAATCAACTCTGTGTATAGCAAGGAGCCTGATCTGGAGCTAGAAGGTCTGCTGAAGCGTCACTATACGACGGTGGCGTTTTTTCAGGGCACCATGATGAATGCCGTCGATTTGGAGCGAGTCAAGGTACACATATACACAACTACCGCAAACAAAATACAAAGAGACCCAAAAACAAAAACAAAAGAGCAAGCTATGCAAACTGCAATTTCAAATTGTGTATTGAAATACAATGTATCCCCGAACACAATTGAGTCTGTACACCTGCTGCCGAATCCCGTTACATCCACTTTATTAGAAAACAATATCTGAAATGCAACGCGCAATAACTACAACTGGCAGTTATTGAAGAAATCTTTGCTTCTGATTCGCTGCTTGTGTGTATGGTTGTGTGGAAGAATCGAATCGATTCGAATGGTATGGATGGTTGTATGAGTGTTCACTTGACAGATGACGCCCTATAAATCCATATTTCATGGTCATAGCACACTATATACAGTAGTCAATTGGTGGCGGATTCTTTTAAGAGTTCAATTTGTAAAATCTTATCTTAGCAATATTTGTTTGCTTAAAAATGAAAGCGAGAACATAATTTTCTTGTTTTTCTAGAGTTTGTAAAAAGTGTCAAATTTATTGACGTTGAACTGACAAGAATAATTATGGAATTGTCGAAACGATATTATTTTATTTTTAAAGATTCCTCAGATTGTCACTTTGACTAGGCTAAACTAGGCAAATGTTGTCATAAATCGCTATTCTATTTCATTTAAAATTAATTGCTATTAAATTTGACATTGTGGAAACCGCTGACTACTATATATACTGTGCTTTTCTATACCAATTTTTTACAATTATATGTGGTTAGACCTGCATATTTTCCGCGTGTCCTTTCGTCGCCTGCACTAAAGTGCCTAACTATCACTTAGTATTAGTAAATACCACCTTAGTACAATTGACACCAACACCATCACCAATCCACAACCATAGTGAGCTCTCATTCTCTTTGCCAATTTCATATCATCGTCAGTCGCTATCATAACCAATGCCTATAAGAAAGCAAATTGTTACCAGTTGTGCAACAATGGTGAGAATTGTTGTAATATTGCATATGATAATGCAATAAATTTTCAATTGCATACATATGTTTATCTACTATATTCTTCCCTTTCGTATAATCTTTCTAAACTTTGTCCCGTTCCAAGAATTTTTCTTAAGTCGAAAAGACGTTTCCACTGCTCTGCTCTTTTTGTACAAACCACCACCATCGCCATTCCACCCACCAACCATTTTTGTTTATTACTTTTTTCTTGTTTTTATTATGTTGTTTTGATGATTATCTTATTTTTCATTCATCCAAGGTTTAGCCACTGGCTGTGTTTACCAATTTTCACCAGATCTTTTTTATATTTTTCGTTATTTTGCTCCCTTTCTTTGTTTGGTTCCTTCATCGTCTTTTTGTTTGTTTGCTTTGTGCCGGCCACTGATTTTGATTGATTATCTACGGATGACGTCCATTTTTCTTTTGTAATTGCAATTTTGCTTTGACTTTGCTCGTAGTTGAGCCTTGCCATTCATTTACATCCCAATTTATTTTGTATTTTTTATAAATAAATATCTATTCTTTTCTTATTCACTTCTATTTTGTACTTTGATTACCCTTTATTATGTACTTTTGTACTTTGAAAGGCTGCATCACACACACTTAGATTTTTTAGATTTTTTCCTCATCACTGCTTCAATTTGGAATGACGTTTTTTTCCTTTATCAATATTGTCTTGTTTGAGAGTTTCAAGTAGTAAGTCTTTGCCAACGATTTCTTATGCCGTTACTAGAGCGTTTAGTAATTATACATATACCTACATACATATAGTAGCTTTTAAGATGAATTTTTTCGAATGTTACAGTTTCTTTATACCAACAAAAAATACAAAGCTTCTATAGATGCCCATTTTTTAACTAACTCATACTAATAACTAATATTTGTTATGATTTTTAGCAAATATTATATATATTTTCGTATATCCAATATACAATATAAAATTCTATTGTATTTTAATTAGGCTGAAATTGATATTAAAACCGTTATTTATATAAGTTCCAGCGAATGTGTTTTTCTATAGCTTTAGTATATTTAGATACCGAGTTCAACTGATTTTCAAATATATCGTTCAAAACTTATTCAATATATTGTTACTAGAAATTGTTCGAAGTTATTAATTTTAGATATTAGTTAAATGTATAAGAAAATATATTACAAATATATATAAACATTATATATGCATATCTATTAATATATACTTAAAGAGTAATTAATATATTTTTTATAAATACATATTTTGAAAATCAAAGCAATTCCACGTTTCTATATGAAATTAATATTTAACTACATAATCAAATTTTCTTTAAGGACTATTATAGTAAAATACTATACTGTTTACTGAAACACTTCCCTTTAATGATTAAAGTCCCCTGTTGTTAAACAAATTATTTCCATCTTCTACGAGTACATTTTCAATTCAAAATGGCAGGCTAATATGGCGGGCACACTTTAAAAATAAATTCATTTTGGTCAGCCATTTTGAATTTTTGAAAAGTAACGTCAAATTCGCAATCAGCGACGAGCAATGAGTTTCAAACGATTCGGATTAAATTTTCAAAAAATCATCCCCAAAATTGGATTCGTGATTTTGAATTTTGAAAAATCGACAACGGATTCGTAATCCGTGACCTCGAAAACCCCCGAGTAACGAGTTTCAAGCGAATCAGAGGAATTTGTAAAAACGCTGTCACTGATAAGACCTAAAAAACCTCAGAACCAAATTTTTTTGTGTGACCGTATATTGAATACAGAGAACCTTAAAGCGCCGTCGTTTTACAAGCATATGATAAATCACTGAAAGAGTTAAAAGATGTACCAAAAATCGAGTTTGAGAAGTGTTTCACATTAATATAGACGAATGAATAAATTTTTTTTCAAACAAGTAAGGAAAGGCTAAGTTCGGGTGCAACCGAACATTATATACTCCCGCAATTTATTTAGAGATCTACCTATATTTTCGGTGAAAAATTACCCTTAGGCACCGAGTTATTCATGTTTGATATCAAGGGCCTTGAAAAGTCATGGTTCGATTTAGACAATTTTTCCACAAGTGATGTCACAGCTCAAATACAGTAGTTGTGGAAAGTTTTATTCCGTTATCTTCATCGGTTCCTTATGAATACATTATAAAGTGAACGAATCAGAAGGATTCAAAATTGATCCTTCTGCCATTTCTTATGTAAAACTTGGTGTTTTTGACGTTTCTCATTAGTGAGTTAACGCATTTTTAGTCATTTTCAACCTAACCTTTGTATGGGAGATGGACGTGGTTATTATCCGATTTCTTTCATTTTTGAACTTTATAAGGAAACGGCTAAAAGAAACGACTGCAGAAAGTTTGGTTTATATAGCTTTATGGGTTTGGAAGATATATACAAAAAACCTATTTGAGGGCGGGGTCACGCCCACTTTTCCAAAAAAATTACATTCAAATGTGCCCCTCCCTAATGCGATCCTATGTGGAAGTGGTCGGATTCCGCCCATTTTCGAACTTAACCTTCTTATGGTGCCAAGGAACACGTGTTCAAAGTTTCATTAAGATATCTAAATTTTTACTCAAGTTACAGCTTGCACAGACGGACAGACTCTCTTAGCAATTTTTGTTGCAAGAGTATAAAATTTACTATAATATTTATTTTTTGAACACACTATACCGTTGAAATCGCTTGATTTTCAATATACCGTATATGATTATCATAAAAATATATACAAATATAACTTCTATATATTCTAAGATTACAAAATTTAAGAATATTAAAAAGTGTCAAATACAATAATACATAAGCATTTTTTAAACTCAGAGCTGATGAGGTGCGAACATTCCTCATTTTTATTCCACCAATTTTACTATTCTTTTAAAAATACACCATTTAATAAGAAATTAATGTTTTGCATATTTTACTTTCTTCCATTCCATATTTAAATTATAATATAATAATTAAATACTGAAAAAAAAAAACTTGTCTACAACAATTTCAATAAACTGAAATACCAACAACAACTCAAAATAATATAAAAAATTAAATGAATAAACTTCACTACAAAATAAAACAACAATTCTCAAAAACCAAAAACAACGCTTCCACTTCAATAATTTTGTCCTTGTTTGAAAACTAAATCGAACAACTATATGTTTATTTTATTTCTTACAATGCTTAATGTTGTGACGAAAATTAAAATTAAACAAAAAATTCGAAAATTCTAAAATTTAAAAATCAAAATGAAATTAAACAACTCAATTCAAAAGTAAACCACCCGACTTGGAACTAGAGGGTTTATTCAAACGTCACTTTACCACAGTGGAATTCTTTCAAGGGACCATTATGAATCCAATTGATCTGCAACGGGTTAAGGTAAACATGCGATTGTTCATCTAACTGTACATCTGTTTATTGTGTCATCGTTGAGTTGGTTCAAATTAACTCTCAATTTGTTTCATCACTAACTTTTGTTCAACTAATTTATAACAGTTTTATCAACTAACTCTTTAATTTTCAACTGTTTATTGCTTAATGATTTTTGGTTTATTTTTTTTTTCGTTTCGTATTTCATTAACAAATAAATATGAATATGCTCACAATTTGTGTCGTGTATAATTGGTTAATTGAACTAACTGTCCATAACTGTTCACACACACACAGCTGTCACATACGTTCTCACACACTAAACTCACACGTAAGACTCGTAATGTCATGAATTATGATACATAACACCGTTACAGACATACATATGTATATGTGTCTAAACAACTTAATATTGGTGTGAATTTGACAATGATTGGTAAAATAATCAAAAAATGCTAGCGCATAACGTACAATATATATTCGTCTAAGTAAAGTGTACTCGTCGATTATTTTATGTTTTTTTTTCACTGTATATTTTTTTGGTTGGTGTATTTGTTGTATTGTATTTGTTTGTGTGATAAATACATCGTTATTATAAATAAGAAATTCAACGTCATCATTTATTATGTAGTAAGTGATACTTCAATACTTTCTTTGGGTCGTAATTTAAATCGTATACTCGCCATAGATTGTTCGTCAATAAATTCATATAGTTTTATAGAAGCCCATGCTAGTTGCAATAGCGTTTCATCTAACCCCAATTTTTCATAAGTGACTTATTGTATCATATGTCGGTTTGAACAAAACTTTTGTTCAAGTATATCAGAAAAAAATGTTGTTTTCTTCCAAAATCTACTATTATATATTAATGGATTGGACTTTTGCGACCAATCTATAAATTTATATGCCATTAGGCAGTCTTATAATCATTTATGACGAAACTTAACACTAATCTCACTAACGAGATTTTAACTGAATCTCATAAAGAGGATGATGAAAAAATATAAAATTACTTGGTTTTCAATTTACTCCAAAAAATTTAATAATGAACACACAACAATGCAATAAGTGTATTTTTTTTTCATTTCATCCACCTCTTCTTATACTCTTTGGGGCGTATATTTATGTATGTACCCATCATTTACAAAAAAAAAGATTTTAGTAATAAAAAATACCCTGAAAACGTGTTTTATCAAAATATCATTATTATTTTTTTGTGTATTGTCTATGTGAATAAACATTTTAAATAAATTATTTCATAAATAATATTATAAACTAGTTTTAAACACTGTATGTACTCATTTATAACTGTAAACAATATGTTAGTGTAATTATAATTGTTATTTATGTACAATATACATGGGGCATTCTCTGGAAAAAAAGCCACTTGAAAAAAAAGTTCTTTATTTTCTTTGGCAATTATATATCTTATAGTACATGTAAAACCTAAAATAAAACATATGGTTTTAGGTTTTTTTTTTGGAATTTTTAACAACTTATGCCCCCTTCGATTTTTTTCGAAAATATCTTAAAATGTTCCTTATTTCATCACCTTTTTATCCCCAAAGGGAATTTTGGGACAGCAATATTTGTATGAGCTACAAATAAAAAACCAACTCAGAACATGATGAAAAATCATTGATTTATGCACTATTATTATCAGAATTTAGCATAACCCAGGATTAACGACGTGGACGTAGCAGACATTTAATCCCTTTTTGTTTTTTTTTATTTTTTAATATTTTTTTTTAATTTTTTTGTATTTTTCAAATTTTTATTTTTTTTTTGTTTGTTTTTTTTTTTTTTGGTTTTTGCTTTTTTTCTTAATTATTACGTAGATTAGATTCAAGTACGTGATAATTTTAAATAAAAAATATTACTTTTGTGGAAGTAGTCCAGTTGAACAGTTTTTTCAAAATAGAATTCAAAGCGAATTCATATATTGTGGTAGCAGCAGAAAAGCTTACATAATATTATTTTCAATTTTTTTGTATATTATTTAAAAATTATATACATAAGAATCCTTTGTAAAACAAAATAACCTTAGCGCATTTCAAGTATAACATTTGGTTACATTTCTAGTACAGTGTTTCTCGCTTTAGCAGTGGCTCTTAAGTGGGGCTTACTGTATATAGTAAAATTGGCGTTATAGGCCATTTCATTGAATTTCGTTTAATTTTGGATTATTGTATTCCCATAAGGTAATGAATAATAAACCCTCGTAAAGATTTGTTTTCATATAAAAGACAAGTAAATAAGTTGCAATGTTTGCAAGCAACCCTGACTTTATGATGCAAATTTTTTCTCACATTCTCGCCATTAATATATGTATTTTATGATCGCCTTAGCGATGCACGGAAGTAATAATTGTATAAAAAATAAAAGACTTAAGGAGGAAACTTGGTTTACCGAATCGTATGGAAGTTACGAAAACACATTAAATATTAAACAGTATTATATCCATTAATTGTGTATATATATGTATATGTATGCATTTGTAAATACAAATTTATGTGTCTAATATGTATGTTTAATATATTGTGTAAATAAATAAATGTATCTTTCAATAGTTATATTGTTTAATGTATAAGTGTATGTAGTCCCTAGTATATTTTATCATTTTTATATTTCGGTGTGGTAAGCCTTAAAGCACTTTAAGTAGATTTATGTTTATTTTAAATTTACTTATGTAAATATATAAAAAGATTTTAGCTACATCAGTCAAATAATCATATGTGTATGAACCTTTTGCAAAAAAAATTAAAGATTACAAAATTGCAAAATATCTCTGAGTATGCAGGTTTGTTATTATTAATGTATATTATATAAAAACCAAAAAATTAACAAATTGCAAAATATGTTTTAAACTATAAAACAGAATTGAAGTTTAGGCTAATAGTAAATATTTATATGTGCATTTTACTATTTTTACCAGTAAAGCCTATACAATACTCATCAATGTTGTCCGATGTCGCTTTGGTCTAGAGCCTTTTTGGTACCGCTTTCATGCATTCCTATGATTATTACTTGTTCCTCGGCTGATAAACTAGTACCACGAGGCATTTTGGCTTAAAGTTAAATAAATGCAATCAAATTTTTAATAACTAAGATGATTTTAAAAACAAATTTTGGCAAAAATTTTGGCTGCGACACTATCAGTAAGAAAGATCCGCTAAACTGATTTTGCACATATAATTATTTACTATGCAATACCCAATTCGCAAGCACATTGTTAATGTAACTGTACAACCAACGAGAAAAGTATGAAACAATTTTCGTTGCATAGTAACGGTAACATATCAACCTTTTATTCCACATTTACCGAAATCCAAAAATCCACAGTGAATAAGAAATATAAACGCAGAAATGCACATATAGTTATTTGACTGTGGTATTTCCAAAGATATGGAAATCTGGTACTACATGGCGTATGAGTAACATTTATATTTAAGTTCCTGAAGCCAAGTTTTTTTTGTTTTTTTTTTTGCGTGGCTTTAATAGCTGCAGCAGTGTTTAAATAATGTGTAAATTATAAGTAATCTCTTATTTTCATTTTTTTTATGGAAATTATTTATCAAACTTTTGTATAAAGTTTATTTTAGCAGTCGAAACCAGTAAAAATAATTCGTCATGTGGATAATTTAGTTTTCAACGAATTAAGTAATTTAAAATGCTTCAAATGTAAACAAAATTAGTTCTCGAGTTAATAGAAATAATTTTATTCTATCACATTGTCAACTGGTAGATTTTTGATATGAAATATACTATATTTTTATTAAAAATTAAATTAATGAATTTTGGGGCAAACAAATTATTTAGCTCATTTATCCAACAGCAAATTTTAATAAATTTAACAATACTCAGTTGTAAATATAGTTATTTCTAATGTAGAAAAAATGCTTCTAAATACTTATTTCAATGTATATATTAATATCTCAATACACATAAATATTTATATTCAATTTATTTGACAACTATTAGTCACTTTGCATGAAGCATGTGTTATTGTAGTTAGTGTAAATATTAATGAAAGTATTTTAAATATTCACATATTGTAATAAAAATATATATTTTAATGCATGAATGTTACACTAGAAATAGAAGCACGCCTCTTTAATGCAATATTTCAGTTATTTAATACAATTTATTTTATTTTTCTATTATTGTTACAAAAATTTTTATTCGAATTGATTTTTAAATCACCTAAAATTATTTTAATATTATATGTTATTAAACAATAAACCATAAAACCATAATTTCGCTACCTCATTGCATATTAAAAGCATACCTCATCCCGCGCTCCTTTCGGCAACCTTCCGAAAAAAAATAAAATAATCAATAAATATGTGTAGAAATGCTCTAAAACACAATTTAAAAATATCTCAATTGCGCGCATAAAATTCGCTTTCTGTGTTCACCTCATTTATCACACGCTTTATCAAAGCTCATACTCACCACCACCACCACCACCACTAATTAACCATACATTTTTATTGTAATAAAAAATATTCGTGTATTTTATTTATATTAACTGTTATTTTATTCTCTTCGTGTCGCTTGCTGAACGTGTGATTTCATTGTGGCGTAGGTACACGAAGCTGATGCCTGCTTGGTACTGGCCAATAAATATTGCCAAGATCCCGATGCTGAAGATGCTGCCAATATTATGCGAGTCATCTCGATTAAAAACTACAGCGAAGACATACGAGTGATTATACAACTTATGCAATATCATAATAAGGTAATACACAATAAAAATTAATAAAATATAGAATGGGACCATTAAAATATGAAGAGTCGAGTTGATTAATTGATTGCTATTTCAACATCTCTATTTTAGGCTTATTTACTTAACATACCCTCGTGGGATTGGAAACAAGGTGATGACGTCATCTGTCTGGCCGAACTTAAACTTGGCTTCATTGCACAGAGTTGTCTGGCGCCGGGCTTCTCAACAATGATGGCGAATTTATTCGCGATGCGTTCGTTTAAGACTGTAAGTATTGCGAACAAAAACAAAAATTAAAAAATGTTTGCAGAGATTTCTTGAAAAATAATTATTTAAAAATATAACGACGAGAACCAACAACAACGGCCAAAGAGAAGGGATAGGTACAGCTGAAATATACTGCTATTTTCTAAAGAATAATAGAATTAGGCGCAAAAATCATACCCCAAGTAAACTAGCTTATACAAATTGGCTACATTTATTGCTCAGTTTGTATGTAAGAAGTGAGCTCGTGCTGAACAGCTCTTTAAAGAAGAAGAAGAAGTTAAATTTTTTTAAGATAAACTCTTGATTTTACATATTAAACTTGAATAATTGAAAAAAATATTTTTAATTCATACCACAAAAACAACCAAAAACCTGTATGTACCTGCAGTCACCAGACATGCAGTCGTGGACCAATGACTATCTGCGCGGCACGGGCATGGAAATGTACACTGAAACATTGAGTCCCACATTCATTGGAATACCATTTGCTCAGGCCACTGAGTAAGTTTTTGAACGCGAGCATTGGCGTGTCTCTATCAAATAACTTACCTTCATACAATTTCACATATGCGTATGCGTACCTCTATCGTATGATATATTCGTATACAGTATATACTACAAGTAATCGTAAATGTACATTTAAGCCTAATTTATTCATTTCATTAAATTGTTGTTTTGTTTATTGGTTGACACACTTTCATAAGCATATCTGATTGGCTCTCTTATTTTTCTAATTTTTTTCAAATATATAATTATCATAGAAATCGTATTTCTTCACATTAAAAGTACATACTACACTAAAATACATACGAATATTGATTTGACAGCACAACTCACTCACTCACTCACCCACTCACCCACTCAAATTCGCATAAACACACATACACACGCATACAACACGTACATTTACAGAGCTACTCTACACTGAAAACAATAAATATCCAGTTTGTCGAATTTTCGTTCTAAATGTGTTTTCAAACGTCATTCTAATTCTTGTTTGACGGTATTTTTTATGTATTTCTTTACTTCAATGTGTCAATTAATTAGTTGTGAGTAATTAATACAAGTAAAGTAAATTGAACGAAATTTCACTGGTAAAACGTAAACAACACTCTGCCTCTTACGTATTTTACTTTCTAACCATTCTCTTTACTTGGCGAATCTTCACACTTCTTCTCAATAAAAAAGTATACTGGTGTATTTGCGTTCAGTTTTCGTTTTCATATTATCGTGGTGTATTTCCAATGAATTTTAAGTGTCTTTTTACAAATGCCTTCGATGTTGTGCAGTTTTCTTTACTTGTTTTGTATTAATAAAACATAAAAAAATATATTAAAAAAGAAATTATAAAATTGAATTATTAAAATTATTAATTTTTTTTTTTTGTTTATTCGAATTCGTCTCTTATCAATTGGAAGTATGAGTTTATTTGAGAAAAGTTTACCAAAAGTGCACCAACACTTGACTTAAGTACAAATTTTTCGGAAATTCAAAAAATGAACTTCACTCTTTAAGATTGTATATTCAGATACAATCCAGGTTTATAACTGTATATATAGTTGAACTTCCATAACTCGAACTTCTATAACTTGAAGTTCTCCATAAATCGAACTCGAGAAATATAAGTCAAATTTCAAACAAATTACCTTCCATAACTCGAAGTTTTTTTGTGGATTGGGGTGATTCGAGTTAGGGAAGTTCAACAGTATTTTCTACAGCAAAAAAATAGTGTTCGGATTGTTTAGGTTGACTTCAGCGCGTCGAATTATTTTAGTAAATTTTGTTATTATTTTCGCTATCTTGAGATCATGATTTACATAATCTTGAGAGCGGTTCCGCCACAAAATCGAGTTTACGTTTTAGTGTTTGTGAGCAACGGCCATCAATTCTAAAAATAATATTATATTTATAATAAGCAATAAGAAAGTGATTTTTAAGGCGAGTTAAAGAAAAACATTGTATGATAAACTCGGTGTTTGTGAGTTTGTTAGTGTAAAATGGTGTTACAGTCGCAACCTAATCTTCGCTAAATTGATGATTACTTCAGTAATGGAACATACAAAAAGTTATTATTTATTAAAAAATAAGTCATTCAAAATATTTAATAATGAGACTCCACAGATAAATTGTAATCAGTTCTACAATTCTACTGGCGGGGTAATGATAGCGATATAAAGATCACTTGAAGAATATTAGTCCATTCTTTTCGAAGCAAATAGTATTATTCTCAATTGTGGATCTCATTTACAAATTATGAATCAATTAAGCGAAGCAGCCAAAATAAAAGTTCCCAACAAGTGAAAGCTCTCCATATACATTCAATAAAAATTAAAATTTGAGACCAATTAGATTGAGCAAATTCGTTCACAGTCTTCATTTATCAAATACAAACACACACTTACTTATTATTTACAAAAAGAGCACATAAAAACGTTTTCCATTTAAGCTTCCCATATTGGTAATATCACAAATTTTAAAATATTTGCAATCAGTAAAAGCACCAGTGTTTATTCAACTTATTCGGACAACTAAAAGTCAACAAACCTACAACACTACAAATTTTATTAATAACATTTTTTGAGATTGCCCAGTCAGTTGCAGAGGGTTGAATTTAATTAAACCACTTAATTAATAATGTGTCGCTACACAGTCCGTTGATTAATAAAACTATCATTATTTTACTAGATATAATATTTGATCAATAAAAATTAAACAAGTGGCAACACTACGAATGTTTTCTTGCAAAACTTATGTATTGGATATATGATAGCAACATTTTTATTACTTCTTCGTTTTGAATTAAAAATGTTCAACAGGTGGCAACACCGGTTAATAAAATATTATTAACTGTTAGCTTTTGACCAAACGATTTATTGTGTTCTAGTGATGAGCGACATTTCACTCTCGGTGATTTTTACACTGAAAAATCAATTTTCAAATTTTTTGTAAATAGCAGACAATTACAATCGCAATGGCAGTTAAAAAATTTGAGTTCTATCACAATAGCTATAGAGAAACTCAGTGCTTTTGTTTAATCACAGTACCTAGTACCTATAGGAGTTCAAAAAAATGTGAAGTACAAATTCTCATAAATTCGTTTTTTTTGTTGCCATCGCAATAGCCACATAAAATTACAGTGATTCAGAAAAAGCAATATCGCTCATCTCTATTGTGTTCCAAATATCCAAACAGTATCATTCGAGTAATGCATTAAACTATAAAAATTAATTACTGCACTCAGTTCAATCTACCCTAGGATTGGCAAGGAACGTAATGGCTTTATTTCATTGATTTAATGAAAAAGAAAAATAAACAGTTGGTGCTATTACTTTGGCGCATAGTGTAAAACACAAAACAATCATTTGCAATGAACTTTTAAGAAATATATATTTTCCTATACAATATCTACATAAATACTCAATATACGAGCATACTTATACACTAGCCATATTACGAGCCATTTTCTATTATTTTCATTGCAAATATGCCAAACTTTTGCAATAATTGCGCTTTTAGGTTACTTTAAGTTGCTTTCGGTTGTTCATTTATTTACGTTTTCTTTTGTACTGCATAAAGAAAGAAGATTTCAGTTTGTACATAAAGCAAAGTGCGCCATATATGCCTACCTTTATAAATAAATAGTCTGCTCGCGTGCAAATTCTTCAGTCAATGCTGCTTAGAAGGAGAGTGTAAAGAATGTCAGCTGAATGAGAGTGTGAAACCTGGCATTAAACTACTGATCACCTCTGCTATTACTACAACTACTAAAGTCGCCCGTTGAACTTTGACCCGAAATTAGAAGCATGACAGTAGACCAGAGTTGTTTTCATGCGGCACTTTTTCGACTCCAACGACAACGCATAGTAGACTAAATGCATAAATTTGATTCACTAGAACAGTTAGGACTTGCATTCCTCTCTTGTAGCTAAAAAAAGAATGCTCTAAAAGCTCCCTTTAAGCAGCGAGCGTATGTTGTACAATGCCTGGCCTCTGCTGTAAAGTACACGAACAATGCGTAGTGTCTGCTGCATTCCACGTTGCACTGCAGCAATTCACAGCTGCATCTCCAACTATCTATCTAGTCGCTCCAGCCCCCCTGTATGGTAGTTTCGATTGTATATAAGAATTTGCTATAATGTTATATGAAATGTTGGTTTTGGTTTTACTAAAATCCGTACCACATCCGAATCATTTTTAACTTTCAGTCACCAGATACACAGGCCTGGCAAAACGATTATCTTCAAGGTACCGGGTGTGAGATGTACACCGAAACCCTCTCACCTTCATTTACCGGCATGACATTCCCACAAGCCAGCGAGTAAGACCCGAAACAAGCGAATTATCTACTCTTGTTCTATAATTTTTTTTTCACTTACTTTACATTAAATAAACTAAACAGAAATTTCGTACTTATAAATAATGATATATTTTTTAAAAAGTAACTGCATTTTACTTAGCATTTATTAGAAGTAATGCAAATGAACATAAACTAAAAACAATATAATCACTAAAAAACACAAATGAGACGCACCAGTGAAGGGAAGCTAGAGAGGTGTATTAGTGTGAGGTATTATTACGAAAAAGTATAAGGGACTTTTATAACAATAGTTTTATATTATGAATTATGGATTTTGTTACATTCATTGTTAAAAATCTTATTTTTATTTTTTATATTTTTATTATTTAATATTTTTTTCCCTAAATTTTTTTACATAAAAATCATAAAAAATAAATATAAATAAAAATAAATTTAATTTGAAAATAATTCTAAAATTATAATTTAAAAAAAAAATCACAATCTTCTCTACTATACCTCTACTTCGTTAGTGCGTCTCAGCATAACTTCCAAAATTTTTTGAATTTATTTGGAATGTTTACGGTCTTGCATACTGTTTTTGCCCTGTAATGAAATTTATATAAAATTTTAACAAAAACAAAAATTTGACTCGATATCAAACTGTTAAAATCCATACGCACATAATTCCAACCACTTGCCTGTCTACCTGCCTGCCTCCCAATGTATAAATACTGTAATAACATACAATAACAACAACAAAAACTAAGAGTATCTGCACTAAAATACTGGATATTTTCGAGATTTAGATATGATATATGAACCATAACATAATATCGACTGTAATATATTTATAAGATCACATCATAAAGTATATTCTGAATTTCGATTAACTCAAAATTAATGCGAAGGAATGCAAAAGGTTTCGAAATAACTTAAATAGAATTGGAATAGAAGAGGTACATGTAGAAGAAGATGTCAAAATCAACTCATTATTCACAATTTCGAAAAAAATTAGTCGTACCAACAAATAGACGTATCCATTGAGTGCAATACGCATATTATAACGATCTTTCAACTTATCATATTTTCAATGTAACTTTCTTTTGGCTTCAAACTGGGAGTCAGTCTTGGTGAGCATCACTTCAATGCAGCAAAATTTCCTTTCAGCAAGACACTCTTGAGGTTTAAGAAGAATAAGATCTTTAGAATATTGTGAATTCGGAAGCAATTTAATACTCAACTCATGTAATTTTGAACTCGTTTTAACTATTTTATGAAACGGTGGACTGCTCGCGGTGGTGGGCGGCAACTGCTTCGCACAAAATTTCATAATCGTATATCCAAAAATTTCATGTGTCATTTTAAGAGTGACAATTATCTCAATCAACTTATTTTATTGGTCACCCAAAACAATTTTTATTATTATGGGGCACCTGCTTCGGGACAATTTTCGTACGCATTTAATATCTAAATCTCGAAAATACAAACAATACCTTAAATGAAAAAAAATAACATCTAATACACTGCATTAGTAGAACCAGCTACAACTACTACAATTACCTTTGTACCATACAACCCCCAGGCAGCTAATCAGACACCTAAAACTAACGCTAGCTGTACAGTCACATATCTTCAATATTTTGGACAATTTATTCCGAACACCTCAAATGCTTGTTTCCCCACTCCCTTGAAAGTATATAGCCATACTTAGTAATTAATTTAGCTAATTAACTATTTGCGTCACTACCCCTAACATCTACTAAAAACCCATGATCTACCACCCATTACATAAAAACAAACAAAGAAATATACTTTTTGGCTGATGTGTACGCGCATAATTACACACCTACATCAAAAGTACCTATACTAAACAACACCTGCGAATCCTCGTTCAAAACAAGACTCATACTGTAATTTAACATTTTGTTAACAGTTGTACCCACAATAACATTGCCCTAATAAACTATGCTGTTATTACTTACATACATACGCGCCTACTCGTATACTCCCTCGCCTAAAGAACGCTTGTGAAATATTTACCAACATTTTTTTTATGTAGTGCAATCCTCACAATTGCAATGAAAATATTATGCACACACATACATAGATATGTCGTTGGCATGCGTCCTGTCCACGCCGCTCGTGTAAGATGTGAATGTGAATGTGTTTTTTTGGTATACAGCTTCGGTAGTTGGCTGCTTATTTTGCTTAGCGCAGGAAAAAGGTTTTAATTTATTTTTAAAAATATTATTTTTATATTTAAGTGCGTAGTAAGTACTTTTTTAGTATTTTTTAAATTTATAACATGAAATAAAAAATATATCGCATGCGATTTTTTGTCTGGATGAACTATGTTATATGCATTTTTGTAGTTTTTTTCCATAACAAACCATGTCAAAAAAATTTTGTTTTAAGTTCAGTATTTAAAAAAATTATCGCATGCGATTTTTTGTCTGCATGCATTTTTTGTACTTTCAACACAAACTCTTTCAATAAACTTCTATTACAGCACCTTGTGTGTTTGCATGCATTTTCGTAATTTATGTGTGTCCTTATAAATCATGGCACATTTTGTAAATACTGGATATTACAATATTTTTTCTTATTAATATTTAATACTTATCACTTATACTTTTTCTCAAAACTACTTCTAATGCATAGTATTTTATCTAGTATTAAGTTTGTATGCATATTTTTATTAGTAAATACTAATATTTTCATATCTCTGAACCCCTCTTCGCAGACTGTGCTTTTCGAAACTGAAACTACTGCTGGTCGCTATCGAAATCAAAGGTGCCGAAGAGGGTGCGGATAGTAAAATATCGATAAATCCGCGTAATGCCAAAATACAGGCGAATACACAAGGCTTCTTTATTGCGCAAAGTGCGGATGAAGTGAAGCGGTAAGTAAAAGTTATATATTTTTAAGCAAATTTAATGAATAGGAAATAACGAAAACCGAAAATTTAGAACAAATGTGATCTAAGTACAGAGTAACTGACTTTTTTGTCAAATAGAGTTGTTCATTGTTCATATGATCGACATAAAATATGATTCACCTTCTCTGATTAATATTCTAACTAATTTTTATAAGCTAATTTTTGATAACTTCCCTACCCTTTGCCATTTCAGCGCCTGGTTTTACTGCAAGGCCTGCCATGAGGACATCAAAGACGAAACATTGATCAAGAAGTGTAAATGTAAAAACTGTAAGTAAACTTTCCATAACTATATAACGCGTATATTATTTGAATAATTTAAATAAAATATTTATTTAGTTTTAATTTTCGTATAAAAAATAACAATTAATTTCGAATAATTTTGTTTATCTAGTAAGCATTTTTGAATTTGTTTTTTCACTTTGATTTCAACTATAATACTATCTCTTAACTATATAAAGCAAAATGAAAATATTGAGACCAATATCTATTGATAAATAACATAAAAATTGTAATAACCGCAACATATTATGCTGTGGCGTTGTGAAGCAGCGCTAAAAAAATATATATATAATTACTCAAGATTATTGAAGCAATAACTCTCAATACCTTATATACAGCTAAGTAAAAAAAATTGAGGTATTATAAAAAAACTAATACTATTACTATAAAGCTATCTCTATTTAAGTAGTTGTATTTTATAATGTATTTTAAAAAAATATTTTATTTTTAATTTCCAAAGCGAAATTTTTCATTTTGTAATTTGTAACTATTATATACTCTATAAACAACACAAAAACCGTTTAACTTAAATTTATAATATGAAAATTCAACACAAACTTACATTTATGTATATTGAAGTACGATTTTCTTAAAATATAACTTTATTATTTTATTTATCTACCCAAAATGTCGGCGTGTTCCTGCGCAAATGAAAAAAAAAACATATGCCTTGTGCGTTCTACCTATCGAAAACCAAAAATAATTAATTTTCATTAAAAACTATAACAACTACATAACTCAAATTTAACTAACTTGTTAATGATAATTACAATGCCGTTATGTAATTGCAATATAAATATATATGCATATATATTTACATTTATATAATGGTATTTTGAAAATTTTACAACTCATAAACCAAAACAATACGCATCTCCCAAACAGTGACAGTACAGCCGAGGACCAAATTTGATGATTTAGGTAAATTATTTTTAAACTAGTTAATTTAATATGTAACACAAAGCATATAACTTTACAAATTAAAAATTTAAAAAACAAAAACTAAATTAGAGAAAAAAGAATGCAAAATGAAACACCAAAAACCCCAACACAAATTTCAATGAAATACACCAAATAATATTCTTTGACAAAATTTAGTAGTATACAAATATTCCGTTTGCCCACAATTCTTATAAGAAAACTTAAAATCCTAATTTATTTTTTTTTCAAACACTTAAAACTTCTAACTACCAAATCGAGAGCCAACCAATCCAGTTTCCTTGTGCGTTATCAAATAATTTTTATTTAATTTTTTAATCCCATTTGACATTTAACATATTTTATTTTATGTTTTACACCATTTTTTTACATTTGATACCAATTTCATTTTAAATTCATTTATTTCATTTTCTAAAAATGTTTTGTAAAAATTTCATTTGAACACTCCCTTAAAACTATACTCATTCAAATAACATTTCTTTAAAAAATTCCAACTTTGTTTCTATAAATCTATAAAGCAGAGTGTAAATATTTTTATAAAAGAATCAAACAATTTATATTCAAATATTTCGTTGATGATACTATATAAATATAATCACTAAAAATATCTATTCAATTAAAGGTACAAATAGTCATTTAAATTCGAACTAGTGTTGAATCGTTAATTATCTAGAACTGTTTCGAGTCTCATTAAATTGTTAAAAAAGCTAAAAAAAAAAAATTATTTTTTTCTTAAAAAATAAAATTTTTAAAATAGTCATTCAATTTTAAAAAATTAAGAAAATAATTTTATTTGAAATTTTTCATAATTTTTTTGCCAAATATAGACTACAATTGTATAATTTTCATAAATTTTTTTTATTTCTTATAATTTCACTTCTCCCTTACCCAACAAACACCTCCTTCAAAACTCTTTTAGATATATTTTATACGTTCTTGTTTTCGGTACAATTCGCCTCTTTACACTACTGTTACCGTATGGCTGCTCCTCAAAATACCTATTTTATAAATAAGTTTCAATATCAATTTCTTTGATTGATTCCTCACTTTTTCTGTAAATATGTTTGCCTGCGTTGCATTCTCTCCCTAGACTACCGAAGACCAAGGCGACAAAACTTACTTTTGATTTGTAAAGAAATAAACACAAAAGTGAAATTGTAACATTTTTTCTTGTTTTTTTCAATATGGCAACACACCTCTTCAAATCACATTTTTTTACTCTGTTAGCACACTATTTTTAATTAAAATTTGTAGAAATGAATTTCAAAATTTTAATGCGCACAGTAAAAAGTTATTAAAAATATTTTTTTTAAATACACAAATAGTTATGAAAATAAAATGAATGAGTTAGCGAGGAGAAAATAAATGAGAGCAATTAGCTATAGATCGTTAAAGATCAGTATCAATGCTATCCATATCGTACTTCGTATATAACCAAATTTTGGAATAAACTTCAAAAGCAGCTTAGTACTATCAACGTTCCAATAATGTTTAAATTAAAATTGTCAGTATATTATTTATGAAAAAGCCTGGCTTCAAAGGCTATCATTTTAAAAAATTTATTGAGATAGGGTTCCAATCAGGGATCTACTTGCTTAGTCGTAAATCGTCTAAACCCTCTGAGTAATTTTGGGTATAGATGTATTAGTCTAATGCATCATATCCCAACCACGAGCTGAACAATTGATATCGCCAAAATGACTAATATAGGTTATTACCGCACGTATATCATATGAAGATACCATACTAAACAGAATTGAACCTTCTTTGAAAAGTGTTGGGATTTTTATGTTGAATTTAGATGTTGATAGATATTATGCTCCAAACCCATATAGGTTTAATACCAGTCTTCACAATTTTAGTTTCTTGTTAGGGGACCAAGCTGGATATATATTTTTTGATCTCTCTTAAACAATAAATAATATGAGTTCAGACTTAATTACTACTACTATTAAATTTTATGTTAGGAAACTTTTAAAAGGATTTTTAGTAAAAGAAAAATTAAAAAAAATAAAAATTGGGGTTCTCTTTATAGCTAATGAAACCCTCACAATTAGAATGTACATACCAATTAATCAATCTTCTTTCAATCTTGCAATTGGCTTTACACACATAAAATAATTTATACAACAAATTTATGGTGAACGCAATATGACATACACAAACATATAAACCACTGCAGTTTTTTTCAGAATAAGTTACTTTAAACCGAGAATTTTTTCAACTTTCCCTTTTATATATATATCAAATCTAAATACTCTGCACATAAACGTAAATTGCTTTTTCCTTTTGTTAGCTCGTCAATGTTCTAATTGCTGATGAGCAGTGCATGGACTGGCACAAACTCAAAACCGAAATCATAAAGAATATGCATAAACATATAGTATTATACATGAATAGTTATCGAATAAGAAACGATATTTGTATGCAGATATATAAATGATATAATTACACCTATATATGTATATCGTTATGTAATTACAAATGCAAGTACGAATCCCCCTTATAGAGTGTATGTTATCTAACACTTATGTAATGACCCCATATTTATGGTTAATTGATTGATTGAAGACACCAAATGTAGTTATGTATTTGAATATTTGAAATTGAAATGTTGCTGCTTAGGTATTTGAATTACATTTATAAATATTTAATGGTATTTGTATTTGTTATGAGTAATGATACAGTAATCAATTACAAACTCATTACTTGAGGTAAATAAGTATTTTTAATGGAGCATAACAAACAAAAATTTCACTAGAGATTCGATAAAGTTTACGAGCGTGCAATTTTTAGTGTGATTACATGTAATTACAGGGTACTTAAAAGCGTTAGAAAATGTATAGCAAGCGATAAATTTATGTTTAAAGTGTACTATATGATCATAGCAGCACAGTCAAGCACATTTGTTTCCCTTTTAAAATTGTTTAAATTGCACATTGCTCGATTTTTTATCAAATCTCGCACAAAATATTTAACCAAAAAATTTATTAAACACTCAAAAGAGTTAATGAAGACACACACACATTGAAAGCAGGTCTAAATAATAGAGTATATTAATTAAAAATATAAATAAATCGTTACTTATTTAACATAAAATATATATATATATATTTGAGTATGTAGTAACGTAAGTTATGCGTTTATATGTATTTTTGGTCAAGTAAATTAGGTATCATTCACCCGAAAGCATTGTATGTAAACATAAACACCACTGCAATACGTTGGAGAGATTATATCAAACAATATATGTATATGTATATATCAGAATGTTTCTACAAACTTACACTCGTTACAAAGCAATTGTAAATACGTTCTTGTAGTGTTTCACACAACATAGTATATACCACAATAAATATATTAAATATATAAGTAAATAATATATAATCATTTGAGCATTTAGAGCATAGACAAACAGAGTTCGTAGGTGCGTATACGTAACATTCTTAACACTTACTTATACCTACAGTATTTTACGGCTGTTCAACTTGATTTGTTGAAATAATTAAGTAGGCACAACCAACACAACTGTAAATATGTATGTATTAGTTACCCAAGTAGCTGTGACAATAATACGAAATGCGTTGCGTTCTCTTTGCTGAACCTTAAGTACATCAGTTATAGTGTTGTTGATGAAGCGAGTAGGTGGTAAATTAATAAAAAAATTCGAAAAAAATATGCAATAGAAAATTATAAAAACATGGCAACCCCAAGGCTACGTTCATTCTGTGACTAATTGCTACCGCAAACGGCAACAACAATTGAGTTTGAAACTTAGTTTAATTACAACGTTTTGATTGAGAGTTTGATTGCGTTGGATGCGGCTTTCGCTACGCCCGGATACACACCTGCCGCTGCAGCTTCAAAACTAACCGCGCATTTGAAGTACCGTTTGTTGCATTTATTCCGTAGCAGCAGTAGTGCAAGCTTTGGTTCTTGATACACGCGTTCCAGTTGGTTATATGATAGATGCTACATTTGAAACCTCTTGGTGTTGGAATGGCTTTAGGCAACTCAACGAAAAGTGTAGATAGTACAACAAACAATGTGAAACCGATTGAGAGTGGGTATATATCATGTTATTTGAGAAGTTAAAGTTGATTAAAATTAATTTAAGGATTCTAAGACTGAAAACATATTCGAATATATATATATATATATATAATATTTCTCCAAAATCTTGGAGATCTTCGAATATGGAGAAGTGATCTCTCACAATTCTAGACAGTTCCAACGTTGAAACCTGATGTTATTTGACATGAAGACTTTAACTCTTGAACGAATCTGACTTATTTTCTACTGCTGAGCATTCCTTAGTGATTACCACAATGTAATGATAACAAAATTTCGGTAACCTCAGTTAGTCTTATTTAATAAAAGTCAAAGTAATATATAATTCATGAATATTAAGATCAGTTGTTATCAAAATATTAATAAAACTTCTCGCACGCATTGTTTGTTGGACTATTTACGAAACGAATAATATAACCTATCATATACTAACACACGATATCTCATGGGTAGAGATTCAAGCAACGATTTTTGTTTTACAAATACAATATTTTTACCCGCCAAAGGTCGTAAGTCTTCTAATTCACATACCAGTATAATAGCGTATTTCATCAATCACATCGTATCGTTTACTTATGCGTAATAAAACTTAACTAATACTAAAACGATAAGTATTTATGTAGTAGCTATACATTTTACATTTACAATTACATATGCATATAAATATCTACTATATATTTTGGCAACTCAAAATCGAAATTCAAACATTCATTGATTTCTTATATCTATGTATTATATAAACATTTGAAGCAAAACCAAACAACAACAACAAATTGTAAACCATCTTACAGATGTGGGCATGATTATGATGCAGACCGGAATGGTGAATCAAGGCATTACCTCAGTCCTTAACCAAATGGAGGGTATGCAAATATAGCCAAAACAAAAAACCCTAAGCAAATTAATAATAGTAATAATAATAACAATAACAATAACAATTTTAGTAATAATCCAATCAAAACCAGCTTTAACCCAAAATTGCGTAAAACAAAAATCACAAAAACCAAAACAAAAACAAAAATTCATTGCGTTACTTGCCAACATTGCCAAATGCATAGTTATTATTAGTGAATAAAAAAGAAAATTACAAATCATTAACTCAAATCGTTTGCTTAGTACTTAACAAAAGCGTAAACTACTATAACTGAACTAAACCCAACAATACATAAGCATTAAAGCTGCGCTATTTAATGTAATTTTCGCAATTTCTTTTCAATGTGCCTTACATGCGTTCGTAAATGTATTACCGCCTTAACTGCCAGCTAATTAACATAAATGCCAAACTTTTATACCTTCTATCTATGTGTATATATTCAACTATTCTTGGCTGCTATATGGAGTTAAAGATTATTTACACTCTTTTCTACCAATTTAATTTGCTATAAAATTTAAAGGAAAATATATATTTTAAATGAAATGAAAAATATTTAGTAAAATACTAAATGCATTTTAAATGTACTGCTTGGCAACTCTGTGTAGTAAAAGTTGCCTCTATCAACTAATGCAAACCAATTTCCATACATGAGCCGCTTTTAAAATAGTACAGTTAGTCCCACACCTTAAAGATAAGTAGGCGAACTATTCTGCTGACAAAAACTTATATATGTAGTTAATATAGATAATATGCTTAGGATACCGCATAATACGTGCTTTTCATACACCCAATTATAGAGCCTGAGCTTCGCTTTAAGTAAACTGGTATGAGGTCTCTTAGGGAAAGTGATTGCATTAATTAAGAAAAAATATATATTCAAATATAATAGCCTTTTCGCACAGGAGTTAATTGTTCAATTAACCGGCCTTTGCTCTATTAAAGCGATTTACCATACAAAAGCAAAATCGTATTTTATTACATTAATTTTTAATCGAATACAAATTGAGTTGAGACTGGAATGCAAATCTGCAGTTTGTTGTCTATTATTTAAATTTGGCTGTGCTTATTGATAAAATAGCAATCAGAAAATGTAACTTACCAGCTTCTTATGAACAGCAAAATAAAAATTATAATAGCTGATCGTTAATCGAGTAGCCGGCTGTCCGAAAGGCAAAACCTGGTTTCTCAATTATAATCTTAATATATTAAATTAATTTGGCTGTGCGAAAAGGCTGTAATGAAATTATGAGTCCTTGTCAAATATTTTCCGACATTTCATAAAATTTCTAAAAGTTTCATAATTTCAACCTTTTATTCCAAAGCTTAAAACACGCTACTCGTAGTCCCTGAGCGACTTAACATCGAAGCTTAATATAATATGTAGATAGCATATTTATAAATATTTATAAAGGGTAAAACGAATATTTTTATAAAAACAACTTCCTCAAACAGTATTTACCTAATATTAACAGATCTAGATTACATAAATAGGTCTAGGGTAAAATTTAAGTACCGTATTCTAATTTAAGAATGATGATGAAATTTCATATGAATGCAAAGCGCGGCGAAACACTATGGTTTATATAGATTTTATATGCTATATTATATTATGTCCATGGCGGTGATCTCCGAGATCTTTTTTGTCGTCCTAATCTCAGAAAGGCGTGATTCCTGAAAAAAGTATTAAGATGTGTCTACATTGTCTTCATTCAAAAAATTTCAACGGCTGACATCCGATAAGATTGATTTGATTGAATTAAAATCCTTACAATTAAGGAAAGATAAAGCTTTTTCGCGAAAACTTCGTTTGGAACCTACTCGGTTTGCCCGATCATATAAAAATAATGTTGTTAGGACCTTCTAACAGTTGAACACTTACAAGGTGAAAGCTCGAGAAAGCACATAATATATAGTTTGAACCAAATCATAATAGTAATAAAATACAATAATAGACTTTTGGTAAAAAATAAATATGAATAAATTTAACACTAAATAGCAATAAATTTTTAGGTGAGGAAAAGTAATTTTTGAAAATAAAATATATAAGAAATGATGAATTTTATTACTAAATTTTAAATAGTTGTGTTTAGGTTGTGATAGGGTAACTGGTACGAGCTCTGCGTTTGACAATTTCTCTTATTATAGATATTAACATATTGAAATATAAAATTATAAAGCTACTATCTACTAAATATACAAACACTAACGAGTGTTTTTTGTAATTAAGGCTATGAATAAAGTGTCATTTCTGTTGTATTAAAACATAATTTTCTTCGTTGTGTAATTTAAAGCATTCATTTTGTCAGTTCAGTTCTTGCATTCATTTGAACATGATTTCTTTATGTGTGTACTTATTGTGCTAAACTTTGGTTTTTGGTTTGGTAATTTTGTGTTCTTATTTTCTGTGATTTAATTTCATTTTTGTGATTTCATTTTGATTAGAATGATGAACAAAAATAAAAAAAAAAAATTAAGTATCAACATAAATCTCTCATTATTCTGTCATTACCTTTTCACACGTTCCTCTCTAAACAAAAAAACAACAAAAAAACGCCAAACAAAAAACTGTGTGTATTTCTATGAACGAAACAGTGGCCACATTCAGGAAAGGCGTCCGCGCCGTCCAAATGGTGGGACGTGCAAGTACGTATAAAAATTCAAATAAGCATTTAATACATGTTTTTTCTGTTACTTTTTGTTTTAATTTCAATTTTCATTTAATCGCATATTTTTTTAATTTTATTTAATTATGTGTTTACTGTATTAGTCTCATGCGCAGCTTAATTAATTTACAACAACCAACAAGCTAATATCTTCAATACATACAGACATAACAGACATTTGTGTTGTAATTCAAAGTGCTCATACATACATACATATAGACACTGTTCGCATATTAAAAAAAAAATCAGCAAATTTCAACTAGTCGTCAAAAATATTTTTAGTTCGGTGTTGTTATAGCTTATAAACGTACTAAAAAGTCGGTCACGTGACTACCAAATGCAAGTAGCGCAGCACAGTTCTTTGAGCATAAAAACAACAAAATTAGGTAGAACAAATGTGTGGTTGCAGCTAAATTTCGATGTTGCAAAATGACGCCACGCCCTCCACTTCGAATTTCACTAACGACTTGCCACTTTTCCTTTCAAATGCTTACAAACTGTTTATATGTGTCGCCCTACACTTTCACCCAGCTTTAAAATGAAATCATTCATATGAAAATATAATTTCGGAAATAAAATTCTAAAATTTTTTCCATATTTTTCATCTTTCACATCTTATACGTAAATAAAAAATCATCTATACTATATATGTTTAAGTGTTGTAAAATTCATAAAAATTGAAGTATGTGTGTGTGCGTGTGGGTTTACAAAAATTTTCAAGCAAAAAAATCAGGACTAAAAAATATTGTGCGATTTTTCTACAAAAAAAGTGTATGATCAAAAATTTCTATATTCAAAAAAATTTACTATATAAGTGCCTCCCACACACACGAACACACATACAAATCAACATTTACTACTATCTACCTATGTATTATATAAATATTTGCATAATATTTTCATGTGCGTTAACTGTAGTAACTACAATCGCATATCAATGTCCATTTACTTTAGTAATCGTCTATTTACCAACTCATACATTCATACTATTTATTGCATAAACTATTTAACGTGTATTTTCCTAAACGTTCTCTCATACTCGTAAGCGTTTCGACTTCATTGTTTTACATGTTTTATCATACAATATATTTTAACCGTTATGCTGACTCTTTCTCTAGTCGTAAAATTCTGCAAAGTTTTATCGCTGTGTAACATAAAAAATCATGAGTCACAACAAAGTCAATCCAAGTTTTAAGTTTAAGTACAAATACAACCGATACTGACATACACACATCAATACTCAAAATGTCACAAAATCGACGCTATAAATTTTATAACTTCATCTTTGTATTCATTGTTGTGTCAGTCGTTTATTATCGTATCCTTTTCATGCAGCAGTAGTTGTGCTATATATATATTTTTTTATTTGGTTATTATTATTTGGTGTTTTTTTAGTAATTTGATTCAATTATTATGATTTTCGTTTATTGCGATCACAACTTTTTTAGGACTACATTGGAAAATAGATATTACATAAGTTTAATTACAAATATCTTGAAGTTTCTTAAAAATTGTCCATCTAATTTTCCAACGAAATATCATTTAGGACTCGAAAACGTGTCAGAGATATAAATATAGATACCTAGACTTACAAGGAATACTAATTTCTATTAGACATATGAACTTAATCAAAAATGTATTTTATGCAATAATTCGATTGGTTTTTAAACTGAAAGAGGCTTTTCGATAAATTCAATTATTCTCTAGAAACCCCTAGTTTAAGGTGAAATATCGAGTTATAATAATATTCATCATTTCTTAGCTAAGGAAGTAAAAAAGTACCGACCTTAACTTTAAAATAATGATTTGACTGAAATTTTGTTGGAAAACGAGTACTTGTGACTCTGTCTCTGTATTCAGACTGCTTACACTCGTATTAAGACACCTTGGTGGAACCAAGCTTTAGATCTTTGAGAAGTTCCAAATGTGAATTTATGTATAATTAAATTCGACATACTATTTGACATTGTCTTTGCGAACGCCCACCCTTCGGTCGGTTAATAAGAGATACCTTCCACGGTTCCAATTACTCAAACCTTAGAGAAATTAGGCAGCTGAAGTTAAATCGACCGAGTTGTTCAGGTTATGCTTATCAGGTTACCCCGGGGAGCACAATGGACCTAATGCTGGCCTAAGCACGGCCGCTTGCGGTCTGGCCCACTTCGCCTCCCTTTTCAACCAACCAACCGACCAACCATTTGTCTATGTATTCAATCCAGTTTTTGAATTCAGTCATATTTGTATCAGACCGCCAACGGTTGGCAAGCAGTTGTGGATACTACAGAAAAGGGTGATCTTGAGAAAAGGGTGCAGCTTCCATCTGCCAATTCTTATGTGAAATTTAGTGTTTCTGACATTATTCGTTGGTGAGTTAACCCACTTTGAGTACTTTTCAACCGAACCTTTGTATGGGAGGTGGGCGTGGTTATTATCCGATTTCTTTCATTTTTGGACTGTATTAAGAAGTGACTAAAAAAAAAAGACTGCAGAAAGTTTGGTTTATATAGCTCTATTGGTTTCCGAGATATGTACATAAAACCTATTTGGGGGCAGGGCCACGCCCACATCCCCAAAAAAATTACATCCAAATATGCCCCTTCATAGTGCGATCCTTCATACCAAATTTTATTTCCATAGCTTTATTTATGGCTTAGTTATGGCACTTTATGTGTTTTCGGTTTTCGCCATTTTGTGGGCGTGGCAGTGGTCCGATTTTGCTCATTTTCGAAAGCAACCTTCCCATGGTGCCAAGAAATAAGTGTTCCAAGTTACATTAAGATATCTTAATTTTTACTCAAGTTACAGCTTGCCCAGACGGACGGACGGACGGACGGACAGACAGACATTCGGATTTGAACTCCACTCTTCACCCTGATCACTTTGGTATATATAACCCTATATCTAACTCGTTTAGTTTTGAGTGTTACAAACAACCGTTATGTGAACAAAACTATAATACTCTCTTAGCAACTTTGTTGCGAGAGTATACAAATAGCTCTCAGAAAATTTTTTAGAGATTTTGCACTCATGGAAGCTCAATTACCCATAAGTTCTTAAAATAAAATAATTTCATTTTTCAAGGTCGCAATAAACATTATAGTCTAACAGCCATATTATTTAAGTCGCTATACATAAAACTTGCTCAGTTCTTTCTCTTGATTTTTAATATAATTTAAATTTATTTTTCTTTAATGTCTTTATGGGTATTATTTACGTAATCGACGTTGTGTCTTATTCAATATGTATTTTCACTGACCTAATCAAATTGTATGTGTATTAAACTACAATAATATTATATTTAAACCCGAAAAAATATATAAATACAACAACAAAAAATACAACAATATTGTACGAAATGGCTAGAAGACGATGAGTACTCACTCTACTCAAGTAAGTGCAAATATACATAACTACTATATACCCACATAGTACATAATGTACTTGCATAATTCAATTCGAAACTCCAATTACCAACTGCTCGTACTCGTACAAACAAACAATAATGAATTAATGGATTGGTTCTGCATTTAACATATATATTTTTCTAGTTTTTTTTTTTTGTTTTTTGAATGTGTGTGTTAACAAACACTGAACCACAGAACGCTGAAAAATGCTTTGATATCGTGCTCGATTAGCGAGTGCGACTTGAATAGGCGCTGCATATACTCGTACATACATAAATACATAGACAACATTGTTTATGGAACAAATTTTGGAACGCAAATACTCTATATATTATATGTATATGTATATGTAATGATAATAAACGTTTTGTATTCAGCTCTAAAAATTGTACTTAGATTTTAGACTGGTTTCCTAAGAAATGAATTCGAGAATTGCTTTTATTATTAATTTTGAAATGAATTTATTTTAATTCAACAATTTATTAAATAGGTATTTTTCGTATGTGTGTGTTCGGAACGAGTTTATATATATCTAATTGTTGTAATTTTTGTCTGGATTCTGAGCAACTGCGGTGTTCGCATAGCAATCAAAGATTATAAATATACATATTCTAATGAATATACTCGTACATATGTGTATGTATAAATATATATTTGTACAAATATTAATAAATTTTTTTGCATAATCTGCTTAGGTATTTCAATACGTGCTTTCATTTACAAATTTTGCATAAACTAAATAAAAATGCATCTATGTTATATGTATGTATGTATTCAATCAATATTAATTAAGTAGATATTTATGTAACAGTACTTATGAGCTTACAAATAAAAGTTGAAGTGGGATACAATTTTTGTGATCATTATATTTCATTATTTTATCGTTATAATGCGCATATAGATTTCGAAGTTATAGAATGCAATAAATTGTAGTAAGACAACGAAAAAACAGATTCGGGGTTTTAAATACAACACCAGGACTACATTACCCTTCAGACCTTTGAAGCGCAGTCTACGACGAAAAACGTTAATTAAGCTATTATAAGAAAAATGTCTGAAACTAGTTCATTCAAATCCCAAGAAATCGGAAATATAACAATGTATTAAAGATGGTTCCTCAGACTTTGAAAAGGGCTATTAAACGAATATGACCATGTGTTTCTGACTTTACTCAGATTTTTGATACGGGTTTAAGATACATATACACATGATTTAGGCATATTCTACGGAAAGGCAAGGATCCAGTTGTTTGATACGAATATTGTTTCAGTATCTGTATCGTACGTATTACTTGAGTTCCAGGGTTTAAATACCGCCAATATAATTAAAAAAAAAACCTTTGAAAATCTATACACTTACACATGGTTGTCTAAATAAAATATCTAAATTTTCATAAAAATCTCTTCAAAATTTCATAACTTCGAAGTTACTATGCTTCTAATTTTCTACGCTAGTTGCAAATGTAATTCATTTATAAAATCCTGTCGCTGCGATTTGCCGTTATTAAGGGAAAATATTCAATGCAATGGGAGAAATAATAATCGAAACAACGAGTGTCTATAAATATTTCAACTCTGAAGATATTGAAAATATACTCGTAACAGATGACGCAGGTTATAACTGAATATTCGTAAACAAGAACAACGCGTTTAAAAAAATATTTAGTTATAGTTAGTTTTCGTTAAATACGTAGTCATTTAGATAATATTTACATTTTGAGGTTCATAGAATATAAAGTAATTACATTGTTTATGATATGTGTAGTACAGTTATCTAAGAGTGTTATTGAAGCTAAAGTATAAGAATGTATTGTAGAATTATTAGAATATATTATGTGTCGGTTGTATATATTAAAGCATATGATATATAGTATTTAGTTGGTTTGCACGTGTAGTACAATACATTACACTCATATATGAAATAAATATTATGAATATATTTATTATAAAATTATATAAAAACTAATCTTTCTTGAAATTTATGACCCAAACTTATAAGATTAGTAGGTATTGGAAATATATTATAGAGTTTCATCGTTCTACAGTGCCAAAAATCTATCTTATATAAAATAATATACGAGATTTCCCTTGAAAATGCGTGTTTTATTCCGATTTTCACTGATGTGAAATAATTTCACTCGCATTGAATTCGGTAAAATTGATTTAATGTATGTATACCTTGTGGTATTATAGACCATCTTAGCACATTTAACATAAATAGAAGAATTCGAAGACAGCTTTGATTTTACAAGTGCTAGCAAATGTAGTAATCTCAAACAAATATTCTGAGATCAAGTAATATCGGTCATAGATATATCAACTTATTCGAAACAGACCTGATATATCTTCCACAATTTTTGGTCAGTGGTATGGAAGTACAAAACCAATTTCGATATCGAGCTCCCCAACTGTCATCAAAATTATATACTCAATTAGGTATCCATTACATATTAAATATAAATTTAGTTACATAAATATGTATGATCTTATACAATATATGTACAATTGAATACACAAAAGAACATCGGCTTTAGCTTTGCTCGCACTCACTGGAAGAGGTTCAAAATTGCTTGTGCAACACTATATAACTTTCATATATAATATTTAACTATATTAAGTAGTTCCATGCACTAGTTCTTCTATTTAATATTAACTCTAGCGGCTATAACTTCCACAAATTAGTCGCACATACCTCTAAGTATCGATTAGTGTATATAATACACAATAGTTAGCCATTTTCTTCACTTAAGTAATTGTAGAATGTGCATATGTACCGTTAAGTCGCCGTTTAGTTGTTGTTGCCAATAAGCATTGCATGCTTTAAAAATCCATCCATATAAAACTTTATAAAGTAAAAATTATGTTAGATTGCATGCTGCCTTGTCCATGCTTATTATTAATTCTCACCTTCAAATCCATTCTATAGATCTTCTAGTCTAATACTAATGTGTATTTTCAATTTTATTGTTGCTTAAATTGTTTGAATCACCAAATGAAAAATTACACACAAACCACACTTTATATACACGATTTTAACTAAATATTGAACTGAGCATGTGAAATAGTTTCCTCTCTCCAAAAGCTGAAAATTTGTATTCGAACTCGATAAAAAAATACATGTTTGCTTTCCCTTTTTGTACATTTTTGAGATTCTCTTTTTCGTTACGTTTTGATTACTCTCTCAATTATGATTGCACTGATTATACATAATTTAGGTTATGAGTTAAGTTAATTTCTAACTAAGTTAATTTAATTTAATTTTTTAGTTTTAATAATTTAACTTCAAAAATTAACTTGTATAAGGAATATTCGCTTGTATATATCCATTAATTAGAAAAATGGTGTCTAGACTCCGATTTTTTCGAAAATCATTTTTTTATATCACTTCGAAAATGGCCGACTGATGACTTTGAAAAATGTCTCTACGCATCGTAGTATTCCACCTTTGCTAAGTCAGACTTAAGAACTCTGAGATTTCTCGTAGTAATTTTATTGTATCATCCTTTTATAATAAAATTTTCAATTATCAAGAGAAAAAGTTCTGGAATCTTGCAATCCATTTCCACGTTAAACTTTGAAACTTCTCAGAAAGCCATTGTTTTAAAAATTATACATGAAATGTATAAATCGAGTACTAATTCATTTCAACGCCATCCAATGGATATTATATAAAAAATATTAAAAAATCAGATTAAAGAACGCCTATAACATAGCATAAAAGAGGCACCTTAAAGAAAACGTCTATAATAAAAATATGGAGAGTAGCTTATGAATTGTTCAAACAATATTCATAACTCGAGCTTTAAGCCAGCCTTGACAGCTGGCATGACCGCTTTCCCACTAGAGAGATTTTCATACAAGCGAATATTTAATTATTATTATTTTTTTAATATTAATTTTAACAAAATTTTCAAAATATTTTCTCCTGAAATAATTCAAACTGTTTTTATGTTATCCCATCTAAACTTCCACAACAATGTTACCTCCAGTAACAATAATTTAATGCAAACTGTTAAGTTTATATTTTACTAGTTATCTTAAACAAAATCTTAAAAACAGATAATTTAATTAAAACATTAAAATGAAAACGTAAAGAAATTAAAAACAAAATAAATAGCAAGCAACATGTAGTAACGAAAACAAAACGCTCAAACTATTATTTACTGCTCACTCATTGAAATTATAACCCAAAAGTATTAAAATAAAAAAAAAAAACATGAAGCAAACAAAAGTAAAACTAAAATTGCAAGACATAGTGACAAATTAAAAAAAAAAATCAAAAATTAAACTAAATTTTTTTCGAGTACGCTGATTAGTGAATATCTTACAGATGATTTCCATCCAGCACCCACATTTACGCCGCCAGAGTTGCCCAAGCGGGTGCATGTGCGCGGATCAGTAACGGGTAATGAAAAATTCTACAAACTCTCTACTATTACACTCACACAGTTCGCGCATACCTATACACACACACACTTACATACTCCGATATTTCGAAAATACTTTTTCATTTATTACCATCCTTTATCGGATGATCAGCAGCATTGTCAGCTCATACATTTTGACAAAATTCATTCCGATTCATTCATAAGCTCATTGAAAACAAATACTTTACAAAGAAAATAAAGGAATTTTTTCAACATGCGCTAAATTGTACTTGTCAAGCTTAAAAAGCAAGAAATAAATAATAAAATCAAATTTTGTAGACACTTATTACAAGCACACGCACTCCTTTGTACAAAATGTAATTTCCACACACACTATCCTATGTTGTTCCTGATTTGAGTTAGCCAAATTTTTTTGTTTATATCTAAAAAAAAATTTCATTGTTTTAAAGATTTTTGTTGCTGTATTTAATTTTAAATAAAATCTGTACTATGAGGATGACAGAAATCTCAGAAATACTTTAAACCTTCGAGTGAGCGTAAATAAACGTACAAATTTCGATTTCAATTATTAATTAGAGAAATTTCCATGTGAATTATTTTCTCCCTTTTACATATATTATTTTCCTTCTTCAATTTTGTCTTTTAAGTCTCTATAATATAATATATAGATGTAATTAAGGCAGTAGTCTGCTTTAGAAGCCGAAGAAAAGCGTTCTTTAGCAATTTTGTTTGAAAGGGAAGGAAATGATTGCGGAAAACGGAGAATATAAGAAAAAAAATTGACGTTAAGTTGCAAAACAAGTAGTTTAAACAATACTTTTGTCCAACTTTTGTCCAACTTTTTTAGTTCAAATAGAAGATAATTTAATACTGAAGCTAGATCACTTTGGTTTTTTTCGATCGGACATATATTCTTTTTGCTATCGCCGGCACCGTTTTCTAACACTTGTGAAAATGAAAACTCGAGAAAACTGCTCGACGCTCGACCACAAAAATGCTCTAGCTTCGAAAATATGTCGAATTGGCCTATGGAATTTTAAAGACATATTCTTGGATAGTTTTGGAAGAGATTTAAAACAAAACAAAAAAATCGATTTTTTGAAGCCTGTGAATTTATTGCTCAAAAACAATGACAGAATCTATTTGAAAATGAATCTCAAAACCCTATAGTAATGTAAGGATTACTTGCAAAGTGATACATTGTTACAACTTGAAGTTGGTTGTGTGTACACTAAATTTCGGTTGGAATTTATAATGATGATTGATGATTTTTATCTCCAATGTCTTTAAGAAAATCGTAAGTAAAAATCATGAAAAGCTTCATTGGAGACTTGTGAAACTTTATTGTTTCTTTCAAAACTAATATTATTGAAACTTTATGGTTGTTTAAATTTAATAAAAAAATTAAAAAAAACAGCTTTTTGGGGATATACATTCATTATTATGATCTCCAAAGATCCCTATATGGAATTAAAATTACAAAAAAATCTTAAATACAAGTAAGAAATAAGAATTCAATTATCATTTAAATTTTTCTATTTTAAAAATATTAGATTCGTGAGTTTAAGGTTATAGAAATATGTAAAGGAATATCCAAAGAGAGTTAATTGAGGTTATTTTTATGGTTTCCTTACTTCAATTTGTACTCTAATTTTTTTAATTTCTGTTTTAATTCATACACTATCTATTAAGTAGTGTTAAAAATTAAACAAAAACCGTTAACACATTGTATTACTGTCAAAGTAGGTAAAAGAAATCCTCTACCATTACCTCCCAATTACTTTTCAATAATTTGTGCGTTTGTATTTGTTTGTTTTTCGTATATATCTAGTACCGGTTACTTACGTAAAAAAATGTTAGTAAATAAATTTACCGTTTAACGTGTGTGTCTACAATAAACTGTATAAACAATAATAATAATAACAACAATTAGCCGTCAGAATTTCTCTTTATACGTGTGTATTTGAACTTTGACATTTACTCATTCAACTACTTGTATAACTAAATCAATTACTACTACTATAAGTACTGGTAATCATTATTGTATTTGAAATAAATATTTTTTTAACGTTTTTCACTGATTTGCTTTCTACTATACATATACTATGAATTATGCTTGTTAATTACTATTTCAATTAAAAACAAAAAAAAAAAATTTAAAACTTGTAAGTTCATCTACATATAATTATGTGTGTGTATATAAAAAAGTACTTGTAGTCACTACAAATCAACTATTTCATAACTGTTATATAATTTCTTTTTTGTGTTCTCTTCATATACTCGAATTACTTTGTACTACTTACACACTTTTCTAGTACTCTTTTAAGCTCTCTCTCTCTGTATTCTACATAGAATTGTCATAATTTGTGATTTGTGGAAGTATAATAACAAAATAATTTATAGTTTAATACAATTTCTAATAGCAGCGAATATACTTCCGTTACCGTTAAACGTAATAGTCTTTAAGATTTGAAAAGTGTTAAACTTTTGAAATAGTCAGAGTGTAGCGCAGTTTGTGTACAAAATTAAATATTCTAAATGTATATGTACAACAACAACTGCAATGTGTCAGTGTTCACGCTCAAACGCTAACTTGCAACAACAAAAAAATGAAAATTAGTAGTTCTTAGCACACGAAAAACTTAAGCCAACCGCTAATACTTAGTAATCATCTGGTACTGATTTACTACACACGCTTTTTAATTACTTATAACGCATACAATTTACTTAATTACTTACTTACTTACATATGTATTAGTGTCGCTACAAAAGACAACAACAACACAACCAAGTTGTATTACACGTACGCGTACAAAAAATGTTTGAAAAATTTACCTTTCTTTTCGACCTAATCGCCGCAAATATAACAAATGCATATTTTTTCTAAAATCTGTTTTTCTTTCTGTATATACTTTTTTTAAAACGCTTTGCTGGTGATTAGGTGACATGACACGCGATAGAGAGGATGTGAACCGTAAGTATTAGTATTTACAAAGTGTTGTGTTTTGTTTAAGTGTTGAACAGCAGTGGCTGATGCCATTGAAGTCAGCGACCTTTTATAAAAATTATATTAACATAATATTTTGATATTACTAGCCAATAACTGATCTCTTATCAGATTACTAAGTTGTCGCTGACTTCAAATATATATATTAAAGTTTATGAACAAAGCCCTGAAATATATACAATAATACTCTAAAGAGCACAACAATCACAAATTTAACCAAAAACCTAGGCCGTTAGTACTATATTATATTAATATTGTTGTCTCGATGTCTTTAAAGAACAATTAAGAAATCGTATATAAAAAACCCGAGTATATCCCTTCACAAAACAAAACTTAATTCATCTAACTATAAATTGATAAGCAAAGCTTTTCATATTGATGTATCGTTACTAGTTATAGCCTTAAAGAGGGTGTCTCAGAGAGTTCCATGAAAGTTAAACTTCGTATAAAGTCTTAAAGACTTCAAAGTCATATATTAGGTTGTCAAATATCCTTTTTGACTTTCGCAGCTATGTATAAGGCGCTACAGAGCTCGTATCTGGCAATACTATACACCTTTGAAAGGTCATGACATAACGTACAAAACGACGCTATGCATGATTTTAAAGTTTTCCTTCGTTAAAGGCAAATCCGCCAGAGAAACGTTCCGTGAGATTAATGGTGTTTTGGGGGATGGTACTCTATCACTTCGAACTGCGGAGGAATGGTTTCGACGATTCAGAGCAGATGAAAACGACACCATGGATAAGCCAGCCGGCGGAAGACCTGTGACGACGAATACCGATCAAATCATGGAAAACATCGAGTTAGCCTGGCATGTGGCATTTCGTGACATCGCCCAGGAGATGGGAATTAGTCACCAAACCGTTTGGGTGCCGCATGATTTGACGACTTCTTTGACTATTTGAAAAAAACTATCTGAACCGAATAAACGCCTGGGATATGCTGCTGAAACGAAACGAACTCGTTTCATTTTTGAAGCGTATGGTGACTGGGGACGAAAACTGGATCACATACAACAATATCAAACGGTCGTGGTCGAAGGCCGGTGAATCGTCCCGAACAGTGGCCAAGCCCGGTGTGACGTCCAGGAAGGTTTTGCTGTGTGTTTGATGGGATTGCGTCCAGAATTGACCAACAGGAAGGGTGTAGTGTTCCACCAGGACAACGCCAGACGACACACTTTGTTGATGACGGAAGCTACGAGAGCTCGGATGGGAGGTTTTACCGCATCCATATAGCCCGGACATAGCGCTAAGTGATTACAACCTGTTCCTGTCCATGGCGAACGCCCTTGGTGGTGTAAAGTTGAACTCAAAAGAGGCTTCTGCAAAGTGGATGTCCGAGTTCTTCGCTAATAAGGAGGGGGACTTCTACGAGGGGGATATTATCGAACGAAACGGCGAATATTTGAATCCGATCACTGTAGCACTTTTTATAAAGCATTGAATAAAAACAAAATATAAGGAAGTGAAATATTTGACAACCTAATATTTAGAAATAAATCACCTTTTTATAATTTTATTACATTAAAGTAATGGAATCAAAAAATATTTATTAAGTAATGAATAATATTCTCAGATCACACAGACCCGGTATTATGGTATCGAATTAAGACTTAAGATATATTAATTGAAATCTTCGCATTAGTATTACATACAGAGCGATCTTAAGACCATTGGTATATTAAACATTGGAGTGTGAAATATATGGCAATCTTGAGGCACCCAACTATGTAAATATTAGCTAACCTAAAATTGTGTACACATTTTTGTTAAGTATTTAATTATGTTATATAATTATTTGAAATACTATGTGAATTAAAAACCGTTAAATGTTTATTTACAGTCATAAATCGCAATGGACGCCGTACGAACGGCACCGGCAACGGTAGTACAGGGTTGCATATGAATTCAATAGCGGCGAAACAAGTTAACAAGGTGAAACCAACAATTAACCGACAACAGGTTGAGGGTCAGGTGATATCACCATCACAATACAACAGGTGAGTATGAGGGGATGACAAAATATGAAAAAAAAAATATAAATTTTGTGATACTATATTAAATAAATATATGCTGAAACGCTTAAAATAAATATTATATTAACACTAAAAAGCTTTAGTTGAAAAGCTGTGGTGCTTAAAAGCTTTAATAGTGAAAATTAAACAGATATTGGAAAAATAGCAAAAAAAATATATAGCAATTTCCAAAAAAATAACGCCTAGGCAAATACTGTGAAAAAAATTAGTTTAGCTGCTTTTAAGAACGAATAATTTTTCAAAATGCAGTCTACAAAGCGTTAGTTAGCAGTGCCCAAGCAATAAACAATATTTTTATTAAAACAAATATAGAGTTAGCAAATTCTGATTGGTTAAGTTATGTTATTTTTGCGCTGTGTACTCTCACTCATATTTATATAATTTTATTTATACTTTGCGCAAATTTCTGCAAACAACCATTAAAAACTTCATTTTGGCATAACATTTTTTCCAGTGTAAAAAATCTGAAATCTTTTACATCTAAGTTGTTTCTGTTTTTAATGAATCTCTAACAGCAAGCGTTTGTAAAATATGCAGCTTCTTGATTGTAACTGAAAAAAAATTAAGAAAAAATTTCAAAATACAAAAAAAGTACTGTTATATATTTTTACTACTTACTTGCCACAACACTGAAATTATGTTTCTCTATTAATAAATATATACTTATATACATACATATATGTATTCTGTTTGTAAGCAATGTCAAAATGCAAATATGTACTTAAAATAATGTTAACAATATTATTAGCAAGAACAAAAGCAAAAAACTCTTAATTCAAAAATTTTGTTTCAGGCCGCCAGAAAACGATGCTAACCCATATGCGGGCTATCAACTCGCTTACGAAGTTAAAAAGCTCATGTATGCGTCCATTCTAAACTATTAACAATTTGAATGCTTTCACTATTTAAAATGTCACACAATACATAGTTGTTGTTGTTGTCGTTTTTTCACTACTATTCTACAACGTTTGGTCTCACATACATTTTGTACTTATTCACTTAATTGTTCTATCGATTGTCTCTATCTATCTATCTGTTGTCTTTGTATCTACTATGTATTGTCGCATTTACTTTTATCACATGCAATATTGCATGTTTTTGTTGTAATATAATTTATTGTAAATGTGTGTGTGTGTAAATAATTTACAACTACCGGTATTCGTATGCACTCTCCAGTCATATTTTGCAATTTTTCATATTTTGAATTACTGGTAATTTTACGTAACTGTTTTTGCATCTATTTTTCAAACTTCAATGCAAAAACAAAAACAAGTAGTTTTGTTTCTAAGAAGTCATGAAATAGTTTTGCCATTTTTTGAACATAAAATTCATGTCTCCATCAATGTCTAATATATTGAAATAGTACATCTTCATCACAGAAATAAACAAACATACTCATATACTCACACGGATGCCTCAATATTTACTCAATTACGAGTTTTCCTTATGAATCACTCACTTTCAACACTCGTCTCGCTGTGTCCATTACACTCACATTGTGATTACAATAACAATGTATCATTTATATTATATATATATATATATATATTCATTTGTACATAAGTTTATAATCATTTTGCAATTTCTTCACTTGTTAATTAAGTATATGTTAGTGCTCGTTATTGTATAACGCCTGTCTTCCATATTTTTTCTATTTGTCTATACTATACTATATGTGAGTAATTATATTATAATTAAATGTGGTTATTTATAATAAAATAATTTTATATAAATGTCGAAGTAATTTTTTATATTAAATGTTTACATATTATAATATTATATAATTTTGTCATCGACATTGTGAGATCAATCACCTTGAGACACATTTAAACAACAACATATAATTATCAACAATGATACAACCGTTATGTCATACCGATAGTCAAGTATTCACATTACATTAAAATCAACAGTTCCGTCTTCGACTTGATGAATTTCTACGGACTTTGAAAAATATTGCTTTCACTCGTACTGAGTATCAAATTAGTTAAACATCAAGAAGATAGTGAAGATATATCACGTATTACTCATTGTCATAACATCCGTTGACTATGATCTGTGCCCTCTGGAACAATGCTATATTTTGTACTGTCATCAGAAATACGTTACAATTCTTTCTCTTACTATTATCATTTATAACCTCAAAGATTTGAAATATCTATCAACAATAAGCATCAATGAAGAAACATTCCAATCATAAGTTAACTAACTTATCTCTTTGGTACTAAATTCTCAGTCCATTCTCATAATGTTCGCTTTAGTGAATAATACAAGAGAGTTGGGAGTGAGAAATATATAGAAACCTCTTCCGAAACGTATTATCTAGTTCTGAGATCTGCAAGTTGTAAATTCTTTACCAGACGTATAGAAGAGAGCATTAAAAAGAAATTCAGCGTTATTGTTAGTGGCTGACATCTTCAAAACCATTTTCATTAAGTATCCCAATAACTTAACAAAAAAAATCAATTTATTTATCAACAACATCTCTTCATTTATCTTACAAACTATCACATAACAAATGTAATAAACACTCTATATTATCCTCACAATTGAAAATATGTGGTTTCTCAGAAAATTTATTTTGATTTCGTTTTTTATTTAGCCTTTATTAAAACTATTCAATTGGCTTCATTTTCATACGCTTCATATATTGTTTTAATTCATTAGAATATTATTACAGATTCTAGAAAAGGAGCCATATTAATACTTAAATCTACATTCTATTAAAATAATTTAGATATTATGCTTTAATGGAGAATATATAAAATTTACCGGGTAGAGATAAACAGCAATAATTCAGGTCCAGTTCAGTCTGTCCATCTAACTGTTATTAAGTATGTTAAAATATGATTAGGCGAGTAGTCTTATAACTACGAGGAATGGTTTCGCGCACCAAGTGGTATCAAAAGTTTAATAAATTTTTGTAATAATAAAAGGTTGATGATGATAACGTTCTGAAAAGTATGAACATTTTCAACTTTGCTCATCGTCTGTGAACTATTCCACATTCTTGATTTTTTTAAATCTTACTAGTCTCTTACTAGTAAATACTAATAAATATAAGATCAGATTTGTATACTCTAAACGTAAGGTTTCTTGTTCTGAGATGAGATATCATAGATGATCAAAAAACTAATACTATAGACCACCCAAACTAAATAACTATTTTATAAGAAAGTGGATGGGAAGAAACTATACCATCTTCAGAAGGAAGAAATGGTAATGTAATACTGAAAGTTTCTAGAAAGCACTACTTTATCGGTTTTAAGAATTGTTAAAATCAAAGAATTTGGTTTATTTGGATTGCGGAGAATTCGGGTTATACCTCTATAAAAAATCCAACGTCGATTCCCAATATTAAAAACTTTTTATTTCAAGAAATTTTGGAATTTTTTATAAATTTACACAAATAAACAAACAAAAATATTTTTGAAAACACATAAAGACATGAATCAAGTCAATGAACATTTTTGAAAAACATAATTTATAATTCATTAAAAAATACATACTTATATAGATAACGTAGTAGATATAATAGCAATAGTTCTTAAGATATGCGAATGAAATTTACTCACAACTATTTATTATAGCACAGATACTCATTTGACATACATAAAAATATAAAGAATTCAATGTAAATGCATACGTTTGCTCAATCATTTCGTTCGTTTTCTGCATAAGTACTCGTATACTTAATAATTAATTACTTACTTACTGCCATTTGTTCATGTATAAGCATTCGTTAATATATGTATGCATTACCCACATACATACGTGTAGTAGTAAAGCACAGTGGGCTGATTTAAAAATAATTTACCACTATTTAACTACAACTATCTAACACTCTCTCTTTGTTCCTCTCATTGACGACGCTTAGGCCAACAAGTCGCAGCTCCGGCACGGGCACACAGAATCAAAATGGCGGCGTTACACTACCGGCCGGCATTGCGGACGATCAATCGAAGGATTTCGATTTTGAGAAGACCGAAATGAAATACGATTCGACGGGCATGTTCCACTGGAGTCCGGCTAAGAATTTAGAAGACTGCATATTGGTGGGCATCTAACATGGCATTACAGACTCGAGATAAATTATAATTTCAAAACTATTTCTCATTTCATTTATTTATTTATTTTTAATAATGCTTGTTTAGGATCGCAATCAAGCGGCAATGACTGTTCTAAATGGTCACGTTGTCGTATGCCTTTTTGCCGATCCAGATTCGCCGCTAATCGGACTGCGCAATCTGGTGATGCCATTGCGCGCCTCAAATTTTCACTATCACGAACTGAAGCATGTGGTGATAGTCGGTTCGGTGGACTATATACGACGCGAATGGAAGATGTTGCAGAATTTGCCAAAGATATCGGTGTTGAACGGATCGCCGCTGAGTCGCGCCGATTTGCGTGCCGTTAACGTGAATCTGTGCGATATGTGTTGTATACTGTCGGCGAAAGTTCCTAGCAACGACGATCCGACGCTGGCCGACAAGGAGGCCATTCTAGCGTCACTCAACATCAAGGCAATGACCTTTGACGATACGATCGGTGTACTGAGTCAACGTGGGCCCGAATTCGATAATCTGAGCGCGACCGCTGGCAGCCCAATTGTGCTGCAACGGCGCGGCTCCGTTTACGGCGCGAATGTGCCCATGATAACAGGTAAACTGCATCGCACTAAGTTGGCTGTGTTTGCGATTAAACGACCAAATCACACAAGCGACACATTCATCCAACCGCTGGCGTTGGCACAAAGTTGGCTCTCCCAACGTTCTTTATTGGTTTGTCTTCAAATTTTGTTTTGGCACATTTTCTTTATTTATGTGTATTTGTATTTAGAATGTTGTTATAAATTTTCTTTATAAATAAAAAAATAATCACAGCACATTGCAAGTGAATTTTGTAGAAGCCAATTTTGTGCCAATACTACGCCCGAGTCATGAATGTATTAGTCGTTGTCCACACTCTCTCTCTCGTCTTACTCTAAAAATGCGCTCGCCGCTAGTTAAAGGTCAAAGCGTTAAACTTTGTTTTGGTTGTTGTTTCAAGAACTGGTCAACGATAGTAACGTGCAGTTTCTCGATCAAGACGATGACGATGATCCGGATACGGAGCTATATCTGACGCAGCCGTTCGCCTGCGGTACCGCCTTCGCCGTTAGTGTTCTCGACTCGCTGATGTCGACGGTAATTGAGCGTAACCTTACAATAGCCTCCCTCTATATCAAATATTTCAAACTAACTGTCTCGCTCATCGTGCTCCTCTCGGGCACGTGGCTACTACTAACACTGTCTAATTTATTATATTAGATTTATTTAACTCATCAACTTTCTTTGTTTATCGTCTATAGACGTACTTTAATCAAAACGCTTTAACGTTAATCCGCTCACTTATCACCGGCGGCGCTACACCCGAGCTGGAACTCATACTCGCCGAAGGTGCTGGTCTACGTGGCGGTTACAGCACTGTGGACAGTCTTAGTAATCGTGACAGGTGGGTTCTTTTTCGAAATGTAAACGATTTCCGTTATTAATATTTAACGTTCCCACGCACAGATGTCGTGTTGGCCAAATTTCGTTGTATGACGGTCCCTTGGCACAATTCGGCGAATGTGGTAAATATGGAGATCTATTTGTGGCAGCGCTCAAATCGTACGGCATGCTTTGCATTGGCCTCTACCGATTTCGGGATACGAGTTCGAGTTGTGATGCGAGTAGCAAACGTTATGTTATAACGAACCCACCCGATGATTTTTCACTACTGCCAACAGATCAGGTAAGTCAAACTCAGAGAACAAAGCAAACAGTTTATTATTGAAGTTTAGATATAACGCCCTTCTCGCTCTATATGCTCTAAAGTTTTGAGATGTTTTCTCAGTTAATAAATTTCTCATTTCCTTTTCTTTTATTTATTTTTTCAGGTTTTCGTATTAATGCAATTCGATCCGGGCTTAGAGTATAAACCGGCCGCAGTACGTGCGCCACCTGGTGGTCGGGCTGCCAACACACAAGGCTCCGGGGTCGGTGGGGGTGGTTCAAACAAGGATGATAACTCTTGATTGTTACTGTGTAGCGCCTTAACTGATGGTCCTTACTCGTACATTTGAACGATGGAGCAAACGATCGGGTACAAAATAGCGCATTTCTGGCAATACATAATCGGCAGAATCTGGCAAAAATTACGTGCGGCAATGCAAAATGTATCGAACAAAGACAATTAGCAAAACAACAACCAATTACAAAAGTAACAAACAAAAGCAAACAATTGGTGAAAATAAACAGAGTAAGCCGCTGTTAGAAAAATCTAATAGGAATTTGTCAAAATTATATGTAAAGAAATGCTTATGTAATACATGGGAGACCAAGACCAAGTAAATGCGCCATTTTGTACTTTTATATTTGCACAGACATTCGCCAATGCCAAATCTCATTGTATGTATATGAGTTAAGCAACAAAAACAAAACATTTCAATTCACAATTGGAAGCAAATGTCTTTGCAAGTATAAAAATCTCAAACTCCAACTAATAAAATATACAAAATAACAACTGATTATTCGAATCAGTAAGAGTAAAATCCATCGTTCAAATGGTAAAAAGATTGCTTCCCACACCATTCCGCAATGCCCTGAAACTACTTAATTAATTTTCAAAAATTTATTAACGTCAATTTACTGTTTTCATTTAGGATATATGTATGTAATCAACTATTTATGTACCGAAAATTGTACTTATATTTAATTTTTTTAATTTAGTAATTTATTTCATATTGTTTAATAAATCTTTATAATTTAGCTTTATATACATCTTCTGTTAATTATTTATCGCACTTTGCACCCTCACTGAAATTTAAAGACCTAGTTTTACGCTTAGCTTAGCTTGGTACTCAAATCAAATGACTTGTATAACTTATCTTGATAAAAAATTAAACAAAAAAATATAATCTAAGTTTTCGTTTCAGTAAAGTTTGATATATTGTTACACTGTAATTTTTTTATGTAATATACTTTATTATAATTTACACTAGTTGTTTTAGAATATAGTGTGTGAGCTTATAATATCATATTTATTAATTTAAATGCACACAGAAGTGGTTTTTCTATGAGTTTGTATGAAATATAGTAAGCTAAGTTTTCAATTGATACAAAAGTGGTGAATCAAAGCTTATCGCTGAAAAATATTTACACTAAATTAATTTTTTTAAATGTAATTTTTCATTTAAATAATTTAATTTATATTTATGCTTCATTTCCGTAATGCCCCTAAATGTAGGCAAGGTTAATATAGACTAGTTCTTTATTAATAATGAAAACATTGCCTACATTTAGGCATCTCACTAAAATTGTAGTGATGTGGCACACCTAAGAAGGCTTCTAAACTAAAATTTTTAATATTTCTTTCATTAAAATAAAAAAAAAATAAATTTTCCTTATTTTATATTAAAATTAATAACACTGTGAGAAAAAGTTTGAGGAAAACGCTCTTCTGTGTGTATTTTAAAAGCTTTAGTTGTAGTAGTTTATCAAAGAAAAATATAAATTTCAACATGTTTCATAATATTATATTATATTTTTATTTTAATATCGCTAAAAATGTATATTTTTTAATATTTAATTTGAAATATAAATTTAGAATTTAAAAAAAATATTTTTTGTTGTACTTTTTACCATGAATTTTAATTTTTCTTATATTTTCAAATATTGATTACTTTTTCAAAATTATAAAAAATATATAAATTAAATACTTTTTTTTACAAAAATATTCATTATTAATTAATTGGCATTTTCAACTACTATACTTTACTCGAAAGTTCAAAACCCCGAACTTTTTGTTCTCACATATTTTTATTCTCAAGCAAATCGGCACTCATTGTTCACTGCTTAGAAGTTATGTAAAAGAATAGGAGCACTTAATGTCTCATTGCACATACTTCCCGTTCCACATCCACCAAACAATTCAAACAATAAGCACTTTTGCACTCATTTCACTTTGAGAAAAAAATTGAAAATATATAAAAATTATAAGCAGCTTTGAACACCGCCTCACGGCCTCACGACCTTACGATTTCGTTGTAGTACAAGCACCGCCGTAGCTCGTAACAAACATTTCAATAATTCATTAGCTTCACATACAAAATGCATCAATTACTGTATATCACATTGTGTTGGGCATTCGGGGGAGGTATGTATGCAACGAAGAGAAAACAACTGTTAAAATTTGAATTTCGTCTAAACAAACATACACTTGACATTTGCCTAGCATTTAAGATATATCATTCATACTTATATTTTTCACTGATCTTTACACATTTTTTCATGCTGACCTACTTATTTCATCGTCGTTGCACACCGCATGTTGATGAAACAGTTCGTTCATAACCCAGCATATACGGCAAATGCGAAAGAGAATGAGAATGAGAAAAAAATACAAAAATAATGCACATTTCAATTACCGTTATATTTACGCCTTTACGTTTGTTCATTGATTTTATTTCACAACAACTTCTACGTTCATTTATGTTCACTTCAATAATCGTTTATCGTTAAACGTTATCCTTGAGTTTCATAAGTTCATTCAAACGACGAAATATCGTACAACAACCAATTTTATGTAAAAAACAAATGGTGTGACGTAAGCAACTGGGAACCATTAGTGAGGTTAGCTACACATTAAACAAAGGAATTAACCGAAGGGAGAAAAAACCAAGAAACCAAAAAACCAAAAAAAGCAAAGAATTAACGAAACAACAAATAAAAACTACAACTATACAACCTACTGAAAACTACAAGTCAAACAACAATCAACACCAAATTTAGTAGAGTAAATGTAAAAAATTACAAGTAAAATGCATAAAATAGCTAAAACAAAAAGCAAACTAAATCGAGATTCAAGCTCATCTCAAAATTCGAAAAACATATATATAACTCGCTCTAAAGCTGTAGTGGAGCGGAGTATGAGTATAAGCCATGTGGAAAAGCGTTGCCCTTGGCAGTTGGTGGTGGGTCTATGCTTTTGCGCAGAAAAAAAAAGAAACTGATAAAAAAGCGTAAGCTTGCAACACTGCTTTGCAATAAAGATTCTAAACAATTGTAATATACAATATAGATATGTTTATATGTATTAAAGAAAAAAAAACAAAAACAAAAGCTACTTGTACTAGACAAAACAAAAAAAAAAACTATAACTAAACGTACTTCAAACTATACCAACAAACAATGTAAGAAAGCAAAACATACATATTTATCATATACGTAATCATTTGAGACGTTTGAGTTTAGAGGCAAATAATCTTAACTTTACCACAAAACACATTTAATGGAATATCTGGAAGCTACGAATGCTATATGTTCTTGTTGAGTCCGAGGCCAGCCTATATAACTTCACATACGAGTTTGATTAGGTACATATTTCAATGGCGAATTTTATTTATTGACACTTTTTTCTAAGAAAAATTAAGAATTCACTTCAAATTGATGTCTAATTCTTGACGTTTTAAGTCTATTCCAAAGTGTGAAAGAAATAGAGAACTTGTGTCATAGCAACATATTTTAATAGTCCTCTCTCTTCTACACGTATATATCACTAGCCAACTTCAAGTCGTAAGCGCTGTTAAAATAGAACAATGATTTAATCGGAAAAAGAGCCGAGTCTTTATGATATGCTTCAACAAAATCTATGAATAATTGCAAAGACTTTGAAAGCTTGAAAGAAATTATAGCCTATATAAACTTCGCTAGATTTAGCTTGATCTGGTAGAACGAAGAAAGAAGAAGCTCTAAAATTATGACGATTTGATTAAAATATTAGTAGGAGGCCTTAAACTCCAATGTCACCTTCCTAATTATATAGGGAGTTTGTGGAAAAAATTCCTTAGAAAGAATTATACATCAGAGCCGTCAAGATAGAGTTAATATGAATTATTCAAAATTTGTTGAGAACCTCCTAAAATTATTTCGAAACTATCAAGGAAATGGAATTCGAATTATTTGTTATGGAGTGATCTCTGAATATTAAACCTAGACTCTCTACTAACGGACTAGTTTTGGTGTAAAAAATCTATGTTCACTTCAAATATTCTTAAGGATTACTCAAGAAAACTGCTGATGCTCTCATTAGCAACCCAACCAACCATTGTGGAATATATTTATCTAATATTCGAAAAATTCGAAATTCGTCATCATTACCGACATTTCTACAAGACTAGTATGGAAGTTGCAAAAGAGTCGGACTTCGGGACCACAAGGTAGCTAAGCAGAGATATTTTAAATCCAACTACTGGCTTTCATCTTACTAATTACACTTTGAAATACACACACACAAACGCGCTAACATTTGTAAATAAGGCTTTTGGCATTAAATGTATAGAATATGCGTTCAATATCACAACACAGTTAATTATTTATTTTCAATACAAAGCCACACACAAGTCACTGATGTATTTTTTTCTGCACGCGAATTTTATAAACTTAAGCACATTCACAGATACTCGTACTACATATGTAACGGTAAGTTTATACACTAATTTAAGCTGTTAAATGCAAATGATTTGTAAATAGTTTGTAAATAAGCGTACTATATTTTTAAATGATACAATTAAATAAATAATTTCTCGTTTTTATACAAAACAATAGCAACAAACACGTAACGAGTAAATAAATAAAAGCAAAAACAAAAAATTAACAAATAAAAAATTAAAGAAATAAAACAAAAATATAGTATGTACTACGAAATATGTATGTATGTATGTGCTTTAGAAAAAAAAACGAAAACCAAAAAAACCAAATAGAATTCATTCAGAAATTGTTCAGCCTCCGATGTCCGCATTAAACGCAATAAATGGAATCAAACGCAAAACAAAGCAAACATACTGTATCACCAAATAGTCTATGGCAAATACAAGTAAATGATGTTTGTAGTTTAACATTTAGAAGAATAAGTAACACTGCCAAATTAATTAAAACAAAAATTTCATTGAAATCAATCAACACACAAATGGCGCTGACGTAACTCACTAACATGTATGTAGTACAATTTTGTAGAAGTTACCATTAAAGACCACAGCAATAGTATGTGACTAAGGAACCTTAACTTCATTACAAGATTATATTTTATTTCACTTGATTGAGAATTATGCTGAAGCTGATTACCAACAAAGACGAGATCAATACTGGGATGAGTTCAATACCAGGAACTAGTACTATAATCAATATCTCGTATACATTTAGGACGCTTTTCGAAGAGTCCAGAGTTTCAGAAAAGTTCGTAAGAATATGAAAAAGTATTCGACGAAAATTAAACGATCTTCAGTATATGAGATTGTATACAGACTACTTCAGATTATTATATGCCTTCAGAAAAGTCTAAAGATCTTCACTACGTTAGTCCCAATACTAAATATTATTATTCCAGGTGAACGTTCTTACTTAGTTTTACGAATGTATATGATTTCCTCGGCAATCTATACCTAATAAGAGAATTGTTAGAGAACAGTGATCTCCTAATACATGAATAATTTTGGTACTAAAAACACATATTATTTAGACCCGATACTAACTCATTTATAGAACTCCTGGAAGTGTAGAACCCACCACAATCATCACAAAAAGAAAACTAAACACTAAACGAATGCGCTAAACAACTACAAAATGTTGAAGAACAAACGATGAATATAAACATACATACATACAAAAATGATTTACCACCAAAAAAAAGAAATTATTTCGAATCACAATCATAACAATCAAATGAAAGATATAAATTATTAACGTAAAAATAAATTACTGAAGAAGAAAATAGGCGAAACTCAAAAAAAAAAAAAATTATAAAATAAAATAATGAGTAACTAGACGTTTAGTTTAGCTTTTTGTAAATTATAAAGAATTATAAAAAATGATGGCAAATTGTTAGGAGAAAACAAAAAATAGATACCAAAAAAGTTAAATTAAAACAAAACAAAAAAAGTTATGTAAGCAAAACGAATTCGAGCTTTTACAGAATAATCAACTATACATTAAAACACACAAATTTAGAGGTATGAAAGATGTTAAACAAAATGAGCAAAAAAATAGTAAATTCGCATAAAATATTGACATGAGTAAGCTAGGCAAAATACTACGAATTATTTTCATGTGTAGTGTAGAATTTAAAATGAAATTCAGCGCGTTAAATAAATAAAAAAAATAATTATGAAACAGCAGCAAATGATAGCAAATTGTTAGTAAAAAAAGAACATTTAAAAATACTGAACAGAAAAGCCGTCATTAAGAGTAATTAACTAAATAATAAACTAATTAAATTGATAAACATAAACATAAAATTTGGAATTAAAAAAATAAAATTAAAAAATAACAAGAAAAATAGGAAAAAAATAAATTGTGAATATTATGCGCCTTCAAAGTTATTTATTGTATATGTAGATGTGACAAGTATAATTAAGTATTAATTTAAATAAATTAAATAAAAAATAAAAAAAAATTAACATAAACAAATTCAAGGCATTCGTTCATTTAGAAAACAACAGTTAAGTACGGTTTATTGTAGAAAGTTTATTTTAGTCTTATTTGCGCTCAATTTAAAAATAATCAAGGCGGTAAAAAATAATTTCAACAAAAATTTCAAAATCTGTGGTTATTTAAAAGCATAACGCCTTAATACAGTTTGAATCTGAAAAGTTTTAAGTGAAAGCTCTTAAGGCAAATTGTGTGTTAATATCAAAAGTTTTAAATGAAAGCTCTTAAGACCAATTGAGTGTTTTTGAAGTTTTTTCAGCATGAATGCCAGTGTACTTTATTTGATAAACAAAGGTAACCGCCAAAACTTAGTTATCACATTTTATGACCCTGAATAAGTTTATTAATGTGGTCGACAAATTATTTCAATATTCTATACATCAAAGTTCGATTTTCTAAACGCGATTGGTCAAATCCACAACAATTTTGTCGACAATCTCAAATATTTAAAGACTTCTTCTTTTCTTATTACAATTCAAAATTCGTCATTCAAGTATTTTCAGCAAAAAGTTAGGTGAAAGCTTACTACATTGAGCTTTCATGCCGTCAAAATAGAGCTTTTTCATATTTATATAATTGTTTTTGTTTAGTAAACTGGTAACGCTTTTTTATAAGAAATATTGTTTTAATTTTACAAAATTTCCTGTAATATTCATTTACTTTCGAGCAAAATGGAAAATACTACAATTCATAACAACAACAATCAAACATTTAAGCACATAAAACAAAAACCGTAAACATTCTTGTAAATCAGCCAGCCAAAGCCAAGAAGCTTAGTGAATAGTTTAGCTTTTAGAAAAAAAGTAAATAGTAACGCAAGGTCAGAAAATAAGTGAAATAATATTAGCGAAATTAAATAAACGATATGTAAGAGAAAAATTAAAATATGTATAAATGCAAAAAGTTAAACATAGTTTTAAATTTAAAAACTTAAGGTGAGATTAATATGATATTCAATGAAAAATATATAACAAAGAAACTCTCGATGTTGTGAAACTTGATGAAATCTCTTTGAAAAAAAAGTCATAAATATTTATAATAGAAAATCACAATATACTACATGCATATTAATAAACAAATTAAATTTCTATTGATTTTTTTATTAAACACGATAACACTCACCACACTTTAACACTGACTCACATTTATAAAGAAAATTCTCATAGACTCGTATGAACCACCAAAGATTGCTTAAGAATAGTTGAAGTAAAAACAAAATTTGAAAAAAAAAAATAGAAAAAAGAAAAACAAATTAGTGAAGTAAATGTATGAGAAATGCAGCTGCGCCCGCATTTTCCGGTAGTTAGCGAACTTTTTTTTTATAAAATACATTAAAATATATGTATAACAAATAGAAGAAATATATTTAGCAAATATTAATGTATATAAATACATGAATATATGAATATGAATGAAAACAAAAACAAACAAAATTTTAGTAATAGAAAAGGAAATAACGCTATAAAAATATTTATTTTATAATTTTTTTAATACAAAAAATTACAACAACATAATTTGTAAACAAATTTTCTGATTTTAGAGAACAAATATAACATTGTTATTAATAATATGTTTCTGTACTAAAACAACTTACCAAAAAAATGTACCGCGGAAATCAGTAACTGAAGAAATTTTGTTTTACAATCGTTTTGTACACCAAATTTATATTGAAATATTTACGCTATTTATTACAAAGAAGTTCAAGTGAAAATTTCACCCAAAATGATAAATGTTAGTATGCAAGCTACAGCTTAGACTACCGCAACAATCACAATCCATAATTCTTACAAACAAACACACAAGAAAGCTACATACATACATTAATTAACGTAAATCGTAAACAGCGTTGCCATAACAGACCCAAAAAGCAATTAGTCTTAGAACGAACTTGTGAGAGAATTTTTATAAAAAATATATATAAAAGTAATATATAAAAAAATAAAATGAAGCAAATGCATTATTAACAAAAAGGAAATTTTAAAATTTGTCTAATGCCACCAAACCCCAAAAAAATGCGTAAAATTAATTAAAAAAGGCAAACACGAACTTAATTGTAAAGCGCGAATTACATTTAAAAAATGCAAAAAAAAATATTGTAAACAAAGAATCAGAATGAAATTATGTTGTTAATGTTTAATTGTTAAAAAAAAATTAAAAAACAAAATAAAAAGTAAAAACTATTTAAAATAAAATATTTAAATGAAAATTAAGAAAATAAATTAAAAACGTAAAGCGAAAAATTGAAATTGTTATTTGATTTTATTGATAAGTTAGTGGAATTCAACAGAAAATATTTAATTTTATGGAATAAAATATATAAACTTTTCAAGTGGTGCCAAAATTTGTGCTGATTCACTCACGGTAGTGACCAACTGCAAAGGACCAAACAAACGCATACTTGTGCTTTCTTAGCTAAAGCCTATAACCGACTTCTCTTGGACACAATTTGAAAGATGGTGAATCGAACAAGCAACTAACAAAAATAAATTACAGATAAAATAACTTAGAAAGGGATCTTGTATCGAATTAGGAGAATCTTGTATCGGAAGGAGAATAAAGAAACCGAGACCAACAACTGTATACATATCGCATTCGACTAACTAATATCACTTTTGTACAACGTAAGCCACGAAAGTATTCTAAAGACCACGACAGTTTTTGGTATGTGTGTCGAGAAAACTATACCTAGAGATGACAGGGGATTTGTATAACTGAAAGAAAAAATCTCCAAACTCAGCGAGCAAATATTAAAGAGGGAATATTTGTAGGTCCACAAATACGGCAACAAAGAAATGATATGAACTTCGAAGAACAACTGTTTGATCAGAAAAAATGCGGTTGGAAATTTATTAAAGGAATTTTCAATAAGAGCGCTACACAAGTTTTGTAATAATAAAACAAAAACGGTTTGGGATATCAAAGAAATTCATTATTCCTTTGAAAGTACATTCGATGCCATTATATATGGAACTTGATTTCATTTGAATGACCACCACGGGCAAGTTTGCAGAAGTCCAGACGCTGAACCCAATTTTCATAGGCTGGCACAGACTATAGATTTGACGTAGCCCCATAGGAAATAATGAAATGGCGTCAAATCGCACGACCGAGGTGGCCAATTGACTGGGACATTTCGTGAGATGACACGTTCATCAAACTTGTTTTTCGATAAATCGATTGTGACTTTCGCAGTGGGGCTTGTGGCCCTGCTCTGTTGGAACCACATATTGTCCAAGTCCATATCATCCAATTCGGCCGAAGAATATTCGGTTGTCATTGAGCGGTAGCGATTCCCATTCACGGTAACGTGTCGGTCTTGATCATCACTGAAGAAGTACGGCACAATGACGCCGCCGGCCTACAAAACGCACCAAACCGTAATATTTTCGGGTTGCAATGGTGACTCATGGAGTACGTGTGGATTGCTGACTGACCAATAACGCATATTTTGCTTATTGACAAAGCCATTCAGCCAGAAATGAGCCTCATCGCTGAAGATGATTTTTCGATGAAAATCCAGATCATTTTCAAGTTGTTGCTCAGCACAAATCCCGAACAGACGACGATTCTAGTGGTCAAATGGCTTCAGTTCTTGCGTCAATTTGGTCTTGTAAGGATATAGGCCAAGATCTTTTGCAAAAGTCGCCACAATGACGTCACAGAGATACCCAACGCTTCAGAACGACGTGTGAGAGGCTGATTTGAGTCTTCCTCAATTGCTGCGCTAGCGGTAGCAATATACAAGACACTAAGGGCACTTCTTTGTCTCACTGGCACGGCACTGTGTCCTTTATACTTTTGTACTGTGCCTGTGGATTCAAATTTTTCCACTGGACGCTCAATTGTTGATCTGACAGGACGATTATGACCACCATAAATTGACTCCGAATTGGCAATCCTTACTAAAGAGAAATGTCAAGAGAGCGTATGGCGTCGTTTGCTGTCCCTATCGGTATTATTGTTTAGTAGCCCTAGTACATTGACAATTTGATATGCGTTTTCATGTGACAAAAAAAGTTAGAATTTTGAGTTGCTAAAATATATGGAAAAACGAAACGGTATCATTTTTTCTATAGTCAAACAGGTTCCTTATTTCATAGATTTTTCTAGTTTTGATGCAGGTAACTGCATATATCGCCATCTAGTGGCATTGATATGTTAGTCACACACTCAAAAACTCGAAAAAATATTATGGATTTTGGTATGTAATATTTACTTCTTTATTACACTGCACTAAACACAAATTAGTGAAATTCCACAAAAAACAACACAACAACAAAACAAGCTAAGCAATTGCGCGAAGAAACTCCGCCAAAGTATGAAGTATTAACGAAATTATAATTAAAATGCCGCAAGCAAAACCATAAGCCATAAACCGAATCGACAGACGTCAATTTCGATTGACACCAAGTTATGCATAAATCGCATACAAATATATTTTATACATCCTAGTACATTTGTATGTGTTGTTGCATATTGCAAATGCGTAGAATTTCATAATTTCATTTCGTACAATGCCACCGATTGATTGTCTGCCACCACCGAAACCAATCGATTGGTATTTAGTGTCCACCGTTTGGTTGTTGTGTAATGGAACTTCTAATATGGCGACACTTTCAGGCAAACAACAACTAAAATAGTGAGAGTGAAAATAAACAGTGAAAAAGATATTTAGTTGTTGTGGTCAACCGTTATGTTAGGCACATGTCGTCAGCAAGGTAGGGCCGACCATAAATTTGAGTAAATTTGAGCACGTACTATAATTATGAAAAAAGTTAATGCAAAGTAAATGCCTACTTTTAATATTTCGAAATGAATTATTTTCGAAAATTGCTTTTTCTCTTTTTTTAATGTTTTTTCAACTTTGCCATAGACAACAAACACTTCCTGCGTGGAAAGCCACTTCGGTGTAATACTTTCGCATGGCCATATGGAGAACCAGCAGCGCACTTAAAATAAAATCAAACAATTTAAAGCAACAACAATGCGAGTGGCAAACATGAAATAGCGCTGCAATTGAATGAGGAAGCTAGCGGCATAGACACTGCAAGACACTTTCTGCAATGTTTGCGATTTATCTCCACTTTTACTTTGATTGCGAGCAGTGTAGCGCACAAGTGTCTACGAGGAAATAGTAGACTGCCAAAGAATATTTTTTATTAGCGCCGTTGCCGCAATATTGTTCATGGCGCATTAGCGGCGCTTGTACATGGCGTGGCGCCGCAAAATGTACCTTGTGGCACGGTGTTAGTTGTCGCCGATCCAAATCAGGTGAAAGAAACACGTTCGCCCAGTTATGTTCGCCTGGTTTTCATGCCTTTTTATGGTAAATGCAGAGTAGGCAACTAGTTTTTGTAAATATGCATGGTGGCAAGTACATATGCATGTGTGTACATAAATATATTTGGTTTGAAGTTTGGAGGCAACAGGTGCTTCTGCTTGAGAGGTAAATGTCGTACAAGCTGCGGTGTTAATGTTAACAGGGTTTTCCTATTGCCTTTTTGTTTCAAATATTGTTTATTAATTTTTTTAAAATAATAATTATAAAGTTTTTCTAAGTTCTACTTTTATTTCTACATTTTTTTCATACAAGTTCGTTTCTTAAGTATTTCGTTTGTTGATCAATAAAGTTGATAGTAGGTAGTAAGGCGATGATTTCGCGATCTGAGGTTTGCTATTGTACACTTTACTCTTGAATTAGCTCCAAAAAAATCTGGTGATCAATTTGATGATCTGGATCATCCTTTAATTATATCTGACAGTAGTGGAATATAACCGAATATAACCTTCAAAATTTTTTTTTTATTTTATTTAAAAATTTCGTTTCTTACCCATTGAGTTCTCGTAAAATGGGTCTCTGTTTTTCGTGAATTTTTACGGATTACAAATAAATTCTCTCCGATTATATTATTCAGGAATGAATTAGTAATTTGTGATGCCTTTAGGAATGTCAAATCTCAATTATAACTAGTTGAGGATGAGTCTCCAAAAGACCGGCAGTATTATGTATATAGGCATTGAGAAGTCGTTCTTTACAGAGTTAAATTATAATAGTATCAAATACTATAATACGTAGTGTGTTCAAAAATAACGGGAATTGTAAGATTTAAAATTTAACTGGTTTGGAGAGTTCAATTGTAATTTTTTTATGTCCCTGAAGAACGATTGCCTGTGGCAGCCATGAAGGTTAGATGTGTTGTTATGAGCTTGGAGATTTTGCTAAATACTCACATTTCTTAGTTTTTTCGTGAATTCTTTGCCAAAAACAGTACCGTAACGATGCCGCAGACTCCATATTCGCCAGACAGTGAATTTTTCCTACTTCCAAAAATTAAGAGAACATTAAATGGCCGTCGTTTTACGAGAAATCGCTGAAAGAGCCCAAGGCTCTCCTAAAAATCGAGTTTAAGAAGTGTTTCAACGATTGGAAGAAGCGCTGGCATAGGTGCATAATAATGAATGTGGACTATTTCAAAGACGACAACATTAATTTAGACGAATGAATAAATATTTTTTCAAAAAACGAAAATTCCCGTTATTTTTTTAACACACCAGGTACTTTGAGTTTTTTTAATATTTCTAGAAACATTATACGTTTTACTAAAGCATTACTTTAATATTTCTACATAATTATTAATAATATTGTACATAGATACTACCTTTCGAAGAAGATACCAACAAAAAGAGTCTATGATATTTTGTAAATGACTTAAATATTTTACACGTGAAACTCTAAGAAAAATTTAAATGAAAATAAAAAGTTGAAAATCACTATTCTTCATTGGAACCATACAAACTAATCGCGCTTTTCTTCAACTCACCACTATTTCTGGTTCTCTATGCAATCCAACTGCGACTACGCTCAGTTGGATTCTCTGTGGCGCGTGCCTAACGAAAGTGGACCCACTAGCACATTGGAAGCACGTCGCTTTATCGACGCATTCATGCGCGTATTCAACGAGTTTACGACGCCGCTTGCCTATTATTGCTAATCTATGTATTTGTTATTGTTGTTTCATTTATTATAACCACATCGAGTTTACTTTATGGCCATGCAGTTAGCAGGCAGCAGCTAACGCTGCGCATGCGTAAAATCGCGTGCTACCGTTACGGCGAAATGATGACAGCAAGAGAGGGTGTGGGGGGATCGCGAGCTAGATACGAGTATGTGCAAGCGTGTATAATACAAATTACCGTTGCTTATCGAATATTAGCCAATGCCATGGCCAGCTAAAGCCACAGCGCAAACAAAAACAACAACTGATGGACAAAACAAGCCGTTTCGACCACGCCACAAAAAGCAGCAGCGGCAGACACACACACACTCCGATGCTACAACCACATGTGCAACACGAACGTCAACACTTTCATCGGCAACGCCAAAATCGGTTGGAAAGCAATAAAAAAAATGGGAAAAAGTGGCAAAGCAAAAACAATTTGTTGACAAACCATTTGACTGACTGACTTGCCAATGTGCAGCGCCGGTGCGGTACGGTTCGCTGGGGCTTTTTTGCGCATAGGGAAAAAAGAAATATTAACAACAACAACAATTGGTGGCATGGCGAACAGATAGCGCCGCCGAGGCAGGAATGACAAGTGCAGCGGCGCTGACAACAGCAACGCGTTCGACGGCACTGAAGCTTTTGTTTGATTTGCGCATTGAAATTTCTTTCAGTCAACTCTGAAATTTCCAACGCGCCTGACTGATTCGCTCAACGCGCGAAGAAACCCTCGTGTGTTCACGTCTGTTTGGCTTCTAAACTAACTAAAGTGTCGCGTGTGTTTTTGGGAAGTGAATTTTTCGTTGCTTCTTTTTGAAAAAGTATTAGATAATATTTTTGCAAACAGCAAAAAGGATTTCGTGCAATCTGCAGGCCAGTTAACGGTCATGAAGTTATTGGACGTTATTGTTTACCTCATTTCGATTTTAATCTTTCTATACATTCTTTTGGAATAAAGTGTGTGGGAAGAAGAAGAAAATAAATTTTAAAAAATACAGTATTTGGATACATCAGCTCAACTGTATAAAAATTAGAAAACAAAATGAAGGTGAGTGAAAAATGATCTACAAATGGAAAAGATAAGGACAAATGCAAAAAAACTTTCACTCTAAAGAAGAATGAGAATTACTTGCTAATTACCCAGTTAATAATTAAAATAAAAATAATTTTATATGAAAATATTATATTTTTTATTCTGACACAATATTATGATATAACCTTAAAAAATTCGTTTGATATCATGCAAAAATTAAATCGAAAAATATTTAGTTGTTCATATAAGTTCTTCAGTTTTGAGAGTCATCATGGAAGAACGCTACATATGTAGCTTTGGAGACAAAATCCTTCATTACCATATTTACCATATTTATGGTTTCGAATTCAAGAATTCAAAACTTTTTACTTTTCATAAACGCTCTAGGGCTATTTTCGAAAGGGTCTTTAACTATTGTCATTATCTTTTGAGGGTTACTATCATCATCCAGTATTCCAGAATTTTATAAAATATTTTTTCACAATTTTTCAACTTCACCATAAAGGTAATTTTAATTAAAAACCGGCTCTTGTTGAACTACTTTATACCTTTATTAGGTCCGATTAAAAAAGCAGCACTGTAATCGCATACACCCTGAGTATTTAGTTCCCTCGTTCGTTGTTCTAACTGGAAACACCAAGTGAAGCCAGGTCACTTTCCACTTGGTTCTTCCAACGGAGTGGAGGTCGTCCTCTTTCGCGGCTTCCTCCAGCAGGTACTGCATCGATCACTCGTCATCAATGAATGAGAACTATTTTAAAGGTGACAACATTAATGTAGATAAATGTTTAAATATTAAAAAAAAAACGATAATTCCCGGAATTTTTTGAACACACCACGTAATCGGTGCATTCTAAAGAAAACTATGATTTATGAAAACTCAGTGCAGAAAAGAAGAACGATTTCGTTAGTATCCTGAAATTTATAATTTTTTTCCACAAATCTACCTAGTTGTGCTCAAAATTCCAAAATAACCAACCGGCATCTAAATGAGTTAAATGAACGCACTTACTCAAATCCGAAACCCGAAATTAAAAAGACCACACCATTAAGTTACAGTTGAATGACTTCGTGCTAATTTATTGCTGATCAATGTTTTTTGAAAACGAATTACTAGTTAAAAGCAGCGCCTGCAACATTTCCCTCCGCCCACAAATGTGCACTCGTCCGCGAAAACGTTAAAGATAACGATAGCATTAGCAGCGAATTTCGCGCCAAATAAAACTTTCTTTTTGCACAAATGCGATGCAACAAAAAATTAAGTGAACAGTACTAGGGTAGACCGTGTCTTCGTTTGCACCGAAAGAGTTTCCATTTTATATACAAATCTTGCTAATATTTTTTCTAACATCGAATTTTCATTATTCACCTATTTGAGAGAGGTGTACATATTTCGGAAAATAAGGTAGTCGGTACCTATATCCCTAATGTGGATTCCCAATGTATTTTATTAGTTGCTTTTTCCCAAATACCTTCAGAGATTACCGATGTATGGAACTGGGCTTTAAACCAACAATACTTACACACTAGTGTTATATTTCCGAATAATATACATATCCCAAAACAAGCCAACAACATTATGCCCCGACAACTGCGAGGCGGCACCACGTCGCTCGTCAACTTGTAAATTGCCGTTATTTAGTTGCAACAAACCAGTCAAACGTTTAAATAAATAAATACCAGACTTAAGTAGGTGTACATTCGTACATGGTAGACACTGAACTGCTTTCTTATATATATATATCTAGACACTCGTACATGTATAACTCGTATGCATTGCTGATCCTTTACTACGGCCAAGTTTCGCTTTTCACGCTAAGAATGAAAGTGGCAGTCAGCAATTGTAATTATAACCCAACGTGTAATTGCGCAAAAGTATTTTAAACCAGGTTAAAATGGAGAATGTATCTGTTTCTTTCGCCTTTTATATATAACTAGCAGACCACTCCGGCTTCGCTCGGGCTTAAACAAACATTTCAAAAGTTAAAAGTTTTTACACGCGTATAAACACTCTTCCATATATGTACTTTGCCATTTCTTGGGTGGGTTCATTTTAAAAAATTTAAAATGAGAAAAATTCGAAATTAATTTGGAATGATGATGACCTCTAGTTTTTTGTATCCGTTGTCTTTCTCTCTGATTATAAAGGCGTTGGGAACGCTTAGAGTTCAACGGCCTAGTGCAAGCATGTTTATTTTTAATATTTTGTTCTTCAAGCCGCTGCATAAACTTCGTACTCGACTCTCAAGCGCGTAATTGACAGGTTTTGAAATTTTTTTCAGCAAACAGCTGCGAGCGTTCGTTATTCGACTCTCTGGCACGCGATTCCGATGCGAAGAAAATGACTTGCAGGACGATTTTCTGTTTCAGATTAAGATTCTCCATCACGGAGTCTTTCTGATACTCTCACCTGGGAACTATTTCCAGAAAGTTGAGATTCTAGCAATAATCGGCACAGTAGTTTTCGAGTTTATTCAATACAAACATACATACAAATCTTTTCTCTTTATAAATAGTGGTATAGATTTAGCTGTATATAAACCCTATACTATTTTTTAGGAATCTTTTCAAGTAGAGTCTTTGACCATTATTAAGCTAAGAATTAAGTGGAAACTATAGATAACAGCTCGAGTTGTAGTTTGATATATATTGGAGTGGTATTCCAAGTTCTAATTTTATTATGGATATCGGATGACAAAAATAATTATTTAACAACGATGGCATCTCATCAAGCAATGGCGAACAACTGAGAGTTTTCCACCATAAAAAATTTTATCAAATCGATTAGTCGTTCGTAGATTTCCTAAAACTGGAAAAATTTTCCATTTGTCGAATATCTGTAAAGAATTTCGATCTTGATACTCTATTTCTGCCATGCAGTTATTAGTCTTGATGGAAGTGATAATTCTTTAACAGAAGGAAAGGAAAGAGAATCGGGAACGAATGTAGACTAACATACTGGTACTTATCTTGTCTCCATATTTTTCATCGTTCTGTTATCTTTTGTGAGGCTGACAAGTATGAATTTTTTAAGTCAGTCATAGGCCCTTCGGATTGTGTTGTAGCACCCCTCATAAATATTAGTCTCGTAGAAAAAAGTTGAACTTGTCTTCTTCTCTAAAAGCAGAGCTTTTGTTGGAAATTTAACAAAAAACTAGAAAAATATGAATACAAGACAGGGGGGTCTATGAAACTGGAAGGGACTATGAAAGGGAAGGGCCATTAATTAAAAGATTTTTATACGTCCAAAGACTGCCAACTCTGTAGCCTTCTTCAAAATTGTAAGAGGAATAATTTCTGCTGCTTTAGCAACAACAACAAGGCAGAATTTTTGGTTAAATTATGATTTGAAGAATTTTTTTACGAAAACTGGAGTAGGAAATAATGAATTCCATTTGTAAAAAAATGTTTAAAATTATATATTTTAAATATTTTATATATTTTCAATCAGAAACTATTTAGTGTGAAAATAATCAAGAAAAAATGTTCACAAAATTAATTATTTATTAGATATGCACCTTTGTAATGTTCTCAAAGAACTGACTACCCTTTAAAATCACTTTCAATTAATTGCATAACTTTTCAGAAATCATAATGTAACTGATATAGAAATAAATTAAACTTCACAATTATATTTCATCTATAAAAAATATAATAATAATTTGTAAATTTTTCAACAACAAACTGAATAAACAATAAACAATTACAATGTGGCAAATACAGTCGCGCCGAGGCGCTTTTTTACAAGCACTCTCGAGTCTTGCAAACAAAAGACTTCAGGCACAAACTTTTCACAATTTCAGCGGTGAATAGAAGTGGTAGAAGTGGCCGCGTAATTCATTGAACAGGTTAATGAGTAGTTGCTATTTAACTTAATTAAATAGAAAATTGAGGCAGTCAATTTAAAGAGGCGCATACAATTGATGTTTATATGCGTTTATTTACAATAGATAACGGTAGGTAACCAGCATATAGGTAGAGTGACCATTTAAAAGGAATGATAGTGACTGAAATTGTTTTTGTTGTTTCTTTTTTTTTTGTTGCTTACAAACGCTACTTAATATGTGCCACACGTTCCAACAGCGCACATCAAAGTTTCACCTTTGTTATTGCTATTTGATTTTTTGTACTTTTACTTCTGCCTATTTTCGATATACTCGTACATACATACACATGCATACACACTCAGCCTATATATGAGTAATTGTTAAACAGCCGTGATGATGAGCAGGCGTTGCAGTGTGCAGTAATTGCCTAATGAGCCGCTGACAGGCGCACAGGCAGTAACTACACACTTACAGAAATACATATCAAAGTGAGTATGTGTGTGTGTTAGAAAAGGAGTTGCAAGAAATGCTACAGTTGGCATTTTTCTTTCAATAATTATATGAATGCTTTGAAGAAATTGTCGTCTGTGTTGTTGTAATTGCTGTTTACATTAAAAAAAATGTCGATTGCGATCAGCGAATGCTTAGAAAACAACAGTGCAAAAAGTCAAGTCAACAAAAAGTGAAATAAGTAGTGAAATTGAATTGACAATTGATCAGTGAGTGACACACACAAACCCTACCTAGTCAGGTGTTAAAAATGCACAGTGACAATTGTTTTTTTTTTTTTTAATTAATGCATATTAAAAATTGATAATCCATAAAAATGGAATATTAAAACCATAAAATTATTAAAATAGATCTAAAGGGTAATCCATTTTGAGGTTTCCTACTTTTTTAAAGAACATTCAAATTTAATGGAGAATGTTGATTATCATTCGAAAGAACATTCTTTGGCATTTGACTTTAATTTTCGATGACTTCTTCGAGCATTTCGAGTGGTAACTTGTGAATGACACGCGTGATGTTTTGCTCCTAGGCCGGAATCGCAGTGAGATTGTCCGCATAGACTTTAGACTTTACATAGCCGCACTGAAAAAAATCACACGATCTTGTTGGCCAATCGATCAGCCCAAAACGTGAAACTATCTGCTCACCGAAGTGTTTTCTCAATAAATCCATTGAATGACACTAAGTGTGGGAAGTGGACCCGTCTTGTTGAAACCAAATGTAGCCGAGATCACGAGCTTCAATCTCGGTGATGGTGTTGCAAATAGTACGCTCAGTAGGCCGATTATGTTGACCGAAACACATTCTTTGCAGAACGTTAATTTTCGTAACAAAGTTGAACAATTTGCAAGCGTTGTTCAGGCGTGGGTCTTTCCATGATGAAATGCCAAACAATACTGAACAAAAATAACATGACACGACTCACGCGTGATCTGTCAAAATATGGCTATTGAAAAAAGTACCTCTACTTGGATCCTCCGTTATTTTCCCCTTTATATAAAAAAAAAAAACATTTGACAATAGATGGCGCTGTAACCAAAATAGTTCATCAAACCGTATTTACAACGTTAATATTAGAACAAATACATTTAAATAAGTGCAACAACAAATATTTAGACATATTTTTAGAAGCGATTGATGCCTCAAGATACAAGTGGGACCCCACCTAGTAGATTTAAAGCGTTTCTATACCTTTAAGTAGACTTTTGTGTATATATAGTATTGGGAGCTTACAATGTAGCGGTATATAGTAATATATATTGTTATGACCAACATGAATTCTAATAAAATTTAGATATCTGTAGAATCAGCATTAGAATCAGATCAATTGAAATAATTATTATTATTGAAGGCTGATATGTTCAAAGTTGATTGATTGCTAGATAAAACATACTTGGAACCATTGTACATATATTTATAACCATTACAACGAAATCTCAGAGCAATCGTACCGCACTTCCAACATAATCGTATTGCCTGCATCAGCTCGAAATAAGGGAAAGACCTAATTTGGGGTTGAAACTGGATTCAAGGTTGTTGTGATTTGTCTAACCTTATCTGAGGTGAAGATTAAACACTGAGAGTGACCTTGACAAGTTTTAAGAATACAAAATTTTTGACATTCGATTCGAATATTCCACTTTTGAAACTGAAAAATGTGAATATTCTCAAAGATCTTGGTAAAAGATCTATATATCTAAATGCAAACTTTATATTCACTGTCATTAAAAAACGCTTTCCAGAAAAATCATAAACAAACATCACAAACAGATACATATGCATTTTTTATATAAACAACGAATAGAAAATATAGCATAATATAGACTTGAATAAAAAAAACATAAAATGCAAAAACCAAAACGAGCATGCATACATAAATACCACAGTACATAATAAATACACTGGTATTTACATTTAATTGCCCAAATACAAAGGCATTCGAACGATTTGCGCTGCACACGCCTCTGCGCCGGCGCATTTCACTTTCATGCTGCGCATGCGCAAAGGTCTCAATATTGGTCAATGGACAGCAATTGTAAATTGCCGCGCTATCAGAATGGCATTCATAAAGTGCGATGACTATCGGAAATGTGGGCATAAAAAACACAAATTTCTCATATAATTACGGTAAATACAAACATATTTACGCGTATAAAAATTGCATACAAACACGTCTGGATATTAGAAATTTTTTATTAGCTGCGCTTTAGTGTGTTGTAAAAGCAAATTGATATGAAAAAGCCAACGCGAGGGAAATTAAAGTGTAAGCTTATACAAACAAATACATACTAACACATATACATTTAAAATTTTTAATATTTTTTATTATTTTTTTTTATATTAAATTTTATTATATAATTTAAAAAATATAATAATTATTTCTCTTAACTCAACTTCTTTGCAGCTCCTCGCAACAGTTTGCATACTCGCCACCGTTCTGGTGATCGGCAATGGCGAGCCACCCATCGGCAAACGTCATTTGGGCTACCCAGTGTGGGCCGGCAAGAGCGCCAAGCAAATTGCCTTGAATCGCAACAAAGCCGCGCTTGCTGGCGCCAAACAACGCACGCTCGTCGTACAAATCCGTAGCGATCAGCCTGTGCCGCTCGTACTGAAGGGAGGACGCAACTCACAGCAGCTACGCCACGGACCGAATCATTTGCGTGGTGTGCGTCCCGTTAAACTAACCGGTCCGGTTTATTTGAAATCCCCACAGCTCGGACACAAACATCTGCAGCGCAAACCGTTGAAGATCAAATTGGCGAACAGTAAGCCGAAGCATAAGCCAGCGACTAGCTACGAAGTGCCATTCCGCTTTGAAGTGCCTGCAACAAATACGATCCAATACCCACCGTTGGGCAATGATGTGCAGCAATTGCCGGTAAGTTTCTAATATGGAGGTGGTTGAAATTTTCAGTCGAATACTGTTTGCTTTGGTCCGAAAAATGTTTGAAAAGACTGCAAGGTAATTATCTTCTAAATTCATCAAAGCCGGGGGTCTGAAATCTGCAATATGTAAACTCCCGAGTTTGCGATGGTCCACGTGTCAATTCAATTTCATTCTGAAATTCATTTTCGAAATCAAAGCAAACAATATTTTAAACTCTCTCCATAACTCTCTTCGATTTTGAGTCACAATACAAAAAAACACGAAGTAGAAAACAAAATCAATTACATGCAAAACCAAAAACCCAACTCAACAACAAACCCACAATCACTTCACTTACAGACGGAGACACACAGCGATTTCATCACCGAGCATGAACATGAATACGATCACTTTGCACCCATTCACACAATACCCGCACCTAATCTCTCCCTGCCTGAAAATCATCCCCAGGAATCATATTTACCGCCAAAAATACAAACATCACAAACCTACCACCAGACCCACACCAATCATAACAACATCGAGAATCAGTATCAGGTGACCGAAGAGCACACCAATGATCAAACAATACGTGACCCACTCTCTGGCTCTCAGAAACTCTTCGCACCCGATCCAGATCCATCACTACCAGTCGCACAATTGCGCCCTGCCACGGAGCCCTTCAATCAGCCCAGCAACGGCAAACCACTGCCGCTCGATGTGCAATCCAATTTCCTTGTACCCGCCCAGCCATTGGTGCAGATAATCGGTGCCCAAGAGGTGGCCACACCCGAAATCTATCCCATACAATACACCCAGCAGGCGCAACTGCAACCGCTTGTGAGCGCCAATGTAGCGGCCGTGCACACCGCCTACGATCCAACCTATCTGGTCACACAGTCCAACCAGTTGTACACACAACACCAGCAACAGCTGTTCCAGCCCAGCGTCTTACACGGCGCTTATGTGAACGCCGACCTCACACAGGAAATCGCCAGTGATGGTCAAATCTTGCAGGCAGCCAAAGATCCACATCACAGCATCCATCCTGTGTTGGATAGCGCACCACAGTTCGCCGCACTCATCGCTGCACCAGTCTTGGGTGAGCAGCACGCTGCCGGGCACTACAATTTGCAGCCCCAGGCCGCTGCTTTGACAGCCACATCGGCGTCGCCTGAGGGCGGTTTTGTTGTGTCCAATTATTATGACAATGTTGGACCGGACAATTCTCAGCTGCTGCAAGCGTACGCCGAGGAAGAGGCGCAACGTTTAGAAATTGAAGCGGAACAAGAGAAGCAGCAATATGTGTTACAGCAACAGCAACAGCATTTGTTGGCACTGCAGCAGCAACAGCAACAACATCAACAACTACAACAACAACAAGAACTGCAGCAGCAGCAACAGTTGCATCAACAACTGCAAGACCAGCAATTGCAACAGCAATTACAAGAACAACAGTTGCAACAACAATTACAAGAACAACAGTTGCACCAACAGCTTCAAGATCATCAGCTGCATCAACAGCAATTGCAACAACAGCAGCAACGACAACAACAACAGAGCCATCATCAACAACAATCGCTAGATCCGGCCGCAGCCGCATTCCACGAACACCAACGTTTGGTTCAACAGCAACTTGGCGCCGACACTCCACTACGGATATTCGTACCCGACGACGAAGCTGCGGGCGAAGCGGTAAGTTCTGTATGTTATAGAACAATATTATTTTTAAACTAATATTTGACTCCGCAATATCTATTCAACTTTATTAGCGTCTGCAAAAGCGTTCCGATATGGTCAAAAAGGGGACTGTCGTGGATGCGAGCCCATCAAACGACAACACAACAGCCGACGACGATCTGTTCGAGGTATCTTCATCCGTTGAAGTGTCTAATGAGAACCAAAAAGATGAACACACGACTGACAATGAGTGATTGAAACTGATGAGATGCAGCGCGAACTTGTTGGAGATTTAACAAAAACAAATACAATTAACGAATATATGTAAAAATCATATGTTTTTTATAGTTTAGTATATTAAATTATTTATTTATTTTATATTTATGAATTGCATTTTTGATAACTGTTTGAAGGAAAAGTAACACAACTATTCCGTGGAGCAGAACTCATTATAAAAACTCATGAAGCATATCATATTGCGAACACACACAATTTAATACGATGCAAACAAATGATAACAATAAATTAAGCATATAAACACACTCAATGAGTGTCAGCATTCCATATATAACATACAGTCTGTCCCACGCGCTGTTCCTGCAGCACACCCAAATGTCGCAACAACACTATTCGATTCTGTTGTTTTTTATCCAGCATCTTATGAAGATGTTGTGAAATATCGCCCGCCGTAATGAAATTGCGTCCTAAATTAAGTTAACAATTAAATATCAGCGATTTTGACTAGCTATTACTGTCAAATACCTGGAACATAGGATGACTGTTGATTATACACTTTCCATAATTCCAAATCGTGTCGATTGCGCACTGCACTTCGTTGACGATGTATTAGTTGATACTTTTTATTAAAACATGGCACAATAACAGCGTCCAAAAAGTTACGAAGATCGTCAACAGACTCCCGACCGCGCATATATCTGGAATTTTTTTGTAGAACATTAATATAAATCCAGCAAACCAAGTTTTTTCTTCTATGCGCATTACTTACTTTGGTATTGACTCATACTGTTCCGGTGTTATGCGGTATTCGAAATCGAGAAATGTAAAGGGTATTGGATTAAGTGTTCTTTGCTTCACCAATGGTGATTCCATATAACTGCTTAATGTAAGTTTAGGTGTTACGGCATTCTGTAAAAGTTAAATTATTAACTCAAATTGTTAAAAACAAAGTCCCTAAACTTACAGCATTCAAATTTAGATGATCGAGACCCCTCTCCAATGCTGTGATAGGTTTTTTTTCTGCAGTTCGTGGTGCATTTGAGGTTTTGAAAGCGACAAGCACTTCATGTTCTCGCTTTTCAGCTTCCTCAAACTTTCTTCGACGCTCCGCCAAGACATATTCTAAAATTGCACCTTGTTGTCTTTGCATTCGTATTATTAAACGTCCATGTTCTTCATCCACTTTATTAATATCTTTTTTAAGCGCATTTTGAACTTGCTTCATTAGTTTCTTTAGTTCTTTTGTTTCCTTCACCAATTTGTTGGACACATTTTGAATTTTTTCTCGGCGTAAACTTAGCGCTATAAAATTTTCGATTAACGTAATTTTCTCATTTATAGCAGTTTTAAATTCCTCCATATTACTTGGTCAATTAATTTATTTAAGTACTAAGATTCAATTTATCTTTCAAAAATAATAATTTAAAAACATAGGGCAAAAAACGCGCAAAAATGTACTATGCTGCCACCTGAACGAAACACAACTAATAAAATCAAAACAAGTTATTATAATAATATACAAATATATATTTGATATGCCACTAAAATCAAACAAAAATTCTGGAATAATAAGCTTTTAATTTTTATTCTCAATTATTAAGTATAGCTGTAAATTTCTTACATCTTACATCTCAAACGAAAAAATCACGCTTTAATGAACCCCTGCTCCAACGTTATTGTTTTTACGATATTCATTTGAACCTCTAAGTTCACAATAGTGATAACCGCGTTGTGAACTAATTAAAGATCAATTCCAATTTGAAAATGCCATCAGTTTTTGTATGTGTTGTAGCGAAAAAATCAGAATCTTAAATGTTTTAAAGGCAGAATTTTTGCAGATTTTACCAAAATAATGTTCTAAACTGCAAAATTAATGTGTAGATAAACAGCTTGATACCATGGATCGCACAATAATTGCTGTGCAGCGTGCAGAAGAACGAGAACTCAGTGAAAAATTGCACAAAAAACTGCGCGGGTTGGGTCTACTGCATCCCCAAACAGATGAACTGCGAAAATGTCTTAACGAAGAAATGTTCATTAAGCCAAATCCTCAAGCATTTTTCCATGTCATGCATTATTTGTTTTGTTTATTGGACGCGGCTGAGTTCAAAAAACGTTTCTATTGGCCTATCACAGATAAACGTTCAGAGGCAAATTTCCGCACAAGCACTGTCGAATACTTGAAATATATAAATGAGAAACACAAACTGCAATGGGGAGATATTAAGTCATACCTAGTAGTAATGCCAGGAGGTAAGAAATTCATCATATTCCTTTTGGATTTTTTGGCTTTCGTTGTGCAAGAGCAGATAAGATTTCGAGAAAAACTCTTGGGTGCCGATGTGGAAGCAGGACATGTAGCTGATCTAAATATAAAGCGTATGCGGAAACAAAATTCCTTTTTCAAGGCTTATGCCTCATCTTATATAAGCAATGTTGATGAACAAATAGTGCAATTACGAGAGAAAATCCAACAGCTTGAAAAAATATACAATGCATTGGCACATGAAACGAGTAGGAGTAAAGCTGAACTGTGCAACGAACAATTTATTGCCTTATTTGAAATATCAAATCGGGAAATGTTTCAAGAGAAATTTGTCAAAGGAACTGGCATGGTGCGCAAATTGGAAGAACCATTTGCAGAATTAAAAGAACGAATAGATAAATTTCAATTGAAAGAAGCGGAAATGAAATATGATAAAGGTCGAGTGCGGCACGCCCTGCAGAAGATTAATGACGCATTGCCGGCAGAAAATACGGAATTTTCAGGTGTGTTGTTTTATTGCGTACAAGGTGTTTAAATTTACATACTTTATTAAATACAATTTCAGAAGTATTTTTACATCCCAGTGTGAATGTCTTAGACGATATCAAGCTAAACGAACTCATAATTACATTCAACCTCATTCATCCCGTATTGGAAAATGCCTTCGGTGAGGTGGAGGAAACTAGAACCTCTGGTGAACTTGTCCAAGCGGAGCTAACCGCACTCAAAACAGAATATCAACAAATAGAAATGCAGGTAACAGGCTTCCAGTTATCGCTGAACTCGCATATGAAAATACGTACAAACCAACGTAAGCAAACAGCAGGACACATAAACGATGACTGCAACTCACTAATGATGAAATATGTTTGCACGCCACCAATCAAATTGGAGACGCTGAGCACTGGTCGTTTGGATAATATGCGTTTACCACTTTTTGCTGATATACAAGCTAAATTTGCGCCCGATTCCTTGTGTGGTAATGTTTCAGGTATTTTCTGATTTTTAATAAAACCATCCATATTTTTAAGGAAATGTTTCTCGAATTAATAGTTTTGCCACGATCTGCGCGAAAACAAGCTATTAAAGACAACTCGATCGATTTGAATAACACAATGAACAAGTCGCGCATTATTGACTCCACTCAGCTTCTCCGCACTATTCACAAGGGTACTGTGCGTGCGCAACGCCAAAGATCACAAAGTAATGCGTCTGCGTCCAAAGCTTTATTAAGCACAAGTTGGCGGGAACGTCAGAATATCTTTCATAACGATTTGGAGTCGGCACCAGTGATTGTAACCGAAAAAACAATCCAATCTAATAATAACTTAGATGTAAGTGTCGACCGCTCAACAGACATTACCAATAGTATTCATCATCGCAGTGCACACCGCGCTAGTACTTCGCCGTTTACACCTTTCAATTCAAATGAACGTACACGTATCGCACGTACACAACTACTCGAAGCGATAAGCAGTAGTAGTGGGAGTGGTGGTGGGACAAAAGCTAAAGTTTTGTATTCGAGACGACTTTCAGCCGTACAAAAGGTCCAGGGAGATTCTATGAATATCGCCAATATGAGCACAAGTCCGTCTGGGCGTCTCGATGCGCTTGTACCGACGCCAGCTGAGTTCACTGATACACCAAGACTCAAGTTGAACGACATCACAATGCAGGAAAATACAATTTTCTTTAATGTAAGTCAGCGAAAAATACATTTAATTGTAGAATTTATGTAAAATTTTATTTAAAATTGTTGTATATTAAATAGTTAAACATATACGCTAAAATCCTTCTAATTATATATATATTTGTAGAAAACTGATGAGCGTGCGACCACTGTGCAAGTGTTGGAAATGTCTTCCAGTTGTCTGCTAGTGACAGAGAATGAAGGAAAAATTATATTGAATGGTGAAAATGATCGAAATATTATCAATACTCCGAAAAGTGCACAACCCAAGACTAGGCAAATGCCGATACAAATAATTGCCGATGATGATAATTTATTCGATATAAGCGATACCGTACTAAAGGATGTTACAATGTAGACAAATACTCACACACAAACTACTTTATATACACACACATTCATACATATACATAAATAGTTATAAAACATGCACAGACACCTTTCATTTAAATGTTTTGCGGTTTGCATTTTTTATATTTCGCTTTCCACATTACTGTTTGGTAATAAACTAAGTTTTGTTTTTAATATAATTGTAATTTATTTTGTTTCATTTATGAAATGCGCCTCCGATGCGTGAAGAATCTGCACATACATTGCGTTTCTACTCTGTGATAAATGCCGCCTTTTGTTTGGGTTTAAATTTAATATGCTCCAAGTCGCGTACGATCGGTTTTATGTGTGGACTTACATATGGTCTTTTATTGAGTTCCATAGTGGCTTTTGATTTTTTATAATTCAATATATTCATAGCATTTTGGCGTTCCGCATAGTACATATCGTCGTAAGGATTGACATTATTTTCCGACAGCGTCTGTTCTGTTCCAACTTCATTTACCGTTGCTAAAGTGCTGTTTTCTTTCGCATCGCTCTCCGATGTTGTCCGCGCATCGTCGTTCATTACTGGCTTTGTAGCATCATCAATAACCATCCGTTGCATGACATTGCGCAACTCCTCACGTATCACTTCTGTATTGATTTTGAATTTTTTCGCTTGCAAGTGTCGTAATTTGGGCACAGTCTGCAATACCGTGGAAATGCGTTCCTCCAAATTGGTAATACGCTGTTCCAGTATTTGAAAATTCTCGACAATCAACTTATTCTTGTCTGTCTCATTTAACATCTCAACGGTCACTTCAAGCTCTTGATTTTCCTCCGCCAAAGATTCTGCACTGATCGTCGGACTTTTACTCTCGATTTGCACTTTTTCGCGCAAGCAGCGTTCAATGAGCGCATCGATCTCTTCTTTGCGTATGAACTGGTCCGTAACGCATAGTTCTTGCAAAATATTCTGCACCTCTTCGCGCACTAAACAAGTTATCGAGAATGTATTGTAGAAATTCTTTTCCGAGACACTAGTGCTCGATTGGGAGCCGTTAAAATCCATCATTGCGTCAACCACTTGTTGGGTCAGCGGGATCAAACGTTGTCGACTATTCTGTGGCGTGCGATGATCGATCGCAATGCTACTGAAGTATTCCCCTTCAACTGGCTCAGTATGCTGATCCTCGAGCTTTGGCTGTGTCGAAAGGAAGCCGCTTTCCATAAACTAAAGAAATGACGCGTTGCTCGCTTTGTTTAGCTGTTCGCTTCGCTAAAGCTTTGTTGTTATTTAGTTTTCAATATTTTTTTCCAATGTTTTTAAACTTTTGGCACACTTAAAATTTTGCTTATGAAATACGAAGACAAATTACTTTTAATTTATAAACACACTATCAAGAGTTAAAATTTATTTCATTTTCTAATGGAAAAAGCAAAGCTACTTGTATACTCAGCTGGGCCTTGACGGCAAAACGCCGGAGTATTATATACAAAAAATGCAAGGCAAGTTGGGAACAGACATACTGTTCATAAATGTTTGCAGGAAGTGCAAGCTCCAAGCGTGGAAAAACATAAACAAAACGTTCCACCCAAACGGAGCTGGATTTTTATCAGGCTGAGGACTGTCAGATCAGGATCATTCCTCTAAATTGTTTGAGGAATATATTAAAAATCAGCAACAGCAACAAAATAAACAACAAAAATACACACAACATACTGTACCAACAATTCAATGGTCTTTATTATGAATTAATTCTTCAAATTATTAATGAAGTTAATATATTTAAACAGTTCAACCCTTATTTGTATAAAAAAATAGTCAACAAAAGAAACCGAAACCGTGTCTTTCAGTGCTTAGTCTAGTAATCAACTAGTTTCTTGAGTTTCGGCGGTGCCGATATGACAATCCGGTTTCTATTACTACTATTTGTATTGTTGCCACTGCTGGTAACAGCTTCTTGTCGGCTACTGGGCGCATCGCGCTGATGCCGCTCTTTGTCCCTATCTCTATCGCGTTCTCTGTCTCTGTCTCTGTCTCTATCACGCTCCCGTTCACGATCACGTTCCCTATTCCTGTCCCGCTCGCGTTCCCTATCTCTATCACGATCACGATAGCTTTCACGTGAGCGTGGTTCATTCCTAGAACGTGAACGTCTCCCCCGGTCTCTATCCCTATCACGTTCACGTTCGCGTTCGTCGTAACGTTGTGTGCGTTGATGACGCGAAGCGCGCTCACGGCTGGTATCACGTTGCCAGCGCGAACGCGACGCACTGCGTCGTCTGCGCCTCGAAGCGCTACGACGATTACGCGATCGTGAACGTGAGCGGCGTTCAGGTGCAGCTGAACGCTGCATTTGATAATAGGACTGACTGCGACTGCGCGAACGATGCGAACGCTCCTCGCGACTTCTACTGCGTTGCATAGTCCTTGGATGTACATGCGACGTTGACGAATGGTATTGTTCATGCGGCGTTTCATCTTTCCCACGACTGGCAGCTGGCTGATGACTTTGTGTTGGTTGTTTTTCCGTTACAGGAACAGTGGTGGGACCGCTGCTAGCCGATTTGCTGCGCCGCTGTGTTGGTTGGTGTGTGGATTTTGCAGCAGCCGAAGCATCACTATCTGAATCCTTGCCGCTTGATGGCGTACCATAGCGATGGCGTAGCTCACGTTGCCTGCAATCAAGTATAATAATAGAATAAATAAATAGTTGCGACAGGAATGGAAATGTTGTAAAACACGTTTACAATAGATGTCGGTATTAATGGAATTTACCTTCGTCTTAGTTTCAGTGCCATTTCGCGCATCTCATCCTCACGTTCTTGTTGCAATTGGCGTTCACGTTGCCATTTCTCGATTTCAGCACGTTTATCCGCTTTGTCTATAGGCAGACACACACATAATAACACGTACAGTTGAATATGGGTGGTGAGAAAGAAAAGTTGTATGAGATAATTTAATGCTATCTTGTGGAGCATAGTTTTACGAAAAAAAAATTCAATTGTTTGTACACGTTTAGTACTTACATTGCTTGTTGAGTAAATTTTGCATTTTGCGTTTCAGTCGTTCGCGCAAATTCAAACGACTGCTGCCGCTCTGTGGCGCTGCTGAAGATGATGATGATGTAGTCTGTAAGGAATCACTTCGAATGGTTAACAAAGCACAAGCACAACCAGTTTTCAAATTATTAAAACTACATATAAATTCTAGTTGAGGTCAATGTCCTTTTCTTAACAAAGAAGACCTTTCAAACTAAGAAAGTTGAGGAATGTGAAAAAAAAAAGTGCATGTCAAAACAAAATTCACACAAGCAATGGCTAAATGTTGTTCCATTAACTAGGAAAGCGTATAATAATAGTTAATAGTAAGTAAAAATAGAATATTGAGCAATAATTGATAGTTTGAAATTAATTTGAAATTAAAACTCTAAAACTCAATGCTTGTAATAGTCCACAAAAAAAATGTCTAAACTCCTAAAAGTCAACAAATAAAGTCTATTGAGAGTCACCAATATAAAAACCTATCATCTAAAATGTCGTCGTCCATTTGTGAAAGAAAAAAATCTTGTAATTTAACACCCTATCCCTTGTCCATTGAGTTTTCGTTTTTATAATTTTGTTATTATTCCGGCATTTCTCGAGTTTGTGTTGCTGAAATTGATATATTTTTTGGTGGTTCTTACTGACTTTGGTTTCGGTAGCATTAGAAAAACTTGGATTGGTTTTCGCCGGAGCAGTAGTGCAATATTTGCCTATTTGTTTACCAGTGGTTGACGTTGATGATGCTGGCAAAGGGTTGGAACGTTCAGAGCTAAAACAAAAAGAATATATAGAGATATCGGTGAAATTTTTTTTAACAAGATCATGTTGATTATAATGACAGCGCAATTCTAAGCACCAAATATGAGTTAATAAGGTTTTTTGTTTTTGTAAAATAAAAAACCCACGAAACTCATATACAAGAGCGTACACAAGTTGCTGTCATTTTGCTTTCAAGTTAGAGATAAACCGTCGCATAATTATGGTCATCCATATATATAAAATGTATGTATGTATGTATGAGAAAAGGATGAATAAAATGTGGCTCAACTTTACCATAGATGTATTCCTTGTGCGCATAACTTACGTAGTATCCACATCCATGCGTTCGTCACTGTCATTTCCATCGCCGCTGAGTGGTGCTTGCTGTTTCACGTTGTCTTTCTCTTCTGCGTTTGTGTCGGATGCAGTGTCGCTGTCCGAGTCCGATGAGTCATCTCCACGTTTACGTCCATAGTAGCGCTTAAGCGGTGGTGGTGGTGGTTCAACCACTTGTGGCAATACATTCATTGCCACTACGCTATCAGCAGCTGCTGTTGATTGTGTGCTTGAGCCCTTAGCATCGACTGGTGGTGGCGGTGGTGGCGGTTCTTTAGCTGCCGCGGCTACTGCGGTGGACATGGCAGTTATACGTGTGGATAACGGATAACTAACCATAGGCGTAGCAGAGGTGGCAACGACAGCGCTTGTTGTTGCGGCTTCCATTGTATTAATTACGGGTTGAATGATGGATTTTCCTTTAGCAATATTTTGTGATGTACCAGCACTGCCTGCAATAGGTGGCATGTTAAGCGTTTTCGTGCGAGATCTTGAACGTGTACGTGTACGCGGACGTCGACGTTCCACTATAGGAGACTTTCTGTATTTTGAGTTTTGTTTGCGCTTGCGCTCGGAGTGCCGGCTGCCGCTGGAAACGGAACGACTACTACGTCGTCTGGAGCGATGTGAAGAGCTGCTCGTTGATCTATAACGTCGTTTATGTACACCACCGTGGCCACTACGTGATCGCGAGCGAGATCTGGAACACGAGTCGGAAACAGTGCTTGAACGTCTGGAACGTCTTTTGCGTCTCGAACGTTCATAGGAAATGGAGCGTGACCTTCTATGCCGATGACGCCGGCTTCGACTTTGACTTCGTAAGCGTGAACGGGATCGTGAACGTGAATAGGGTCGTCTTCGGCGTTCCCTACTACGTCTTTTACTTCGACGACGGCTACGACTTCGACTGCGTGTGCGCTTTCTTGAACGACTACGCGATCGACTTGAATGACTGGTTTTACCCATAGCGGTTGAACGTTTTGTACCTTCATTTAACTGTTTGAGTTTTTCCAAATTCTCTTTTACCTTTTGTGCATAGGTAATTTGTGGTGTTAATGCACCGGTTGTTGCTGAGACACCAGCGCAAGATTCGCCAAGCGTTTGTGGTGTACGTCCAATACTGATTGAAATTTTCGAGTGTGGCTGCAATTCGTCTTCACCTCCAAAAGATGTAATGTATGTAATTTTTCCAGCATTGGGGTCAGGTGATGGTGAACGGGATTCGCTTTCTTCGTCTTTATCCTTTTTCGCAGCACTATCTTCTTTCGCTGCATAGCTAGGCGGACTAAATGGACGACAAGCAATACGGCGTTCTTTTTGTGCTCGGCGCTCCCTACGAGATTTGCGCCCACTTAAGAGCATTTTTTCTTGTTCTTCTTCACGTGCAATACGTAAAGCCTCGGCCTCGTCCGCATCTTTTGTCAAATATGAGTAAAAGTCATTGCTTACCATACCATAATTACGACCACAACCGTTTAACTCATGCGCTTGTGAAGTGTCCAACTTTGAAATATCAATAGAAACATCCATATCCATATCTGAATCGGATTCTGAGTCAGATCCTTTTTCAGATTTTCCGGTTGTTTTCTCCTGAGTTGTTGGATGAAAAGGATGACTACCTGCTGTTGTCGATGCCACTCCCTCTTCATAAATATAGCCGATGCTCACACCACTTTTTGATTGTTTCTTTTTACTTGAACTTCGTTCGATAGCTTCCAGTTGCGCATTTGCACCAAATTGCTCCTCTAAGTACAGTTGATGTAGGAATTTTTCTTCCGTTACATTTAGAAAATCATTCTGGGCCAAAATGCGGTAACGTTCATAATTGCATTGACGTTCCTCCACCGATACTTCGGTGCTCTCAGCTTCATTTACTTTTGGTATCGCCGGTATATAATCCAAATGTGCACGTACATCGAAGCGATCGATTAGATTATCCTGTTGACCTTGCCAGGGCACACTGCAAAATACAACAATCGAGTACATAATAATATTATTTTTTATCTATTTCTATAAACAAATAAATATTTAATGTAAAATTTTAAGGAAAAATAAAAAAACGGATATTTCCGAAATATGACTTGCATGATGGCGGCTCCATCTCCGGCGGCAGCTGTAGCTGGATCGAGATGTATTTTACACCGACGGCCATGTACTTGAATGAATTGAGTGGGGTCCGCTTGCTGTGTAAGTAGTAATACGAAATTATATTATTTCAATTGGACTATAAGACTTCACACATTTTTCTCATACACTTTCTTCACTCACAATTTTTTCGTAAAAGTCCTGACGACGCTCCGCACGTTTGCGATAGTCTACAATCATACCGCGTATACGGCGTTCTTGCTTGCGTGCCTCGTGCCACATTTTCCACAAGTATATGCTTTTGGAACTGTGTGAGGGATGAGTTCGTCGAACCTAACATTCGTATAGCATATTAGACACTATACTACAATAATTCCTTGGATTCCGCCGTCGAGCAGAAGCGTATGAAGATTAATGTCCTTTTTGCGATGGATATTTTATTTTACCTCAGATAAATGATAATGAAGAACAAAATGGTTTGACGTTTCTTTGACATTCTCAAATTACCGCCAGCCGGCTCAGTTGGGGATGCCGAGCGGAGCTAAGAACATGAAGAAAACACAAATAGAAAAATATTTTTTTGTATACCCTCAACGATCACATTCTTTATATTAATATAATAATTGCAAATGCATAATAATATTTGTTTTTAAAAAATTTTGGTTGCTTTTCAATTGATTGCTTTGTTAAAATAACATAATTAAAACAATTTTCTCAGTTTCTATATTAATTAGTACGTTACGTTACTGTCACGTTAGAAAAATGGTATAACAAATTGGTTTAGTAGCGACAACTCTGAAAGGATATTGCTTGTTCTTCTAGTCAGTTTGTTTACATTTGTGTCAATGTCCTTTATGTTCATTTTTGGTCATAATTTTTTTTAGGATTTGTTTGTCACATCGATTTTCATAAATTTACTTCCGCAGATTTGTAATTACGTTTCTTATCCTTTAAAGTTTTTTTAACAATTATTTTTCCAATAATGTCAAAAACACGATTTTATAATTTTCCTGAAATCATATCCAACGATATTCAAGAGGAAAATATACCAATAACAGTGTCTAACAATAATAATGATGAAAACAACGAAGACAATGAAGACGATTCTGAGTTCCTACAAGATGTTCCTTATTCATCTAGCAGCCTTGATCGCAGTTCGATAGGGTCAATACCATGGGCTGACGATGCCATAAAACAAAATCAATTAGATTGGGAGCAAGTTCAGCGTATGCTAACTGGGGAAGAGACACTGCCCGTAGAACCAGATTTGCGTAACGAGATTGTAGAATGGCAGACAAAATTTCCACAACTATTAGAAAGGAAGGAAACGCAAGAAGTTGTTGAAAAAATCTTTGATAACTCAAAAACTAATAACGGTCTTACACAAAATATTGATGATTTAATTTCACATTTGAGTTTGAACAGTTCTGAAGATGAAGAGCGTTATGATGATTTAGCTACGCCCACCACAACGGCACCGCGAAGAAACGAAACATTAGAAAGCCAGTTTTTAGGAAGAAAGACTCCCATAAGCAAATCATACGCAGACAGGCTTTCAGCTAAAATGGCTTTATTACGTGTGACAGCAATACCACTACGCCCGAAACAACGAAATGATTATATTAAAGATATACCACAACAGATTTCAACCGATCGTGAGCCTAGCGCTACATCTAGTTCTTTGCGTTTACGAAAAATTACAACAAGTAAGCCTCAACCGCATATGCAGTCACCTGGAAATAAGCTTTACGACACACAGCAACGTTTTCGTATGCCTCCAATTCTGAACGTACTGGAAAGTAAGCGACGTTTTCGCGATTTAGCTTCGAACAAAAGTTTTGTGCAATTGACGCACGTGAAAACACCGCACGCCAAATCCGCCGCTATAATAAGACAGCCAGATAATCATTTAACGATTGGCCATACACCGCGTTCTACGACATATTTCACGGGCCATCATCAAGCGGCGTGGCAGAAACCACTAATTGCTACACGGGTTAGCAGTAATTTTTTCAACAATCGTAATGCTATTATCTTGCCTTCGCTGCATTCAAAAGGTATCAGTGCGCAACAACAGCGTCGTAATAGTACAACATCTAGTACAGGAGCTGGTACAAGGACACAAAGTTTATCGAACTCAAATGTAGGTTCTTCAACGAACAGCAGCGCTGAGTTTAACATGCGACCACATAATGTCGTGGATCGCTTTGTGTCACGGTGGCAGCAAATCAATGCCAATACTTCAACTTCTACAGGAACTGTTTCAACTGGTCGCTCAATCTCAGCGGCTGTGCATCATCTTTCGCGCGCAGACGTCGGTTTAAGAGAGTTGTATGTGCCATATAATGCCTACAAACATGATGGCTTCAAATAGCGATCACAGGCGTGGCGATTTGTTTAATGCGCCACGGTGTTTACTTATGTCTCCTTCGTAACAAATAACTGAAAATCAAGATTCTAACACATTCTTAATTTTTTTGGTCGTTTTATGAAAGTTAGTGCAAATAACTGCCAATATTTGAAATTTTCGAAACACTGTGAAACAACAACTATTCTTACATTATTTGTACAAATAAAATTTGTGTTAACACGTGACTTTGCAATTATAGAGCAAAGAAGGACCTGCTTTCTTAAAATCATGAACTACAAATTGCCGTGCAATTATATAAGAAGTGCCTACTAAGCGTTAAAGTTTTGTTAACGTTTCAAATATAATTGTGGTGGTAATAAATTTTGAAGACAGATAGTCAACTGTTGATAAACTATAAAATATGTTTTATTTAGCTTAATTTTTAGGCATTTTCAAGAAACATCGAAATTGCTACAACATAATGGAGAAATTTATTAATTTCGATTATAAATATTGTTTTTTTTCATCCGTATGCTGCCCTGTCTTGTAGAATTGTGAGGCGTCGTGTGTCAAATGATTTATATGTAGAACCACCAATGAACTTGTGTACGCTTACTTCGGTTAGGATCGACTTCTTAAGCTAGCGTTCACTTATTTAGCGTCAGTCAACACCAAAAAGGTTTTTTCATTTTAATTTACTGCTATTTAAAGATTAGTTACAATTACAAATTGTATCGTAAAATTCACAAAAAACAAATTTAATGTATTCTTACAAATTAAAATTATCCAAACGTAGCCTTCCATCGTTCTCTGTCAAGTACATTATATCTGATAGGCACTGCTCACTTATTAACTCCTCGACACGTTCGCACATCTACACACAAGGAACATGAAAAATATGTTTATTATTGTTGTAAATGTTTTTGTTTACGACTTACTCCTTTTGCTTTAAATTCGGTCAACACTTCTGGATGCTTAAAATTCGGTCCGAAATTCACGCTTACTGTGGCGCTTTTGTGAATGGATATGGTTGGATAATAAGAACCGCCGTAAATATCTGTGAAAGCCACACCTTGTGATTTACCGTTTTTAAAATACTCGATTTTACTGCCTGGCAGCACTTGAAGGCCCTTTAGTGTTTCCTGCACCTTATCCTTATCTTCATAATATAAATGTGACTTAAACTTTACAAGTGGCTGGAAGTGAAAATAATGGCAAACAATTAATTTGCAATTTTAATGTAATTCATATATAAACAACATACTCTGTCCTTAAAGGTATTGGGTAAGTAATTACTGGTTGTTTCATCGGGCAAATCGATTAGAAAACCCAACACATCACCTTCCGCATAAGCGTCACTGTAATGTTTACCATGACTTTCATGGAATCTGGTGCCCTTACGTGAACGCCAAGAATAACCGAATTTGTCATAACCGAGAGGCGCTTGCAGATTGCCGTACTCCTGACCCCAACCCAAACGCGTGGCAGCACCTTCCGGCATTTCCTCAACAACAGCTTCAAAATACCAACGCCCACGATTCACAGCTAAATTCGTTTCAATATATACACATGTAAGTTAGTTTGTATACATATAATAGACAATTATTATGAATCAGCGAAAATGTATTGTATGAGTGCATAACAACATAAATGCAATGTATGAAAAAAGATTTGGTTAACTTACAATGTGTAGCGCGTACCATGCAGTATCCCTTCTCACCAGTAACAGCTAAACGATCTTCGGAAATTTTCATTTGCGGCGCACGATCATGCAAAGCCAACAGCACACAATTTGGCACTAGAGTTCTGTATAGCCACCCCGGTATTGGTTTACCAGCCCAATCGGAGCTTTCGTCGAACTCTTGCCGGAATGGAGCATGCGGATCGGGTTCAGCTAAAATGTACCGGTAGCCATCCTTGTTAAAAGGATGCTCCAAGGGGTAACCATGTGCTGGTAATTTCACATTCGCAGTTATATCTGAGCTAGGACGACCCTTTTTTCCCGTGGGCCCAGAGTCGTTACCGGGAAGTTTTCGTTTGTTTTGACGATTATTCTTCGTCAAAGAGGAAGCTATAGGAGTAGGTGAGAGATGCATATGATAAACAATAATTATAAATATTTTGACCTGTAATTTCGATACGTAATTTGACGTTCGCCAATGGAATAAGGTCATGTAGAAGCGCAAAGCAGCAATGGAATGTGTGCAAATCTCGAATATTCAATAGAACGTGACCACTGAGTTACAGTGTGGACGATGTTTTCAGGTTCTTACTTATAAAAATTATAACTCGAAAATTATACGAAAATGATGACTCATTGCTTTACTACGAATTGCAAAAATTAAACGTGGTGAAACTAAAGAACCTAATTACACAAGTCCTTGAGAAAACATTTTCACAACTGGAACAGTCAACTTCATAATCGGTCAATCAATCAATTTACCAATCAATCAATGCTTTTACGTACTTTCTTCCTCGCGATGCGACACCGTGTTGTTGTCCATATACTCGGAAAGTTGCAACTACGTGCGCAGCAACGGTAGCAGCTACGACAGCAGCGATAAAAACGAAGCGTCCAACCGAATCGATATACTATGTACAATACAACAACACAAACTACTGTGAAGAAAATTTACATACATACATACACATGCATACATATACAAGCATGCCTCATAGCAAAACAATTGTTATAGTGGATACCCGTAGATTCGCGAACAATGCAGCAGATTTCTGGCACGTAATAAACGTTCCGCTGACACCACTCCACCCACTTTGATTTTTCCTACGAAAGTCGATGGCGGGCCTCGCCCTAATGTGACAAAATGCATTTGGAAACCAACTACCAGCACAGTAATCAATCACAATCACAAGAGTACGAATCCATAAATAGAAAACTATTTTAATAGTTAATTGATTTAGGCATTTAATCAGTAAATATGCTAAAAACGGAAGGAAAAATAAAAGAGTGGACGTGGTTGTCAACCGTACTACTATCATTAAACCCGAAGTTAAACAAATACAAATCGATGCTCATGAACACGACGTGATATTGATTAACATTGCAATATTGACCAAAATAACACATAATTAAATATGCAAAAATTAAATCCGCAATTAAACATAAAAAACAATACAACAATCTAATCAGTGATGGCATGCAAAATGAGCTCATTTGGAAATAAAAGAGAAAATTACTTAAGAGCGAGTGAGCGCAAATCACGCGAATAATGACACAAAGCAACTGGTAAAAAGTTTCAGTAAATTACATTTCGTCTCTTTTTCTGCATTTGTATGCTTAAAATTATTTTTAAAATTACTCGCACTGCTCCAATCCATTCAAGCACTTCTACTTACCTGTACCGTGACCATCTTCGGATGTTCGTAGCAATCCGCCCTTACCCATGGAATCGTAGTTCGGTTTAATTTGTGCCAAATCCTGTGTTACCAAACCAAACATGGCACCAGCTTCGGCATTCTCCTCGTAAGTGAACAAAGTATTTACCTCTTTAACCAGTGAACGTTGCACCGTGGAGTACCTAATATATAATATCTAAACTGCTTACTATTCTTTTCCTTTTCGATTGGCATTAATCTACTCACCAAGTTTGAGTGACACGTCGTGGCATTGTAGTCATGGCCTCCCAATATTGTTCTAGGTACGGTATGATTTCTTTGTCTTTGCTAAACAGAAATTTACTTTTGCCATCCTTCAGCGCATTTTGTTGCATATTAGCAATGGCAGTGATACACATTTGTGGTATGGCTGCAATTATACAATTTTTAATAATGCGCTATTGCCAAGACTTTTATTACTCTTACTGGCTTGGCTTTTGCGAAAAACCTCAAGTCCACTTTGTGAGCAATTTTTACAGACGAATACATAATTGGTGATGAAGGGCACCAACTTGCCCAGCTGATAGCCGATACAGGACTCATGAAACCAGCGACTGCAATTGCTACACAGCAGTTCCACTATGTTCAGATTACGTTCTTTACCACTGTCAAAAGATAGAAAGTAAGGAAAGTATATTTATTGTTTGCAAACGGTGTCCTTTTGTTTACCAGTAGCAAATGCCGGTACTGTTGGCGGCTGCAGCAGGTTTCTCCTCTTGTTTAGTTTCAGCGTCACGTTCACTGGGTGCATATTCGGAGGCTGTTTCGGACTGTGAATTGGTGTCCATTTGTATATCTTCCATTTTTCTGTCGTATTATATTAACTGGACTAAAAAACAGAGCCTTGCACCGATCAAAATAAGCAAAAAAAAAGTTAAAAAAGCGTCTGCAAATGTTTGCGAAAGGAGGTATTCAATTAGAGACGGATAGTAATTGGATAAGTGTGTTCAGTCAATGTTATGTATATGATGTTACTTGTGTTTGCGAGTGAAAAGGTAATTTAATTTGTTTTTTTAATGAAATTAATTTGTCTCGTGTATAACTTAGTTAGTATATATATTAATAAAAATATAAAGATATACCATAATTATATCTTTTAGTAAATTAGGTTTTTATCCCCAAATGCAAAAGGTACCACAGTGTGTGTGTAGCCTAATAGAAGAAACAACACTGTTTTTTACCATTCACAATATATACAATTTTCACTCCAGTGGCGATTTACTTTCTTTGTGTGTTGGATGCAAATTTTGTGGTAATTCAATTATAAATTGCATATTTAACAAATCCAGGAAAAAAGTAGGTGTAATTATTAAAATATATACCGTGTACATCAAAGGTTATAAATCAGCCATTTTATATCTATGGTGTTGTACAAAAGTGATTTAAAGTTTATACTTTGCCTCCATCTCAGCGAAAATCAATAAGTTCCAGAGTAGCAAAAGAGGCTCCCGGTGGGGTGCTGGGGAACAATAAGTCCACGTTACTTTTTTCTTTGTGCATTCAACGGCATATACCATATGGGAGGCGTATGTGTCTACATCAGCATTGTATTTGCTGATGTTGGATGCTATGAATAAGCGCTATTGATTTTTTCGGTTTGCGTCAAAGGCGTCAGCAAATAATATGGGATTTATATAAATACTTGTGTTTAATTTTTTCCTAATTTACATAAACGATTTGTTTCTGCTTTGAAATTAGGTGATATTAAACATTTCTGAAATGACAAAAGACGTTAGAGGGCTTGTAAATAATTTATAGTAGGGAACATTCGCAGCTGCAATACGAACGTACAAACGATAATGAATGAAATGATTCATAAACCTCTAAGGAAGTTCCGCAAACGTATAAATCCAATATACGGTGTTTTTTAATGACCTGTTTTTACTTGTTATCGACATTAAAGTTGTATAAAAAAGCAAACTAAAAATTTCAATTGAAAAAAAAACATTGAGACACGATTGCAAATTTATATTTCGGTGGACTTTTATTCTCAAATTTTTATGGTCGCAGTATAATATTTCGTTCTCTTAAACAGTAGTCACAATCACACTTCTATTTCACGTTTTACAATTTGTTCGCCATTAAAAATTTATTTTTTTTTTTTTCAAACCAAATTACCACTTGTGTACACAAGTTTCCAGACAGTGTCATATATTTCAAGCAAAATTTATTACATTATATGAAAGAGTATTTTATATATATGCATGTATATAGACGTGAATCCCCTAATGATGCTGTAGAAATGAAAGAGAATGTGTTATCAAATTAAAATTGTACAAATCTAAATATACAGAATGCCTCCCAAAGGCTTATCACAGTAAGCGATAAGAACAACTGCGTATAATGTACACAGAACATTTATTCAAAGCTTTTGTAGCACAATATCATATGGTGCATAAAAAGTAGATTTTAATACAAGTTTTTTTTTGATTTTTTTTAGGATTTGGAAGTGGTGGAGAATCAACTACATTAAGAACACATCGAAAAGTGTGCCACTGAGTTAAGAACAGTACTTCTTGATTGTTGTTTGTTGTTGTTTTGACCGAAGCAACAACAACATGGGTTCGTTATTCCGTAGTGAGGAGATGACCTTGTGTCAGCTCTTTTTGCAGAGTGAAGCGGCCTATGCTTGCGTTTCCGAATTAGGTGAATTGGGTCTGGTACAATTCAGAGACGTAAGTTGTTTATAATTTTAAAATGTTTTTTTCTTTATTATTATTGTTGTATTATATGTTACAACACAGCTCAATCCCGATGTAAACGTTTTCCAACGTAAATTCGTGAATGAAGTGCGTCGCTGTGATGAGATGGAGCGTAAATTGCGTTATTTGGAAAAGGAAATCAAAAAGGATGGCATACCAATGTTGGATACTGGCGAAAGTCCGGAAGCACCACAACCCAGAGAAATGATTGATTTGGAAGTAAATATATTTGAATTTTTTTTTAATTCTTTATTTATTTTATTTTTAATATTTTATTTTTTTTGTGTTTTTATTTTTTTTTTGTGTTTTTATTTTTTTTTTATTTAATTTTTTTTTTTAATTCTACAATATTTAACCGCCAAAAAATATTAATATTTCAGGCTACTTTTGAAAAATTGGAAAACGAATTGCGTGAAGTTAACCAAAACGCGGAGGCATTAAAACGCAATTTCTTGGAGCTAACTGAATTGAAGCATATTTTGCGCAAAACACAAGTTTTCTTCGATGAGGTGAGTTGGCATAGAAAAACAAAAAGTTTTCAAATACATTATTTAATTAATGCAAATTACCAATTGATTTACACAGTCTACTAATCTGTAGTTATTTGCTAACTTTTTTGGTTGTTTGTAAAGAAAAACACAAATTGAACTCTCTTTTTTTTAAATAATACACTAATTAAACCCACTCTCTAAATGGTCATTAATATACTAATATACTACATAACAATACAAATATTAAAAACAATTGAAATGAAATGCTTCCCCTTTCCCAGCCACTTACAATATACTATTACATACGATAGTGAAACGAAATAATGGAAAAGCGCAATATGCATTTCATTGCATAAAACCATTGCGCGGTTTCAAACAAAAATTTTATTTGTATTCACTGTGGTTTTGATTAGAAACCCACTTAATAGTTGGTTTATTTGTTGAACACATTGTGCGCAAAGCAACCCACACTAAATCTACACACACATATAATATAAATAAATGAACGTTATATTTGTCACCAAGTCATTTTATTACACAAGTTACCACCCACCCACACACATACATACTATGAATGTGTAAAAACCGCATTTTAGTCTTCTTTTTTCTGTAACTAAATACATATATAAATATGTATTGGCGTAAATACTTTATATTGAAATACTTGAAACCCTACACTCCCTTACCACGTTAAAACCACAAACCAGCAGAAACACATAACCGCAGCATTTGTAATACCTTTATTTTATACAAATAATATGTGCATTTTATTTCATTTATTGTGCGGTTTTTAGAGTCCTTTCTCACTCCTATATTTCCGAAATTTACTGTTTTGATTTTGAGTCTTTTTTTTTACACTTTTGTTGTATTTTTGTTTTAATTTATTTAGATTTTAATTAGTTTTCATTGTTTTCCTTACATTGTTGTTTCATTTAGTTACTTTTTAATTTATTTTTAATTCTTTTTTGTTGTTGCAATGTAAATATCTATGCAACTTTTATTTGTATTTATGACTAACGTATTTATATACATATATGTATGTAGTATATATGTACATATATCTGTTTTCTTTCATAATTTTTGTATATTTATTGAAAAGCTTTTTGGTTTAAAGTACTGAGATTTTCATATATTTGCACTGAGAGTCTAACTGAACGTATTTTATTAACAATTATTATTTATTTCTGCAATACAAAAAAAATAAATTTTGTTTTATATTTTAAGAGGTTAGAGGTACTCAGAGACACGAAAAAATTAGATATTTCATTTATTTTATTTATTAGATATTTTGTAATATTTTTTACACAATGTTTTGACTTGAAATCGCCAAAATTTGAAAAAAATTCTAATTTCCAAAGTTTTAGCTGTTTGTGTTAACCCAGTTCCGGTGACTATCATAAGTCCTTGGAGATTCATCTAAAATCAATCGGATAAGAAAAATTAGTTTTATAAATAGATAATACTTTTTAATTTGAAATTAAATTAACAAAATGGCGGACTCAGAAAATTTTTTTTCCTAAATTTTCCGGAAAAAAATCAAAAATTCTTAAAAAATCGAAATTTTTGAAAAATAGAAATCCTTTGTCAGGTCTATCCTTATGTTTTCTAAAAGCTGTATAAATTTCATTAAAATCTACTGAGTTACAGTTGTCATCAGTTCAAAATACACAGTTTTGAGAAGCCCGAATGCCCGAGCGCCCTTCCTTATTTGTCGAATAACTCGAAAAGTAATTATCGGATCAACTTCAAATTTTCAGAGAATATTTTTAAGATATTACAATTAACGAAAAAATCCTGACTATCCCTAACCGCTTAAAGGAATGAGATTTTCATATATTTTCCTCTTTTAGAAATCTGTTTTATCAAAACAAAAATTTTTTTTGCAATAAATTTTTATTGTTTATATGTTTTAAATGTACAAAATTTTAGTATTCAATTCGTATTTAAAATATTGTAATAAATTAATAATTTGTTTAATTAGTTAAACGTTCTAAAAAAAATTATTAAAAAATGTAAAAAAATTGTTTTGATATTTTCTGTGATTTCTATTTAAAATTCATTTACCTATGCACATAGTAAATAACCTAAATGTAATTTTTTTCCTGCTTCTGCACTACAAAATTAAAAAAAAAATATTTATAATATTTTCTAAGAATTTCACACTTGCGTGTTGATTTAAACACAAAAACAAAAAACGCACTGATTCGAATTATGCAATTATGCAACTACAGCACGTTGAAGCAAAAAGTGCACGGAACACTTTATTTTATTTTTTTTTAGTACAACAGCAACTTGCACACCCCTATATTCGACTTTATAAAATCAATCACAAACAGTGCTTGGCTTCAATTTGTTTGATTTTCACAATTATGCCCCCACATATTTCCCCAGCATATTTCTGTTGTTTGTCTCACGCTCTAACAGCTGTTTATAAATTATTACTTTAGGTATTTTGTAAAAAAAAATTAAATTTTTTTATTTCAATTTCTGTTAAAATATTTCGTTTTTTTCCTTTTTTTGTTTGTTATTTTCCGTTAATTAATACGAAACACCTGCGTTACGTTCATACGCTGCATAACTGCAAACATTACTCGTAAATCAACCAAATCAAAAAACACACGCACACCACTACGCAAAAATGTGCTACAAACAACAACAACAACAACATAACATAAAATTTTACACAACCAATGCAATGAATGCCAAACGCTTTGTACCAACGTGCCTATATCACCTATATCATCCCAACAACAATTATACAATCCTTTCCTCGCCCACAATCCAACAATCAACCATCCCTGCATCAAACCACAACAATAAACCAATCCCTTACAACGTTACGTGTGCACAACAACAAACAACAATTTTTCGGTTCTTTTGCGTTTTGCGTTTGTGCCTTGTAAAGACGGTGTCAACAGTTTCTTACAATACCTCCTCCTCCACTACTACTTTTAAATCACGCTGGCGCTATGGACGGAGACAGATGGCCGACAATCAGAATGAGGATGAGCAGGCGCAGTTGCTGGGGGAAGAGGCTGGCATGCGCGCCAGTCAGCCTGGACAGAATTTGAAACTTGGGTAAATATGTCTACAAAAAAAAAAAAAGAAAACAAAAACAAAAAAAAAAACTCAATGCAACAACAACAACGTGTTGTTTTGAAAAGTTTTTGTTTAAAAATTTATAATTTTCTATTTGCAAAAACTAAACTCAACAGCGTTTGTGTGAAAAGCGTTTTATAGCAAAAAGTGGAAATTTGAAATTGCAAATTGTTTAGTGCACATTATTCACTTCACCACGTTAGCACGTTTGGACTTTTGCACCGCCAAATAATCTATGATTCCATTTATATTTATTTCTTTTTGGTTTCATTTTTTTTTTTTTTTGATAATTTTGGTTATTTGTTTGTGTTTGTTGTTTTGTATCGCTTATTTATGGTGCTTGGTTCATTTGTCCATCTATGTTGTTTAACCCAAATTGTATTATACTGTATGTATGTTTCTCATGTTGCTCAGTTGGAGAATGCCAAAGCGCTAAATGCTAAAGCGCTCTCCAATTAAGCGTGAAATGCTGTGTACATAGACATACATACGTGTGTATATATGTATTTAGTAGTGTAAATACTCGTACATGTATATACAAATGTGTGAGCATTCGCTGCTATCCCTAATCCTTACACTTCCTCACGTTCCATGGTCGCTTCATCCAAGACCATACCTTGTCCTCGTCTTCGTTATAAACTCTTGTGCGTCGCAAACTCTTTAACGCTGGTGTGGAAGTACACTTTTCACGCACTTTCTGTGAAATAAAATACAATGACAAAAACAAAAAAAGAATCTTTGGTCAATGCCAATGTTTAAATGTTTCAAAAAATGCACATATGATTTGTCGGCATTCGCTAGCGGCGTCACAATTACATACTCCCTCTCATGCGCACATATACATATAATACATACAAACATGCGTATGTATTGGTTACTGGTAAAAGGTTCATCGAACTTAAATCGTCTCATAATCCCAATTTAACTGACTAACAATTAGCGTCTTATTGCTAACAATACTACCAATATGAATTAGTAAGCATTTAATACAATTGTACTATGTATTTTATGGTGTTGGTGATTAGGCAGTTTTAAGGCTCATATTTGTATATGAATAACAGTAATAGTAACAGTAACCGTTTTTTTACACTTACAAATGCATCTATGTACTTTTGTACTTGTTGTTGTCTTGGCAATGAAAAATATAGCATACAATTTGTATATTTCTTGAAATTTGTAGCAAGAGGGTGGTATCAATACCACAACTGAGTCGATGACACGCGCTTTAATCACCGACGAAGTGCGAACTGGTCACTCGATGGGTCCAGTTCAGCTTGGGTACGTATTGCTAATATAAAAGAGAAGAAAAACAAAAAAAAAACAAAAACAAATGTTTGTCAATGGCTTGAAATATTAGACTGTACATACATTAATACTATTACTTAATATTTATAAACAAACATACATACATACATACATGCAGTGGCTCGATATGCAATATTTTATGGAGAAACTTTCTGATTAAATGTGATGAGTTAACCTTATGAGTAAATAAAAAATAAAATTTAATTACTCATGTTAGATTTTGTTTTTGGTTTAAAAGTAAGAAAGAAGAATTTAATTGGAACTGCAATTACTAATGAAAATTATTGGGTCCAAGATTTTAATACTATTTTTTTTTTTTAAATTGACGAGGAATTACCCGTATCGCAATAACTAGTGAAGCAAAGCTGAAAATGCCGACTACTAAGTTTAAGTTTGAAATTATTCGAGCCACTGCATATAAACAATATTTACTAAACAACAATAGGTTAACATTAAATACTAAACTAAATGATATGGAATAATTAAGGGGTTATATATGACGTTGAGGTGCGGAAAAATGTGGAAATATTTTAGCCATATTTTTATTGAATATTTGGCAGTACAATGTCTAATCTATAAAATCACCTCAAGAACATAAAAAAATATTAATAATTGTCAAAGTCATTCAGTTTCCGCAAAACGCGATTTTTTCCAAAGAGGCTTGCCGTGACTATGATTCCAGTGCATCAGCTCAACTGAAAGTATAAAGTATAAAGGCAAACAAATTTCGTTTGTATGGGGACTTGTGGTGTCCTTGAACGATTCAATGAAATTAAAAAAAAAAAAAATGTTACTGCAAACATAAATGACAAAATTAAAATCCTATCTCTTTTCTCAAAAAGGCTACTTTTTTCATCTGTTTCAATCCCTAACATTAACATGAAAACTTAAATGAACAAATGAAATCGTTCAAGTATACGGCAAATAAATTACGAACAATTTGAAAAATAAATTAAAATCGGTTGAAAACTCCTTCGAAAATCCAAGTCGCAACGACGTTTTCGGAAAAAGATGATTTCGAGATAAACCCGTTTTGAGTTTGAAAAACGCTATAATTTCGCTTCTACTGCTTAAATCTCTATAAAAATTTGAGATAACATACTTGAAAACTTATACTTTAAGATAAACATATATAAAAAATTTCGATTTTTTGACCGACTTCAACATATAAAACCCCTTAAATGAATTAAAAGTGCATAGTGAGGAAAAATTTATTTTAGTCGCCTTTTAATGAAACTTAATCTCAAAACGAACGTTAACCAGCTTACGCTGCTTTAACCAGGCGTAAATGACTTGAACGTACTTATAGGTTAACTAAAAAAAATAGAAATTTTAAATTTTATCAATTGGTTTTTCTAACCTAAAATATAAATTTCAAACACCTCTAACTTTCGGGTCTATATGGCCCAACGTCATTATCGCCAGGTGAAGCATTGATTGCATTTGCAGCTTTTTTTTTCTAATGCTGCATTGCCGATAAAAGCGTTTGAAATAGTCAAGGCCATAATAACGCAATAAATTGTTTTGCATGATATCGATAATTGTTATGGGCAGCTTCAAGGTTTAGCTTTTCTGCAAATTAGCTTTGATCTCACTTACTGAATGCGCGATTTTTGCGCTGGATAATGTCATATAGGCGAATTTTTCTTTTAGTTTCTTGGGTATCATTAAAAAATATATAATAATTTGTAAATGCTTTCCTTTTTTATTCAAAAACGATCTTACTAAATTAAATTATTGCAGAAAATAGTATTTTCTATATTCAAATTCGAAATTTATTCAATACAGCTTTATTAATCTCTTTTTAAGCAATCTGTTGAAGTCATATTTAACAACAAAAACTATTACAACTTTAAGCTGTGTTCTAATTTATAAAAAAAAAATAATTAACTACTAAAAATGATGAGGTTAAATATTAAATTTCGAAAAATATATTTTTTTTTAAATGTTATTGCTTTCTTCGAAAAATAAGTGACTAATTTTCCTAAAAATTTTTTTTTTAAATAATGATTTTAATGCGTAAGGCGAAATTTTCTTAGAAATATCCACATCTTTCACTTCGATTAATTCTATAAAATTATTAAAAACTATTAAAATTTATAATCCGATGCACACTACAAAATAGAATAAAAAGCCAAATTTAAAATTCATCTCACTAACCATCACCTAGGCGCTACTAAAAAACACAAAACAAACAAAATGAAAATCAAAATCAAAATTTAACAATTTCCAAACAAAATGTGTAACCAGTGAATAAACTCTCTTCCATTCCATATACACTTACATACAATTGCGCTTAAAATGCGTTTGCTTGTCTTGTAGTTACTTGGATAAGACCTATGAGCGTGAAGAATACCTGCCATGGTTTGTACAAACAATTTGAACAAAACTAAGTAAACGTTTATCAATCAGTCAATTAGTCAATTAGTTGAGAAAAAACAAAAACAAAAATATGTTTTTTATCAATTTTATATTCCAAAACTCATTGTTTGGTAGTGAAATGTAGACGCACGCTATACCCAATTCGTACAAGTTCTACTCATACTCCTTGACTTGTTCGCCTAAATGTATACATACATAAGTACATAGCAAAATATTTACATACATACATATTACATATATATTTTAATATAGCACGCAAGGATCCAACCGATATTGTCAATCGACCTACCGTTTAAAATTAACTTTGGATTTTTTTTTATTCACCTCACCTCCTACGCATGCACAATTTCGTATTTCTTTTGTTACCATGCATCATATTTTATTTATATTTTTTGTTTTTGTTTTTAAATTTTTTTTCCATACATCTGTATGTATGTATTTCCCCATCGCACCACCTACTTTTGTTAATCACATGATTGTCGGTCACGTTGTTGTTTACGGAAACGAGAAAAAAAATTATTAAATAATAAATGAAATAAAAACTCGTTTCTTCTTCGTTTCGGTTCAACCACCCAATGCTTGAGCGCGAAGCATTCATACTCGTATATATGTATGTCGATGACTAATGTTTTTTTGAGTTTAGTTTTTGCATTTGTAAATAAACGTCATTTCCATATGTTTTATCTTTTTTATTTACATTTAAATTCATTCACATATGTACCATATCGGCGGTTTAATTGAATTGTTGTTGTTTTTTTCGGTCAATCATAAAGTTTTGTTGCTGGTGTAATACTGCGCGAGCGCTTGGCTGCCTTTGAGCGCATGCTGTGGCGCGCCTGTCGCGGCAATGTCTTTCTGCGTCAAGCCATGATTGAGTCACCGCTCGAGGACCCCTCGAATGTGAGTAAACCAAATACAACAACAACATTTAACTTTTTTACTAAAAATAAATTTCATATTTTTGCAATTAACACAGGGTGATCAGGTGTACAAGTCGGTGTTCATCATCTTCTTCCAAGGTGATCAGCTGAAGTCACGCGTCAAGAAGATATGCGAAGGCTTTCGCGCCACACTCTATCCATGCCCCGAGGCACCGGCCGATCGCCGTGAAATGGCCATGGGCGTGATGACACGCATTGAGGATTTGAATACGGTGCTGGGGCAAACGCAGGATCATCGTCATCGCGTGCTGGTCGCTGCCGCCAAGAATCTGAAGAATTGGTTTGTAAAAGTGCGCAAAATCAAGGCCATCTATCACACGTTGAATCTCTTCAATTTGGATGTGACACAAAAGTGTCTGATCGCCGAATGCTGGGTGCCGGTGCTGGACATCGAGACCATACAGCTGGCATTGCGTCGCGGCACGGAGCGTTCTGGCTCGTCGGTGCCACCGATTTTGAATCGCATGCAAACGTTTGAGAATCCGCCAACCTATAATCGGACCAATAAGTTTACCAAAGCTTTTCAAACGCTCATCGATGCATATGGCGTGGCTGGGTATCGTGAAATGAATCCGGCACCGTATACGATTATAACGTTCCCCTTTCTCTTCGCTGTGATGTTTGGTGATCTCGGTCATGGCACACTCATGGCACTATTCGGTTTGTGGATGATACGCAAGGAGAAGGGTTTGGCTGCGCAGAAAACTACAAATGAAATTTGGAATATATTCTTCGGTGGTCGTTACATAATATTCCTAATGGGCGTATTCTCTATGTATACCGGCTTTATTTATAATGATATCTTCTCGAAATCATTGAATATATTCGGTTCACATTGGCATATCAACTACAATCGGACAACAGTGCAGAATAATAAACATTTGCAATTGAATCCGAGCACTGCTGACTACGAGGGTGAACCCTATCCGTTCGGTATGGATCCCATTTGGCAGGTGGCCACGGCCAATAAGATTATCTTTCAGAATTCATACAAAATGAAGATATCGATTATATTCGGTGTGATTCATATGATTTTCGGCGTGTCATTGAGTCTGCACAATCACACTTACTTCAAGAACCGCAATGCTATACTCTATGAATTCATACCACAATTGATCTTCTTGATTATGATGTTCTTCTATTTGGCTCTCTTGATGTTCATCAAATGGAATAGATATGCTGCGACTAATCTACGTAAGTAATCAGTTCAAGTTTAAAATCGAAATGCTAAAATATATTAATTTCTGCAATACCTGACAGCTCCTTATTCTGCTGGCTGTGCTCCCTCGATTTTGATTACTTTCATTGATATGGTATTGGGTAATGAACCGAAGAAACCACTTGAGGGCTGCAACCCGTATATGTATGCTGGACAATCATTCTTCCAGAATTTGTTCCGTTTCATCGCACTTTGCTGTATACCCGTCATGCTGCTCGGCAAGCCACTGAAGATCATACAACAGCGTCGACAAGCAAACGTAAGTTGAAGGCTTATCAAAGAAGCAAAAATTTTGTATATTTGTATATTATTTGTGTACGCAAGCGTAGCGCTCATTATCATCATTCATCGCTAGGCAGCACATCCACCGTTTTTTGTCATTCTTCCATCCTTAATAGATGCTATAATTTGTCTCAGTGAAATTGCAATTTAATTGCGTGATGCATTGCATACTTTTAAGAGCAAAATAAAAATTAAAGCATTTTACGGCAGTATAAATGAAGAAAACACAAAATTTGTTCAAACTTTTCATAAATTCACAGTTATTAAAGCGCACTTTAAACCACATCATACTTCACTCACTCACTTCATTCGCCTTAGCTACCTATATACATTTTGATTTCACTAATATTTATAAAATAAATTTTAAAAGTGCTGTAATGTTTTAATGTCTTTATTATTTTGTACTTTTCCTCAAATTTCGGCATTTACCACAAAATATGTACGTCTCAAAACCAAATTAATTACAAAAAAAAAACACTCAAAAATACCCAACAAATTAAATTACATACACAGGAGGAGGTTAGTTGTACGCGTAGCAAATATGTCTAAAACTTTAAAAACTTTCAAAATAGTTATATTTAATTGAAAATATATTTTATTTTCTAACATTAAACTTTCCATTTCACTTGCCATCAGCGCCAAAATCTCACCGGCGCCACTAGCGATGCTGAAGTGGGCATGACCAATGGCACTGCTGGCGGTGTGGCCGGACACGGTGGCGGCGGCGACCCACACGAGGAGGAAGAACTTTCGGAAATCGCCATACATCAAGGTATACACACCATTGAATTCGTTTTGGGCTCCGTCTCGCATACAGCATCGTATTTGCGTTTGTGGGCATTGTCTTTGGCACACGCACGTAAGTGGCACATATATTTTCATACAAATAGACAATAATTATATACTTCAATTCCAAAATTTTACTTTTTTTTGCAGAATTGGCTGAGGTTTTATGGAATATGGTACTATCGATTGGCTTGAAGCAGGAGGGCTGGACCGGCGGTATTATGCTGACCATTGTCTTCGCCTTCTGGGCCATACTCACTGTGGGCATTTTGGTGTTGATGGAGGGTTTGTCAGCATTTTTGCATACGCTACGTCTGCACTGGTGCGTTATTTGCTTAATTAATATTAATATTTTTTATTATATTTAATTATTATAAATATCTCTTTCTTTTAGGGTTGAATTCCAGAGCAAGTTTTACAAGGGTACCGGTTACGCTTTTCAACCGTTCGCTTTCGATCTGATTATCGAGAATGGTAGTGCCGCTGCAGTGGAAGGTGCTGAGTAAATCATTGTATGTCGTTGATTTGTTTGAAACATATTGAGAGTAATGACAACGACATTGGTAGCTCCGCAACACAGCACATTAACATTGAAGAATTTATGCACACATACATTTATAATAAAAAAAGTAATTAATTGAATATGTATTAAGAGGTTATTGAATTGAATTTAATATGTAACATTCACATAAAACTAAACTTATTGAATTTAGTGGCATTACATATACATATATATACACACATATAATACTATAATCACATACATATATATTACATGTTTAATACAACCAAAAAGAAGGCTTCTGGTATGATTTGTAAGACGATTTGAGGAATCGTTTGGAATACTTGTTACTTGGCAAATGAGATTAACCAATATAGTACTACATATGCATATATATTTACATACCTATACAGTTTTGTGTTTCATGTAATAAATTTTAATGTTACATAAATAAACGCTTTTAGCATTCATAGACAAGCATAAACAATGTATGTATGCATACAAAAATATATGAATTTAATTATATATGTATGTACGTAGTTGTTATTGGCAATTAATAATAATACGCATTTCTATGTATTTTTTTTATAATAAAACATCTTTATTTTCCTCAATGTAGTTTATTTATCAACTTTTTAGAAATCTACTTATTAAACTTTCCTAATAATTAATATATGAAGCATTATTTAAGCCTCAACTAGTAGCTTTCCAAATTGAGTTGTACAAACATATTATTTGTGTTATGAATCTCAGTTAATAGACACAGCTGATGGACTCAATTGATTTTACATAAAGTGTATAAATTATCAATTTGGCTATTTTAATAACTTATGCTTAGCTGAATATATTATATAACAAATACAAATATAATGTAGAAAAGTTGTTGTTCGGAAAATAAATATTAAAACAAAAAACAGCCCGAAAGGCGCAAGGCAAACAGAATTCAAAATTATATTTGCAAATACTTGAGTTTTAAGGTCAGTGTGTTATGAAATTCGTCGTTTTAGCACTTTGGATTTTAATTTTTAAGTAATTTGTGGATTAAATTTGTATTTCTTAATGGTTGTGCTCACAATTGCAGAGTTCGGTTGGCCGGAAGCGGAAATCAAGTTACTAATGACAATCGCTGAACTCCTCCTTTCGAACGCTTTGTTGTAACTCATTGTGAATTAATTGGCAAATGTTATCGATATAAATTTATGCTGTTCCAACCAATTGATTATGGTGTAATTCAATAGCTAACTTCAAAAAGCAAAATTCCATTAAATTTGTAGCAGATAGACAATTGAAAGTTTATAATTACACCTTTGTATCCTTTTTTTCAATACAAATCAAGTATTCTCGTTATAATTGTTCATGCTTGAAAGAAGCTTAACACTATTCATTGTGATTATATTTGGATTTCATCAATCATTTATTGTGAATGGTTTTGTTACGATGAAGCAGATGTTGAAAACAAAACAAGGAAAACGCGCGGAAAGTAATACAAATTGAGCATCTTCCACGAATGTTTGAGCACATTTCTCGTTGGAACAGAGAGTAGAATAAATTATATTAAACTTTAAACAAATAAGTTGTAATGCTTTGTAGCAAAATGTCATTAGATAAATCACCTTTAAGAAAAAGTACAGGAGACTGCAGCCATAATACATCGGGATCCTCATTTCGCGATTCCTGGGCAGAAGAGATGCGTGAAGAAGACAATCCTGGTGTAAGGTTTAAAAATACAATATTTATTACATATTCACTATAAAAACAACATATTTACACAAAATTAGCAACACCAAACGTCCAACAACAGAAAACATGTCAACGAAGATACTACGAATTCCAAACATTCTGGATCTGCGGAACGCGAAATAGCGCTGGAATTCATTGATGGTGCAAATGAAGAAAAGTTTGAACGCCTAGTGAAGGAGGATAAAATCAAGACACCTTTCAAACGACGCTATTCACAAACACCCAGCAACGATAGTCGCTCAGACAGTCCCAATAGTGATAATAGTGGCGGTGGTGATTCAGACAATTTTAAGCGTGCAACTCATCAAACCAAAAGTCAACATGACATACAGAAACGTTTACGTTACAATAGTTATGGTTCGAGCACCTCTTCTAATCGGGAAAAACAAGTGGAAGATGATCCAGTTATATTAGCGCGTCGTCAGAAACAAATTGAATATGGCAAAAATACTGTGGCCTACGAACGTTACATCGAGATGGTGCCAATACGCAAGCGCACACGCACACATCCGCGCACACCGAATAAGTATGGGAAATACAGTCGCCGCACTTTCGATGGACTGATAAAAGTGTGGCGCAAACAATTGCATTATTATGATCCAGAACCGGCGGCTGCGACTGCTGGTGGCGCTGACGACGACGATGATGATTCCGATTAGTTACGCTTCGTGCTTACAATTGTCACTATTATTACAAAATAGTCTTCTGCGTGTTTTCATGTTTATTTTTTGCTGATTTCTGCTTGTTGTAAATGCTCAATTTCTGTTTTGTATTAGTATATAACGCGTACTATATTGTTAAGTTCTAAGCTATATTTATACTCTTACTTAAATAATATGCTGAAAGTAATGAATGTGTACAAAAATGAAAGTTATGTGAAAAAGTTTATGGATAAACGTGAATTTCTAATGTAAGTAAAATCGATTTAATTTATGCACAATGTAGTTATATACTTTTGCATACTAAACATTTCACGTTGATCAGTGGCGTTCGCTGAAACTTTTTTATAATAAAAATTACCCGTAATTGGTTCATATAATACATATGCAAAAATAATTAACCAAATAAAACATTACAATAGCAAAGTAAATACCTTTTTTATATTTTTATTAGTACGATCCAAATAATAAATTTATTTTGAATATAATTTTTTCAACTGTAGAGCGTGTTGAATTTGCTAGCGTTAATGGAGAAATTTGGCCTTTCAAAGGTTTAAAATAATATTCATTCAGATAACTCGGATTTGTGGTACAACAAACTCGTAGCTGTTTATTATTGTAAAATTTACAAAATACATATTTTGTGCTTGTATTATTTATTATAAATATTTATGAAAAAATAGTGGAATGTTTTTAAAAATTTGTGCTTAATACTATTTGTCGTTGTTGCTTTAGGTGCATAACTTATTTATTAAAAATCGTAATTAATATTAGTTGAATTAGAGTCACTAATAATGTTTGCTTATTCCATATGGAGACAATGCAATGTTAGTGTTAATTTAATTTATGGACGTTTTCGTTTTTTATGCTTAAATGGCAAACTTTGTCTTCATTCAACAGTTTATAAACTGCTTTTTTAGTCCGTTGCTTAATTAAACTCGTGCCGATTGTGTGCGTCGTGCCTGCACCACATTCACCACCGTTATAATGATCCAGAAGATTACCGCTAACCAACTGCAAATGAGCGTCATATAGAGACAAGCTCCGGTGTTGATGCGTCCATATTTGCGACGCTCATACGAAATGCTCTCCACCAAATAGTCCATGAAATCGAAAATAGCGTCGCATGATAGGCGTCCCTTTATGACGGGCACAATATTACCGGCTCCCTGTAGTTCTTTAAGCAATGATTCGCTATACTGCTTGCAAGTGACGCGGAAGCCATCACTGTAGATGGCGGCATAAATTAAAGTGTAAACGGCCATAACGCAAGAGATGACGGCGGCGGGTGTCCAGTAATACGGTGAAATACCATTGTGTGTCAGTTCTGACTCCGCCGTTACGACAATCATATCACCGGTTCTATGTGGAATTGCAAGAATAATAAATAAAGATTGTAGAAGAAATTTAAACAGTAGACTTGATGAATATCTAACAAAAATATGAGTTTATTCGGTTACAGAAAGACTCTGTTAAAAACATTTGACTGTTTGATCGAGCTTCTCATACAGATTGTGTTTGCCTCTTGATGCAATGACTATCTATATATAAATATATTCCGAGAGACGCCAATTTTTATCATTTTATTGAATTAATAAGTTTAGTTTCGTTTAGTTACTAAAATCTAGTTGAAAATTGAGCTACGATAATAATAATGGATCGACTTTTATACTGTATATAGACATATTTTTTCGTGGAAGAGACTTTTTTCTAAAGTTGAGGAATATGACATACATACATATGTATATAGAATGGAACTACATTAGAAAACGCCAAATTCCATCTCTCTTTTAGATTCCACTACTCTTAAGATATCTGATCCCAAAAGTCAAAATAGCTTAAGTCGACTTGGGCGAGTTCGGAATTTAGATTCAATTTCCTCTCGATTTCATCATAAATTGAACTTTTGTTTATGAGTTATTGCTTAAGATGAAACATAACTTCGAGTCTCGAATAAGTTGTTCTCAATAACCCATATTATCTTCACATACTTAAGTCGATTTGAACTTTTTGAATATATTGCCATATATATGTATGTACCATAGAAAGATATGTATGAATGTTATGTTGTTCAACACTTAAGGCGTCAGCGAAATTTTTAAATGAGTGTCAGTTTTAATTTAAATTTAATGCAGACCTCCAGCTACACTTGCAATTCCCTATACATACATACAAATATATGTATGTGGACAAGTCATGGTTATTAACCTTTGACAGAGTTTAAATTAACCACAAGCGCACTACAAATTATTAGATTAGCTGATGAATTGACAGGAAAGCTATGTATTTTGGCACACTAAATTAGATGGTTATTATGAATAGCCTATGAATATACTATGTACATGTATGTATGTATGTTAACCCTTGAGGATCGAATATAATATTGATTTCGTTTTCAAAAAACTTCAAATAAAATTTAAAATAAATCAGAATATAATTTTTGAAACAATTTCTTTGAGTTTGAGGTTAAGTTGAATTAGAACAAAGTCGAATAAGTTATAATTTACAGTTATTATATTAGATCTAATACACATATTTAGCTAATTTTATAACATAAATATATGTCTATGTATTAATACCGTTATGATGGATGGCTTATCGTATTCTTGTATAAGTACGTACTTTTTACTATAATCAAGGTGATTCATCGAGGTAAATTTGTTTTAAAGATAAGGAAGAGAAAAACCTTTAATATGGTCACTTAATTGGGTTCTAAATTTTGGAATCGTTATTATTTATTATTTGTTCTCTAGAAAGCTTTCGAATAAAAAAATCAGGCTTTGGAACTTTGTCGGAAACCGTGATTTGTTCTGAAACACCTAAATTTGAATTTTTTTATCTTAAAAGTATACCCCAGATCTCCGTCAGATACAGTCAAAACATGAAATGATCATATGAGAAAATAAATATCGGAAATATAATTGCTTGTTGATTTTTTCTATTCGACGATCCTAAATCCGTAAATAGTATAGCCATTACTATATATCTTGTCTTCAAGTTTAACTAGCCGGAAAAGGCATCTTGAAGAGGAATAGATATACCATTCGTAGAGAAATTGTTATAGGCCATATTAATTAAGATATGTATGTATCCTTATCCATTCTTGGATTGTTTCAAGCCAATATTTGCAAAATATGAATATTTGTTTTTCTATTTATCAAAATCTGGTCGATGAATTCTATAAAATTAGGGAGCTTTTGATATTAGCCAATATAAGAAGAAGATTTAAAAACGTAGAATTAGTATCGAGTATAATAAAATAATTCTTATTTCTGACTAGTCTAATATCTAATTTTTGATGCGGAGTTTGGCCAAACATCTCTTAAGGTTTTGGAGACATATTACTATAAAGTATTAGAATCTGAGCAATATAAATTATTAAATAGTTTTTATAGTTAGTAAGCACAATTTCTATACCAAACTCAACTCACCTATGCCGTATGGTGGTGGTGCCCGTTTTCCTTTTAGTTGTGCCCATACAAATCCGATAAGCATGATAGATGCCCAACACAATGGCGAATATGAGCGGAAAGATCAGTCCATATGTGGAGTAGTGGCAATAAGCTATGTGGCCACCTTCGAAGCTGGTGTAGGTGGAGCGCCCGTGCAGAATGCAGCCACAATTCGATTCCGGACAAGCATTCAACACATAACGCCAATGTGCCCATGCAACGCCCGATGTGATGCAGCAAATGACGGAGGTGGCTATAATGAGCGGATACAAATAGGCAAGCGCCTTCTCAGCGCCATACGACATGTTTGACTCCTTAAATGTGTGCTCCTCGGTGTGTAAGGTGGAGTTTTTCTTTTATAAAAACACTTTTATATATTTTATTTGGTTAATAACAAGTCTTTTTGTCGCTAAAATGCAAAGAAAATAAAAAAAATATATTTTGTGGTTTTGGCAGCTAAACTGTGAGAGCGCAGAAGCCAAGTAACGCTACTCAACGCTACACTCTAACTTGACTCTGTTTTTGGTATGCTATGGGCTGATAAGGCCAATTGGTGCGCCTACCGCTTGCGCACCTGTGTAGGTGAGAGAGAGAGAGAGCGCCATTAACTAACTCAAAGTATCTATGTGAGTGGGTGCGCGTTTGTAGGTGAGTAGTTGGACAGATAAGCTATGAGAGGTGCCATTTTGGATCGATTTAGAGTTAAATGGACGTCAGAATTATATAGAGAGCAGTGGATGTGTAAATGAATGCAGAAGGATCAATAAAAATTTCAAGAAGAAACGGTCAAAACTGCATTTCTCTACTTCAAACACTATTCAGCAGCTTTTCCACTGAGTTTCCTACAAATTCAAACGATTTAAAATATATTTTGGATTCAAACAATAACACAACTCTTCGCATTCTTTCCACAGGTGGCAACAATTGAAGTTGCCATATTAATTTAATCACTGCCTTATGAGTCTTACACTGTAGTGGTGTATCTGTGTGAATGTCTCGAGTACACCTGAGCATTACTGCGCTTGAGGTGAATGCATTCTTGTTAGCCACTGCGCTCTTAGATCACAAAAGAAGATGCTTTCAACCAGTAGTGCAACAACTTGCAATTCTTCCCTCCTTCCCAAGTAAAAAAAAAAATTTGTTTCACACACCTCACAAATAATTCGAAATAATTTAGTTCGTTCGTTAGTTAATCGCGTCAGCGTGATAAACTTTTAACAACGTTGGCGCACTTAGACTGACTCGCTTGACTGTTGTGGCTTGTTTGTCAACATATTAACTGCAGAGCAAGCAGTACGCGCTCTCTGCGTACTTGAGGCGGTGGTTCTGAGTGTAGAGCGCACGAGTGTACCTCCGAGGCGCATTGGTTCATGTGTCTGCTACTCAGCTATGACGTCACTATTGTGGCTATGTTGCAATTGCCATTGTTGTTGGCGGTTTATTAGTAAACAAATGGCAAACAGCAGCGTCTTCGGTCAATTTAATTAGTGTAACACACAACTTAGAAGTGTCCCAGACATCTCATGCCATCAATGAGTGTGATTCATTCATTCATCGCCGCTATTTACCGCACCCGGCACACGCTTCTACGAGTAGTTGGATCTACAATGGGCGAAGGGTTAATTGAATTTACGATAATTTAATCATTAAGACGCTTTGTAAGCATCTTGCGCTAAGAAGTGGGGTGGTCAATGAGTATTTAGTGAAGCGGTTGTATTAGCATGTGGATTTATGATCTTTGGATTATCTATATTCTCTGGAAGTTTGATTGGATTCTTACATATCTGCTGGCAGTTTTTCCTGTTCCTAAGATTCTGGAGTTCTGAGTTCACTTAAAAACAAATTCGCTAAGGAATAATGACCCAATCCTATGGTTTTCATGTTCTGTGGATGGAATTAAGAAGCTTCTATAAAATATGAATGAAAGTTCAAGTTTCGAAAGATCAAGCAGAAACGAAATAATTTGATTCTGTCCAAAAATATGGTTTTTGATTATTTCGAGAACTGAAATATATTGGAATTCCGGAATCAAAAGTCAAGTTCATCGCGGCTAATGCAAAATCTTAAAAGCTTGGCGGAAATATTTTTTACACCATTGAATTAAAAGGAAAATGTAGAAAATGTAGAACTTAAAATAATTTTAATTATTTGAAAAAGCCTTTTTTCGAAATTCGAAAGCAAATATTTCGATTTTGAAGACTAACTTCGAATACAATCGTTTTACTTATGACTGAATCTCCTGCTAAAACATAGTTTGGTCCAATACCTAGAAAAAAGTCGATTTTGTCGTATAGTGTTATGAATAGAAGTAGATGATTCTTCGAAGGTTTTAAGAAAGGAAGACACACTGAAACTTGTTACAAGGTATGTCAGTAATTTTATGTAGGATTTAATATTTTTCATTAACGTCACTTAGTAAAATAGCAAATAAATTATGTAAGTATGCATATAAATTTATGTATGTATCTGCGATTTATTCGCAGCCATTAACGTACGAATTCACTAAAATTTATAGTTAGTGAGTGAGTTCTTCACATTGTTTATTGGTTTTTGTGCCAAAAGCGATATTTTAATTCCATGAACTTTACAATCATTTATCCTAATATATATAAGCAATAAACAAATTGATTTCGACTGCAACGGCAATAAACAGATGCCAATGCAATCAAATTTTGTATATTTTGCTCATATTTTCTCCGATTATTTAATGCAGCGCTCGGAAATATTTCAGGCAAATGTTTATGAATGTATTAATTGTTCCATACATACATACACTATATATCTAGGAGCATACAGTACGGCATATATTGTTCACTTCATCAGACAATTTGAGAGATCTCAAGAAGTTCTTCGTCCAAATATAAATTATAAAGTATTCACTCTCTTTAAAATATTAACCTTTTTTACTTTTGAATTACTCCTGAATAAATTTGTTCGAAATATAATCACATTAATCGAACGATCGATCCCTTGAAAAAAACTCCATGTTATGATGATCCCTAAAGTTATACGAAAGTGTAGGTTCATCATAAAACATTAGAGAAAAATATGAGAAATTTATTAGTTAAAAAAGTTATCTTCTTTAAGAGCATCACATAGATTAGGTCTTCTTTTATCTCCAATTTTAAAAATTAAAAAAAAATATATAGTTTTCTTCTTGGGATCGGCATAGCATTTCTGAGCGAACCTACAATAGCTCGATAACCTCTGTGATCTATTCTATATTATCTATCGTACTCAGGTGGTGCCTTTTATATTCTATATTACCGCCAGACGGTAGCACATTGAATACTTAAAAGTTTGGAACTCTCGATATCGTCCAAGACTTGAATACTTCATTTATTATTATGACCTCCTTATAAAGAGAAAAGCCGTTACATTGCATATTACACACTTGGTAAAGAAGTTTTGATCGGTATGATCATCAATATTGAGACAAAACTGACGTGTTGAAATTTCGGTTCAAAGGCATAATTATTTCAGATCTTTTTCTAAACCAACATTAGTTAGGTGTTAATTTTCTATATTATTCCATATGAATAGATTCAGGAAGACTGGAAATGGACTTTGTGTTAACTCGGTTTAGCGGAAGAAGCAGCTGTGGTCTTTTTTTTCGCTACATCGTAGATTCTTGGCGATCTCCAAGTGACTAATCTCACACAAAAGCGATCAATTTGTGCACACACTGTACATTTTGCAAAGAAAAAGAACTAAAAGAAGTGATTGTTAGACAGAACGGCGCGTCCTACTAGTGGCGTTGATGTATGGTACATTGGTAGCTATGTTTGACACGATCACCCTGATCGTTGCTATTTGGGCAAGTGACGAAAATATTCAAATATGTATGTACAACATACTTGAGTGTTGACGAGTTGTTTGGCGGATATTAGTTGCCAATTCCTTTTTGTTAGGGCACAAAACGGTGCAAATCGGGCTAAAATGTGTATGAGGAATATGGCTAAAAACAAGATGCTTTGAACACACACGCTGCTACGAATGTACAATGTATGTCGGTATGTATGGGATTTGTAAAAAAATATATTTTTCCGAATTTGCACCGACAAGTTCAGCCGTCAGTTGTTCGGGATTTTTAGTGCAGCCAACAACAGAAGGCTTGGAGGATTGAAGTACGAAAGCAATTTGTATGAAATTAAATAATAAAGGAGATTAATTCAAGCTCTATTTGATTCAAATATTGATACTACTCTCGTTTGTGATTTTTAACGGTAAATTAATTTTGTGGGAGTTATTTTTATGAAAAAATAAAACTTAAAATATGTGTATTTGTGTGTGTTTCGAATAAAGAAAGTAATAATAAATAATTATTTTTGTATCCACTATTTAAAGTGCCACCAAAATATTTATGACATGACATTAGTAAATTACTTTCTGAGGTTTTTCTTGTGGCGCCTTTCAAAGTGGTTCAAAAAAAAAAAAAAATAGCATAAACGCTAATTTGTGTGTTTGAAAATGATTTTCACGTACAAATTCATATTTTTAACACACCCATTTACCTTTTTATTGCCCCGGAATATTCGTGCATGAAAATAGACCATTTTAGTGGCTCGAATTGTATGTGATTGCCAGAAAATAGTTCCCATAAGTGCATGTACATATGTATGTATGTACTAGATACCCAAGTACATATGTAAATATCTCAATCCAAAAACAAAAAAAATACAACCCATTAAAGGGCGAACTATAAATAAAATAATAATATTATTAATAAACTTAAAGTGGAAGGGAAAACAATTAAATTACAACAAAATTAAATGAAAACAGAAAATAAATGTAATAATAAACAAAAACAAAAACTAGTATGATTATAAAAATTAAACTAAAACAAATTACATCCAAATTAAAAGAAATAAATCTCATAATTTCCTTTGAAGAACTAATAAATTTCACATACTTTGAATTTATTGCTTTTAGTGCCGCTTTTGAACGCGCTGTTCTTTGTATTTGCGCCAATTAGAATGCTGTCTCATATCCGGCATGTCTTCACAAAATTTCTAGTCACAATAGTTCACACAGTTTTCAGTTTAAGCACAGACATTTTAGTCAAAATAGGCCAATTTGTATGAATATATTCGCTTAATTGTTTAAACAAGTATTTGCGTGTGTGTGTGTTGTTAGTAAAAACATAAATATTGAAAGCGTTTTGTCTGTGCGTTTCACGAAAATGTTTAAAATGGCGTAAGGGAAAATTTAACTGAAGAGATTATCAAGTATTTTCCACGGCTGTGTTCGAGAATGATAATTTGCTTGATCATAATTGTAAATTCAATGCAATACATTGTAGTAATTTCCAGCGCCATTCTTCTGTGAAAGTGTATTCTTCTTCAAGTGAGTTTTATCATAGGTAAAATAGATTTAATTATTTAAAGTACTCTGAAAGATTAATTGCAAATAAAGAATGTTTTTCATAAAATGAATAATTTCGAAGATTTTCTTCCTATAGTTGGAACTGATTTCGAATCAGGGATGATAATTTTATATTATAACTGCCATTGGTGAACAGAACCAGATATCTCTTCTTCATCTGTGCTAAAATTTTGAAAAATAATATTCGAACAAAAAAGATACCGATTTTGTTGTTAGAGCTACTAATAAGAGCCCTTGCTATGTAAATCGCACAGCTGCTTGACAATTGGTTCGAAAAAAAAAATAAAATTAGGATGGCGCAAGTTTTCGAAAATATTTCGAAGAAATAAAAAAAAGGAATTTAGAGTGTTAATTATATACGATTTTTGATGAAAAAAATGTTAGTGATAATGGAATGATCTTTGCAATCGATCCATTGAAATTTCCGTATCCGGTTTCTACATATTTTACTGCACTCAGACCTCATGAGAACCCAGAATTTTTTTAGAAAGAATTTTTGCGACAACGAACAGGTGTAATCGCCGTGACTGAAGCCTATTTTGTATCAGAAGAAACTTCTTCTTCCTTACTGGCGTATGTGATTATAGCCGAGTTGACAATAGCGCGCCAGTAATTCTTCATTAGTGCTACTTCGCGCCTATAAAATTACCAAGAGAAACCAGGTCACTTTCCACCTGGTCTTTCTAACGGATAAGAGGTCTTCCTCTACTTCCACTAGCTGGTACTGCATCGAACACTTTCAAATCTGGAGCGCTTGACCTCCTTCATCATCAGATCCATTTACCATTTATATACTCGTAAGTCATAAGGGAGTCAATAATCAAATTCTTTGTACTCTGCTCTTTTACACTTTTTTATACCCTGAACAGGGTATATTAAGTTTGTCATGAAGTTTGTAACACCCAGAAGGAAGCGTCGGAGGCCCTACAAAGTATATATATAAATGATCAGTATGTTGAACTGAGTCGATTTAGCCATGACCTCTGTCTGTCCGTCCGTCTGTCTGTCTGTCTGTATATATACGATCTAGTCCTTCAGTTTTTAAGATATCGTTTTGAAATTTTGCAGATGTTATTTTTCTTCAAGAAGCTGCTCATTTGTCGGAACTGCCGATATAGGACCACTATATCATATAGCTGCCATACAAACTGAACTATCGGAATCAAGGGCTTGTATGGAAAACTTCCGCATTTTACTACATATCTTCACGAAATTTGGTGTGAGTTATTGCTCATATAAATAATTTAATCTCCGAAAAAATTGTTCAGATCGGTTCACTATAGCATATAGCTGCCATACAAACTGAACGATCGGAATCAATGGCTTGCTTTTACTTACTTTTTCTTACGTCTTTAGATTTGCTTAAACACATAGTTACTAAAAGAAATGCACCTGTGAAGGGAATATTTGCTTCGGTACAGCCGAAGTTAACGTTTTTTCTTGTTTGGAGCTTTTGAATAGGAATTTATTCACTTTATCACACGTTAATTTTTAATATGAAATATCCTTGAGTCAGGTCAACTGTGATTGTCATAGTCTTCAAGACAGAAAAAGATGTCGTATATAAGATTCCATTAATTCTTCAATTTCCTCCCTACTAAGTTGAGTAACCTCATTAAATGGATTAATTTGTTTGTTCGATTCAATCTCCTCTTGTTCTGGCATTACCATTGCGTATACGCCATGTGTTCCCATTACCTTGACACTCTCTCAATGATTAATAAACATTTACTTTATGCTTCCAGCTAAAAGGCGCTTCATCGACGCGTGATGGACAACTGGAATGTTTTGGCAGTGCAAACCTCATCATCGGCCATTGGACGTGATGACATTAATGTAGCGTCAAAGGAGCGTTTGGTGAGTACAAAGCTACAAAGAATTCAGAAGCACAGCTGATCGCACAGGTGGGGTGCGATCCCACGTGAGTAAGAAATGAGAGTTTGAATATGTAGAGTAGATGAAAATACAATTTTATAGAGTGCGGCGCTCATGCGATGGGGGTGTTTCACCGTGCGGCTAGTGAAAACAACACATGCTGTTGTTGTCGATCGCTAGAAGATCACAAGAACCAAACACACAACTGCTTAGCGGTGTAAATAGCTTTCAAAGAAAAGCGCCACCAAATTGTTGTTGTGAAAATTCAAAACAATCTCTCAATTTGTCTAAAAATAACACCGCCTCGACGCTCTTCGCTATTACTGTGAGCATCATGGAGCAAACGTTAGTGCCAGCAGTTCGTAGGAAACATTGCGTTCGATGTGATTTGTGTTGAGATTGGGCACTAACGGAGGCAATCTTTTTACATAAGCCAATTGAAGGCAATCACAAATTTTCGTTTTGAGTTCTTTCGCGGAAAAATACGAAATTTTAATTAAACTAATTAGAGTAATTGCTGAAATTTTAAACAAAAAGTGTGTGAAAATTCATAATGGATTTATCAACTGATATTTGGGGTCAACTGGCTGTGGAGGCGTCACAGGTGTACCTTTCCGATGGCACCGTACGCTCACCCTTCGCTGATACGGTACGATAAATCCATAGATTGCTAGAAAATATTTGCCAAAATTCTACTAATTAAAAAGGAATAAATATTACCTAGAAAAAGCATATATTTGACCAATATATATGTATGTACGTGTGTATATACGTAGCCATATATGCTATTTTTGTGCTTTGACGGGGGTGCATTCGACATAATATTAATTTGCTTTGTGTGCAGTATATAAATACATATTAATTCTATCATAAAGTGTCCACCATATTAAAGTGGCAACCTTGAAATTACAATAGATCCATATATTGATTATTCTCGGTTTTCTAGACCATCGAAAAATTGCCCGACAAAGTGATCTTACACATCTTCTCTTATCTATCGCATCGTGAGATCTGTCGTCTGGCGCGTATCTGTCGACGTTGGCGTCAAATTGCGTACGACACACGTCTCTGGAAGAATGTCTCGTTGCGTCCGGAAGTCTCTGGGTTGCATGTGGGTTCACTGGAGTCACTGCTTGCGTTGATCTCAGTGCGTTTTGGACCAACTTTGCGTTACATTGAGCTACCGATCGAGCTGATCACACACACCGTGCTGCATGAGCTCTCCGCCAAGTGCCCCAATCTCACACATATGTTGTTGGATTTCTCCACAGGTGCGTGAGAAAATGTTTACTGCACAAAGAAAATTTACTAACACGATCTTTAAATTCTTCAACAGCCATGCAGTTGCATGATTTCAGCGAAATGCAAGCTTTTCCCACCAAGTTGCGTTACATGTGCATTTGCCTGTCGGAGGTGATCTTTATGGAGGGTTTCATGCGCAAGATCTACAATTTCATTAACGGTCTGGAGGTGTTGCACCTCATTGGCACCTATGAGAAGTGCGAGGAGGAGGAAGAGGAGATTTACGAGGTTATCAATGTGCATAAATTGAAGTCGGCCACACCGAATTTGCGTGTGATCAATTTGTATGGCATCAATTTTATTGACGACTCGCATATTGATGCCTTCAGCTCGAACTGTATTCAGTTGGAGTGTTTGGCTGTGAACTTCTGCAATAAGGTGACTGGCAGCACTTTGAAGACACTGATACAGCGTTCGAAGCGCTTGAACTGTTTGCTGATGAACGGCACCAGTCTGAAGTCCGAGTATGTGATGCAAGTCGAGTGGGACAAATGTGGTTTGCAGGAGCTGGATATTACCGCTACCGATTTATCCACTGAATGCTTGATTGATCTTTTAACAAGAATACCGAATTTGAAGTTTTTGTCGGCGGGTCAAATTAATGGTTTCAACGATAGCGTATTGAAGCAGTGGATGGAGTCCGGTTTGATAAGGTGAGTAGCTATTAGAGAGATCAGTGGATTGAGTAAACTAAATTATTTTTTTTTAATTTATCCTGATATAATTCAACTTTAGCTATCGGTATTTATATTGAATCCAGGATATTCAAAAGTCCTTTTATTATTTTAATTCCCGTCCAAATAAGCCGGATTATTAATACCCAAATTTCCTCATGGTGTTGTTGTTGTTGTTGTAGCGAAAAACATTCCCAGATAATTTTGAGGAATGATGTCTAGTTGACGGTTCTGGGCTGGGTTCGGGTCCGTGCCGATTACATTGACCAGACTGTCGTCGGAACTATTCTATTCTATTTTCCACCATTTAGTATGTCGAATAAATATACTACTGTAAGTCGTTACAATTTACCACTCCGATCCGATAACAATTGTTTCGGAATCGCTGAATTAAAAATGACTTTTTTTAGTTACGGAAGAAACAGGCTTATAATTTAATTTATTTAAAAATCTTCTGACTCTACCTATATCTAACAATGTAGTATCGAATGTTTATTTATTATTGTACAACAACAACTACGACTTTCTTCGAATAAATTATTCGTGTATGCAATGAAGAGCCCTTTTATTCTCAATTCCGCTCGTCTTACCATTGCTTTATGTAAAATACTGACATTATCCTTATCTTTGTAGATCTCTCATTTCTTTGGATCTGGATTCTTCGGACAATATTTCAGATGAGGCATTGCAAAAATTCCTAACACGCCATGGCGCACAACTGTCTGCCTGCTGCCTCTCTGGCATGCCACATATTACCGATCAACTGTGGATGGCCATACTACCAGTGCTGTCCAATGCAAAGTAAGTGGCAAATTTCCAAAAAAAAAAACCTTAAAAATATTACTAAATAATTAAATATATCTCTCAATTTCGTTGACAAGAATTATTGTGATGGGCACAGCGGAGAAGCTTGGCGTCAACATACACGTCGATCAGCTGATGGACACCATCGCATCGAGCTGTGGCAACTTGGAGCGTTTGGAACTGAGGTAAATTGCATTAATAGTAATAACAGCACAAGTTAAAAACATCAAATTTTGTTGTATGTGTGTAGATGGGACCCTGATAATTTACGTTTCTCGGACAAGAGTCAGAAGGCCATCGATGTATTGCGCGTCAAGTGTCTTAAGCTGCGCTGCATGGTGTTGAGGTGAGCAGCCGTTCAACAAAAATACAAATTAATTTATGTTCAAATCTGTTTTGCTAATTATCGCTTCCATTGTTTGTGTTTAGTGACGGACGCTACTACGAAACGGTGAAGGCGAACTTCGAGCGCGCCGATCGTGTGACTGTTGTACGCACAACGACTTGCTGTCGCGTCTCACCTTACCATTTGCTACGCAATTACAATGAATTGATTTTCAATTGAGGAAGTAATCATGTTGCTGTTTTTGTTTTTGTTTTTGTATTTTTTTCGCTCAATATCTAGTCTTGTTTTGTGTATTTGAAGCGTTTAAGTTGTGTGTCGTAACAAATTTGGTTTGATGGCTTGTTAATGTTAGAGCGCAGCTTAAGGTCTTTGATAGTTTGTTTTTCGAAAATTTTGTAAATACAACAACAAAATCAATAAGTCTAGTCAGCGCTAAAATTTTTGAACCAAATAAATTGCAAAATTTAATTTTTCTATAAATAAATATTTTTTTATCACTTCCGGCTACAAAAAAAAGAGTGTTATGTATTCGTCTTTAGTTTGTTTAACATTAATTTAGACAAAATTCTTTTGAAAGAATTCGCTTTCACCCACTACCACAATGGTCTCTCCATTCTTTCTCTCTACACTCGCTCCAACCTTTTCAGCCAATCGTTTGAAATAAGAAAATTTGTTTTTCAAATAATTTAAAATTTTAATTGAATGTCTAAAATTCTCTTGTCATAAAAATAGCTTAATCATTTCTTTTTTAAATTGTTCAAACTCACAAAGTGCTAAGCTTTACATATACATATACATATGTATGTATGAATATTTAACAAGCGCATACATACACTAATCGCAAAAGAATTACCCACAGCCAGCTTCAGCCTGAAATTTTCATTTTAATTAAATGAATCTATAATTGCTTTTTAAACAATATACAAAATTATAGTGTTTATTTCATTTAATCTCGACTAAATTCTTAAGTGTTTATTTAATGTTTTTTTAATTATTTTTTCTTTCTATTTAATTTAATTTTTTTTTTAAATTAATTGTTACCGCTTTTTGTGTATTTTATGCACAAATTTGAGTTGGCGTGTGTATTAAATATGTTTGTGTGTATCTACACATTAACCATATTTTCGGCTCGGTGTTTTCGGTTGTGATATTTTCTCATTTTTACGCCTTTTTCTTTAACTTACTAGAGTATACATATAATAATATAGTTATATTTACAAATAATTACAATTTACCAAATAGCACGTTGGCAATGCATTTTATGCAATATTCATATTCAACTTCAGTGTTTCTTTGCGGGGTGTAAGCCTTTCGTGAGGTGTGTGCGGCAACTACAACAATAACAATGCATTGTGTTATCAACGGCGGCAAGTATCCGCTTTCGTCTAGTCTAAACGCGCATCAAGCGCGTTATTCCATGGTCATTGTTGTAACACGCAGGCGTATGTGGTAGTGCGTGAGTGTGTGTGTGTCAAATCTTTTACTGCTTGCTTACCGGCGGATTTGTCTTTTCATTAATATTTTCTACTATACAATTGCTATATGCACTTAGTAGCTTGCCTTTTTCGTGTTGTGTCTTTGAAACGCAAGGCATAAAATTAGCGCTTACACAGCTAATATAGTATATAATAGATAACTTCGCAATTATAACATAATAAAATTAATAGCTTTACATACGAACTAAATGTATTGCATATGAGTTTCCGATAAGTACACACTATTTCGCTACATTTCGTACACTTTCATGTCTTTTCCACAATAAAGAAACTTCATGTTTTCTTTTTGTGTGTTTTTTTTATGCGTCTGACACACTCACCCAACCCTTTTCACATGCAACCCCATTCAACAGTACATTTGAATTTTTTCTAAATTTCGTTTAATTTAATGTTTTGTTTTTGTTTAACTATACCCCAAATATTTATGCCGTATTTATTCCTGTATACCAATATCGGGTGACCATCGAAATGTCTGTGTGCTATTGCTGGCAGCGGCTGCGGCTACAGCGGCAGCTGAGGATGTCGTGGCCGCAGCGTTTGCGTTGCTTGCATTATTGCTTGTCAATCGGGGCGTTGAGCTCGACGAACCGGATATGTGACCCTCGTCGGTTTCGTCCTGCAAGTAGTGCATTAGTCAACTTTTTTACTTTCTTAGAATAAAATACAGTTGAAGAACTTCACTAACTCGAATCACCATAGTCCACAAAAAAAACTTAGATATAGATTAGAGAGACTTTCGAGTTATGGAAGGTAATTTGTATGAAATGAGTTCAAGTTCTGGAGATGTTCGAGTTATGGAGTTCAACTGTATATACGAAAAAAATCCTTACATTGTACTGATGTATCGGCGCTGGCATGGCACCATCAGTGGGCGTCTGTTCTTCGTTTTCGTCATTTTTATCTGTGTACATCATAATCTCGTGACATAGTGGGCAGCGATCTTGCACGTACAACCATTTTCGCAGACATACACCATGGAAATAGTGGCGGCAGCGTGTAATTTTGGCAGAATACATTTCCTAAACAAATGGAAGAATATAAAATTTAATTAGTTTTTATTTTGAATAAGTGAATAAATTCTCGGCATTACCTGATAACAAATAGCGCAAACATCATCGAAGGCGCGCAATTGCGCTGGTGTCGCCTCGGGCAGTGCTGAAATCTTGTGTACGGCGGAGCGTCGCTTCATGAACACGGACCAACCAGCCCGAGCCTCACACCAAATATTGAAATAGGCATGTATGCACATCATGATGGCACGTATTGCACCGCCTATAACATTTTCGGCTATCAAGTTACATGTTTTATTATAATAAATAAATTAGAAACCCAAAAAAAAATGAAAACAAAAACAAAAAAACATAAAACAAATTCACACAATTTCCTTTGGACAAGCGCACGTCACACAAAAACGAATGAACACAAGAAATGAACTTTAAAAAAATAAAAAATTTTGAATGAAGATATGTTGCAGCTGCAATACAGTTTTTTGTTGTTGTTGTAATGAGGTTAGAAAGAGTTGGGTGAAATGTAGAAAATAAAATGATTACAAGTAATGCGTCCTTAAAAACGTACACACATAATAAATTCATAAAACCCTTTTTCTCTACGGCCAACTATGTCAGTTCGCTGTTGAACACGTATAAATTGCAGCTTTGCACTTCAAACCATAATATTTGATTTTGAATAACAAATAATAATAACACCAAAAAATTGACAGACCACAATGGTAGCAACTCACCTGACTCGAAAACTAATATCCAGGCACCGTTAAAGAAAAGCAATATACCAAAGCAAAATTCAACAGAATTACCAAAGGCGCGCACATAATATAGATAATCATCAAGCTTCTCCCAGAATGTTTGGCGACGCGCATCGAGCAGGAATAGCGTGTATGTGGCCAACGAAACCAGTACCTGTAGCGTACATTTAATATTTGTAATGAAACGGAAACAATAAAAAGCAACAACACACACATACCTTCACTACAACTTCGACCGAGAACGCCGTTACCGCTAGCAACCAAGTGGATGGTGAGTGACGTGACCAGAGTACTGTAAGCAAACAAATCGGCGTGACAACCAGAAAAGCGCAAACGGTAAGTGCGCGTATGTGTCGTTTGCGTGAGGGATTGCGTGCCGCACTCAATGACATCAGTATGGGCGATACAATGTTGTGAAGGAAATGTAATAAAGCTGTAATCAATAAGCACAAATTTCGACACAAACGGACAAAACGCTTATCGGGCGACAAAGAGGTAAGTCCCGTCTGTAGGGCGAGTATGTAGAAGAGTACCGCCGAAACAGTGCCCAATGATTTTTCCTCATCGTTATCGAATGTTAACAAATACCATTGGAACCCACGACCAATATAGTGGCAAATCACCGATATTATCGAAGTCATGCCCAAAACAGCAGTGAGTGTTTCACAGCCATCAACCAATAGTTTCTGCATGGTGGGAAAGAAGCTTAATGGTGTGGCGCTGTCCGAGAGCAGCACTATTGAAATGAATTCCTGACCAATTCTGTGTGCAGAAAAAATTATTATATATTCAATGCAATATAATATGAATTTTGGTGACTTTACCTTATACTCCAAAAGACACGCAACACACTCGGCACATTCAAACGTTGCCACTCGTTTTCAATCAGTGCGGATAAACCGAAATTCGACACGAAATTCATTGCATATTGATAACCATTATATACAGTCTTGGCAGCATCTAAAGCACTGTTAAGCATTGTCATTTTCGTTAGTATTAACGGCACCGCACCGGCTAGCACTGGCAAGTCTTTGATAATGCGTGGCGGTAATGGTAGCATAGCCAAAAATATGGGACCGGCAAATACGATGGGCATGATTTTTTGTATCGTTGCATAACGTGGTCCTAAATGCACATACGCGAAGAGCATACCCATAAACCATTGCGCCACTAGGTGTGGCAACACCGATAAAGCTACACCACCCGTATCCAGCAATCGTGCCGTATTTAATGAAAGAAAGTCTTCCAATAAGCACGGCGATTTCTCCATTAATGCAAGCGCAGATACATTTGACCAATATGATATAAATGTCAAACCCAATGATATCACAAACATGTAGACCATCACCAAATGCCGGGTCCATAGCATAAATATGCAAGCAGCACTTAGAAAAACTGTAAAATATTGCGGAAATTAATTATAAAAATGTTTCAATGAGATATATTTCAATGTAAAAGCGAAATTTATATCTGATATGAGTTAAACTCTACGTAAACGTACATTAACCTTTTCCACCTGATCGAGCATTTTAATCTACTTTTGTTTAGCAGCTTTATTGCAGCTGCCATGCCTATACTTTAGAGAAAAAACTAGAACGTGAAACTGTTTTCACTTTATAGCTTGCAGTTTTGTTGCATTTCAAAGCAAATGCTTGTACATACAAACATTTACATTTTAATAAATCATATCTTAAAGAATATTAAAGACAAGTCTGCGTTGAAGTACGAAGTTTGTAAAAAAGAAACAGCATCACACATGTTTGTATTTAATCGTTACACATACACACATGTATTTATGCATTAAAATTTAAACTTTAAATGTTCGTGCCTAACTGTGCTACTTAGAGGTCGTTCATTAAACTTAGTGCTTAACTACTTAAAAAATATTTGTATGTAGTTACAGTATTACCGGATTTTTTGCCAGCAATTCATTGCTCTACTTTTACCCTTTCAAGGTTTTAACGAATTTTCATCATTAATTTTTGCGTTTTTCTTGATTGCCTAAAGCCATAACACTAACTAGTATTTATTGAAAACAACAACAAAAACATGAACTAAAACCAAACAACCGCAAATTCGTTGACTCATTACGATTGAGTGGATTTCGAGCGCGTTGAGCACAAACAAGAAACTAAGTACAAAGTTGATGAGAATTTTTGTTATGATTTTTTTGGGGTAACATACTTGGTAGGTAACCGAAAGAACTGCGCTAGTACGGGTTTTATGCTAAATATAGTTTTAATTGATTTATTACGCTACGATGATAACTTTTTGTCACACATACATACATATATGTATATATAAAGAATGCAATTACATTAAAAACCGAACGTTATACATACCCATTAAGCATACAATAAACTTCACCGATGTTATCGACAACACATCCGATAGAAACGTGTCCTGTGACAATTCATTCATCATGGTGCCAAAAGAACTACTCAGCACACCACTTGTAGCGGCTGTAGTTGATGCATTAATTATGGCACGCTCTAGCGGGCTATTACCACCTGCATTATCTCCACTAGTGCTATTTATAAGGCTGGCATTGCTGAGCTCCGGAAAAACCGTTGATGTTTCAACCGTAATTTTGGCGTTACTCTCTGTTTGGTTTTCTTTAAATTCGGCGGTTAGTAAACTTGGGTCTGCTGGTGTGGGATAAAAACGCGTTGGCAGCCCCATACTGATTTTGAGTACCTCATCTATCACCAATATGGGTGGTACACGCATCATCACGTCTACTAATCCGAGTACTTTGGTGCGAACAGACATTTTTAATATATGCTTTTTTGCTTAGTTTTGTAAAAAAAACCTTGCCTTGTGTGGAGTAATAAACGAACAAGACAAATAGGTGAACAGTTAGTGGGTCAGTGACCAATGACGTGCAGTTTCTTCACCTGAAATTGTGTCGTATATTACTTGATAACCAACCTTGAGTAGCGTACACCGATTTGGGCTTAGGCACCACTGATATTTGATATAAATTGCACATTCAACCCGACGTATACACGAACTTTGCGATAATCCATAAATTTTGTGCCAATTTATAAATTCACAAAAACGATAGTCGTGGCCTTATCGCCGCCTTGGATGTGTTTGTGTCCCCACCTTAGCCTGTGTTATTAATTTATTCAAGCACAGATTGCGAACAAAAAATTTTTTACACTTTTTTCGTGCTGCCTGTTTTCTGACCACCTTGAAGTCCTGTGGCACCTCAGGTGTTGGCAGCTATATCTTTTGTTTACCAATTTTCTTTACAGTTTGATGGGAAAAGCACAAAAACCTTGCAAATGTTTTTATACCGAACTTTGCTTTCCTTTTTCGATGTCGTGAATTATTAACGCTTCTTCTTTCTGTTCGTGTCGTGAATTGACTTTGGAAGTAATAATGTTTTCGTTTTCTTGTTGCTGCTACACAATTCAAAGCAGCTATCTCACTTCGGCATATGTGTGTGAATTGTATTGACAGTTATGTGTTTGTTTTGTAGCAAAGCGAAATGTCAATTTTACAGAGATGCCTTATTTTTATATAAATACAACAACGAATAACTCAAGAAAACCAATGTTTTTGCCTATATTAAGTGAAGGAAACATTATTTACACAAAATAAAAGTATTTTAACATTTATTATTATATAAATGATATGTAATTGTTGCTTAAATACCGGAAACCTTTGACAGTTGATTAAGCTTCACCATTAGATGGCGCAAAATTATGCTATTGTGACTGTAAACCGCCGCGCGAAGCCAGTGCAATTTGCTAAAATAACGCGCGTGTCTAAATTTTGTGCTAAAATTTTGTTTCTCATTAATAAAGTGAAATCCGTGCGTAAATATTTGTGCAAATGTAATCAGTGGTTCGTAAATTGTCTGCGCGTTTGATAAACTATTGCAAAATATGTGTTTGAGAAGAGTACGGTGGTAAATGTCGCGAAATCTTATCGAGAAGCTTGCTGCAGATTCCCAGATTTAAGTGTAAGTACTTCCAATTCAATAAACGCTTTTACTTAAACACATATTTATGATATATTCATTTGAATTCCAAAGTTTTAATAGCGCGGACATAAAGTATAGTGCTGAGTAAGACTCCCGGCAGTTTGCTTTTTAGGCAGGACGTAAAACTATATATTTCCGGTCTCCGGTAACCGGAAGACGATTTGACTGCTGGAATTATTGCATTTACTTGTAGTGAGTTTTATATCATCCCTAGATCGTATATATAACATTCCTATATTCACCACGAAACATTTATTTCCCAGTTGGTCGCTTTCAATGCTAAAGGTAACATATTTATTTTTCAATTCAACTCAGGTAAAACAAAATCCAATTTCTCTACTTTCCAACTACTAATTGCGTTTAATAATGTCTACAAACTTTTTAGAACTTCCACACTTTCGGCATTTACATTTGTGCTATTCGGTCTGCTGTTTTTTTTTCAGTTTGAAGAAGTTGCTGCTTCATATATGTTTGCTTTTTCAATATTCCGAAAATAATTACACAAAATTCTATTCCTTCAATAGAGACTGAGTGAGCGATTCTGCAAACTCTACCTTTGCGTTCTTGTGAATTACTATTTGGAAGACAGTCAGGATTACGATCAAGCACTGTTACCGTAGCAGTATTCACCATAATTATATTGTTACCACGACAAACACTAATAATATTGCCACTTAACCCTTCAACTATTCTCAAATGAATTATATAAAAGCTAGTCTAGTTGTTTATATATTATATATTAAATTATTTATTTATTCAAAAGTTTTTATGGCATTTTGGTAGTGCGTTCATAACGCTTACCGATGTACATTTTGTAATTTAAACGAAATATCAATAACTTATTAAGTAATTAATCAATATTTGATTAGAATTTTCACTTAAGCAACTATAACTGGGATTCGTATGAATATCTCGATTCGATACAAGTATGATAGAGACTTTCTATCGTTCAATAAATACCAACACCGCTTACAAAATGTTTTGGACCCAATACTAATAGGTATGTGTATAATAATATTAAGCTAATGGAGTGACTAATTTAAGACATGTTGCCTACATGTTCAGTACAGTAATTACTAGATAAATACCAGCTTAAACGCTAATTACAAATATTCTTGCATCATTTGGAGCGCATGCCACATGCGCAACATGTTACTTACGCATGCGCAGCAAACAATTTGAATATTGTTTATGCTTGCTAAGCATTTAGTTAAAAATTAACTTAAATAAATATGAATTGTTACTTAATTAAAATTAAGTAGATAATTTTTTTCTGGAGTTTCTTCGCATTCAGTGCCAAGCTTAAATTTTCAAATTTCTGCGTCGATTGCCTATGTTCGCCCATTCGACGGGCAAATCGCCGCCGATCTCATATTTAGTTGGTGTGCAGTTGAGCAGTTTCTGTGCGCGTTCGCAGCGTCGACTGACGGCCCAATAGGCGAAACCTTGCGGGCAACGGAAGAGTTGGCCTTCCAAGCGATTGGTCGCCGTTGAGTAACCACATTTGATGAAGAGTTGACTGCATTCGTCCTTGTTTAATGCGAAATGACCTACGTTGGGACACAGTGGCTCGCCGACGGAGCGTATTTGTATCTGTTCGAAATTACAACAAAGTTACTAAAATAAAAATAATCAGGCAATGTTGGTTATCTTACCATATTCATGAGTTTTATCTGCTCATCGTAGAGACCCGAGCGTGTCATCGATTTCTTCAGACAGTTATCGTTTTTATCGGGCTTATCGCAAAGATTCCTTTGTTCATGATACACAGTTCCCTTGGGACATTCGAAAACGGTAATTGCCATATCGTAGCTCTCGGCTTTCTCGGTACATTGATAGAATAAGTCACAACTCTTCGGATGCCGACGGAAGCCTGTTGGACAGACAAAGGTGTTTTGACCTTCGCCAGTTTGAGGGCACGGTGTGCTGTCATTTGTTGCAGGGCTTGGTTTTACTGTTGTTTCTGACTCAGTTGTTGTTGGTGGCATTGTAGACGGTACTGTGGTGGTAGCTATTTCAGTTGTTGTAGTTGGTTCAGCAGTAGTTGTGGTTATCAGCTCCGTCGTTGAAGTAGGTTCTGTTGACGGCTCCTGTGTTGTGGTAGCTTGTTCCGTGCTTGTAGTTGGCGACTCAGTTGTTGGTTCAGTTGTGCTGGTATCGGTGGTTGTTTGCTCCGTTGTCGGTTTTGTGGGCTTTTCAGGCTTCTCCGTGGGCTTCTCAGTGGGCTTTTCGGTGGTCGTCCACTCCGTGGTAGCACCCTCTGTAGTGATTCCTGTGCCTGGCGCACTTGAGCAATTTCCCGAAACATTCTCGGGGAAGTTGCATGTCTCTAATGAAGTGTCCCAAACCGTACCATCCCCACAGCGGAAGCTATAAATTTGATATTTACCATCTTTTTTCGCGTCAACGCAACGATAGTAACGATTGCAATCCTCTGGATCGGGGTAGAAACCTTCGTTGGTGCAGACATGATTAACAGGTTCGACTGTTGTGGCAGGATAATCCTCGGTAGTCGACTGAGTTGTGGTATCGTCAGTACCCGGTTTATCTGTGGTGGGTTTATAGCCCGGTTTTGAAGTAACAGGGTACTGTGTTGTTTCTGTTGGAATGTTCGTAGTTGTTTGTGGTTGCAGTGTTGTTGTCGTCTCCGGTGAAGTGGTGGAAGAGCTTTCAATTGTGCTGGTACTCTCTGGAATTGTAGATGTTTCTGCGGTTGTCGTTTGTTGCGTAGTAGAATCGGTTATTGTTGTGGTTTGTGTCAGTTGTGTAGTTGTTGACCATTCACCGGGTTTAGCGGTTGTTGAAGTCTCCAATGTGTTTTCTGTAGTAATGGTTGAAGTCTCAGGTTCTTCAGTTTGACCTCCACACCTTTCAATATTTGCCGCGTAATCACAAGTTTGTTTTTCCTCACTCCAACCGGTACCCTTAGCACAGGTGAATTCGTATTTGGTATACGAATCTCCCTCTCGGACACAACGATAGAACTTCTTGCAGTTCATTGGATCAGCCATATAGCCTTCTCCTTGGCAGGTTTGTCCTGGTGGTAAATTCGGTATTGGCGTAGTCGTAACCGGTTGTGATGTTGTCGTAGAGTCATCCCCAGCTTCTGTACTCCAAGTCGTTGTCGTAGGTATTCCAGTGGATGTAATCATTGTTGTTGTAGGTATTCCAGTCGACGCAGCCGTCGTTGTTGTAGGTATTCCAGTTGATGTATCGGTCGTTGTCGTAGGTATCTCAGTTGTTGTCCATGTGGTTGATGTTTGTAAAGTTGTGGTTTCAGTTGGAACAGTGGTCGATGGGGTTGGGGTTTCTGTTACGGCCGTTGTTGTTGTTGAGCTCTCTTCTGTGGTTGGTTTTTCAGATATTACTGTAGCGGTAGTACTCTCAATAGAGGTTTCTGTGGTTGCCGTCCAGGTCTCTGGCTCTTCGGTTTGTCCTTCGCATCGTTCAATATTCGCCGCATAATCACAAGTCTGTTTTTCCTCACTCCAACCAGTACCCTTAGCACAGGTGAATTCGTATTTGGTATATGAGTCTCCATCACGGACACAACGATAGAACTTCTTGCAGTTCATTGGATCAGCCATATAGCCCTCTCCTTGGCAGGTTTGTCCTGGTGGTAAATTCGGTATTGGCGTGGTCGATATCGGTTGTGATGTTGTCGTGGAGTCATCCCCAGCTTCTGTACTCCAAGTCGGCGTAGCCGTTGTTGTTGTAGGTATTCCAGTCGACGCAGCCGTCGTTGTCGTAGGTATTCCAGTTGTAGTCCACGTTGTTGACGTTTGCAGTGTGGTTGTTTCAGTTGGCGTCGTGGTCGGCCTTTCCGTTACAACCGTTGTTGTTGAGCTCTCTTCTGTGGATGGGTTTTCTGCTGCAACCGTAGTAGTAGAACTCTCTATTGAGGATTCTGTAGTGGCGGTCGAGGTTTCTGGTTCTTCGGTTTGTCCGTCACAACGTTCAATATTCGCCGCATAATCACAAGTCTGCTTATCTTCACTCCAACCGGTGCCCTTAGCGCATGTGAATTCGTATTTGGTATACGAATCTCCCTCTCGGACACAACGATAGAATTTCCTGCAGTTCATTGGATCAGCCATATAGCCTTCGCCTTGGCAAGTTTGTCCTGGTGGTAAATTCGGTATAGGAGTGGTCGATATCGGTTGTGATGTTGTGGTAGAGTCATCCCCTGCTTCTGTACTCCAAGTCGATGTGGGGGTCGTTGTCGTAGGTATTCCAGTTGTAGTCCATGTGGTTGATGTTTGGGGGGTGGTACTTCCCGCTGAAACTGTGGTTGGATTTTCCGTTACGGTTGTAGTTACTAAGCTCTCTCCTGAGGTTGGTTTGGTAGTACTCTCAATTGAGGATTCTGTGGTTGCCGTCGAGGTCTCTGGCTCTTCGGTTTGTCCCTCACAACGTTCAATATTTGCCGCATAATCACAAGTCTGCTTATCCTCGCTCCAACCGGTACCCTTAGCACAAGTGAATTCGTATCGCTCATAAGTATCCCCGTTTTGAACACAACGATAGAACTTTCTGCAGTTCATTGGGTCAGCCATATAACCTTCACCTTGGCACGTTTGGCCTGGAGGTAAATTCGGTATTGGCGTGGTCGATGTCGGTTGTAATGTTGTCGTAGAGTCGCCTTCAGTTGTTGAAGGTTGTGTTGAGGCAGAGGTCGTAGGGTTTGTGGTCGTGGGTGATGATGTGGTCGAAAAAGCCTCTGTTGTAGTCCAAGTTGTTGGGCTTTGAGTAGATATTGTTGTTGGACTTTCAGTTATGGTCGTGGTTGTTGTCGATATAGATTGTGTAGTTAATTCCAAAGCCGGAGTTTGCGTTGAAGTCTGTGCTTGAGTAGTGGTGGGTCGTGATGTGACTGGGGTGGTCGAAGGTGATGAAGTTGTCGTTGTTTGACCTTGGGGAGTGGTAGGTTTCGCTGTACCCGCATTTGGATTACACATATTCAAATCGTGATTGCATGTCTGCAATTCGTTGTCCCATACAGTACCATCCCCACACTTGAAGGGATATTGCGTAAAGCCACCCTGACCATTGCTCACACAACGATAGAAAACGGTGCAGTCTTTGGGATCACCAATAAATCCTTCCGATCGGCATATGCCAGGAGTCAATATCGGTCTCTGAGTACTTACAGTGGGTGGCGCACTTATGGGTGTTTGTGTAATATCACCGGGGCGATTTGTAGTTTGCATAGGTCTTGCAGTGGTTGGTTTCTGTACTTGTGTGGGTGGTTGTGTAGACTGTTGAGAAACCGTAGTGCTCGGACTTGGCGGCACTGTAGTCGTTTGTGTTGTAGTTGATTGCTGACTGGGGCTTCCTGTTCCACAATTTTTATCCTTAACCGCCCATGCATGATTACAGGCGACAATTGCGCTATCCCAAACGGTTCCAGGTCCACAGGTAAATGGTACTTTGTCATAACCGCCCTTACCGTTGTCGACACACCGATAAAATTTGGCGCAATCATTTTCATCGCCCACAAATTTTGTGTTCTTGTCGCAATTACCTGATGGCTTCGATTGAATGGGGGCTGTTGTTGTTGAACCTTGACTTGTGGTAGTTGACTGGGTGCTGCTTGATTCTTGTGTTGTGCTGCCCTGTTGGTTGGTTGAGGATCCTTGCGATGTAGTGCCTTGTGTTGTTGACGAACTCTGAGTTGTAGAGGAGCCTTGATTGCTGCTGGAGCCTTGTGAGGTTGTTGTACTTTGGCTTGATGAATTCTCTTGATTGCTTGAACTGCTTGATGATGATTGCTGACTTGAGCTTGTACTACTTGATGTGCTTGATTGCTCATTACTTGAACTTGAGGAGCCGGTCTGACTACTACCAGATGATTGCTGACCTGAACTGGTACTACTTGAAGTGCTTGATTGCTCATTGCCTGAACTTGAGGATCCGGACTGACTACTACCCGATGATTGCTGACCTGAACTGGTACTACTTGAAGTGCTTGATTGCTCACTGCTAGATGTTCCTTGTGTTGAGCTTGCGGAACCAGATTGTGTACTACCCGATGATTGCTGACTTGAACCGGATTGATTGCTTCCTGATGACTGCTGGTTTGAACTCGACGAACCTTGATTGGAACTAGAACTTGTGCTTGTTGAACCTGATTGATTGTTATTTGAAGATTGTTGACTTGATGTCGCGTTAGAGCTACTACCACCACTAGCCATAACTCGACATTGCTCCTTTTGCACGTCCGTCGGATGATTGCAGCCCAAGACATCTGGATCCCACACAGTACCGGGTGCACAATCGAAGGCAATTTTATCAAACCCACCATTACCGTTATCGACACAGCGATAGAAACGACGACAGTCCGATTTATCAGCTAAATATGTTTCGGTGTCTTTGCAATCACCTTCCGGATTGGAAGGTTTCTGAGTGGTGGTCGTTTGGTTTGCTTGTTGCTGTTGTTGGTTCGACTGGATGTTATTGGATTGGTTGGAAGAACTAGATTGATTACTGCTTGACGCGGATTGGTTTGAAGTGCTCGTTTGACTGCCAGTCGATGAAGATTGATTGCTTGAAGAGCTTGTTTGATTCTGGTTGTTGTTCGTTGATTGACTGCCTGTTTGATTGTTGGAGCTTTGTTGGCCGCTACCTGACTGTTGATTATTGCTGGTGGTATTCGTGGATCCATTTATGTTAAGCATCTGCTTACATTTTTCCTTTTGCTCGCTAGTAGGTATATCGCAAACTTTCTCATCTTGATTCCAAACAGTCCCGGGTCCACATGTAAACGGAACTTGCTCTAAACCACCATTACCATTATCTCGGCAGCGGTAGAATTTTGTACAATCCTCTTTATCGGGAATGTAAGTTTCGTCATTCTTGCATTCGGTAGCAGTATTGGGTTTATTGCCACTAGATTGATTGCTGGAACCAGATTGATTGCCCGAGCTGGATTGATTATTTGAACTAGATTGGTTGCTTGAGCTTGATTGGTTGTTGCTACCAGATTGATTGCCTGAACTGGATTGATTGCTGCTGCTAGATTGATTAGTCGAGCTTGATTGATTATTGCTACCAGATTGATTATTATTAGTTCCTGATTGGTTAGTTGAACCTGATTGATTACCAGAACTGGATTGATTACTACTATTATTCGCTTCATTACTTGTCGCAGATTGACTGCCAGAGCTAGTTTGATTGTTTGCACTAGACTGGTTGCTTGAACTTGATTGACCAGTGTTGCTAGATTGATTATTTGATCCTGACTGACTACTTGAACCTGATTGATTGCTTGAACTAGACTGATTGTTTGTGTTAGATTGATTACTAGAGCTGTTACTTCCAGACTGATTGCTTGAATTCGATTGATTGTTGGCACTAGATTGATTGCTACCACTGGTTTGATTATTGCTGGCGCCTTGATTTATACTTGATGTAGATGTTGAACTTGTGCTTGAAGTCGATGATTGTTGACTACTTGAACTTGAGCTCTGTGTGCTTGACTGCGATTGTTGGTTGGACGTATTGCTCTCGGTGCTGCTTGATTGAGTGCTTGTTTGCTGCTGATTGCCACCAGCACCGCTGGTATTCGACGTATTTGAACTCGTACTGTTTGACGACGATGAAGATGATGAGGATGAGGACGTATTCGAAGATGAGCTAGTCGAACTCTGCTGGTTACTACTGCTTGATGTTGTTGTATTCTGATAGTTAGTTTGCGTTGATTGAGTAGTGTCCGCTGCATAGTCAGCCAATACTAAATTATCCGCCTTCCCTTTACATCCACCATCGGCACGTACACTGTGTATGTGGTTACACGATTGCAGCGCCGCATCCCACGCAGTGCCGTCCGAACAACGAAAACCGATTTTATTGAAGGTTCGACCATTCGAAATGCACCGATAGAAGATTGTGCAATCGTCTGGATCGCTCATAAATCCATCATCTTCGCAAGGTGGTCCCTGTTCGTCGATTGCGCTGCCACCCGCCGAACGCGCCGCTGATGTGGAAAAGGAAATTACGGATACGCCACCCAAACCTGACAGCCCATAATTCTGCAATTGACCACGCGTTGCAGTTTCAGCAGCGGCGGCGGCAGCAGCAGCAGCAGCATCTGCAAATGAAGCAGCATCGGCCTCAGCACTAGTAGCACCCGTATTGCTTGCGGTCGCGTATATGCCATTACCGTTATTGGCACTGCCATATGTCAGTAGCGGCAGTTGTTGGCCATCAACACCATTATCGCCATTGTCCGTATCAATTTCGTTCATGTAATCGCTGCATTCCTCGCGGCCGGCCAGCTGGGGTGGCATACAGAGGCGCAGGTTGCGCGAGAATACGGTGCCAGATTTGCAGGCGAATGCATAAGCTTTGATATAGTCATTTGTTTTCGTTTCGCAACGGTAGTAGATGCGACAGTCGTAATCATCGGCGTACAAACCTTCGTCCGGGCAATGGAAACCATTCGGCAGGGCATCGGCGTAGGAGGGTTGCGCATGGTAGCCAGGTGCGGTCACGGCGTTAGCGGCGCTAAGCGGTTCATCTGCAATTGAGAGAGAGAGTGGTGTACAATGTGTTAGTGTGAAGTTGCGAAAGCGATAGGTAGGCATTGAGGGAAAATGGAAATTCAGTTGAAATTTTTGCGACAGTTGAATGTACAGATTTTAGCGGTACAGCAAGTGCACGTGATTGAGTGATCTCGTTTTTAAGCTCTATATTTAAGATTTCTTACATATTAGCCAAAATATACGGTATAAAGGCAACCGGATATTTGAAAAATTGAATATCAAGAATATGAGAGCTAAGGGAAGCAATGAGCCGATTTCACCAATTTTTGGCACAGAGGCATATTATTATGACGAAACGATTCTGTCTGAATTTGCGTAGAATAATTGGTAATAAATTGCCACAAGCACTAACATCCTCATGTTCGATATCATGCTCGAGGCCTTAAAATAAGATTAACCCATTTCGAAAATTTAAGATCAGTGATGGCACACCTTCAATGCTGTGTATCTTCACTGGTGCATAATTGATATGTTGTAAAGTGTACGAATCAAATGAACTTAAAAATTGTGTTATATGGAAAGTAAGCGTGGTTGTGAACCTATGTCGTCCATTTTAAAACAACAGCATTTGGATGTCAAAAAATCGTCATAAACCATATTTTGTTAAAATCGTTCCTGAGATATGATTTTAAGCCATAAGTAGGCGGTACCACGCCCCGTTAATTTTTTATACAATTCTTAATACAGCTTTTATCAACAATCTTTACAATACAATTTATAGTTTCTGGTGTTTTTCCTTACTGAATTGAGGTACTTTTAGTAGTTTTCACATAATCTTTGTATGGAAGGTGGGTCTGGTTATAAACTGATTTCAACCATTTCGGTGCTACATAATGAAGTAGCTAAAGGAAATAACCCCAGGAAGTTTTTTGATCTTGCTTTAATAGTTTATGAGATATATACAATAAACTTAATGGGGTTTGGGACCACGCCTACTTTTCAAAAACAATTTTATCGAAATATGCTCTAATGTAATACCCTGTTCCAAATTTTGCTTTTATAGCATTATTTTTCTCTTATATCACAATTTCTGGGCGTGACAGTGGTCTCTCTACTCGTCATCCGGATCCCTTTGGTATATATGTATAACTCTACATCTAATTCTTTTAGTTTTAGATTTTACAAATAACCGTTATGTGAACCCAACTATTATACTCTCTTTGCAACATGTTGCGAGAGTACAAAAACAAATCTGAAAGCTCGGTTGTCTCATTGACACAATATTTTATAAATGAAAGCCTCATTCGTCAAAAAATTTTATTTATGAATTTTTTTTATCTTTACCATTTTTTTTGGCCACTAATCATCACATCAGCAACAAATTTACGTACATTCATGTTTAGAGTTCAAGTAAGTTCATTGAATATTTATTTGTTGGTCAAATCAAAGTATTACAAGTATTGTGTTGCTTTTACCACAAATAGTATTGCTGCCACCAGGTAATATAGATGCATTCGAAACACAAGAGGATCTGAGCTATTTACAACCAATGGCTTTAACTTTGTGCTATACTGTAAAACAACATATTCTGATGGACGCATTTGCTTTTCAGTACAAAAACTCAAGAGATCATCTACCAACTGCATATTTTCCGTTAGGCAAACTAAAAAGCCTGCTTTAATTGTGATTTCTTCTGATTTTCCATTTTTATTAGTGCAGTCGTACCGCAGGTCTGTGATTGACTTAGCCCTAATGCACCCGATTAGCGGACTGGAGAAATGTGAAACGAGATAATGACTGGCACTGGTATCGAATTGAAATATCGCATATTTTGCTCCAACTTCCATAATTGTATCGTGGTATTTGAAATATGTTTCTTTGGGATAGATGCCAGTGCAAACACGTTCCATTACCGTTGTTCTCAATATCCTGCAACGATCCTCGCAAACACTTCTTTTAGCTAGTATAGTGAGCTGAACAATTACAAATAAAGTTTTTAAACAATCCATAAGCTTGCGTTCATATATATATTTAGGTATATATTAGCAATTTTAGACGCTTGAAATTTGTGTAAATGTACAATATTTTTTTTTTATTATCTTTATTTTTTGTTTTTATTTGCAGTCTCAAAAAGCAAGAGTGTCTTGTGTAAAAAACGACAGTATGTAAATAAAGTGTTTTGTAAAACCATGTTACAATAATATCAGTTTGTGGCGATTACATATTAACCGATATATGCGGTATAAAGGTTTCCAGAAGTTTAAAAAAAATCAATATATCGGGTATATGGGAGCTGGAGGTTGTATTGTCTCGATTTTGGTATAGAGACTAGATTATTAGAAATAAAGAGATTTCCATCTGAAATTCTATAAAATATCTAAGAAATTGACCGATATTATCGGTAAAAAATTATTCATATGAGGGCCCATAAAAAGTCATTGTCCGATATCGAGAGTTTTCCAATGGTCAAAGTCACATCTACAATGTAGTATTTCTGCATTTATTTCGATATCTTCATTGATTCTTGATTTATATGTTGTAAAGTGTACTTATAAAGATGGTTTCAAAATTGTGGTATAAGAGAAATAGGTTTGGATTGTCCATCGGCAACATTAGAGAAAATATTATGTACCAAATTTCATTGAAATCGGTCGAGTAGTTCCTGAGATATAGCTAGGTGACGGTACGCCCACTTTCTATTGTGTGTGCCGATCTAAGTGTAGCTTTCTCCACCATCTTTTCTGTAAAGCTTTGATCAGGTCAATAAAGTTTCCATGTAATGTAATCTCTTTATGCTCTCTAAATGAATATTGATGACTCAACTCATTACAATTATATACCATTTAATAAAATGACAAGCCATAAATTGCATTTTCTGCCTAATCGTAAGTTTTTCTCATAGAAAAATTAATAAAATTGTATAATATAACATTTCAATCTGATGCATTTACATTCACTCGCGGCCATCAATCGTTTGGCTCTGAAAAAGTGCAATAAATTTATATCAGATTTTACCTTCCGTGACGGAAAATTTAATAAATCTCTAGGCAAATAAAATACGCGCAATTGACCTACATACGCACATAGAAACCGTTAGGTGTCTGCTATGGTGAATTTCTGATTATTTCGGGAGTAGTTGGCGATTACTTGAATTTGAAGTAAAAGTGGACCAAAGAAAAGTCTAAACTAACTGTTATTGTTGTGATAAAGAGAGGGAAAGAGACAGAAAAATATTTGCTACTAAATGCTTCGAATCTCATTAATTTTAAATTGCTCTTAAAGCTATATCTCTAAGAAAATGAGGTTTCTACTTTATATGTTTTATAACATTTTAATTCCAACAACTAATATGGACTTAAAAATCACTTTAAATCGACTTAAACCCTTTATTAAAACCTATACAAATTTGTTTGTCGCATTTTGCTACTTTTTTGAACTAGTTACTGAAATGAACTTATTGCAACTAGTTGCAGACTTGTATTTTTGTAACTAGTTACTTTTAAGAATAACAAAATCTACAGCTAGACATATTCGCACACTTGCTTTGCTTATATTGCAATCACCCATGCAGTTGTCACAGATTCACTATGTCGAGTATCATTTTTGTAATTTTTTTTATGAATTTGATTTAAATCTCCAGCTTCAGAGTTGCTGTTGCAGGGCTTTTTTGGGTGGAAGGAAGCTTTAAAAATGTCAGCTATTGCAAATCAACTACTCAATTATGATTTCCGTACATTTTTTTTGCTGGCGAAATTCAGCGATTGCTGCACAGTGGCAAGGCTAGACAATATTTGGTGGAATTTTGAGGAATTTTTTTTTTGTGTTTTTGACTTATTTTTATTTTTTGATATTCTTGATTTATTTTTTAAATTATTTTCAAACATTTTTTTTTTTAAATATTTTTGTAGATTTTTTACCATCATCGTGAGCGGCAATTTTCAAGCATCGAACATTTGCTGAAGTACAACTTTGATTTGTCAATAAATATATAGATATTTGCGCATTTTTTGTTGTTGTTGCAAACACTTATGCATTTATTGCGATTAGAAAAATACTAAATTTGCAACGTATTTTAATCACATTGCATTAAGAGTCACTCAATTGCGCTGCGAGCGTATAAGTGCACGCTCATCGATGTGTGTGTATATATGTATAATATTTTGTATGTACATACGTATATAACGGTTGCTTGTTTTTCCACGGAGCGCCAATTTATTTCCATTTTCATATTCATTTTGGTATTTTGCTGCTCGTGAATTGCCAAATTTATTTGGACTTGCTTTGCATAAATGCTGAATAATGGCATGTGGCTTTTATATGTGGCCGTTACTGGCTAAGCATGTGTGTGTGTGTGCTATACATATTCGCGCTTCAATAGGCTCATGAGTCCATGGCTAACCTCATCATGCCTAATGCCGTTATGAGTAATTCTAGCGGCTTTTTTGTTGTTCGAATTTTCCATAATAATTTCACTATTTTTTGTTATTTTTTGCTTCTCGCTTTTTCTTCGCTCTGTTCGATACGCGCGCCATTTATCAGCGCAAAATTAGAAATTTTATGGCAATAAAATGTGATTATATTCATTGAAGTGCATAGTGTACGGAAATTGTAAATAATTCACTTGTCGCCGTTGTGGTTGTGGTTGCGTTTACTGTTATTGTTGTAATGTTGTTTTATACAGCGATTTAATTCATATTTGCTTAACTGCTGTTTTTCACTGATTTCATGTGCCTTTGTGTGTGTGTGAACTATATTTTTATGTCATAAATTTGTGTGTTTTTTCTGCTTATTTCCGACAAATATTTGAGCCTAAATTGCTTGGTACTAATACTCAATGAGCTATGCGAAATGACTCGATTTTATTTTTTATGTGAACTTGTAGTAGTAAGTTCGTAAGCAGTACTAATGTCTAGAAGTATGCATGCGATGTAATAATGTTACGGAAATCATTACTTTGTCTGAGGATAACGTTGCTTTGGGCAGTAAAATAAACAGCGAAATGCTGTTAAAATGGCTAAAACCTTATTTTAATTTTCTTTCACTACTTCAGTTACTTTTGTGTAAACATACTTTATTTCGAATTTCGAAAACATTACAATTAAAATTCAATTTCTAAGATGTTGGATGTTTTATATTATATATTTTATATCTACGAGGTGTGTTCAAAAAATATCGGGAATTTTATTTTATTCGAAAAAAATATTTGTTCATTCGCTTACAATAATGTTTTCGCCGTCATAATAGTCGCCATTCGATATTATGCACTTATTCTAATCTTCGAAGCATTTCTTAAACTCTGTTTTTGGGATAGCCTTTGGCTCTTTCAGCGATTTCTCGTATTCTTGTAAAACGGGACAGTGATTAAGGTTCCTTAGCGAATATGTAGGCTGGGGCATCGTTACAGTATTTTTTATGGTCAAGAATTCACAAACAAGTAGCGAAGCTCATAAGAACATGCTAACCTTAGCGGCTGCTACAGGCAATCTTTCTTCAATATAATAAAAAAAAAAATGACAATTGGACTATGCAAACCCTTCATGGCTTTGAATTTTTAAGATTTTCAATTCCCGTTATTTTTTGAACATACTATGTAAGTAGCCCCTAAAAGTGTCAAAAGTTGTTTTGACAAATAGTTTTTATTAATTATGAACCCAAAATAGGTTTGAAGAAACTTAGTTTGAGAACCCTGGAAATGTCTCAACTCTAATATTGATAAGTGCAATTTCCTTTAGAATGTCTGAGAGATTAATTAATAATTTCGGTAAAAAATAGATCCTCATATACGCTATCTGGGGATTTGAAATGTTGTAGTCCGATTTCAGAGATTTTAAGATGAGTGGTCTAAGTGAACAAATCAGATGGATTTACACACTGTGTTATATAGAAAATAGGCTTGGTTGTGAACCGATTTCTTCCATTTTCAAACTATGTTGAGATGCCAAGGTAATTATGAGCCGAATTTCGTTGAAATTGCTCGAGAGTTTCTGAAATATGATTGTTGACTCATAAGTTGGCGGAGCCACGGCCATTTAAAGGTTTCTATAAAAATTTGAGTGCAGCTCTTCTGTGCCATCTTTACCACGAAAATTTGTCGTTTCTGGTGTTTTTCCTTACTGAATTTTTAGTAGAATAACCTAACCTAAATACCCTGAACATAACCTTTGTATAGAATGATGGCGTGGTTATAATCTGATTTCCTCCATTTTTAGACTTTTTAAAACGACTGTAGGAGTTATGTACATAAAACTTAGTATCGGGAGGAGCCACGCCCACTTTCCCAAAAAATTACAACCAAATATGCTCCTTCCTAGTACAATCCTCTGTCTGTTTTAGTTTTATACATTTATGTATGACTTAGTTATGTCACTTTATATGCTGACGGTTTTCGCCATTTTGTGGGCGTGACAATGGTCCGATTTCGCATATCCACCAAGAAACAAGTGCACCAAGTTTCATCACGATATCTCAATTTTTACACAAGTTACAGATTGTACAGACGGACGGATGGATGGAGAGACAGACATCCGGATCTACTCGTCACTCTGATAACTTTAGTGTGTTTGTATAACTCTATATCTAACTCAACGTTAACCTAATCTAAACTATCAACACCTATTCTAATTATTTGCTGATTTTTAGCCAAAATTTTTCCTCCAAAAATTTTATTTCTTGTATTGCCATCAGGGTACAGTAGTTTTCATATGAACTCGCATGTATGACCACATAGTATATAGTAAACTTCTATGCCGCATCCATTAAAATATCTTCCTAATTGCTTTTGCCACTGCACTTGGGACAAATTTACGCACACAATCAATGTTAAAATTTTAAAAATTTTCATTTAGAAAATGTAACTCATCATCATCAACTTTCATACAAGAATTTCATACGCCAGAGAGTTTCCATGTAGCACTTCCACATCTCTACATATATACATATATGTATATGTGAGTGTGCGCGTGTGTGTGTGTGAATTTTAATTAAACTTAAAAACATTGAGTGCGTACTTAAAATATTTATGCGCATATCAAAAATGGCACTGCGGTCAGTTCATGAGTGTTGTGCCGTAACAAAAAAGTTATAAAATAAGTAATTCTTACTCGCTCATAAATTCGTAGTTGTGTTGCCAAAACTACTTTACAATGTTTTGATATTGCCACTTGATTTTCGCTTGTGAAGATTTCTTCAATGCTGTTATTGTTGTTGTTGTGTGCTACTTTGCATAGCCCGGTACTTGAGTTCATCTACAAGTAATTTGTGCGAATGGATTTTCTTGTGGTTTCTTGCCTTCAGTTAAGCATATATTTACGATCTTTCGAATGGCTAATTGAGCCACTCAAAGGGTGTTGGCAACTATGGTTGTGCTGTGATGTGAGTGTGGCGATAAAGTGGTGCAATTCTCATTGTGTGTGTAATAAAAAGGGTTGCTAAGTGTTGATTTCATGGGTTGTGGGTTCAAAAGTAGTAATTTGTAAGTAATTTCGATTTAACTCTTACATGGGTCTTGGACAAATTGTTATCGCAGTAGAATATGGAAATTAGTGCAACATTTAAGGATTAAATAAGTAGCAAAGACAAGTTGAATTAATTCTAAAGTGTTTGAGAGGTACTCTATTTCACTTATGTCTAAAAGAGGTATATTATAATGAGCGTTAGACTCCGAAAAGCTTGAGTAAAATTATTGTTTTTTAAAATAACAGTTTTATGTGCAGTGGGCAACATTATACCCTGTTCTATAAAATATTTAATACATTTTATTCGTTTATCTCAATCTCTATCTCAATCTCTATCTCTATCTCTATCTCTATCTCTATCTCTATCTCTATCTCTATCTCTATCTTTATCTCTATCTCTATCTCTATCTCTATCTCTATCTCTATCTCTATCTCTATCTCTATCTCTATCTCTATCTCTATCTCTATCTCTATCTCTATCTCTATCTCTATCTCTATCTCTATCTCTATCTCTATCTCTATCTCTATCTCTATCTCTATCTCTATCTCTATCTCTATCTCTATCTCTATCTCTATCTCTATCTCTATCTCTATATCTCTCTCTATCTCTATTTCCATCTCTATTCTCTATCTCTATCTCGATAAATATGCTTATCTGATCTTTATGGTTTTTCTTTATATTCATCAAATTTTAATAAAAATCCGAACTCTCCTCAACAAATTAGAAGTGAATAGAACAAATTGCACATAAACTTGAATAAAAATACAGTTAGTGCAAACCTGTAATCGCAGCGCCCCAAAATGACGCATGAACCGAGCACCTTGCACCGAGTTGCAACAGCGAGCAAATACTCTACTCGTGTACATGTATCGGTTCACACCGTTACTACCGATTGCGATCGACATAAAATGCACACGAAAGCCACACCGAATGAATGTCGGCGCGAAATGTCTGCTGTGCGTTGAAGTGTAGTGTTTGTTGCCATACGTTGCGGTGGCGTGGCTCTTTACCTCGCTATCCCATGCAACCGAGCGTTCAGTCAACTATACGCGCATTCGATTGGGCTAGTGGTTGGGACCTTGCATTGGACAATTGTGCGCTCAAGTGCAATAAAGTGTAAAATTTAAAATCGTATAAAATTGTGAATCGTGTTGAAATTTCGAGATGAGTTTTCCCTTCGCCACACAAACACATATATACGTATTAACTTGTTTTTGTATTGGTGTAAACGCGTGGGCGACATTCAGCGGTCTGCTGCAGGTTCGCGCATAAATATGTATGTTTGGGTGTGGGTACTGCACTCCTTCAATCTGAGTTCGGCAACTGCATTGCCACAATGGCGATTGCAACTTTATTATTGAACTCGTATATTTCGCATTTTCATGCAACTTTTCTCGCGCTTTTTTGTCCCTAACAGAAATATACGAGGTTGGTTTTATATGTCGAGGATTTTATACATTAGAGAGACAGCTGAGACTGATTGAGGTTGTGCCATCAAGAGAAGCCCCGATCCTTCTAAATCTCTCTCTTAAAATCTTGCTTGTTTCTCTCTCTATGAGAGATGAGAGATATTTCTCTATCAATATCTCTGTCTCTCTCTATATAAATTTGTATATCTTTCTCTATCATATCTCTTTCTTTCTCTCTCTCTCTCTCTCTCTCTGTTTATAGATCTGTTTTTTCCTTGCTTTATATATAAATCTCCCTCTCTATACAAATCTGTCCCCTTCTCTTTTATTATTTTATTATATGTATATTCGAGTATCTTTCTCTAAAATATCTCTATTTCTCTCTCTATATAAATTATATATAAAAGAGATTCTTGACCTATCAAGTTGTCCTCGTAACTTCATTTTTCAACTTCTCGCTTATAAAAACCAACAAAAAATGTGCACTCAAAAATGTTTCTTACGCTGTAATGCGTCGCGTCATTGCTGAATTTTTTAGTGCGTGAAGTAAATTAAGTTGCTGCGCTGCAAGGTGCTGCGGGCGGGGGACAACACTATAGCATCGAGGAGTTTGAAATTATTTATGTGTGCGCTCGCTCAAAAGTGTTCAATAATTTGCTTGCATTACGATAGTATATTGATTGAAGTTTTATCCGCTGAGTGGGAAATGCAATATAAGTACCAAGTTGGCAGAGAAGAGAAAGATTAAAATTTGCTCTCAATTTTATACAAATTTGAGTTTGCGGAGGGGAGAAAATTAAAAAAAAAAAACAATTTTTGATTGCAAAAATAAATTTTAATAATAATAATTGGAAGGGTGTTATCTCAAGAGATTGCAAAAGTTTAAAAATGTCGGACTGGAGGGTGAAATGAATGGATATTAATTTATGTAGGGCCAAGAACTACTACATGCTGAGTTTTTTCATTTGTTTATAGAGTATCGAAGAGACTAAAAATAAAAAAAATAATAAAAAAAATCAGACAAATAATTTTTGAATTTCGGTGATTTTATTCATTCCGAAAGAAATATATGCGTTTTTATTCGAAGAAGTCTTTATATTTCTATGTGTGGCCTACCAGACTAACCTAACCTAACCTATTTATCTTATCGGGGCTTATTTGAATCATTTAAATATAAGTTTTATAATCCACTGTATTGCAAACAGAAAGATTTCCTTTTAAAACTCAACCCAATTTTATGATGATAGCCCAATGAAATGATGATAGCCCTTTAGCAGGGACCCATTACCTCAACAACTCCAAAATATGAGATTTTAAAGCTTAAATGATAAAGAAGCTCGAAAAAACAATTGCAACAAACTTTTGAAATTCACACAACAAGGCAATTGATGAGCATTTTAAAAATGTTGCCTACATTTCAGCGCCAAGATATCTTTTTAGTATTTTTTTAAAGCTGATATGAGAGCGATTTAAAAAAATTAAAGAGAAAAAGCGTTAGTCATTGCAATGAATGTTGAAGTTATCATAGAAGAAAAAAAAATAGGAAACTCATAACTGTAAAAACAACAACAATCAAATGTTCAACCAACAATGCAATAAAAAATCGAGAAATACATACACTTCATACCAAAATAGGACAGCAAAGTAAAAAGTAGTGAGTGAAAACACAAAAAAAGGAAATAAAAGCAAAAACAACAGCAAATCCAAATTATAGATGATCTGCATAGTCCGGACAAGTTGAGTATTTGCGGACAAATGCAAGTCAAAATAGCATCAAAAATCATTGTGTGCCACAAAAATATGCGCTTGAAGTGACAAATAAACTAAAAAGAGAGCGACAAAAAAGAGGAAAAACACCATCTCAACAACAACAAGATAGTGTAATGTCAAGTAGATAACCAAGATTGCAATGACAATTGTCAACAAGAAGGACACCGCAAAACAGAGTAGCCAGTTAGTGAGCAAGTAAGAAATGCGAAGCATTCAAGTGTAGAAAGGCTCTGAAGTAACAGCAACAACAACAAGCAGTGTTGCAGTACCAAATAGCGCCGAATTTCTTGAATATTCTCGGTAGAGTTGCATTTGTATTCTCAGCTCAACCAGTTTGTGGCGGCGATAGAACTCCAGCGCTGGCGCAATCACCAAAGCCAGTAACAATATAAATAAAATGCAAAATCTCATTTTCAAGCGAATTTCTGCCAATTCATGTAGATATTTGATATTTTTGTGCGCTATTTTTGAGTGCCGTTTTGTACCCAGTGCACAATGTGTGGAGTGTGTCTTTTATATTTATTAATTATTATTAATTTATTATTTTTTATTTGAGCGATAAATTCCTGAAAACAAAATTTCGTTAAAAGCCTATCAATTATAATATAATATATATGGTATATAAATTTTCCCATATTTTTATTAAATATGTTAGTTATTTTAAAATTATATTTTTAAGAATTGTCTTTCTTATGCTGTCTTCGTTTCAAGACTCTTAAAAATTGTATACCAATGCGCCTAAATGTAGGCAACAAATATATATTTTAGCATAAAAATGGTTAATTCGACCTTTCATTAATCCTTTTCCGATGTGATCTTCATCTGACGATGAATAGCTAATCACCCAGCCTATTTCTGTCATTAGAAATATTCTCATAAATGTCATAAATAGCAATTTCTAAATGATAAATTTATGATTTAGACAAATAGACTTCATATTTTTACACTTATAACAGTATAAATTCTTTGTTCTGTTTTTAATACAAATTCTATAAGACTTTCTGCTGAATATCGCTGGAGATTGGCTATTCTTAATTACTATAGCATACTTTCTGACGCATTTTTTTATTTTTCAAAAAATTGTATTTTTTTGTAAATAATGATTAAATATTATTTTTTAAATTTGTTTCAAATTTTTTTTTCAGTTTTTAATCCAAATGCTATAAGACTTTCGCCGAAGATTTGCTATTTTTCAATTTTACTATAGCATACCTTTTGGCGCTTTATTTATTTTTTTTCAAATAATTTAATTTTTTCTGTAAATAATGATTGAATATTGGTTTTTCAAATAGTTTTAAATATTTTTAATATTAAACAAAGCCAAAGTACTCTTCGATTATTCAGCGCAGATCACAAAAAAGTGTCAATGCACTCAAACTAAGACTTCTACACTTGCATTACAGTCATATTTGTAGCATAGCGCATAGCATTCTTAGCACCAACCCTTTCCACAGTCTTCTCTTCTCCAGACATACCATTGCTCACCACATAAAAATTGAAGGCAGCCACTTAGACTTTATGCGAACTGCGTCATGACAAGCTAATTTCGAATTTCCTATGCCACCATTCTCCAATTCACCATGTAAACAACATAAAAATGCGCACAATGTGTCCGCTCCACAAAAGGCGACAATGCAAAATCATTTATCGAATGAGTGCAAATGCAAAAAAAAAAACAACAACAACAGAAACACTTGGAAACTTTGGCACTTTCCTTAATGAAACTTGTAAGTTTACTTTAAGTTTATGTGAGGCTATGAAGAAGTTGCCACTGCACATTAATTTGGAATTTCCAAGTAGAGAACACCAACACGATGTCTCAATTAAAATTCATTAAATTTACCTTAACATAACAGGCCTTAACATAGAGCAGGCGCTGTGACGTGTACAATACAGCAGGTCTGCATGTGTATAAACAATGGCGGCTTGTCAAACTCTCACGTGGGTGTGTGTGAATGCGCCAAAAATCATGCTACACTTTATTGTTTAAGTGCAAAACTTTGCACTCAGGCTACAAGTGAAATGTTCGAAAGTGAATGTCGAGCTGTTGTTTGAGCATAAATGCACAGCTGTGTGTGGGTGTATATGAGTATGTAAGTGTGTATTTCTGTGCGCCTTAGAGCGAATGAGTGAAAGCATAGTTACATTTTATGACAATCACGCTATGAATATTTGCACACTTAAAGTTGCAAAGGATGAATGCGAGCGTATGCGAGGCTGTGTGAGCTTATTTGAATAATTTTCAAACACACACAGACTCTCTCAAAGATATACTTTATATGTCAGCAAGCGTAGTATGCGAGCGCTGACTGAATGAAATCTTTGCTTACAATGTAATTATGTTGAATAATTAATTTAATTGTGCCGCACTATTATACGCGCGCGCACACACAAACACACACAGAAAACATTTACTCACACATAAATAAGTTGCAAATATAGTTTTACGCGAAAGCGCCTGGAAGTAGGCAACGTCTTTATAATGAACTGCATTTACTCGCCCATAGCTGGTATATATGTATTTTATATAACGTGATATAACTTTTTATACATATATAACGCTTATAACGGTAGTGTGTGCACCTTATAGCTTCTGCCATTGTCAAAGCAATAATTTAACCGTAATACAATACAACACTCTTCAGCATTCTTACTCATTATTCAGCATATACAAACATCTCTCTCTATATGTAGTGTATATTATTTGCCTGCCACAAAAGCGCATGTGTTTGCATACGTTTCAACGTCACTGTATACTGAAGTTTAAATTGAGCAATTGCCTTCATTCGTGCTGTGCCACGAAATTTCATTTCATGCCTTGCTAATAACAATGAAGCAGCCACTTACTTGCATTTTACTACTCAAATATTTGAGTCGACTCATTTATAGAAACACACATACCCACTCTTGATTGACGTTCATGCATTTGTAGGTCAAACATGAAATGTCGCAGTTAAACGAAAACCATGTTAAGGTCTTGTGAGAAATATTTGCTCTATTTGGAGAGCACACGAAAGTAATTGTTATCGATAATTAAATCGAAAAGTGCGCTGAAAGAAGAAAGCGATGGAATTCACTATTAAATGTATGCACACATGAGCCGCTGAAAGTGTTGTATGTAGGTTCTAGTTTGTAGTAGTTTTTCCCTCTGATGCGTAGAAGGAATAAAGTGTTACATCCCAAGAAATATGTCCTGAGTTTTGGGATTTCTGCCTTCGGAATCAACCTCATATAGGACATCAAAGATAATGCGGTTGTAGGTCACATCAGCAAACGATTTGCAGGACATTTCACCCTTTTATTTTCGCTATCCAGCAAGCGATCCAAGTTTGAAATTTTATAGAACAATATTTGCACAATCAACGGATTCTCCATTCTTTTGTAAGCTCCCTGAAGCGCGATTCTTCTCCGCATATTTAATTTTCGATAAGTCTTCGACCCTAAAAATAGGCCATTCTTCTGCTTTGTAGCCAGACATGTAGCCAGAGATGGTTATCAGGTCTGGTGCCGGCTGCCGCTGTTCTTACCATACTAGAGTCTTTGCATTTAGACCAATTTTAGCTCCTGCCTTCTTGCTGGCTATCTCGTTGATGATGTTTTATTTATTTCTTTCTTGGTGTTCATATTTAGGATCCACGAGTGTCGGGGAAAGCAAGTCCACTTGTGCATAGCCTCCGCTACGGAGGCAAGACTCCAGGTATCCTTAAACTCTATTCGAGGCTGGAATATTTGGACATCCTGCTAGGCTAGTCCTCGGCACGGGTCGCATAACACTTTGATCCAGCTCTTTTTTGTCCTCCCTACCTTGGTATGATTTCATCCATGAGTGCTGTGCTATTTAGTATCAACGCATACACAACGCTCATACCTTAGTTAGAAAGCTCACAATTGCGAGGAGCGCAAACACCATGCCGATAACTGTGTATTGGCCACTAGCCAGCACCCTCGAGAAAAATTCAGCGGGAGATTTTTACCGATCCTAAGCCTTTCTCTACATAATTTTTGCGAGGTGTGGGTCTTTACATTATCAAACAGATGAGGTTATTTTAAAAGAAAAACCAAAAGAGTTTGATTTTTTCCGCGAAGTATAGATTTTTATGAAGCGATATTTGAAAATAAGACCCAGCAAACTACTTCGCCACATTCGGCTCCATGTAACTTTAACGGACTCAGACTGGGATTCGTTCAAATGTTTAATTCACTGATTGGAAAGTTTTTTTTTTTTTATAAAAATAGAAATTAATAAGTAAAAGTGGATGAGATGTCTACTGGTACTGAAGGGTCTAATGGATTTGGTTAGGAAATATTTTGCAACTACAGCCTAAATGTAGGCAACATTTTGTATTTTAATCAAACTATGTTACTGTATACACTCGAAGCCTATAAATCACCGCGATTTGGAATCAAATAAATCTTCCCTGTCTCTATCAACACTCAAATATATTTCAAATGAAATGCAACTTTGCTGGATCAAATCGCGATGTCAAAACAAAAGTGTAGCGCTGCCTTTATGTGTGGTCGCGCTGCCGCTCAATTAGCTCCCCATCATGTGCAGATAAATCAAGAAAAAATAGTAACAAATCAGCCACTGCACTTACACACATATCTAAAACTACAAGGCACACACAAGCGCTCATATATCAGCGCTACCAACAACAAAAACAACAGCGTATTGCATTCAACTCGACAACGCTAAGCCATCAAATAAATGAAAATTGAAATAAAATGCGATTAAATGGTACCCCTGTGGCTTGCAACGTGCTGTGTGTGGCATGACGTGACGTTGTGTGGCAAGCAACAGCAGCAAAAGCAGCGAGGCAAATCAAAGGCGCCCATTTAACAGCTAGCATGCATAATGCAACAACTCAGCACAGCAGCATAAGCACAGCGTCTGTCAACCCATCCAAAGCCAGTCAGTTAGCAAGCTAACCAGCAAGCAAAGCAGACAGCCAAGAGCGACAGGAGCAACAGTAGCATCAGCACGAATGTGCAACAGTTGCAAGTTGCTCAAGCAGTGGCAGTGCCACAACACCGTAAAGCAGAACGTGTGTTATGCCACTCATGAAATTAATCAATATGCATGCAAGCGCTTACGCGTCCATATATATTTCACATTTGTAAATAATATGTTCTTGTTTAGCAACATGATGTAGTGTGAAAGGTGTTGTTGTTTGCTACTATACGGTAGCAGTAACGTTAGCAGTTGTGGCTACATTGATGGAGTGGATATATAATATATGCAGATCGAAAAACATTCATTTGACTGGGGTTCAGCGGTAAATTTCTTATTAGCACAAGCACTGAGGGAAAGCAAATAGGATTTGAAGTAGTAGATTTTTTTTAGCTTTTCAGAATCGTCAAAAAGTCTTTGTATTAGGAGGTTTATTCGTCGCGATTAAGGATTGAATGAAAGAATATCGATAATTTTGACTCTAAGTATATAATTTTAGCCTTAGAAGCTGCCCCATTGTAACAAACCAGCTCCAAAGTTACGGAAACATCTATCGGTAAACTTATTGGCTTTCATGAGAATCCTCAACTTCTTTATTAACTGGAATTCTCTCTAGGACAAGTGGACAGTACAAGCGGTAATGTGGTTTTCGAACTTTACAGACTGACGAATTTTAACTAAATATCCACTACTAACACCTTCGTTATTTCCTACCTCCTGATTGTAGAAAATCGATTATTTTTTATCGATGAAAACTCTAGACATTGTTTTACATTTCAAGAAGCATGAACCTCAAAGATCTTTTATGATCTTTTTAGGACTGTGTCATTTGTTAATATTTAACCTGAAAATTATAGTATATTTTGAGATTTTTCGTCAAAGTTAACTTAAGATTAACCGATATTTTGACTTATCGAAAATAATCGATATATCGAGCTTAAGTTCTTTGATTCTTGCTAGCCTAATAAATATATTTTTTTAAATTTGATTATATTTTTTAATTTGGTATTACTGCAATATATTTCGAAGTCTCCAATTTGACTATTTTTGGTATATTTTAAGTTTTTAATTGAAATTCTATTTTTTAATCAGTTTCAAAGCTTGAACGCATTTTTGTAGATTGATATCATTACTTCTACATTTATCGAAAAATATCGATAATTTTTGCATACTTTTTTGAGAAGTTAAATTCGTTGCTTTAATGCGTTCCAACAAAATGCTTTCATTGGTTATAGATAACTATAATTTATGACGGAAGTTGATTTATATTGATTAAATTTCAATGAAAATCTATCGATCCAACAAACGATTGTATTTTTTTTAATTTCTCACATGCATAGAAATCGATTCTTAAGATTAATAACATGTAAGAGCCGAATACATTTTCCTTTTTTCGAGTACAACACCATAATTTTTAAATTTAGCCCAAATTTTGTTAAATATATAAAAATTAAAAAAAAAAATCGATTATTATCTGCTTTTACTGTTATCGATTAGGACCTCAACTTGGAATATCGATAAAATAAATAAAAATCGGAAATAATCGATTATTATCGTTAAATAAAAACTGTTATCGATTGGAGACTCATATTTCGAATCTAATAATTTGAACAGAAAAATCGGAAACACATTATTATATCCAAAATGGTTAATTTTTGTGTTAAAATATTATAAATGAAAAGTAAAATTTTTTAAATTCATTTTTTTGTACAAATTCTGAATTAAAGCTAGGATTTAAAATCAATCAAAACTAAACTTCAATCTCGAATTAGATTATAAATATCTTATTCTCTCATATAGTTATTCTTTTTTAGTTATACTCACAAAAACCCCTCTCTTAAAGTTTCCAACTTAAGTCTTTAGTAATTTCAGTACAGCTACAACAATAACTATCATCCTTAGGCTGTTTGCCATACAATTAGAAAAAACCGAAAGTGCAATCCACGCTATGCAACAAAGAGTATTCGCTGATTACAAATAACACATAACACTATGCAATTGTTTTTGTTGTTGTTGGCTTGCTGCCCATCGGTACAAATTAGAGCTGTAAGCAAAATCAGTGGCACACTAAGCCACCGCTGAATTGTTGAATTGACCAGCAACTAAGCTTATTGCATGCAATTACATGCAACATGCAACATGCGGCAAGCAACATGCATTGATTTAATGAAACACCGAACCGCAGACAGCAAGTCTTTGCCGGCTGAGCTGATCATTAACTTAAGTGGCAGCTGACTGCTGCGCGCTTGGTTGTTTGTTGTTGTCGTTGTTGTTGTTTATTACAATTACTAGGTATTTACACGCTTGTCTGGCAGCAGCCGAACAGCCATTTAAGCAGCTCTCCTTTGACGGCATTGCCACTTTGTGTAGCGCAGCAAGCGGGTATGCATCGTGCTTGCTAACGTTCGTGTGTATGTTTGTGTGTGCTGTAGGCTTTGCCTCATTATTAATATTGTTTGTTGCAGCTTAAGGCGCAGACAAGCGGCGATTAAATTAAGACTTTGCATTGGTTTCACTTAGGCCGCTTGCTGTCTTCTGCAGCCTGCCTGGGCTTTGAGGACCCAGCCAAGCTAAGCTGTGGTGATCAACTGGCTTGCTGGTCGGCTTGCTTGTCGGCTTGCGTGTGAGCAGCTGCCAAATCGAGACTTGCCACTTGGCGGTTGTTGATTGTCGGCGTTGCGAATGCGCATGCGTTCGCTTATATGCCTTTGTGCCTATAAATAGCAATGCGGTGCAGCAGAGAGGAGAGGAGAGGGTAATTGTGCGTGGCAAATGTGTTGCAAAGGAATGCCGGTAGATGAGTGTATAAATTTTTATACATGTAGGAACATATGTATATGTAATGCTTTGATGTTAAATAATGTGGAAAATGTTTACAAATAGCTTTGACCATGATCCTCACTATGACCATGATCTTGACCAATTGATTGTTGTTTGTTCGCTGTGCCGCGTTATTTTAATTTTCAGTTTCTTTTCATTGCCTCTTTCGCTTTTATTAAGCATTCTTGTCGTGTATTTGAAGTGTGGAAAACGAGGTACTGATAATGAGAGGCGCGAAAGAATTTCGCAAACCCATAAATCTCTTTCGAAATAATTAATGTGCGAACATGTCTTGGATATTAGTGGAGTCGAGTTTTTAGTTGTTCTTTTTTAATAGTAAGTTTTTATCCAGAATTATAAATTGGCTCCCAAACTGTGGATGGACTTAGCTCAATGTGATATAGTACTCAGGTTTGGATTTTTATTGTTCTAGAGTATCATTGTTAGAATTGTATGTTAAATACAGATTAATAATGTCGAGCAATTTCGGAGCCATTTGTGGAAATTCCGAGAGGACAATTTTTCTATAAACAACGTTCTCAAGAAAATATTTTTAGCACGAATTTCACCAAAACTTGGAGGAACTGTAAAGCTGTAAAATATAAAATTTCACAGGTACAGAGAGTCCAATCAGGGAATGCCCTTGAAGTACGATACAATTTTCAACTGTATTCATTGCTTACTTTGTCTGTTGCAGTCACTAAGGTTAGACGTGTTTTTAAGAGCTTGGCGATTTTCGTTTGTTAAAAGCTTACACGTTGTTTCTTGTACTTGAATTTTTGGATGAAGACAATATAGTAATGATGTCTCCAGCCTCCATATTTGCCAGACATGGCTCCATGTGACTTTTTAATATTTCCAAAAATAAAGAGAACTTTAAAGGGAAGTCGTTTTACAAGCATACGAGAAATTTATAAAAAAGTCAAAAGCTATTCCAAAAATCGAGTTTCGACGATTTGAAGAATCGCTGGCATAAGTGCATAATATCGGATGTGGACTATTTTGAAGGCGACAATATTAATGTAGACGAATGAATAAATATTTCTTTTTCAATAAACGAAAATCCTCGTTATATTTTGAATATATATTTGTATATGAGGCATTCTCTGGGGAAAAAGCCACTTAATATTTTTTTGGATTTTTTTTGCATTTTTCAAATTTTTAATTTTTTTTTGTTTTTTGGGTTTTTGTTTTTTATTTAAAATTATTACGTAGATTAGATTCAAGTACGTAATAATTTTAATTTTAAAAAATTTGAAAAATGCAAAAAAATTAAAAAAAAATATTAAAAAATAAAAAAAAAAAACAAAAAGGGATTAAATGTCTGCTACGTTCACGTCGTTAATTCTGGGTTACGCTAATTGCAGATAATAATAGTGCATAAAACAATGATTTTTCACCATGTTCTGAGTTGGTTTTTTATTTGTAGCTTATACAAATATATACTGTCCCAAAATTCCCTTTGGGGGGTAAAAAGGTGATGAAATAAGGAATATTTTTAGATATTTTCGAAAAATCGAAGGGGGCATAAAGGGTTAAAAATTCCAAAAAAATTTTTGTTTCATTTTTTGCTATGAAATATTAATTTTAAAATTTTTTACGATATACAGTTTTAAAGTTTGAGAAATTCTGTACAAAAAAGTCACATGGTGTTTTAAAATATGTTCATTAGTTTTAAAGTTATGGTGGTTCGAAAATTTTTTTACAAAAAACTTTGGCCTCTTACAGTATGGCAACCCCGCGTTACACAGACCTAACAGCATATGTTTTATTTTAGGTCTTACATATACTTCTTCGTATAAGGCACTCTATCGTTTAATTTTCTAAATTGTATATGATTGTGCTTTACTTTTCATCAAATTATTGTCTTAAAAATGTGTATGATTACATTTTATAAAGTAATTAAACCAAACGTTATACAATGATAATAAGAAAATCATAGGAATGCCTCAAATAGCAATTCGAAATTGATGCAAGTTTACTGAAATCCAAATATTTTTAATTATTTAGTCAATTTGATGACCACTCTGTTGGAAAACATCGTCAATTGACATACAAACCATATTCCGAAAGCATCTCATACAATTTCTGCTCTTCTCTTAACCCTTGCATTAAGCTCGCGCAATTCACATTTCATTTCATTTCACTTTCATTGACTTAATTTTTTAATGAACTTTGAATGTTTACCATTGTTACAGTTTGTAATTTCTAATTTGCCAACGAACGAGTGACTTGCCATGCTTATTATGGCGGCACAGCTTCACTTGGTTAGAAAACTACAAGAGTGAGCATGAAGAGTGCATGCAACTAATTGATAGCAACGACCAGCCATTAGACAGAAAAGCGCTGACGGCCAAAAGCTGTGGCATGTAGCGCGCCACAAGGCACATTAGCGTTTGCCACAATACATTCAACATATTTTCATGGAATGGCATGAACACACGCTCACCTACCTACTAAACAGCCGCAGACATTCTAACACACACACACAGACACACTTACTCATTCACCCACTCAATCATTTCGTGAGGTTTTGCTGCCGGCGGCGCTGTTGTCTGTCCTTTGATTCCCAAGACATGCTACTGGTTGATGATAATGGAAAAGCATCGAGTAAGTACAGTTACATCGAACGGCAGATGACAGCGCTGTGTGTGTGTAGCAGTTGTGTGTTGCTGCGCCGCCTGTTAGAGACATTCATTTTTTCAGCGTAACGCAGCGTTCAAGCTCGCGGCGGCCGTGTCGACGGCTGCTCAACGAATCGTCTAAATGGTGGTGACGGCGCTGGTTAGTTTTGTGCGGCCGGTCGGCATCAAAAGGATTACAGCCGAAATTGCTAATTCAATTTTAATTTGTTTAAAAGTACATGACAATGACCAGTAGCGCCGTCAGCAACGGCAGTTGAGTGTTTTAAGGACCACATCGCTGCTGCTGCCAAAGACGGCCTGTGTGTTCCGTTAGTTGTCAATTGTTGAAGATGGTGGTACAGCCTGTGGCGCAGCGCTAATGAAATTACCGGAAGACAAAATATCAATTGTTCGGTAGCAAAGTTATATATTCTCTTGCCGCAATTTTAAGTGATTTCTTCTATGTCATAAAATCTGTATTAATTGTCACTCAAGGCTATGCAAACTATGATTTTGGAGAACTGTATATATACTAACATACCAAGTATCTTCGAGAAACTAGCAGAAGTTGCACATTTTTGGAATTCTTTAATTGATTTTTAATTGTTTGTTACTGTGTGTAACACATTTGTTTTTAATGAAAGCGAAGAGAGATGAAGTGAAATCACTTTATTTTGTATATTTTAGGGAGATTTTATTGAAATGAGGCAGCAAATGAGACTATGATGTTCTTAGAGATACTGAGAGTTATGATATGAATGAAAAAATAAGATTTTTTAATTTTTTTTTGGGTTTAAATACGATAAGGTTGGGGGGTAATACATTCATATCTAATTCCTCTATTGCGTTTGTAGTTTAAAATAAATAATAATATAAACGAAGAGCAAACGTTAAAGGATTCAAATTTATTGATTACGTTGGTTCTTCTCCATGTGCTCTTCGGCGGAATCAATAAAAGTCTTGCTCTGTCGTTAAAATAAACATACAGCCTTGGCCAAAAGTATTAGGCACCCCACTAATTACTGAATTTTTTGTTTTAACAAGTGAAATAATGAAGTTTTATTAGTAAAACAGTGAAAATACAATGAATTAGTGATAATAACATAAAAAAAAAATAAAAAAAACATATTATAAAATATATTATGAATTTCTTAAAAATGATAATTTTTATTCTCTCGCAACCTGTCGCACAGAGTATTATAGTTTTGTTCACATAACGGTTGTTTGTGTCACCAAGAAATAAAAGAGTTAGATATGGGGTTATATATATATAAATGATCAGGATGACGAGTGGATTTCAAATCCGGATATCTGTCCGTCCGTCTGTCCGTCTGTCCGTGCAAGCGATAACTTGAGTAGAAATTAAGATATCTTAACGAAACTTGGAACACACATTCCTTGGCACCCTGAGGAGGTTGCTTTCAAAAATGGGCAAAATCGGTCCACTGCCGATAAAGTTATGAAAATAAAATTTGGAACATAGGATCACATTAGGGAGGATGTAATTTTTTTTTTAAGTGGGCGTGACCCCGCCCCCAAACGGGTTTTTTGTATATAACTCGCAAACCAAAATAAAAGTGGCGTCGCCCACTTATGGGTCAAAAACCATATCTCAGGAACTACTCGACCGATTTCAATGAAACTTGGTTTGTAATAGTTTCCTTTCCTCCCAATAATATGTTGTGAAAATTGCCAAATCGCTTCAAAACCACGCCTACTTCCTATATACCTGAACTTTGAAGACGATCTGGATCGTTTACTTTACAATATATAAAGTAAGCACTAGTGAAGATATCTGTGCAGAACTTTGCACAATTACTATGTTAATAGTGTGGCAGCCCCGTTCTAAAAATCGCCGTAATCGGACCATAGGTTTTTAACACGAGGACCTCGGTGCTTCTAACCTAATATTATGGTTTCCAACTTTCAATGGACTTTATACAATATATATGACGAATATGTGGGTCAAATTGTGTATTATATAATATAAATAAAGTTAAATAAATAAATTGCGAGAGTATAAAATATTCGGTTACACCCGAACTTAGCCCTTCCTTACTTGTTAGTTTTAGCTTAATTTTTTTTAATACTTTTAATATTAAAAAAATTATTCGTTTAATCAACAGTTAAACACCCATGTAAGACATTTACAAAAAGAAGTGGTAACTTTGATAGCCACATTTGAGAATACTTGTATTTTAATGGGGTGCCTAATACTTTTGGCCAAGGCTGTATGTAAATCCCGTAAAACAGGGTTAACTTCGAATAAAACCTTGAAATTATTGTTTCTCATACCTTTTCAACAAATTTGTGTACAATAACCCTTACGATATACAAGTAAAAAAAAATAGTCTTATGAGGGAATCCAAACTAAAGCTTTTACTTGGACTAAAAAAATTCGGGCAGGTGTTTTTATTGAATAGTAGAGCTCCATAACCTATCTGTTCAAAGCAACAGAAAGAATGTGTTATAATTTGTTATTTTTTTATTTTCAAATACAGTTGAACTTCCATAACTCGAACTTCTATAACTCGAAATTCTTCATAACTTGAACTCTTGAATTGGCAAGAAAAATCAAATTTCATACAAATTACATTCCGTAACTCAGAAGTCTCTTTAACTCGAAGTTTTTTGGTATCAATGCCTTTAAGGAAAACTCAATTGTAAGAGTATACGAAGAAAATTTATTTAATTTTTCCCAGCAAACATGTTCTGTTAAAAGTTGTTTTCAGAAATTTCAAAAATTTTTATTGAATTTATCTAATAAATCACCTATTACTTAAAAAAATTACAATTATGGAAATCACAATGGAAAGCTCATGTAGCCGTTTCTCACACCGTTATGACCAGAGAGCTTTGGAAAGCTGAAAGTTGAGCTCCAAAAAAAAAAAGACGATGGTTAACAGTAAACAAAAATCGGGATTAAGTCAAAACAATACCAACTATTCAGTTAAAGGGTACGTGACTTCCGATAAACATAAAGAATACAGAATATTCGTCAAAAAATTTCAATGTCAAGCATTCAGCCCTACCTCCTTTCGAAGAGGGAGCCAATGATCGGATCAGATTGTTATAAAAGGGGAAATCAATCTTTTGGAAATAAAAATTCGTACAGATATTTGCAGAGATCAACCGAAATTTGGTCTCGCCTTCGGCCGCGGCATAGTTCAATTTGGACAGTTTGGTTATTAAGAATCAATGTTTGATAAATTATTCACCCTTGTGATTGACTTATTTATTATTTTATACAAAAAAAAAAATAAATAAAAATGGACTAGATTCCACCAATTTTGGTTATCTGAAGTGCCAGTTTATCCTTATATTTGTATACATGCGCATACGAGTAAGTATCAATTCCCAATCATATTTTATTTTCTAAACAATTCAAATCAGCTTAAAAATGTTTCCAAATGATATTCACTTTTGTAAAACGTTTTAGTAAAATAAATTATTCCTCTTCTAAACATATATTTTCCAATTGGATTCGGTAAATGTTCGCATATTTTTCAACTTTCAATAAATTTGCTACAATGAAAGCACTAACAATACACGGCTTTTACATGCCACTCCACAAATATACAGACACACACGCAAATACAAATGTGCAGAAACGTGCGCTGCCATGAAATATGATTATTAAAATAGATGCATCGCTTTTAGTAACAATTCTGAATGCAATCACCGAAATAAAATCGCAATATTTATTAAAATGAAATATTGTAAACATTTAAAATCACTTGACAAAGGGGAAAAATTGTGCAAATAAAATTAAAATTAAAACCGAAACGTTTAACATGGCGCCGAGTCACAGCGAAAAAAAAGAACAACAATTGGCGCCGTGTATGCTGGGCACATTGGCGCCACGCAAAATGCATTAGTAAATAAAATAAATTTCGGCATAAAATCCCTAAATGAAAATAAGGAAATAAGTGACAAATACCTATATGAAAATGTATTGTATGTTTGTGTATGCGATGGCTTGAAATACGTGTAGCACTTAAACGCTTATCATATCAAATTCGTAAAAATACACTGATTAAATGGAAAGGTATGTACATAGATCTCTGCTGCTTCAGTAGACTGGTTACAATATGAACTACTTTATAACTAATCTTAACTGTAAGACAAACCTATCAGCTGTTTGATTTTATTCCATTGAAGAAATCTGTATTTTTTATGTATAGGCTGTCAACTTACAGATTTTGACCAGAAATATGCTATTCTCATCCTAGTTCCAAACAGATTCATAACTGTCGCTTCTATTTTTTCTAAGAAACAACTTTAGAATGTATTTTTTCAAGTGCTCCCTTTTTTTACCGAAAAATACAGATGCTGTATCGATCTTTCCCAGCCATCTGGAAATAGTTGGTATAGATATGGTACTTTTCTAATTAGTTGGGTTTTAGATTAATTTTTTTCTCAAGTTTTGCTTGTTTGTTGGTTGGTTCACTACTCTCTCTCTTTCTCTATTGAGCGATTATCAAAAATGTCATTTGTGTTTGCAAAATTTTCTTTTCAAATATTTTATTAGCCCTTTTTTCTGTGTTTTACATTTCCAAATATCAATTTATTTATTAAGTGAGCTCAAATTGTTGTTTATTTTATCCAAATATGTTCAGTTAAAAGTAGTTTTCAAACATTTCTTAAAAAAATTGGATTGAATTGGTTTCTAATAAATCATCTATTAGTTTTCAAAATTCACTTGCATTTATGGGACCACAATGGATAGTAGTAGTCTCTATAGAAGACTGTGTTTGTATCTAGGGCAACATATTATATATTAGCTTAACCTAATCTACACTCAAAAAAATTTAGATAATGCAATAGCCTTTTCGCACAGCAAAATCAATTTAGTACATTTAGATTAATTGAGAAATCAGTTTTTGCCCTTCACACTGCCGACTACTCGATTAATGACCAGCTGTTATATATTTTAATTCTCGCTGTTCCTAATATATATGTAAGTTTGTAGGTTTCATCAGCTGATTGGTATCTTATCAATAACCATAACCAAATATCTAGCTTGGACAATAACCCGCACAAATCCATTATAGTTCCAACTCGATTTGTATACGAATTATTAATGTGGTAATAAGATTTTTCTTTTGTTTGGTAAATCGACTTAAATCAACGCTTTAATCGAGCAAATGCTGGTCAATTGATCAATTAACTCCTGTGCGAAAAGGCTATAATCGATGAGATAAATTCAGCATATTGAGCAATAGAATTTATCTGTTTATATTTAAGGGTTTTTGTATAATTTTCGAATAGCCGCTGGTTCTTTGGAACTAATCTATGTGGTGCTAAGATCTATATGTTTCATTAATAAATGGCCTAACTAATTCCTCAGACATTATGAGCCTAAAAGAATAGCGGAGTAATACATGAAACCGTTAAAATACTCTTGTAAATCTTATGTTAAGTGAAATTTTGTGAGGTTAAGTTGAGCTTTGCTCGTTTTGATTATTTTAGGTTATGTTCGATGAAAATGCTTGTGCTTGGGGGACATATTTAGACACATTATATTATTAATAGGTTTGAAAAGAGTATTGAAAAGATAAATCATTTTTTGCACTAATTTTTTCTCATACAAAGCAATTGTTAGTGATGCAACAATTTCACAGAAAAAGTGAAATCGAATTTTATGTGACATTTAATTTATCTATACGCTTTAAATTTCTTTCTACTACTCTACTACTATTTTTTTTTTGTCTTTTGTATTTTATCTCATTTGTCGTTTACCAAATTGCGATGTGATTTTTTTCATGGATTTTTTGTTTCAACTGTCACTTCTTTGGACATTTTCGTTGGCGCGTAAAATTATGCCAACTTTGCAAAAGAATTTCAAATTAAAAGTAAAATAAAGCGCAAAGCGTGTCAATGAGAAATAAAGTGAATCGAATTATAAAAACAAGTAAAAAAATATTAAAAAATAAAATTTATTTGATATACATACATATATATGAATTGCAACAAAAACACTGACGCATTTTCCGGCGCGTTCGCTGGTGTTGTTGGCTGTTGGCCTAAACGGCAGCAGAGCGTGAAATTTGAATATGCTACCGAGTGGGATTTTTTTCATCTTAACGAGAGAAAACAAAGTTAATTTGGTTTTTACACAGCCAGCTACAAATAATATTACTTTGATTGACTGGCAGTTAAGGTAGATACTGTTCTTTTTTTGGCGATAAAATTTAAATGTACATATTTATGAATATTGAAATAAATTTGAGGATGAAATAAAAATATTTAAAATAAAGGTGGAAATATTTAAAAAATAATACTGTTTTAATAAATTAAAAAAAAAAACAAATTTCTTTATCTGAAATTTTTTTACTTGCACTCAAAAAGCACATAAATTATTAAAAAGATTCAATTCGGTATTTAAAAAAATTAAAATTAAGTAAATTTCTTGCTGTCTAACGTCATTTAAGTCAAAATGTACCGTTATATTTTTGTTTTTTTGTTTGCTGCCAAATTTCATATTATATTTACGGATGCATTATGATCAATCCAATAATAGTTTGCAAAAAAAGTGCACTTTTTGTTGTTGTAGCATTGCATAAAAAGCAATAACGTTTGTTTACACTTTGCGCATAATAGTTTAATCCTGCATATTACGGTATATATGAATTTTAATACCTACACACACACACACACTACATATTCATTAAATGCATATAGTCATACATTTGAAACTAATGCCTTTTTTGTTATTGTTTAATAAATATTATAGCCAAATATTTGGCGAGATAATGTCTCTGTGCATATATTTGCATATTCCATAAGATAATACCGTTAAATGTGCAAGCTTATTGCATTAAATATTTACGCGGATAAAATTTTAAATATTCATATTGTATTTACTTAAGCGTATTAACGAAATATTTTAATATAAATGGAAATAAATAAGTGCAACGATATGGCAACATTGTTATTATACAGAGAACACTGCAAAATTGCTAAATCGTTATTTGGTAATTAAAAGTTTGTTCAATGTGTTTGAATTAAATTTAAATTATATTTGAGCAAAGTGTGTGTATTTTTACAAAAAATTTGAAAAATATTTGTATTTTGTGGTGTGTGATGATTTAATATTAGTAAATCTCTAATTTAAGAGTTGATGACTAGAGTTGACTAAGAGTTGATTCAGCTAACTTTCATTCAACAAATTTGTTGTACTTTATTTAAATCGAGTCAGTTTCTTAAGGGGTTACTTAGGTCGGTTTCAAAATTAAACAAGTAAGGAAAGGCTAAGTTCGGGTACAACCGAACATTTTATACTCTCGCAATTTATTGATGTAATTTTATATAGATAACACACAATGTGATCCGTATTCGTAATTCCTTTAATTTTATATTACTTATAATTAGGTATATGGGATCTGGAGGAAGTTATGACCCGATTTTAACTATTTTTGGTACAGAGACAAACTGTGATAGGAAAAAAATTCTGAGGGAATGAATTACATTAAAATATCTGAGAGATTTACCTATATTTTCATTGAAAAATTACCCTTAGGCACTGAGTTCTTCATGTTCGATATCAGGACCCTTGAAAAGTCATGGTCCGATTTTGACAATTTTTCCACACGTGGAATGATTCCACGGATCATATACAGTATTTGTGTAAAGTTTCATTTCGCTATCTTCATTGGTTCCTTATGTATATATTTATTATAATGTGAACGAATCAGAAGAAATAAAAATTGAGTTATTTGGGAAGTAGGGGTAGTTGTGAACCACCCGTGTCATCAGAGCGTCAAGAAAACATTATATACCGAATTTCATTGAAATCTATCGAGTAGTTCTTGAGATATGGTTTTTGACGTCCATATGGTTTATGGCAAAGTCCTCAGGGTGTCAAGCAATATGTGTTTCAAGTTTCATTAAGATATCTTAATTTTTACTCAAGTTATCGCTTGCACGGACAGACGGACGGACAGACATCCGGATTTCAACTCCACTCGTCACCCTGATCATTTATATATAACCCCATATCTAACTCTTTTATTTCTTGGTGACACAAACAACCGTTATGTGAACAAAATTATGATACTCTGTGCAACAGGTTGCGAGAGTATAAAAAATGAAGAAATTTGTCTTATTAACTAGAATAATATTTTTAAAATATTATACAAAACTATCTAATCGATCCGAGTAAAATTCTAAGAGTGTACACTTTGGAAGTTCCGTCCATCAGGCAACATGAAACAAATATTAATCTTACAAACGGGACAAATTTGGAGCATAAACCAGTGATTTGTTTTATTATATTGGTTACAGCGCCATCTAGCGAAGGTTGCATTATTCAGTGTTGGCAGTCTCTTCGATTGGCAATTCTACTGTCGGAACTTTTCTAAATCATACCGTCTTATATTTTCTCAAAGAACTTCGGACAGATCCAAAATTATTTTACATAAATATCTGTAAAAATTTTCAAAAACGAAGAAGGATAGTGGTGGGGATACATATCTTATATGATTTTCGACGAATAGTTAAAAAAATAGTCTGTTTTGTAAATCGGAAGTATCTTTGATACTTTTTCAATAATCTCAGATGTGAGCAACAAAATTTTACGGAAGTTTAATGTGACGATACACTAAGCGATTTATTATCTCCTGTGCTCTTCAATATCTACCTCGCGCAGTTACCAAAATGCTTGAAGGATTGGCAATTACTATTGATGCCGATTATTGCGCCATCTTGACAATCAACCGTGTAATAAATTGTTTCAAACTAAAAAAGTGAGGATCGGACTAAATAAGGTGTGGACATTTGGGTTACCAAAGAACTTAGAACAGTAGTTGTAATATCCACTAACCGTCTCTCTTTGTTGTTGTATATTTTTGTAAAAAGCAATCGACCATACCAGACCAATTGGTAGGGTCCCAAGGCTGCTATCTCAGAGTATCTGATATTCAGCTAATTACTTCTACAGCAATACTATTCCAAATTCTAATTAGTGCAGTTCCTTCGGCAAAGGAACTCGTCGTAGAGATGAAACCTTAAGTGCCCTGGAGACGATCAAATAATTGCGTCAAACAGTGCATATGTGTTAGTGATGTTCAAACGTGTGTTGCCCGCAAACGTTCAAATTAACACGTCAAACATCAGTTTAGTTTTGAGCTCATAACGAACGGTCATCATGTCATCGTCGGATGATGATGATCTATTAATGGCATGTGCTGCAATTCTTATGAAAAAAATTTCTCCATTTTTGTATTATTTTATATTATTTAGTTTATTTTATTATATTTGATTTTACTTTACTTTATTTTGTTATTTTAATTTATTTTATTTATTTATTTTATTTTATTTTATTTTATATCATTTCATTTCATTTCATTTCATTTCATTTCATTTCATTTCATTTCATTACATTCCATTTCATTTCATTCCATTTCATTTCATTTCATTTTATTTTATTTATTTATTTTATTTTATTTTATTTATTTATTTTATTTTTTTAATTTTATTTTATTTTATTTTATTTTATTTAATTTATTTATTTTTATTTATTTAATTTAATTTAATTTAATTTAATTTTATTTATTTTATTTTTTTTTTATTTTAACTTATTTATTTTATTTTATTTTTTTTTAATTTTATTTTATTATTTTATTTTATTTTATTTTTTTTTTATTTTATTTTTTTTATTTTAACTTATTTTATTTTTTTAATTTAATTGAATTTAATTTATTTATTTTATTTTTTTATTTTATTTTTTCCGCTTCGCTTTACTTCACTTTTCTATGTCCTCTCAGCTTGAAATCTTCCCTGCAAATGAGCTCATGCTTGTCAAACATGAGTGGAGACGATCAAATTATCGTCCGTCAAATAGAAATATCAAAAATTTTTGATTTTCATCAAACAGAGCCGACAACAGGTCGGTGTAGCGTACGTGTAGCCGACGAGAGCCGACGACACCAACACACTTAAAGTGTTTGACGCAATTATTTGATCGTCTCCAAGGCACTTTACCGCTTTAATCGAGTTTAGCCATGTTAACAATGGTCGGGCCGGTATGTAGTTGGCCTAGGAGAAGGGGGTTAGTAGTTAGTTTAGGAAATGTCGTAATTTTACCTCTTTCTACAATTCGCTCGTTATCTTTTTCACTACTCTTTTCAATGGTATTATAACTGATTTCTTAACTACATATTTAGGTGTAAAACTAATCTCTCTTACTCTCACCATCATTTGTCCTTACTTCTAATATTTAGGTCAGTTCATGAGATACTCGTAGTTTGTAGAAATTTGCCCCAAATCTTATTTGGGTATGCGTAGTGGAGTCTGTATTTCATAGCCCTTCAACCTACTCCTATATAATATCTGCTTCCGCCCGATTTTTTACCTTTTACTCGCTGTCATACTTTTCCACATATCATATGACACACGTTTTATATTCCCAGATATGTTTATAGCCATTGTAGCACTTAATGACCCAAAATAATTTAAAAGACACACACTTCATTTCTCATTTTTTGGGCAAAAAATCCTTGTACTTCTTCTTCTTCTTATCGGATGCTCAAAATACAATTCGCTGCATTGCAGCTCATTTACACACTACCTCGCCGTAGTGCTATGCTTTTTATGCAGCCATTTCCTTTGCGCTACACTGCATTAATATTACAAACAGTATAATTAAAATGTGAGACAAAAAGCTCCAACGCTCAGCAAAGACACACACATATACACACACTTGTAAGTACTATTGTATACATATGCATGTGTGTGTGTGTGGTGTTTTGCCAGTGGCAATGCAAGGATTTCCTGCGCTCGTTGCCATTGCTGTATAGCTGTAGCTGTAGCTGTAGCTTTGCAGTGATTTCATGGCAGACCCCTGTCACGGACGTACCGTTATCGTTTGTGTGCATGAACTTACCTTGTGCTTGTGCCATTCGCACGCTTCCGCTTGCCGTTAGAAGAATGCAGTATACCGTGAGAAACTGACAAAACAATGACAGTGTGGCTCTAATGGTGTTCGTCGTGGTGGTTCTATTGTTGTTCCCACCATTGCTGTTGTTGCAATTGTTGTTACTGCAGTGCAGCTGACGCCTCAGGTGTGCTTGTGGTGGGATTTTTGTGTGTTGCTGCTTCATAGTGTTGTTGCTTTTACTTTTATGGTTGTTGTTGCTGCTACTGCTGCTGTGCAGCGGATACGGAAATGGCGCCATTTGTGTTGCTGACGCCATAATGGTGCGCAAAATGCAATACAAATGTTGCGAGCGCGCGCTTCTGTCGCTGTGTGTGTATGTGTGTTTGGTAGCTGCAAAGAGAGCAAAGAGTGAAAAAAGTAATTAAAAAAGTACCGTTATGTTACTAAGCAAGTGCTCAAATGCTGTTGTTGGTGTTGCAAGTAAGTGAATTTTGCCAAAAATTTCAATAAGCGCATATTTTTACGAAAATTCGGTGTGTTGCAACAACATTGCAGGCAGGCGCCCGGCTAAAGCAAACACTATATCTACGCGTGTATATTGCGTAACAACTTTGCGCACAATAAATTTTCCATCAATTTTACTAATTAAAAAGTTGCCACTTTACACAATGGCAGGGGCAGGCAATGCGACAGCACAAAGCTGGCGCGGTGAAGAGAAACTAAAAAAACTGGCACGCAACAAAATTGAAGTGCGCAAAGTGATGCACACACCCATAAATACACAAACTAACGGCGAAATTTAACGGCACTTCATTGCCGGCATTTGTTTTCGCAGCATTCTCAATCAGCGCCGTGACAGGGGTAGCACTTTGTGCCACCTCACTATGCTCTAAAGCAGCTAATGCATATATCTCTCTTACACTGTTCCTCTCTCTCTCACTCACACAAACACTCTCTGTGACCCGCCTAAATGAATTATGAAATAATTGGTTTAGCAAGCGCTTTGCTTAGCCACTCAGCAGCACTAAATTCCTGCGTACCGACAATCCAGCTTCCTCATTTACATTCACATCTCCCTTACGCGGCTTTGTTTTTGTAGCTGTAGAGCGGTAGCACGGTTGTATTGTGCGCGAAATTTCAACAACGCTTTCAATAACTTAAATGTTAATGCCACACTTAAACTGCTTAACACGCTGTGTCGCTCGTCGGTTTTCCGCAAGCCGCTTTAGCCTGCGTCCATTGCCGTTGATCCGGCATTGAATTGTGCTAAGCACCATTTAACCGCTGCACCGTCCAACCGACCCGACGTTCGTATTTTATTGTTGTAACAATGTCGCTAGTTATGACACTGTCGTTACTGGCGCACTCTTCCGCATTACCGCCTATCTATCTCTCTCTTTAGCTCTGTGCCTCCAGCTCATTCCTTATCGCTGCCGTTTGCTCTGGCGTCCTTTGGATTTCTTAAGTTGCAAATGGGAAAAGTTGCCGCATTTCAACTGCAATGGCAAGCGGAGCGGAGTGTCAGCATTTTATGCCAGTTGCCCGCTGTGCTTTATGGACTGTCGCCATTCACTCAACTCGCCGACACATTGTGCGTCATGCCACGACTGCCAGTGCCAATGTCTCTGATTTCACTTTACTTTCCATGCGTCAACATTTTAATTATGGAGTTCTTGAGAATTTCTTGCTATGCATTGCCATTCCAGACGTCGGTCGCTGCACTGTGTGGCTCTGCAGGTGAAGGAGTGGATCTTTAAGGGAATTGTTGTTAAGGATAAATGCGAGAGTCTCTCCGGAGTAAACAGTTCAGGGGACAAGATCTTTTCAAAATTAGTTCTTTCTTAAATTCTATAAGTTCCAGGAAAGAGGCTCATAGTAGAACAGTACTAGGTTTCTTAAAAGTCTACCTTTAGCTCTCGCTAAGAAACTCTAGACTGTCCCAGGTTTAAGCTGGTACCTTCCAGCCACACAGAAAGAGAGAACACTTCCGATAAATATGATCCACATGCCCTTGCTAGAGACAAGATCTAGGCAACGGGAACTGCCTGCCTATTGGAACACTTTGACAAGTAGTTCCATCCACGAGTCCCTAGGCAATCCTCACTACAACTCCATCCAATCACTCAACTTTTTGCGTATCCCAAACCCACTGTGCAATGCGTTTAAACACATCAAAAGCACTAAAATGCGTTTCGCACAAAGCGTAACGCAGTAGCAGGAACTGAGAAATTCTATTAACTTATGAAATTACAAGAGAAATGAAAACTTATAACAAGAAGTCATTAAGTCACTGGGAATTAAAAACTAAAAAGTCAAATTACACTAAAAGTAAGAGAAAACAAATAAAGTTGCTGTTGAGTAAATCTGAAGAAAAGAGCGTATCTAGCACTTAAGAAAGAAAAAAGGAAAATAAGAAACAGAAAAGTGACTGAAAAGTGCGCAGCGATGAAAGGCAGGCAAAGAAATCAACAAATCCAAGTGTGTGTGTAATTGTGTGGAAAGGATATGTGGATGGGAATTGTAAGGAGTGTAGAAACTTTAGTAGTGAACTCTACAATGTGACACAACTACTCATGTGGGTAGACTCTCACATAGATATATCATCAGAGTTACAAGTGCTGTAGGAAAACGGACTGGAGGGTATTCAGGCGAATTTCAAGCTTATATCTAAGTTCATTCTCAGTTCTCATCAGCGTCAGACATTAGATCCAAACTCATACGAAACTACAGTAAGGTAATCCGAAGTCCTTTTAGAGACTTTAGCGACGTCTTGGAATTATTGGGACTTCAGAAGAGATATTCTAATAAACACTACAAGGCTTTGGCAAGTTAAATAATTACTATATACACATCAAACTGAAAAGCTTAAAGAAAGCTTAAGGTAAACATTTTTTGGAGGAGAGTTGCCACCCGATCAATGAAGTGAAAATAATATATGCAATATTACAATATGGACCTCAATTTAAAAAAATTTTTGCCTTAGGGTTGCCACCTTTTTACAGACTTAAGTCCAAAAATTTACATCAGTTCCATATCAAGAACCCTTTTATGAAAATTAGTAAACACCTACTAAGTGCTACTTAAATCATATTTTATACCGTTGTTCTTCATCCATCATTCGCATAACGACACACACACACACTCACATTACACCTGACACATTTACACGCTTTTGGACTTGCTTGGACATCAGCTAATAAGCGGCACGTGACTTGAAACATAATAAAGCACAGAAAACCAGAAATATACCGGCACTGGCTGACTAAAAAAAACTAAGCCACACACCTGTCCGCGCATATATTCATGCAAGTGTTGGCGCCATTCACACGCTCATTCACTATTCATACGCTCGCATGCCAGCTGTTTAAACGCTAAGCGGCACACGTCTCGCTTATTTTTTGGTAGTTGGTTAGCCGCATTAAACCGGTATTATAGTTTTTTTTATTTGTTTATTTATGAGCGCTTTATGTCTGCGCTTAAGCATATAATTCACACCTTATTAACATGATTACATATTTATACGTTTGTTCGAGGGCTCCGGCTTATTTGCATATATTTACATAGCTGTATGGTGTTAATTAATGATAATTGATTAATAAAAAATGTTAATATGTATTATTTATTTAAGTAATCCTATTAAGTCGTTTATAGACTAACTCAGAATCGTAGAAGAGCTGTTTTAATATTTATTAAAAAATATATTTCTTTGCCCAAAGCAATACTGTAACAATGCCCTGCCTTCATGTTCGCTAGACATGATTTCGCCTTACTTTTTCCTAAATTCAAAAATAAAGTCAACTTTAAAGACTGGTTTTTCCAAAAATCTAGTTTAAAAAGCGTTTCAACGATTGGAAGAAGTGCTGGCAGAAATGCATAATATCGAATGGGGACTGTTTTGAATAAATATTTTTTAAAAAATCCAGAATTCTCTATCGATAACCTCTTAAGTTATTAAGCATATATTAAGGTCACTCCATATAGTTCTTTGCTCTCAAAAGAAGTTATAATAACAAAAACTGCTAATGTTAGTCCTTTCGTTCTTTACTTTAATGTTTCTCTAATTCTTCAAACCTTACAATCTGTTAGTATGATCCGAAGATTAATAAAATAATTTAGAAATTAGTTAAAGAATAGCTTTCCATTCCCATATCAGTTACTTCTACATCACGTAAGGGAAAAATAGTCGGATTTTTATACAACAAAAAATGAAAAATAATTCGATTGTATTTTTATCATTACAACAACAACCATGTGTAGTGATGTCTGTCTGATTTCTTCTGAATGACTCTTCGTCGTTTTGGACTAATTACAGTTTATTCTAAGAATATTTATTTATAAGGACTATTTTTGGCTAAGCTTCTTGTCATTAATTGGTGGTTCTAGAAGCCAATAGTAGATCCTTTTAAGGATCCGTGATCGTATTTGGAACTCATTGAATATCTTCAATCTATCTTAGAGCAGGCAGTGAATCAGGCTTCTTTGGCTGGCCACAATATCACTGTGACTGAAGTTGGTACATACAACCGGTTACTAAATTGTACGAGGTCTAGCTAGTATACCAAGGGCAGTTGAGTGGACGTTATAGGAATATCTGCTTAGAAGCTGTTTCCTCAACAGCATGCTTCAAAACCATTATGGTATTGTTAATTTCGCTAAAACAACAATAATAACAACAACCATGTTTTGAGAACCGAGAACTTTTATTGCTTCAAGAAACTTGTCCTTCACAATGTCATTTATACATTGGAAACCATAGTTTCAGCAACTTGTTTATTCTCATTAATTTTAAATTAAATAAATAAAATATTTACAAATCGCATACAGTGACTCGAAAACTAATTACTTTTTACGCGCATTAAGGTGAAATTTCATTTCCATTGCCCTTCTTAAACATACATGCATCTCACATGCTTAATCCGTTTTTATGCGCAAAAACGATTACCGTTATAATGTTTAATCTACAGGTTAACGCGCTTTTTCCAAAAACCATTTTCAATTTTACGCGAAAATCTCACCTCATTCATACATGTATACAACCATATATGTATGTTGAAGTATAATACCCACTCGGGCTGGCTGTCAGAGCATTTTGTGGCCTTAAGCTTTATACTCTCATACACACTCACACTCAGATATAACCATAAATGCATTATAGTTAATAAAGTGCATGTTGGGCAACGACGGACACGCTTTGCCTGCATGTAACGGTACATGTGAATATCTGCTTTGTTGCATGTGCTTGTATGTATGTAAGCTACAGAATGGATGTATGTGTGCGTGTGAGTCCTTGTAAACCACTACAAATTGAATTTCATTACATGACGTCAATTAAATGCGTGTAACATTCAATCAGCGTTGACATTTTTAAAACTGCAACCAACTCAGCTACGCCATGCAGCATGCAGCAGGTTGTAATACCTGCCACACGTGCATACACCTGAATACTTATATGTATATTATGTGTCAGCAATTTTTGCAATTTTCCAGTTAGGCTTGTTGTTCATAAAAGGTTGAAAGACGCACGCTGTTGGCGGCTACAAAGTGACACTTTATCCGCCACCAATAATAACAATAACCAATTATAGTGTCACGAAGAAAATTTTAAAATATTCACCGAAATATTAATAATACTAACAGGTGGCAACGTTAATTTGAATTAAAGAGTTTCATTAAATTTTGTGTAATTAAACATTTATTTTGAAGTTGATAATAAGGTGGCTTTAGTTTGACAAAACTCGCTGGGGAACTGTGGTTAACTCGTTGAAATTTGTTGTAAGATATATTATATACGTATATAAGTAGTAAATTTCTGGAAAATCCACCATGGACCAGATATTTACCATGCGCCAAATCTTGGAAAAGACCCGTGAAAAAAGGATCGACACACACCATCTATTTGTCGACTTTAAAGCTGCTTTCGACAGCACGAAAAGGAGCTGCCTTTATGCCGCGATGTCTGAATTTGGTATCCCTGCAAAACTAATACGGCTGTGTAAGTTGACGTTGAGTAACACTAAAAGCTCCGTCATGATTGGGAAGGACCTCTCCGAGCCGTTCGATACCAAAGGAGGTTTCAGACAAGGTGACTCACTATCGTGCGACTTCTTTAACTTGATGTTGGAAAAAATAATACGAGCTGCAGAGCTAAATAGAGGGATACAATCTTCTACAAGAGTGTACAGCTCCTGGCGTACGCCGATGATATTGATATCGCGCCGTTAGTTCTGCTTTTTCCTGCATGGATAAGGAGGCGAAGCGAATGGGTCTGGAGGTGAATGAGGATAAGACGAAATATCTCCTGTCATCAAGCAAACAGTCGGCGCACGTCCCACGTCAATGTTGATAGTCATAACTTCGAAGTCGTAGATAATTTCGTATACCTGGGAACCAGTATCAACAATGTCAGCCTCGAAATCCAGCGCAGAATCACTCTTACCAACAGGTGCTACTTTGGACTGAGTAGGCAATTGAACAGTAAAGTCCTCTCTCGACGAACAAAAATCAAACTCTACAAGTCACTTATCATTCCCGTCCTGCTTTATGGTGCAGAAGCTTGGACGATGTCAACATCAGATGAGACGACACTAGGAGTTTTCGAGAGGAAAATTTTGCGCACGATTTATGGTCCTCAGAACATTGGCAACGGCGAATACCGCAGACGATGGAACGATGAGCTGAACGAGTTATACATATACATAGTTCAGCGAATAAATGGACAGCGACTACACTGGCTAGGTCATGTTGTCCGAATGGACGAAAACACTCCAGCCCTGAAAGTGTTCGATGCAGTACCCGCCGGAGGAAGCCGGGGAAGGGGAAGGCCTCCACTACGTTGGAGGGACCAGGTGGAGAGCGACCTGGTTACACTTGGAATCTCCAACTGGCGCCGAACTGCGAAGGAAAGAGAAGAGTGGCGCGCTCTCATCGATTCGGCTATAACCGGCTAAACGGTTGAACGCCAATAATATACATACACATATAAGTAGTAAATAAGTTGACGGCAGAGATTGTGAGAATGACGCTTGCATCAATGAAACTATTTTTTATGTATGACTCAAGTTTGCCAAAGCCTTCTGAAGGGCATAATTCAGCTTTTGCTGGGGTTTAATCTACTAGAAATGGAATCTAATCTTTTAGACTATGCTGCCAACTTATATGGGGCTTTCACTTCGTCAAATTCTATGACGCTTAATTGACAATTGTTTGGACGATAACTGTCATTAAACTTGACGAAATGAAAATCGGTTAAAAACTGACTTCAGAACTGGTTTATGTCTTATAGCTGACCGATAGTTCTATAGATGACATTGTTCAAATATAAAATTGCATAATACTGTGTGGTTTCAATTATGTCAAATTCAATGACACTAAATTTCTAGTAGTATAATTTCGATGGTATGAGTTTCTTCTTTATTAAGAGAAAATATTAGAATGACAAAAAACTGTTTATTGTGGCGATACTATATACTCACACGCTGTCATTGAAATTGATTTGACAAGAAGTGTCATAAAATTTGACATAGTGAAAATACAAAAAATTTCTAATGAGTGAAAGAATCCACTTTTTACTAAAAAAATATTGAAATGCTTTCTGAAGAAATCAATAATTATGTCATGGGAATGAAGAAATATTAAGTTTACTTTAAGCTTTTTCGATTTAATTGTTGAAAATGACAAAACAGTGTGCCTATGGAGGAAATCTAATGATACTTTATCTATACTGTCATCTTTGAGAAATAAATTTAAAAATAGTTCTGGTAATTTGGAACTCATTTTTTACACCCTAAATTTCTTTAACAAATAAACTATGTATAGCAATGGCGATTTGTATGATAAACATACCATACATTAAATTTCTGGCGGTGAGCAAGACTTTTATTTTTGTAAAACACTGCGTAAAAGGCAAAGTGCACCTCATGTGAACGAAATTTTACGCAAAATGCACCATGAAATTAAGTTAACAGGTGCACGTTGCAACGCAGCAGTAGCCACACATTCATACAGACGTTTAGTATAAAGTTATATGAATCTATATATTTTCAACGGCGGCTATTTTCATACTACAATATTAAGCCATTGAGCTTCGTTGGAGCACTACGAGCGCATTACTTACTGATACCGTTAAGTGCACACAATACCCTGCCAACCAACGCTGCCAGCTCGAACCCTATTAAAAGCAGCACATACTCGTTCAACGGATTTTTTATATAGCCATTTAACACATTTACTTAACGGTTTTATACCGCGCGAGATAACTACACTTTAATGTGAATTTTAACGCCATGAATATTTCTCGTGGAACGCCATAAAATGTATAAAAAATGTGCGAAAATTTGGTAATCGCACGGGTTATTAATATAAATATTTAATGCTTAAGTTGGTGGTTGATTTTTTAAATATTTATTTTGTAGTACATGACTTAATTTCCATAACCTTGGAGGCTAATAAGAAAAGTTATTTCAGTAGAGTGGTTGATTAGACGATAAGAAGAGACGCTTGAAAAACAAAATAGCTGAATTGGCCTAATGATGTTCGAATTCAATTAAAAGATCGACTATTCGAAGGTCTGACAGAAGATCTTTTGAACCTGATCATGCATGGGGTGATTTGTCTTCAAGATCTATATCTACATATTCAGATTAGCAATTTATTTCGTAGTTGCTGTTTCCCTTAAAGATGTTTTATTGATCTTGTGGTCTTATAGCTTCGGCAGTTTTTCCCAGGTTCTGAACATGTACGGCTTCATCAGATTTTATCGTTTTTAAACTTCCTATGAGGAGCAGTATACTTCCTAATAAATATTGGTATTTTCTGATAAAAAGTGGTCAACGAACTGAAAAATTAAGTGACCCGAGTATTTTTCTAGTCGGTCTAATCACTAGTCGGTTTCAGTATGACCCGGGTCCCGATTTTTTTATGATCCCAGGTTACTCTTATTTTCATAATACATCTGAGGTCTATTGATAATCATATTCTGATGAGAGGGTCCTTATCCTCCTTATGGTCCTTATGCTTGGATCCTCTCATATACTTCTTTATCTCACTGTCAAAGATTTCTTTTTTTTTTTTTTGAAACAACTGCTCGAAGTAGCTGACATAGAAATGAAAAATTTATGCAGATTTGTTGCAGTTTCAGAGGTGTTCCTAGCTTCACAAATACTACTACTACTCTCATAGTCTAAGTGTGTTGCTCTCTGGGGAACAGTCATCCAACATAACCTAACCTTGATATTAGAGATTAAATGGACAGCTCTCGAGATATAAGTTTAAAACTTTATAGTACCTCGGTAAATAGGTTTCTTCAAATATTCTGCTTTCCTAAGATAAAGAAGTTTTTTGATTTCTTCGAATAATTTCATTTATATCAGCTTTCTAGGGATGATTAAGGCCTAAAGATAAAAAATAAAGTTAATCAAATAAAGGTATTTGGGACGTGGACTCGACTAAACGTTGAGCACTTTAAGAGCTTATTTTCTAACAACATTACAGCATCGGTTAATTACTTGTTTTTGTTGCCTCCAATATATGACTACGTACTCCATAAAATTACTAACTTTACTCCATAAGAACACAATCGATTTTTGTATTTCTTTCACAGATCTGAACACAATTTCTTCCTTCTTTGAACAATTCTCTTTCTTATCTATTTTTTGTCTTCTTCTTAAGTGAATAAACCACTGAGCTTCCCAGCTCGACACGTTTTCTTGATTTATTGAGAATTACAATTTTTTCTTCGAATTTATTTTGTTGTTTTTTTTCTTGCTAAGCACATAATCTCTCAAAGAGTAAAGCTAAACAAAAATTTTGTAGGCGTGTTAGGCGTTTAAAAACCATTTAAAATCTTACGAATCATTTTCTCGGTACACATGGGAGAAAAAAGAGTAGAAAAGTATAAAAAGCAAATAAAAATAGAAAAGCTAAGGAAACGAAAAAGGGCTAAAGGTTAAAAGTACAAAAAGTACATATGAAAACATGTTGGGTTTGGGGTTTGTTTTTACCAGCTGGCCGCTTAGCTATGCAAGCGCTTGTAATTGTTGTTGTATTTAGCATTTTTTGCCACACACGCAAACTTTTTCTTGCCTTTAGCGCAAAGTGAGAAGTGGCAGAGGAAGGGAAGGGTATGATAAATTCCGTTTAAAAATCCTTTTTCAGCACAAAAGGCCAGTTAAAAATTGTGAAACGTGTAGAGGATGTGAAGAAGAGAAACGAGGCGTAAGGAAAGTTGAAAAATTAAAAAAAGCAAGTCATCTGCGCAAAAACAACACCCTCTTCACACACAAAGACACACACTCTAACACGCCACAAGTCAATGACTTTCAGTAAAATCACAACAACAACAAGCGCAACAATTAAAAACAACAAATAAAAATACGAAAAAACGAACAGTTATATGAAAAGGTAACGACAGACTGGGCGGCACGGACAGCGCGTAAAAATAACACTGAAAAAATCACTAGAAAATAGACTTGCGCTCTTAAAAAGGTAGTAGGAGCGCAAATAAATTCTTTGAAACACTCTCAGCCAGTACGTGTCGGCATTTTAAAGTTCTTACATTATTATACCGGCGATATATTGCCTTTACGCGGCTTACGAGCTGCACCGGGGTATGACCGGCTTTTGTGAAATACACCGTTACACCGTGCGCGCGCTCATTAAACGCGTTCAGTGTTTTTTTGTGAAATGCTTTACAAAGCGATTAAAGTGCAATTTTCAGCACACAAATTCGCCGAAACTCCTTCAAATTCCTGCTCTGCACCCACACTTCACCCTCTTTTTCCCTCTTTATAGCAGTTTTTCTCACCGCCCAAGTCCACCATTCATTTTACACTTGTTTTGTGTTAACCGCACCAAAAATTGTGCTACATTGTTATTGTTGCTCAAAGCGCGCAATTTAACGGTCACTTTGGCTGAGTCCTTCAAAGCAAAGGGCTACAAAAGCCGCTTAGTCGTTATGTTTGTTAGTGCGCCGTTGGCGTATGAGGGTGGGGAGCGCGAGGGCAAAAGTATAAAATTAAAATGTACCTAAGGGTCAAGCAGTGTCATCAGGCGCTCCAACTTTGTATTGGCTTAGGCTCTTTAATGCCACCACCACACCCGTCGATAGTCAACAACAGTCTTGCTTCACTCTATGTACTCTTCACACTCACTTACTCTTCTTCTGCTTATCTTCATTTATGAGCTACTCGCGTTTTCCGTTCTTAAATCTCAACAACAAAATAATGAAGTTAATTTTTAGACGCAAATGGCGTGAGACTTTCAACCTCACCACTGCTTTGGTGTCTCGGTAATTTCAAGTGCTTTGGTTGGGCTAATTATACCCAGTGAACGAGAAGAGATTGTTATAGAGGGAGAATTGATTGCCTATAGTCTTGCAAGTTTCGAGTGTGTTACATATACTTTGGAAGATTGTTGAAAAGGAGAGTTTATGTCTCGATAGTGACTGTGTTCAAGATCGTTTGGGAGTATCTTGAAACTCAAGAAACAGTCGATATTCTTCCAAGAATATTTTACCGATGCTGGACTTAGCTTGGTCTTAGAATAAATGAGAACGGAACGTGTTTATTGTATCCACAAGGGTTGAGTCTATATGAATAAAATTGGACCAGAGGCCTATAGCTTACTTTCGACTACAACAACAATGAGATTTTGTATGCGGCTGGATTAAGTATCAAACTTGTCGGAAATATATATCTACACTATATGTGCTGTATTTGTATTCAGAACCCACCGGTTTTTACGGTTTACCGATTACCTACTCAGATAATTACTATTACCTATTACTCTAAGAGATAATCTTAAGTTCAAACTACCAGAACTTTCGCTCTGAAATCTTAACATCCGAATTCCACTCGAGACCCCTTCCAAATTGTTCAATCATAAGACTCTCCTAATTGTTTACTGGTCATACTCTAATGTTAACCAAGCCAGAAAAGATCCCCTCCCACCTTCGACACTGCCTTATTGACTTTCGGCCTGCACCCACGGCGCGTGTTCGACACTTGGTGTGAGTGGATCCCAAAACGCGCACCGAAATGACCAAAGGACTACTAAAAAGAGGTTTCAAAAGGAAAGATAAAAAGAAAAACAAAGCACTGCGAAGCTGAATGAGTAAGTAAAGCAAATGAATAAATGACTTTCGGATGGAGAAGTTTCGCTTTGAAAGTGGCTGAGTTTGGACCGTCAAGTGGCGGCTGGAGACGGCTTGGCGCGGCATGACGCGGTGTTCTGCTGTTGTTTTTGGTGGTGCTGGCTTAGTGACTGCGGCTTATTCATGAGCTTTGGCAAAGCTAACATGCAAGGCATTGCACGAAAACCGATAGCCAGCCAACTAAATGGAGCTACGGAGATAGCGGGCGTACATGTTCGCGGCAAAGAGTGGAGAGGGAGGCGTGTGGCGAGTGTTGAAGCGTGTGGCAGCGGGGTTTGGCTAAATGAATCGTAAATTCACATCAATTACGCGGGTAAACATCAACAGAATTTGCATGCCGATTATGATGACTGACATTTTAGCGATTTGACTGGTGGCTAAAGCGGAGGTTGGGTCGCAACTTCAAGCAACCGTGCATATATATTTATTTACACACACACACACACATACAACAACACGGTGCTTGTGTTTACTGTATAATGACAGCGACAATGACTGCAATCCACCAAATATTGCCGCTAAAATGGTTAGTGTCAAGTCATTCAGTGTTTGACATTAAAACAGCAACAACAACAACAACAGTAGATCATAAAATTTTCAAATGTTTCGTCGTTTGTCTGCTTCTCTGCGGCTGTGTTGTTGTTGTTGTGCTGGACTTACATTAACGCCAAACGGAATTAAATTAACTTTTGCGTTTTAAATAGCCGCAACGATGGCGTTTTAATGTTTGAAGTACCTTTTAAGTGCGCGCTTGTAAGCCTTAAAGTATGCAATAGAGCACAAAGCAAGTGTTTCATTAATTTAAATCTTTCAGGCATTACTTTTCGTTACGTATGAAATGCATTTGACGGTTTTGAAGTAAAGTGTAAGAGTAGACAGTGATGCCAGATGTTGAAATTCATGTAATAATTAGTAATTGGTAATAGTTCTTCATAAACTGTTCAGAATCTGGTATCTTTTTATATTTATTTTTACATAGGGTTGCCACCTTAACGCATGCACTCATTTAAATCATTGTTAGATTTATGATATGACTCACCTTTATATGTGACAATATTCCTTATTATTAGGTTTGATATATTTCAATTCTTCAGTCGAGTTTTAAATTCGAAATGTTGGGATGTTCTGCAAAGAGACGAATAAAGTTTTTGTAAATATGGTCTTAAGGTAAATATGGATTAAAGTTTTTAGTCTAAATGTTTAGTTTTATTAAGGTATTCGATTGGGAAGTATAAACAATTTACTATATTTATTTGTCACCACCCGTTCTAACCATAGAAAGCTTAGATAAAAGAAAACTTGAAACTAGGATACACATCTTTCTCTTGATGACTGCATATTGATAGGCTACATAATGCAATCATTCGAAAGGAACATTTTTGGTATTTCGGAGGAAATAAACGAATAGGACTTTCCTGTTACGGGATACCCAGGAAGCGAGCTCTTTCGGACTAAAGGGAAAGGAGTGTTAGAGGTGGTTAGTGTCATGTGGGGACTCTATATATTGGTTATGTCGGGTTCAGTATGTATATGTAGGAGTTTAATCTACTACAGAGTCTAGAACGAGGTTCTGCGTGGGTCGCTCTAGTTTCGCAAGACAACTCCAGCTCGGTGTCTGCAATTGGTGGGGATTCGACTCAGAGTACGTCATTCATTGGAAAAGAATCAAGGAAGGTGTTATTAACTCCCATGAGAATGGCGTTCAGTGCTTGTCAGAAGTAAGTTGCGTCCGGAGTCCGATCGGTATAGTTCTATTGTATATTGACTCGGATTTTATATGGCCAAGGTGTGTTATTTTGGCGATCTGAACCTGTTTGGATCTGTAAGTCATAAGGTACTGGTACCAAAAATGGTTTGATGGGTGCTCTCTGGGCTTTGATAGTGTCTTTGATAGTAAATTCGGAACAGGCCATAGAGCAGCGAGGACAACCAAAAGTGGGAGTTTCGGATGGGGGAAAAAATATATACATATATATTTGCTAAAATTGATGAATGGATGACCTACAAATATGCACGTATTACACTTATCGTTCATGAATATTTGTGTATATAAAAGATCTTCTCAAAATGTGCGATTTTATATTCGACAGGTTCAGAAATTAATGAAAACGATGGAAAACCTTAATTGTGTTTCAAAATGAAATACACGAAGGTCAACTCAATTCAATCTAGTCCGATCGTTTTTTTTAGTTCTCAAACCTCAAGAAATTCCTTGCTGGAAATAAATCGCCAAGAATGTGGTCTATATCAATGAAAAAGTCTAATCGTGCTATAAAATGAGATCGAAAAGTTGGAAGTTGATATGTGACAACTCTGTTACTAAAGCGGGTAAAGTCTCTTAGTAACGTCTCTAAACTCTATATTGCTAATATGAGTATTTTCGTCCTTTATAAGTCCATCAGTAGGCTTTGTATTATATATGTCATTATGTCAGATATTTGAATAACATTTGGGGAAAATGATTAATTTATTAATGAGAATTGGTGGATTAGAAAGATGGTGAATGTGAAAGATGAACCAAATCGGTTTGAACCTAGGCCCAGCCACTATGTATGAATTGAGTTCAACTGATTAACTTTAGATTTGATATTTGGTATATTAAACCGGTATTTTAATGAAGCTAAGTTGGTTAGTAACAAAGCTTAAGAAAAAATTAATCAAAAAATTATAGACTTTCATTTTACAACGAATCTTTAAACACAGTTGATCTGCTGGTCAGATTAATGTTTATTCTGTGAACTGGAAGCTGAGACACCAGAGCAGCTACTTCTTGATTGCACTGCGATTGCAAGGAGCAGGAGTCCTCTATCTATCAAGAGAAAGTATCACGTCCATTATCCCGGGAACATTACTAAGGTTTGACTTGACGGAGTTAAGAGATATTATTAAAAGAGGCGATGTCACAACAGACCATAGGTCGCAGTGTAGTCCTCCGAAATTTAATCTAATCTAATTTTATAACGAGTGTTTTTGAACGGAATGGTTGAATTTACATATTATTTCTTCTTTATAGCTTATAATTGAATTTCATTGATTCCACCAAATCGTTTTTAATTCAATAAAATAAAATTATTCATAACAACAAAAAGAGAAAATATTAAATTCCAATCTACAACACATTAAATACAAATTTTGTTGTTTTTATAAAACAAATAAATAATCGAAATTGAACTCGTCGTGAACTTGATTGAACCACAAACTAAACACAGTTGTATGTAACAATAGATATGCTTTCATTTCCCTATATGCCAACAGAAAATTGTAAAACCTCACATAGGCTGCTATAACGGTATTTCCTTACCACCATTTTACTTGAAAATTTCCAAACAAATAAATAAATTTATGAAATGATAAACGATGCTGGGCGATATGAATGAAATAAATTTTGTTGTTGCGAAAGTTTTGCATAATGGCTGCTGTCACTTGCCGCCGTAGGCTCACAAACACTTACATATGTATATAGCTGAGAGTGTGTTCGTAGTTAGTGAAGAAATACAGCCCAAAATATGCATAGGCACTGTGACAAATAAATACTAACAACTTGGTGTTTACAAATGAGCGAAAAAAAATCGCTCAAAAGCAGGTGTAGTCATGAAAGCAAATAAATATTTAGACATACAGATACACACACACATGCATACATTTATATGCAAATTCTCCGCTTGAAAAGTGTGCAAATTGTATATGAATGCAAATGACTATTGGTTTTTTTCAGCTGGATGTATGAGTTTGTTGTATGTTAGCAAGAAAAAATAAAAATAAAAACAACAACAACAACTCATAAATAATGTGACAACTTCCAGTTTGGGCGCTATGCTGCCTGAAAAGGTGCAGAGAGAGGCGCCACAAATGATAAGAAAATGTAAATGCGTGGCAAGAACACCCGGCAACGCATATTAGTGTCTTTGTATATGTGTGTGTGTGTATGACTACCGTTAGCTTGCTTCAGCGTTCTCACGAATTGTTAGCTGCTTGTTTCAAGCCATATTATCACTGTTACCGTTATTATTGTTATTATTATTAATGTTGTACAACAGTTGTTGTTGATTTTCCTGCTTTTATTGTTGTTGTTGTTGCACGCAATATTACGCTATTATTGTTTCTCGCTGTTTATTGTTGCTTTTTCGCATTGCTACTGCCACTGCCTCAATGCTACTCTTGTTGTTGTTGTTATTGTTTGTGTGGCTCTGATGCCAAACAGCTGCTGATGCGTTGATGGTAATGAGCCTGATGATGCTACTGATCATTTCAACGCTTTCGCCAATTTCATTGCCGTTGTTTATGCATACAAAAAAAAAACAACGCCGCAGGCATTGTTGTTGTTGCTTTTTTTTTTTTTTAGTATGCGCTGCTGATGACGATAATAATATAAATATTATTATCAGCCACACAACACATTGTTATCGTTGTCCTTCACATTGGCGCACAGTGGCGCACAGTGGCGCTCAGTGTCTTATCGAAGGGGCGTTCACGCTATATATACATACATACATACATTTGTATGAGTCTTAGTATACCCGTGCGTAGTGCCTAAACTTGCTGTGTTGTTTGTATAGTAAATTGCTATTTGCCATTCTTCATAAGCGTCTTAGCTGTTGCGTTCGCAGGTTTGTGTTAAGTAGTTTACAACAACAACAACAACAATAATAATAAAAATATAGCATATTCTTTCATATTCATTCATTTTGATGAATGTGTTGCATGACGGCGCACTTATTTCGCTTATCGCATAAATTTATGTCTTTCAGTTAGTTATGAGGGCAGGCAATTTATATATTTATTACCATATATTGTATGTATATATGTAGATGTGTGAAGAGCTAACTTATTAAGAAGATACCATTTTATTTGCTTCTTGTATCATGCTCTTATTGAAATATAAGTATATTTCAACTTCAAAGTGATTCTGAGCGTACCAGAGAAGTTATATCATATAGAGATCCAATCTAAATCGCAGTAACCTTTTGACCTTTGGTCTGACTTTGAGCTTTTTCGATGATTTTTTTATTTTTAAAATCAAATTTCAATCCCACTTTCTGTCTGAAAGCATATTAAACTATTTAATTGAAGACTTTTTGTCTTTTCACAGCTAATTATGTGTGTCCGCCATGTCGTATGATTAACATTTTTTTGGCTCACACAAATTTATATTTTTTATATACATGCCGTTCAATTATCATATCAAATTTCTTCTTTCATCTCAAATACCATACTAAATGGGTGCTTTTTGTGCGGACACACACAATTTAAATTAACCATCTCAATGAAATTCCACGAATTAGCCGAACTAATCAATCCATTTCGATAATTAACCGCAACACATGATATTTTAATTAAATGCAGAAAATGTACTTGTAATTAAATGAAAATGAAACTAAAACAGGCGAAATTCACAGAAAAGCTTTAAAGTACTATATGCAAAAACAACAACACACACACCGAGAGACATGAATGTAATTATTCGAAGAATGCGTGCGTATATGGGCGCCGCTGGGCTTTTGCGCTGCCCAAAGGCAATAATCAGATCTCTGCATATGCAACAGGCGTAATTAATATTGGTTTTTAGTATGGTAATTTGATAGAGAAAGCAACAAAAATAATAAAATGAAGTGAATGTGTTTGTTTTAGAAAAGTGTGTAGGCAAGAGAGAAATTTTAATTGATATTAGTTTAGAGTTTAGAATGGAAATGTTGGAAGTGTTATTGTTGTTTTTGTAAAAAAAAACATTTTTAAAAATTCTAAAATTGAAATTTTTTTAATTTTGCTCGAAAGTTTTTAAAATTTAAATTTTTAAATTTTTTATAAATATTCGTTAATATTAGTTAATATTTTCTAAGATTTTTATAAATATTATGTAACGTCTGACCTCCAAATACATTTTAAATCAAAAATTAAATTAAATCAAAAAACTTTAATTCCATGGTCACACCTTCATTGTAAGTATTTGCCGTCTACTGTATACACCTACACACATATGTATATACTCCTCACAACAACAATGCATTGCGTCATTAACGCTGTCAAATACACCACTATATACCCACTCGCACTTATATTGTATATTTACCCCGCGGACTGTATGTATATGTATTTGTGTAAGTGAAAGTGTGTGTGTGCAAGCTGTTGCTGCTTCTTTCCAAAGCTCATTAATGCTTTTCTTTTCGCCAATTGTTTGTCTGGCATTCTTTGGTTGCCATTGACAACCAGCAAATTAATTTTGCACTACAACAAATTTCGCATATACTCGTTTGTTGTTGTTGTTGTTGTTTGCTGAAAATTTTAAATTAAATTTCAATTTACAGCCGACATTTTTATGAGTTCATAATTAAGTTAATGAGCAAGTGATGTGCCAGCGCAAGCCAATTAATTAGTTGAATTGCATGCAATTATATCATGCATCTCAATAGTATGTATTTGTTGATGTGTTTGTAGATAGACAGGTGTCACGCATAACTTTATTTTATGAAAAGAATAAAATTAAAGTCAACTTTTATAAGAAAATTATTGTATACATTCAAATTTCAATGATATATATATGTCATGTCGTATGAGTAACATTTTTTGAGTTCATTTTATAGAACTGAATTCATATTGGAAGAATATTGAATAGTTAGTTCTGTTTGGGGAATTATTATTCGTGCTAATTTGATAAACAAAATTCTTTACCAATGACATAATTGGTTTTATTTTGACCTAATTCATATTTGGCCTTTATACTAATTTTATACCAATTTCGACTTTTAACTTTTTAGAGGTATTACATTTATACTACTCTTGTTCTTCTTCGCTTTGCAGTGGTTATCTGAATCAGAGTTTGCTGAATATTAAATGTTCAGGTTTTTCTTAGGAACATCATTCTCCTATTTCATCTTACCCTCAACATTAAATCTGTATGTCTTAGAAAATAAATTTTTCTCAAGCAACTGTGTCGATAAGCACTAAAGTCTATATCAGTATCGAGATTCTAAGAGCGCGAAATTCAATATATAGAAGTGCTTGATCATGCAAAAATGTTGCCCATGGTTAGTATAGTCACGCCATGAGGAATAGACACGCCAATCAGTCAAACTCAAATATTGCTAGTTTCAGACGTTAAAAAAATGCTTTGTTAGAATGGATAATGTCTAATAAAATCTCATGTAAAATTAAAGCCGACGAAAGAAGATATCATTATAGTAGAAAATATGAGGTGGTATGGAATGGAGCCTATCTCGTACTAAAGTTCATCTATCTAAAGTCAATCCAATGGATCTCACTTAGACAGCTAATATAGCCACTCCTTTTAAAGCCACGAACTTCTAAATATGCATATCATAGACCTTCAAGGGTCGACAAAGCGCTTTGTGCCTGTCGAACGCAGGAGGACAATGAAGCATCAGCTCGTTTACAATCTGGTGACGTTTCGGCTGAAACGCCCTTACGTGAGACCTCAACAGCTCCAGTCTAATACTAAAGTAATTTAGTGTTATTGATAATGAGGCAGCTCGCACAGGCAGCGAACTCAAGGCCAGTCATCTGAGTTCTGCTATCTGATGACTACTTTCTTGTATGAGGCCGCACTTCACAATATTATGCCTGCTGCTATGTCAATGGGTGCTATATGTATGATGACGTTAAGTGCCATTGTCGGTGTAGGACTTCCTCAATTTTTAAAAATATTAGCTAGTTCAAAAAAGTTTAATGCGGAAGATTTCCTTTTTCCTAATAGGTTATGATAACATAACTGCATTAACTCTACCAGTAGGTCAATGTAAAACTATTGTGAAGAAATTGCTGCATTTTACAGTCACACCAAATAAATTCAAAAGTACTTATTTGCATAGAACCGAACTTTTAATCAATTAAAAATGCATTTTCTGCTTTAGTTTAATTCTCCAGCTTCATTTAATTGCTATCTACACACTTCAGCTAAAGCAAAATATATTTCTACTTGTTACGCTAGATGCTGGATGTTAGGGAAATGAAGTTTTATTGTTTGACAAATGCACGAAAGTGTACAACAAAATTTCGAAATTTATTTCCTTACAACGACATTTGTAACACGCTGCGAAATATAGCGCACAACAACAACAAACACACTTTTGAGTATATAAATATATATATGATTATTTGTATGTATGTGCCTGTCTCCATTTGAAGGCGCGCTCGGCAGGAGATAAGCTAAACAAAGATTAACTACTTTTAGTTAAGACTAAACTGCCTTGGCAGCACAGCCGCTGGCCGTCGTAATAAACTCAAGAACATAAACAACAAAAACAAAGAAAGCAACAACAACAACAACAAATGCTAAGCTTAAAACAGCCTAAGAGACGCAGCGGCAGCAAATTTGCAATAAAACAAAAATGTAAGAAAAAAGTGAAACAACCGTCAGATCCTCTTGCGCAAAGTTAATGCAAAGACAAGTGGCAGCTAAATCCCAACCTTACGCAATGCTACCGCTGCTATTTCGCTACTTAAACGCTGTGCCAGTGAGCTTAACTTCGGTTTCCCTTTCCTCGTCTTCCCAAAGCACACTCATCTTCCGTTGGCTCTAAACGCTTCCGGTCTGTCACCGCTGTGCGCGCCTCTTTGTATATATGGTGTGTGTGTACTCCTGTACTCGCTACAATAAATTTGCAGCGTAAATATAAGCAACTTTAGCGTAAATTCATTTGCTTTGTGTCACGACAGCTCGCCGTTGAGCCTAGAAACTGGAGACTGTCGCTTGCTCGTCTTAGCTGGCGCTTGAAGTGCACTGTGCTGCTGTTGCTATGTTTCGTTTCATTATTTTTGTTGTTGTTTTTTTGCTTCGCTTCATCCTACTTTGCCGTAATTCTTGCGCTGAAGATACTCTTGGAATCGCATTGTCTTACTTTTTGACAACGAAAACGTGGCAATTTTTGCGTAGGCTTTATTTTCTCTTGAATCGCCGCTGCTGCTGCTTCTTCTTCTTTTTCTACTTTTTACTTATACTTCTTATCCGCTGCGTTGTGCGTTGACATACGCCGGTTGTCGGTTGAGTGACGGTGTCAGTGTTGCATTAGAGAAGTACGAGTATATTACAGAGCTATTTATGTAGATGAATGTATTAGAGGTAAACTTATTTGATATGGACGGCGCGATTTAAGGCGTTGAAGCTTGAATTATGCGGAAAAATTGTGTAACGGTAGAATTCTCGGTAAACTAGTGCTAATGCTCTCTATATTTCTGCTTTTTACATTTAATAGAGAATTTTGAATTTGTAAGATTTTGTATAAACTTTTTTTTGCTTTGTCTCGTTGAACAATATTTGTATTTGCCTTTTATAGCGTTTTTAGACAGGAGCTAATTAATAAATTAACCGTCCGGTATTAAAACGTTTATTAATATCGAGTTACCATACAAAATTAAACCTACATTTATTTTTTATTTAATTTTAAACGACTTGAAAATGAAATGCGACTCTGCGACAAAGACGTACGATATACGTTCTTTGTCTGCGATTGTCTGAATTATGTGATAAAAAAAGGTACGGTAGATGTCGCTGCTAAAAATATCAATCAGCTGATGAAACTTACCAACTTCTTATGCAAAGCAAAAACAAAAATGTATAACAGCTGATCGACTATCGAGTAGCCGGTAGTCTAAAAGGCAAAAAGGATTTCTCAATAAAAATTTTAATTGATCAATTAATTTGGCTGTCTAGACACGCTATTAGAATGGATTTAAGAGTAATTTTGACTGCAGCACCATCTATTATATTTGTGGTAGCAATATTGTATTGATATGATTAAATTAAATGTTATATTGTAGTTAAATATTTTCCTATTTTAATTTTTAAGTAACATTTATCAATAAATATCAACAACAACAATTTTATTAATTATATTTTCTATTTTTTACAGGTTTGCTTAAATAATTTGAATTAGCCGCAAGTGGGGTTACGTTTTAGCTATTGAAAAAATTTTAAATTTCGGTTAGTTTGTTATAAAATTTAAAATAATTTTTAATAAATTTTTTTTCTGATTCATGTTAATTTTTTTTTTATACTTATTCATTTCATAGGAATTTTACTAACTCATATTTACGAATATTTTCATTGAAATTAATTTTTTAATGTATACTTTTTTTAACAATATAACCCATAATAATTTTGCTTTAATTTTTTTCAAAGTAAATATTGAGAAATAAATTTTTAAAATAGTTCAAGATTAAAATTTGTTTACAGTTTTTTTATTCCATGTAAAAATAATTACGTTTCACTAGTTTTTGATATATATGTTTTAAAGTACTAATAGAAATAGCTAAAGCCAAACAAGCCCAAAAGCATGACGGTCAACCTAAACAGAGACAAATTTGTGTGTAATGTGTGGTGAGTAAGAAATTTGATTTTTATTTATTTTTATATTTTTTTTGTGATCAATCACAAATCAATGTATTTGCCTACGACAATATTTTTGACCTTGAAATATCGATTATAATTTCGTAGTATAAATTTAGTATCAAATATGATTATTTAATGTTTTTGAGCCGATATTTGAATTTGTATTTTCAGTGATAGAATTGCTTAAATTATAAGCCTATTTCTTAAAAGCTTTTAATGTTACTGAGAGTATGATTTTCATGTGTACGTATATTCAATAATGAAATAATGAAAATGTCAAAATTGTACTATTTTTAAATTATTTTATTAGTTTTATTTTATATTTACTCAGCACTTCCGTTTTTTACGTTCTGAACAAAATTATCGATAACAAATACTCGATAAAAGTAACGATTTATAAAAAATCGATCGATAAAAAACGATAAACTCTATAAAAAATCAGAAAATGGGCAAGCGTATGACACATTTGGTTAAAATATGAACCCAATTTTCAAAAGCCTTTAAAGTTACTAAGGACTTTGATCTACATACATATGTGTTTGATAATAAAATATTAAAAATGTCAAAAAATGCGTTAGATTTTAAATGTTTTCGCTATACTTTCGGTTTTTAATTCAATTAATAATTTCGATTCAATTAATAAGTCGATTGATAAATAATCGATAAAATCTATAAATATAATATATAAAAGAATCGACTAAGTATCTAATCGATAATATTTTTATTTATCCATCTCTTGGAGCTTTTAAATTTATTATTCTTCATTAATTCCATTACTTGCTCCTGTGTCTAATACTTCTGCTTAGAAAGAAAATTATGACAACTTTCGTAAAAGAATTTCTGAACTGCGTATTTTTACTCTACGTTTAATTATTTACAACTCTATTTTTAGATCTCACAAAAGAATTCTGCAGTTGTGAGTCATGACAATTCTTACTTTGCTCTTTGCAGACTACATAACAATGTTTAGGTCCACATGGCTTTAAGTAATTTATGACCAGTATGTGTGCGTAAAGTAGAGACGACGCACAAACAAGTACGCTGCGTCAAATCTAAGAGAAACTTTTGAGTTGAAAACTTTTGTGCGTTCAGACTAAGCCTTTAATTTTTCCATGCCTCAGCATTTGTTTTTGTCCAACAAGTTCCTTAGATGGCAAAAATTTCCTCGCTGTTGCCAATTATTAGGCCTCTGCGAGTGCTTAAACAAAGCAGTGGAAGCGTAAAAGAAAGCAAAAAAAAACAAAAACAATTCGACAAAAAAGTCCAAAAAAATTGCAGCAAATGTCGCTTGCTACTTTAATGGTTGCATTGTTTTTGTTTTTTGCTTAGACAGCGACTATTTGCTGGCAAAAGTTGCCGTAGAAACCTTTTAAGACGCAATTTGCAGAAAACGGCCGTAATAGAATGTTGTTTAGATGTTGTTTCGCTTTGCTTTTATGAGTTTTGTTGCGTCTTTGTGTTGTTACGAGTATTCGCTGTGGCAAGCACGCGTAGTACGTGTGTTGCATGCCACCAAATTGCCAGTAAGTCGGTTTTGGTTGGGGCGTTCGTGTAGCAAAACTGTTGCCCAACGCGCCTTTGGTGCCTTTTAAGTAAAAACTTTATTAATTGACTGAAATTAGTCTTGTAAATGTCAGTGGCGTTGCCAACGGTGGGGATGAGCGGTGGTGGTAGAGCAAAGAGTACTTAAAGCATGTAGAAACTGTGAAAAAACTCGGTGAATAATAGATAGCAGCTAATGCCAAAGTTTTCGCCAATGAAATGCAACTGATGTTAGTACCCAGAAAACTCTCGAAATTAGCTGATATACATTTTTGCTTGGGAAATTGCTTCAGTTTTGCTATATGATTACAAAATTAGTACTAATTTTTCATAAGAATACACTAAATTGAGTTAATATGTTATTTGCACATATGTCATGAATTTTCAACTTAATTGAATTTCAATTAGCTCTAATTTAATCGATTTACTTGTAAAAATATATTGTGGTCGAGAAAATGTATCATAAAATTGTCGCGGATAATTTCACAAGAAATATTTATCGTCAATTTTTTTAAGGATTATGCTTTTGCATTTTAATTGACTCTCAATTAAGCGCTAACTGAATCAATTAACTTGTCTAAAAGTATTGTGTTTTAGAAAATTTATCACAAAATTTACTCGGTTAATTGCAAAGGCAAAAATTATCGTCAAAAATTATATATTTAAATATTATACCAAGAATTGTTACTATAATTAAGCAAAAATCTATTATCCATTAAATTGTTGTTCAATTAAGCTGACTTCTTTAATTTAACGAAGGTTACGTTCTTTAATTAAAAATTTAATGTTGTAATTGTGTCGTGAATCACAACTTTATGAAGTTTTTATAATTTAGTGAAGAGTTCATACCTAATTGAGTAAATTAAAAATAATTATGCAGCTTAGTTTAAGTACCCATTTAATTTCCTCATAAATTATGACATTTTCTAAGCAATTAAGCGAAAAGTACTTTAAAGTTAGCGAAATTCCCATAACTTTCACTTAAGTTCACTTAAGTGAGTATCGCTTAATTTGATTTTTCCCTGAAACAATTGACAGTTAAGTGCTGATTAAATCAAAATATTTTTTCGAAAAAAAAAAATAATTTTTATTTTCAAATGATCCGGCATGATTTGTATTATTAAGCAACAAATGATTTGCTTGAATTTAAAAGCCACCAGCCGTTTACTCGACTGCGCACTTCACCAACCATTTGACCACTCAATCAATGTCCATTAAATGCCATACAAATTCAATTTAATTACAGTCAATTAACGTAAATATTTTGCATTTATTTTTGTTTAATTTTGCGAAATCATTAAATGCTGCTTACATATATAAATACATAACCCTCTATGAAAAAGGCTTTAAATAAAAGGCTGTTGCTGTCACTTGAAATCTATCAGTGCATTGATTCTCACTTGTTTTATTGAAATGCTGTGTAATGATTTCAATATTTTTTGTTGCGGTATCATTTGCCTCGTCAATAAATTTCATTGTTTAAATCAATTTTATGCGCAATTCGTTAAAGTTAAAATGTCACTCATACGCTATGTCGTACACGACAGTATGTGGAAGGGGCTTTGATGGGTAGAGTATTTAATGGAACAAAACATTATGAATGGTTTTAATGGTTATGAATGGTTTCTACATACCTAAATACATCCGAGTAATTTATTTTTAATGACTCGACCACATGTATAAATGTATGTATGAATTTCCGTTCGAATTTGAGGTTACCCTGATTTTTTATCATGGGTTTGAATAGTTTTAAGATGTTATTTTCTATTATATTTTTCCTTTATCGACTATTGTTCCGATAACTTTATGAATATCGGTAGTAAACGATTATTTATCGATTTTTTAAATCATAATTTTTAGAAGAATTTTTAGGAATAATTAAAGAATTTGACTTAAATCAATGAGATATGAATAAGTTATAAATATATCGATATTTTTATAAAAATTAATCGAAAAAATATCGATATATCGAAAAAATATATTTTCATATTTCATTGTCAATTGTATTTTTTGTAATTATAGCAACCATATATAACTGTAATTGATTTAAGCTTAATATTATATTGTATATAAAACCGCTGGAAGTATTGATTCACATGCCACATAATTTCACCTTCATTTAATGTCCCCTAAAACCAACTGTCATAACTTAGCAACTATCAATAACGGTAACAGCAATCAAAAGTGACAACAGCAACTGTCAAACTACTTATTTCGCCACAATGCCACCCTTCAATGAGTAGTTGACCACTTTTTCGGCTTCACTAACCGTTCAAACTTTGCTGGTTTTGTCACCTAAGTGATAATTTGATTGGCAGCAAAAACCAACAAACCACAGTTATATACTTATGTATATAGAAAATAGCGTTACATATGCTCGCAATTACTCTGAAGCCACTTTGAATGCAATATCTTTTAAGCATTACCACTCGTAACGGTCATAACGCCACCACAAATCAAGCAAGTGTTGTCCATACAATAAACGAACAAAAACACGAAATACAATTCAACACAGAGCGCACAGGTGGCGCTGTCTGTGGCAGCAGCAGCAATAGAAAGCCACTAGTTAAATATTAATTGAAGTCATCAATAACTTTCACACATCGTTTTCTTGTCAATATTATTGATTTCCTTGCAATCTCATCTCATCTAATCACAAAACATTTGTATGGCTTGCCACTTGTCTGCCGCGCATGAGAGTGTGTAAATCACTTTGTTATCCCCTCAGAGCCAGTGGAGAAACGAATTTGTCTTGCTTTTTAGGAAGTGTTTTTGTAGTATAACTGTACTAATAGCCACGCAATCGCTAAGGTTTCCCCGGATTCGATTGATTGTTTGAGTGTATAAAAATAATAAATAAAATATGCTGTCCTTGATTTATTCCTTCCTCCGCTTGGCTATTTCTACAGTCATTTCGTTGTTTTCTTTGTATAAAGAATAAATATTGTTTGCTTTTGTTTTTGTTGTTATCTTTGCATTATTACTGTTATTTGATTTGTTGACCCACGGTATTTGACACCTATTTGCTTCCCACTCTGCTGCAATGTAAATAATTGTGTTTATCGTATATCTTCTTGCATAATTCATGTACATTTACCTGCGTTAAAGTGATGACATTTATAAAAGTAGAAGTCAAAGAAAATAATTTTGTCTGATAGGGAATTTTATGAACTCAACATGTTAAGAAGAGTACAGTCAGGATACTGGATTGGCTTTCTAGATACATATGATTATTTCTCGTTTTGACGGATACATAAAGCTCATCCCTGAAGACGAAGAAATTGTTTCTGTAAGTTTGCCTTAGGAAATGAATGCTTTGACAATCTGTTTCCATTACCTTTAAACGGTTTTATAGTGTAAGCCTTATAATTTGCCCAGATATACTGACGGTAATTGCCTAATATTCGTTTAAAATTTGACAGTCGATTTGACAGCCATCTCTGTAGGAAATTCGACCAATCGCTGAAAGATCTAAACGCTATTCCAAAAATTGAGTTTTCCGAGAAGTTTTTCGGCGATTGTAAGAAGCATAACATCAAATGGTGCTTTTGAATGAATGAATGTATTCAAAAAACGAAAATTCCCGTTATTTTTTGAATACACCTTTCAGAGCAATTTTCAACTTAATTTAATTTCAATTAGCTCTAATTGAATCAATTTACTTCTCAAAATATATTATGTTCAAGAAAATATATCATATAATTGCACTAGAAAAAAATATCGTCAAATTTTTTTTTAAGGATTATGCATTTGCATTTTAATTGACTCTCAATTAAGCGCTAAGTGAATCAATAAACTTGTCAAAAAGTATTGTGTTTTAGAAAATTTATCACAAAATTGACGCGGTTAATTGCAAAAGAAAAAAATTATCGTCAAAAATTTTATATTTAAATATTATACCAAGAATTCTTGCTATAATTAAGCAAAAAGCGACTATCAATTAAATTGTTGTTTAATTAAGAATTTCATGTTGTAATTAAGTCGTGAAACACAAATTAAATGAAGTTTTTATAATTTAGTGAATAGTTCATACCTAATTGACACCTTGTTTAGCCTCCCTAATAATTTCTAATTCTGGTTATCGATAAATCATTCGTCTAAAATATTTAAACCTAACCTCAACAATTAATAATTTGAACACATTCCAGTCTCTGTAGTGTCACATGAGGCCTAACCTAACCTCAACAATATTGAATATTGAGTTCAGAGAGAAAGAGAGAGATATCATTTTCGCGACATTTTCTTATAAATTTCTTTCTTGACGGAACGAAGACATTTCTCATGAAAAGGTAAAGTATTAAATAGTTAACCGTAAGAACTTTGAGCAAATTACACAGGCTTCCCTTATCGTTTATACCAGAGATAGCTGCTGCAAGTAGAACAAAGACCTCAGCAAGATACCCATTTATTATATTAACCTGATTCTTTCTGTATTTAATTTCTACAGTTATTTCATAACTGCATATACTCATGTGTCTCCACGTAAGTTAATGAATACATAATATAAATATTTGTTTGTGCAAGAGAAATAAAATTAAAATAGACAAATTGCCTGCTAAGAATAAAGCACGAAGAAGGAATACTTGAAGAAATCTAATATATGCACTTTATTATCAAGCAGCCTCTTGAAGCAAGCGCACACACACATATATATATACGCATACTTCTCGGCGACACACCTCAGCTTGAATTTCCAGGGCACTTTGCATTGTCAGTTTTATTAAATGCGAAAGACTTACGATGTCAAGCGAAGAAGCAGCAAAACAAGCAAACAACCAAGCTACTGACAATTCAATTTCTTAAGTTGGTTGCTCTTCTTAATGTCAGCAACAAGAAGCGTTGCTGCTGCTACTTAAGCACATGTTCCCGTTATTGTTGTTATTTGTAACATTTTTTCCGCTCGCAGCGCTGCAATGATCACATTATATGCGTAACTACATACGTGTTTCTGTGTGGAAGCCATAAACATACCGTTTTTTCCCCCTACGCACCACTACACACACACACACACACTAACATTGTAACTATGCGCTCCTTTTGCTTTACTATTTGTGTTTGTTGTTTGTATGTTTGCTTACTGCACTCGTCCGCTTCGTCCTCATTAGTTCGCTCGTTTCATCCGAGCTACACAGTTATACATGGCTTGCTGCTTGTTGCTGCTCGTAACCACAATTGCTGCCTTGTCGACATCTTAATAAGTTGCATGCACCGCACTCGAGCTCATTTAACAAAGTTGCCACAAATGTTGCACATCAGCAGGAGCGCACTGTGGTGACGTACGCTGCTGCTGCTGGGGCAGTAAACGAAGTCGGAGCAGCAGTGGGGCTAGAGGCAACAGCAACAATAAAAACAACCACAATAGTAGCTGTAGCAATGACAATAAGCTATGAGTAGCGGAGCTTTGAGTTGGTTGCACAACCTAATGCTTGCTTTTAAAATATGTGCGTCCTGCTCGGAAAATTTCATATCATAGCGACTTTTTGTTTTTGCGCATAAATGTAGGCAACAATAGCTGTTTAGAGTTCTTCATCTGTAGATTTTGCATACCTTTTGGCGCATAGTTTTTCATGAAAGCACCAGAATACCATTCAGATAATCCCACTAATATATTCTACATTACTTAAGCTTAAACCGATATGGAAAGAGATTAAGCCAACTAATTCAGAAAGCTTAAATTCCAACCAGAAATTCAAATCCAATTGAAGTTCGATTGATATCGGAAAGCCAAATCCAATATATACAACTTTTGTGATCTCGAAAAGCTTTCATAAAAATTCAACAGCTATTCCAAGAAGCTTGCACGAAATGTGGAATATTTTCCATTTCTCAATATTTATTTTGACTACTTTAAATATTCCCTACAAGGTACGATCTATTTTCAAGCTTCTTCTATGATTTCCTATTTAACTTTACTCGCTTTTGTTGTTCTTCTCATTGGCAATTTGCATGACATGTTGATATTTCTATTTATTAGATTGGTTGAGTTCCACTTCACTTATCTTTCTTCTAATTCATATAAATGCTATTTGTTTGTATTTTCTAAGAAATGAAGTAATAGGTATAAAATTGTATTACGGTATTGCTTAAGAGTTGTGCAAGGTGGTGGTTTTGCTTAATTAATAGAAAGAAGAACTTTCACCTCTATTCTGAAAGACATTTAACTTTAAACGAGTTATATTTCAAAATAGTCGAAATAAAAATAAGGTATATCTAGTAGTTGGAGGCTATTAGAAATACAGCTAAGTATTCAAAGTCATAAATATTAATTGAAAATATTCGAAACCCCAAACGCTCGCAGGTTAGGAAAGTTAAAAAGCTACTTCAACCCCCATTCTTCTCCGAATGCACTCATTTTAAATATAAAATAAAGTCAATATAGGCTTCTACTGTTTATAAATGTAGATTCCGAAAAGTTTCCTTCCATTTAGACCATTAAGATTATATTGGTAACAATTCAACTTCATCCTAAATGTAGGCAACCACTTTTCATATTTTTTAAAGTCATAGCATACATTTAGGATGCAAATAACTAATACGATTACAAAGAACAATTTTTTCCCCAAAAATCTTTTTGGGAAACACAAATAGAAGATTGACACAATTTAATCTTAAATAAAGCCATAATTTTATCTCAACGGAACTAAAGAAATCGCTTTAATGTTGGGTAGTATTCCTCTCGAATTAATCAAAATTTTTTCTAGGTTTCTCAAATTTTTAAATATTTTTTGAGCTATCTCATCCTCCTCTGTTGGAACCACAAACATCAAGCATACACAATTTGGTGCACAGTAAAATGTCAGTATTGCCAAATCGAAAAGTGTTTGGTCACAGCACACCTCCACAGGCACAGGGTGTATACAATTCTCCAACAATTCGAAAACAATACTTTTTCGTGTCTCTCGTGCCACCATTACCAGCACCAAAAAAAAGTGCAAAAGTACATGAATTGCGGTCGAAGTGTATTTAACCAGCCAGTTAGCAAATGTTTTGTGCCTCTTGTCCCCTGTGCTAGCAGAGAGGTGTGGATTCGATCATTCATGACTGTGGTTGCAACAGACACAATTTATGCCAAATTCATGCCATACCGTTAGAGGTTTGAGTAGCAATTGCAATTCGTATTTCATTACTCTGTAAGTTGCCACTTTTTACTCTTCCACTGTTGCAACATTAAAATGCACTGCCACTTTTGGCAATGTGGTTTTTACGGTTTGCAAAATTTCACCGCAAATTCAAAACTTTTTTTTGGGTAGAAAAGGAGAGGAATACACAACTTAGGTACGCGGAATGTGGGTGGAGCCGAAGTTTAGTTTAATGCTGTAGGTTACAAAAGCTTTTAGAATTCATGGAAAATAAGGCATCTCACTAGAAGCATTGGTTTGACTTATAAGTAAAGTATCCAACTGTCTCCTAAATGTAGGCAACGTTTTTTATGCCTTTAAATTCCAAAGACCTTTTTCGATCTTTATGGTCAAAATGAATAACTTTAAGGACAAAAAGGCTTAATATTGTTGCAAATTCTGACTTCCAAAGCTCTCTCTTTGTATCTCTATCTCTCTAGAGATCTAACTCTTTCCTCTCTCTTCTCATACGAAACACCAGTAATTTATAGGCGACTTTGAAGTTCTGAAAACTTGAGAGATAGTCTAGTCAAGTTAGATAGTTGGGTGTAAAACTAAGTGAGCACCCGATATATCTTGAAGTATATATAGGATATAGGAAGTATATATAGGATATATTCGATTGAATATTTAACCATATTCTAATAAGTATCCTATAACGTATAAGTGTCTTCACCATCCACACATAATCCCTTCAAATTGTATGGCACTTGCGTGAATGTTCCTAACTTCAACAAAAAATACTCTGAGCAAGTTGCCACAGTGAGCGACGGAAGTGTTCCGCTACCTGTTTAAATTTATGCAACTCAGCCACTTTTGTGGTCCGGTTGGAATTATTTTTGTCTTGTTTACTTTACTCTCTTGCTATTTTTGTTGGTGTTTATTACGTGCAACTCCTTTGCCGCCGGCTAACTGCTGTCTTCAACGTTTTGTCTACTCATTTGTCTCACCTTGTGAACGCTGTCACCTTTTGTCTATCGCTTTTTTCGAAAACTCCTTTGTTTAACTCCAAACTATTCGCTTATTTGTCTTCTACAACAACACAACTCTCCTTACCCCCCACCAGTCTCGCTAACTGTCTATCTCATTCAACTGTTAATTTATCTGCTTGTCTGTCAGCCCGACAGATCTTTGCGCCGCAATTGCTTGCCGTTGTACTCCGTCTCTCGTTTAGGGGTCTTAAGCAGCGAGCGTTGTATTTCTTAGCATTGCAACAATAACAATGACTACTTCTAATTTGTTGCTAGATTTGTATATTCAAAGTGTAGAAGGCAGTCTAAAGTGTGAGTGAGATTGCGAGAGAGTGTGAGAGAGATGAGAAAAAGTGACGCGCACCCGCCAGGCAACTAACCAGGCCAATAAAATATGCATTCAACTGTTTTGCTGTCGCTTTTGTAGTTTTCACCAACCCTCCCTCCCTTTCACCAACAGTTGCTATCGCTTGGCATCACAAATGTTTTGTTGCAAGTTCTTAAGCGTTGGTGGAAGTGAATTCTGCTATTGTACTACTTTGGAGTTGCAACAATTGTTGTTATTGCCATCACCGCGACAGTTTGTATTTGTGTTGTTTTACAGCAGCGGTGATTATTATTTTGATATGTTGTTGCTATTGTTGTTGTTTGTTACCTCATCAGCGGCAGTCTGTAGTATTTAGTGATTTTCTTTATACTCTGCGCTTTGTTCGGAAAACAATATTTTGTTTCGGCTGACAGCAAAACTTAAAAAATAATAAAACAATAAAATAATTCAAGTTGCGAGTGGTTAGGCCATTGTTTCGCCGGAACCTCCTATGGTGTAATTTTGTCTTTTAATCTCTTTACGGAAATAGTGAGGATATCCTATTTACAGATACTCAGTGTTTGGGTTCAAGTGGTGTTTTGTGTTTTCCGGTAATATTTATTGCAACAGAGATGGATAGCTGTTATTATAGACACTATACATGAATACACTACACATGGCAGATTCCTGAAGTGAGATTGATAATTCCCATTGATATTATTCACAGCATTCATATAAAAATATTGTTTATTGATATGCTGAACTCGAGGTGGCAGTCTCTTGCAACATGATCAGTTAGATTCTTTTATTGTATTATTATAGTGTTGTGTTCTTGTGGCGATCGCAATATAAAACCTTTCATTGTGTATATCGAGACTCGAAAGTATAGGCTCGATTTATCATTCATCTATATTCTCGTTCCATAAAGCTAATAAATTGGTATATAATATGTTTTTGTTTTTTGAGATGTCTACTCTTATATCTGGAACTCTCTACTAGCTCAATATAATGTAATGTAGGATTAGGAGTTCCTCGATAAGTGTACGTCTCTCGATCGAACTGTATGTTATATCGATGTTAAAGCGAGTTTATAATTGAAAAAATATTCGCTGTAAAAAAGTAAGATCTTGCTATGTATCACGTGAGGTTTTCCTAACCTTCTCAGCGAGTTGCAAGTATTTTCGATTTCTGCTTCTGGTAGGTTCTGGATTGATATAACGACACATTTTTCTCTATATAAAGAATATTTGAGACCATTGTAAGAATTTTTTGTCACAAAACTTTTTGCGAAAATAATTTTTACTAATATTTTCTTCGATGATACCAGTTTTTAACGTATAAGGGGTAGCATCCAACAACATAAGGTTCATGGGTACCAATATCTCAATGAAATCTTTCTATTTCTTTCTTATTTTGGTAATTGATAAAAAAAATCTGTGTATCAGGGCGAAGATTTTTTTAAATATGTTGTTGGATTGTTTTTAGGTTATGGTTAGTTATGTATGTACTGTAGAATGCTCATGTCAAAGAGCTTAAGACCACTGAAGAAGATCGTTTTGAAGCTGGATCGCTCCAAACGTATTACCCTGACAAGTTTTGAAACATATTTGAGTTTTTCCCATAATATCCTTTGAGAAATTGATGACTCAGAGAATACAATTTCATCCATAATCATTACAGTTACTAATCACATATTCTCATTTAAAGCATTTTAAAGCTTTTAAGAACTTGTTATATGTAATGGATTACGATCGAATTGATTATGCCAGTTTGTTGGATTCTCCACTCTGCTATTTTTAGTGATCTGATTCAGTGAAAGTTTGTTTGTTTCTCAGAGAATTGGAATGCGATTTTAATATGTTTCGCTAAAAAGAATTCAAAATTATATATTTTTAACTTACATATAAACAAGTATATTTTTAGAATTCTCTGAGACTATTCGATGTAGTAAGATTGATTCTTCGGAAAGTAAGTGTTAAGTAAGACCTCTCTGACTGGATCAGTGTGACTTGCACATGATTTACGGCTAGTTTAAGATCAAATACTATTATACAAATTAGTTTATAGTATTTTATGAGGAAATAGCCTTTATAGAAATTTTATAAGATTTAGAAATAAATTGATAAGCTCAGTTATAACATTTGATAACGTAAGTATCCGATTCCACGACAGTCGGTTCAGAGTAAACGGAATGGATCTTGATTTTTGAGTCACCCAAGGATGGTTAAATCGGCAGCATTCCTCAAAAATCTCTGTGGAAGATATTCATGTCATTACAACAACAACAAAAAAGAAATATCTATTGTTTTGGAGCGTTTAGTGTATAGTTTGGTTGAAAGTACGACATTTTCATTACATCTAAAAAAAAAAAAAATTTAATTTAAAATTTAAATTAATTTACAAAATTTATATTTAATTTTCGAAATAACTGCCTTTTAAACATTAATACCATGCTAACTCAACTAACTAACTGTAAGGCATTCAAATTCGCATACCTTTGCCCTTTATGTTGATACGATTATACACATGCACACACACATAAATACATATGTATGTAAATATTTGTGCGAAATTGTAATTTCCAAATTGTAATCGCCATTAATTGCATTCACTTAAATTTCCATAAACCGTTGGAAATGCACAAAATTTATTAGCCATTGCCCAGGCCAGGCATTGCCACACATATGGTCGGTATTGTGTTGCATCAATGAAAATTACTTTCGACAATTTGCAATTTGCCAACATAAGCACAAATGTAGCATACGAATGTAATGCATGTAATGCGCATATAAACCGGTAAAATATGTGTTTGCCATCAGTAGTATGTAGTTGTTGTTGCAATGGTAGATGATTGTAGATGTGCGCACCCGCTGGCGATTGGCGTTTGCTACGAATATTTTGATGATTGCCAGTTGACTGTCAAACAACAATCAAATTTAATTTGTCAACGCATCCGGACGCACACGCATACATACACACACACGCAGGTGAGTAGACTAATGAGCACGAAACACTATGCCATGCAAACAGACACCAACCCACACACACACCAACACACTTTAAAATGTGCTGTTTATAAGCTCAATAAGCTGCAGGTGCCATTTGTGTTGGTTGTTGTTGTTATTGTTGCCAGCCAAATTGCCAATAATTCTCAACTGGGTTAGAACCTACAGCTATGCTGTAGTGCTGCAGTTCGACATCCAACGGTTGTTTATGCGAATTGATGGTGACTAGAAGCACTCACACGCACATCTCTACATAGGTATGTACATATATACCTATGTATGTATGCAGATGACCGCGTCAGCATTATTGTTGACTTGCTTTTGGGCTTTGTTGGATTACCGTTGATGTTCGACTGTTGCACCTTACGTTTGTCAATAGTAATTGACAATTTCGAAATTAGCGCGCGGGCGTGACGGCGATGTGTGTGTGCGGGAGCGCCGCTGGGAGATTGGTCAAAGCATACATAAATGCATTTCGAATACAATACACACACACACACACACATAATAAATGTTGGTTGATTCCTTCAATGCATTTGTCCGTATCTAATTTGTTGTGTTTTTGGTGTATTAGTTTCTAGCTTACGGCCCTTTATCTCACATGTAGCGTATGCAGATTATAAATATAATAAGTGTAAACTAGGTCAATCCAATTTTCAACTAAAATTTCAATTACTTTCAGTGTGAACAATTCAAAGGAGACTCCTAATATTTCTAGCGAGGCTAGGTTGTGTATTTTCAGTTCATTCCCTTTCAAAAATTTAGCGTTTGTAATATATTTTTGCTTTGCATGAGGTGTTGCCTACATTTAGACGCATGTTAATTTTTTGTTTTCAATTGAGATTAAGCTACTTCTGAGATGTTGGTACCCATTCCGTGTGAATAGCATGAATCAGTAAAATATTTAATAACTCCAATTAGCCTGAACAAACCAGAGATTAAGAATTTATTATCTATATTACTATTATAAAGAGGAAATATTTGTATGTATGTTTGTAATGAATAAACTCAAAAACTACAGTGCCGATTTCAAAAATTATTTCACCGTTGGAAAGCTACATTCATCCCGATAACATAGGCTATATTTATTGCTAGAATCTCAACTTTCTGGAAATAGTTTCCAGGTGAGGGTATCCAAAGGACTACATGATGGAGGTTTTTAATCTGAAACTGAAAATCGTCTGGCAAATAATTCTCTTCGCATCGCAAGCGCCAACATCTTCATAATCAGAGAGAAAGACAACGGACACCAAAGACTAGAGGTCGTAATCAAGTTTAAGCTCATGGCAAATAAAATATAATTTAATGTTCGAATTTTCCTCATTTTACTTTTTTTAAATGAACCCACGCAAGATACGGCTTTCCCGTATATACATACATATATTGGGAGAGTGTGTATAAGTGTGTAAAAACTTATAACTTTTGAAATGTTTGTTTAAGCCCATGCGAAGCCGGAGTGGTCTGCTAGTATTTTATAAAAATATAATTTTCCTAACATTTTCAAATTTATATTTAATTGTATAATAATAAATAAATAATAATTTTAACCTCATATTAAATATATAAACTATACTTGTATTTAAAACTAAACGTTGCCTACATTTGGGCGTCGTATGTATTTATTTTAGCAGAGACACATACCTTTTATTTATCCAGAACTTTAATCAATTAATCATAATTATAAATATTAATATTTCATTTAAAAAATAAGTTAAAACTAAATTTATGCTCCTAGACCTTGAAATAATTATAATAAAAACTTTTTAGTTACATACATACCTCGAGCTTTCAGTTTCGTTCGAATTAATAGTAAGGACCACAATTATCTGAAAAGGAAGGTAATATAATTTATTATTACTTTAAAATTCATTAAATGTAATTTAAGGAAATAGTGAAAACGGTTCTTTGAAGCTGGCTTGAAATAATAATAAATCGGTTGGTTTACGATATTAAGGTGATATATGGAGTCACTGTCGGTTGGGCTTATTACTTTGTAAGTGGACACCTTCTTCTTGAAATACGAATATGACACAAAACCATAAAACAATTGCTTTAATGTACTTAAAAAGATAGTCTAGGATCAACCTATTCACCTCTATGTTGGAGCTTTCTTAATTGGTTAGGTGGCTTTCAGAGGCTAAAAACACGGGTATTTTTACATTTTTTTTAGTATATAGAATCATATATTTCACTTAAACAGTTAAGCATATGAAATATACATGTTTAAACAGTATTTTGTGAAATTTTTGTTTAAAAATTCCGAAAACTCAGCTGTGGGTATTTCATCTCCCAGATGTGCCCAAAAAGTCTCATGCCGTGGATATTATAATCATTATCTAATGGTTGATCTAAAATCAATAAACCAAAAATATTTCCATAGTACACGGATAAATAAAGCTAATGAACGAAGGAAAAAGGAAAATATTGAAATTTGAATTTTAACCAAATAACTCACTTTTTTGGTAAAATTCTTGCCATATATGGGCTCGAAAAAAAAAATAGTTCTAATAAAGAAAGAATCCTTCTATAAGTTACTAGATAATGTTATTTCAAAGATGTGTGTAAAATTTGAACAAGATCGCTTCATAACTTTTCGAGATATCATTTCCATCGGCTTCAAAAGTTGAGTTTTGAGATAAAAGCGTTAAAAGATTTACTTTCAAACTGCCATGGTCTGATGGGCGGTACTTTCAAAGGGTATATCTCTTAGAATATTACTCGGATTGATTTGATATTTTTGGAGAATATTTTAAACATATTGTACTATTTAATAAGACCAAACAATGTTTTTCCAAATTTTGAAACCCATATAACCCCTTAAATCATGCATTAACTCAGATGATCCTATAGCTTCTGATAGTTACTTTGATATAAAGCTTATTAATAACGAAATATCTAAACACAATTTAAAACTTTGATAACATTTTTTTAGATAACTCGAGCTAATTGATGATTTCACTTTGAGAACTTTTACTAAGAAGAATTTCTCAAACAAGATAGACATATTCATCTTTGGATTCGTTGTTCTTGTTTTAGAGTCCTCAGTAACATGTATGTATTTTATATAAGGCCACATTCGTTCTCTGTCATCTTGTGGAGACTTTATTGCTGTAATAGGACTATTTTGCCAAAAGTTTAATATGATCTGAGGTGTCAATGCGAAATTCATAAATTTAATGTGGTTTATCACATGTCTGGTAACATACTATTTCGAATCATGATCTGCCCATCTATCAACACGTTTAAGTGACTGATAACACTTTCTGAATAATAAATATCAAGCTAAAATGATGTCACCTAGATAAAGTGGCTGTCACAAACTGTCAAAATAAAACCAAATAATTTTTAACACCTCGTATTTCGAAAAATTTTCTAACAACTGGATGACATATGAAACTAACGATTTTCAAAATTGTTGGATTGGATTTTCAGTTTACTGTCCACTACAAAATTGTATTGTTGTTGTGCTTTACTAAATAATATTTCGCCTTTTCACTTAAAACAAATAAACTATTGGACCTCTGCATATTCATAGCGCGTTGAGCATAACAATATATGACAACTTGAGCTTTTTATAAAATGGCAGCTCCATGTAAATAACTACATTTCTATGTATGTGCGTGTACATATATTTTTTTCATGTGTTGTTGTATGCGTCCGGAGCAATATTTTCGCTAGCGAACAGCAAATAATTGAGATAACAATATGCGTTGGCAATTGCGCTTGTCGCTAATACCTCTGTGGAATGCATTGGCAAACAAAAACAACAATGCCATTAACAAATGATAGAGCAACCAAAGAAGCATGCAACATGACATTTTTGCTTGCAACACAGTATGGCATTCGCATTTGTTGGCATTTACTTGCGCATTTTTTGTGGCAACTCGACGCTGTTGCAACTTTTCTATTTAAATTTTAAATGCTGTTGTTGTTGTTGCTTACGTTTATATATATTCAGATGCAATTGAGAGCAGTAAATGGAAACAAAATTGTCAAATAATATTGCTAAAAAATGTGTTTCACTTTTTTATCTCACTTTAAATTTGCCTTTAAAATGCCACTCAAAGTAAATTGCAGTCTATGAGGCATGCAACGCAGCAATAAAATACATATACGCTAGTTTTTTATAAATTTATTTTTAATTTTACTTTTTTTGCAATTTTTTTTATACATTTATTTATTTATTTGTTTTTTGTTTTTCATTCGCATCTGATAAACTCGTTTGCCCGACTTTTTCTGCCGCTCCAGATAGACATATGCATATATATGCTATGTTGTTGGCTGGCATTTATTGCTGACATTGATGTGCGCTGATTTGCACAAAATAATGTCAACTGTTCACTCTTTATCGCACAAAAGCTTTATGTTTTAAATTAATATGTTTTTTGTTAAAAAAATTTTTAAAATTTTTTTTTTTGCTTTTATGGGAATAAAATTCATGAAATGGTGGCAACTATATTTTTTATGCTTTTTGAATGTCGAGGGATTCGTTTATTTTAGGTGTGCATAAGAGAGAAATCAAATAGGATAACGGTACAAATTTTATTATATTTTGATTCCAGGTAAATGCGTTTTATTATCAGAGGTTTAGAAGAGTTAAAGCTTAAAAAATTAAAAAAGTTTGGAAGAGTCATTAATATATTGAAATACTTTGTTCGATTAGTATCTGAAAAGGTGTTGAGAGTAATTAACTCTCCTTGTTTGGTTTCAGGATATAACAGTAAATCCATTAATATCTTAAAAGTATTGTATTAGCAAGATTTCTTTCGACAGGAATTTTCAGTTCAATAATAAAGGGTTCAACTAACTAAGTTCTAAGAAGGCATAATGATATTTCGGATTCCCTTACAGTGACAACTCGGGTAGTCGAACTTAGATATGACTGATAACACCATTTTAAGGTTCAATATTTATAAGTTTGTCCGTTATATTAGAGCTAAAGTAGTTAGAAGATTCATTATGGTATTAACATCGGCGATCCGACGGCATTCTAGTTTTAATATTGCATCCAACCCTGATCTTCAAAACCAGACCGTTTGTTTATGGTAGAGAATATATAACGTGGAAACAGCACGAAGAAAATATTGTTTTGACCAATTCGGGCCATATTCGGTATCGATTCTCAGTCACAGTAACGTGCCGATGTTGATCATCACGGAAGACGTACGGCCCAATTACGCCCCCGCCCATAAACCGTAATTATTTCGTGATGCAATGTTGACTCATGGATGTGTGTATGTGTGGATTGCTTCCTGACCAATAATGCATATATTGCTTATTGACAAAGTCATTCAGCGAGAAATGACCCTCATCGCTGAAGATGATTTTTCGATGAAAATCCGGATCATTTTCAAGTTGTTGCTCAGCCCAATTTATGAACATACGACAATTTCGGTGGTCAAGCGACTTCAGTTCTTTGCGTCAATTTGATCTTGTAAGTATGTTTCGCAAAATTCGCCACAACGACGTCACAGAGATGACCAACGCTTGTGAACGACATATGAGAGACTGTTTTGGGTCTTCCTCAATTGATGCGTTAGCGGCAACAATATCCTCGATACTACGGGTACTTATTTCTCTCACTGACACGGGAACATTTTGTACTGTGCCTGGGGAAATAAGACTTTTCCACTAGACGCTCAATTGCTGCTCTTACCTGCGACAAAGACGTACGATATACGTCCCTTGTCTGCGATTGGCTGAATTTTTTGATAAAAAAAGGTACGGTAGATGTCGCTGCTAAAAATATGAATCAGCTGATGAAACTTACCAACTTCTTATGAAAAGCAAAAACAGAAATGTATAACAGTTGATCGGTTATCGAGTAGCCGGCAATGTAAAAGACAAAAAGGGTTTCTCAATAAAAATTTTAATTGATCAATTAATTTGGCTGTCTGAAAAGGCTATAAGCTTTATCAAAACATTCCAAACTTATTCCGCAATTTTTCAATTTCAACTGATTTTCAGTTCATTTCCACATGCATAACGGTAATTCCCAAAATTCCAGCAACAATGCCAAAAATGTATGTGCCGCGCTTAATTAATGTTAATACACAAAAATACGCGGATTTGATTACAACCATTTGCAGGCACACTTACATACATACATACATATATAAATGAGTAGATAATGTGTAGTTGCTTTTACAAGTTCATAACTCATTTCGTTGCATTTTGTGCATTAAATATATATTTTTTCTCCATTTAAATTACATTTTATCGCGCACATTTGTTAAATTAAGCGAATATTTCGCTCGTTTTTTTGTTGTTGTGCACTTGCTCTCATTTAATAATAATGCATGTAATTTGTGTCATAAGTACAGCGAGTTGGTGTTGTTGTTGTTGTAGTGTGCGCATGCCAAACTATTTATTCACAAATTATTTGATCTCATAATTAATATGTTAAAAGCTCTACGCTTTTATTAATATTTGCTTTTAGTACAGTCATCAATTTCGGGACATCGAAGTTGAGGGGGGTTGTTGCCTTTTGCCCCTATTGAACCACCCACTACTACTACAGCAAGTATTGCTGAGTGGTGTTGTTTTTGCAGGTGCAGTTGTTGTTGTGGTTTATGATATTATTGCTTTGTTGTTATTGTTTTTGTTGTGCTCATAATGCATTATTTGTATATATGAATGTTAATTAAAAACTCAACCGAGCTACGTAACTATTACATAATTTTATGTGGCAACATTTTCCGTTACATAATGAAATTTAGAAGCCAAAAATTGGGTGAACGCACAACGCGAACCAGCGGAACACATTTTGTAACACTGTAGTGCAACGTGGCTTTTAGGACCATTAATTGCTCAGTGGCCCACAAATGAAATATGTAGGTTAGCAATACACACACACACACACACACACACACACACACATAGATAAATATATTATAATTTAACGCTCGAATGCCACATTGAAATATTTATGGATGTTGAGTGCAACATTTTGGCCGTGCGGCATATGAATGCAATTATACAAATATTCAAATATGCCACATTGTGAACGCGGGACGGAGGTTAATATAAGTGCAGCGGGGGGTGGAGTTGTAAGTTTACGTTATGCAAGATCAACCACACATCGTCGAACCGTTACATGACAGCGCAGTGTGCAACATGCACAGCGCTTCGAGTGGCGTTTCGAATGATGAATTTCCGTTGCACGGCATAAATATGAAAATATATGACATATACAGTGTTGTGAAAAATATTTGCATTGATCTATGTAAGTGGACTTAAATAAAATTGAATTTATATAGACTCTTTCCAATGGTTTTTAAGCTGAAATATTCACAAAAATATACTGCTGACAATACAATTCTCAGGGTTCAGTGGCTTATAGCTGACAGAGTAATATATTAGGTTGGCAAATATCTCCCTTCTGCCTTTTTGTCTTTTGTCTAACATATTTGGCGATACAGAGCTGGTTTCTGGCAATACTATACATCTTTGAAAGGTCTTGACATAACGTACAAAACGACGCTATGCATGATTTTAAGGTTTTCCTTCGTTAAAGGCAAATTCGCTAGAGAAACGTTCCGTGAGATTAATGGTGTTTTGGAGGATGGTACTCTATCACTTCGAACGGCGGAGGAACGGTTTCGACGATTCAGAGCGGGTGAAAACGACACCATGGATAAGCCAGCCGGCGGAAGACCTGTAACGAAGAATATCGATCAAATCATGGAAAACATCGAGTTAGACCGGCATGTGGCATCTCGTGACATCGCCCAGGAGATGGGAGTTCGCCACCAAACCATTTTAAACCATCTGCAGAAGGCTGGATACACAAAAAGCTTGATGTTTGAGAGACGCATGATTTGACGCAAAAAAAACCTTCTGGACCGAATCAACGGCTGCGATATGCTGGTAAAAAGGAACGAACTCGACCCATTTTTGAAGCGGATGGTGACTGGCAACGAAATATGGATCACATACGACAATATCAAGTGAAAACGGTCATGGTCTAAGGCCGGTGAATCGTCCCAAACAGTGGCCAAGCCGGGATTGACGGCCAGGAAGGTTTTACTGTGTGTTTGGTGGGATTGGAAGGGAATCAATCGTCCACTATGAGCTGCTCCCATATGGCCAGATGCTTAATTCTACCATCTACTGCGAACAACTGGTCCGCTTGAAGCAGGCGATCGACCAGGAGCGTCCCATCAGTGTAACTCTTTATATAAAACATTGAATAAAGAGAAAAAAAAGTGGAAGGGAGATATATATATTATATTGCTAAATTTTTTCACACCACTGTAGCCTTACTTACATTTGAAACACACACAGTTAAATATGTGTGCAATTAGTTTCGCGTTGCATCGCTAAATTCTAATTCCAATTGAAATTGCAATTCGAGAGCAAAATCAAAATCAAATTCACATTAACATTTATATTCACAGTTAAGTGTCATTATTATTGTTTTTACTATGTCAAAACACGTGTATATATGTTGCATGCGCCATTTTTTGCGCTACAACAACAGCACATCAATATAATTTATGACAGCATTCTCTTGGTTTTTGTTGCCTGAAATTGGTTTGAAATTGTAAAATGAAATTGTTACATTAGGAAATTATGTGATTTTTTGCTGTTTTTTCTTGCTTGTTGTTGTTTTTTGTAATGCACAATTAGACAATAACTCAATTTGAAATATTTCAAATTACCACAAAATATTAAGTGTTGTTGCAACGAAATTAATCAAATAACTGTCATGATATTGTTGTTTGGAATGAAAAGAAGGTGGGGTAATTTAGTAAATAAATTCCTGAAATGATTTGGTGAATTTAGAAATTATTTTGTTTTTATAAAAATGTAACTATTTAGCTCAAATGCCCGAAATATTATACCTTTATGAGAATATTCAGAGTTGTATTGTGAATTTAACCTCATTTAGAGGAAGCATAAAATAACTCAAACCTCGATTTAAGAGATAAAAGCATTTCAACATATAAATTCCGTCGTTAAACAGGTGAATTTTTACTTAAAACATGAACTCATGAAATTTGTTGCCTACATTCAGGCTGATTTTAGCAAATTCACATACCGAACAATGTGATTAAGAAATAATTTCAAATAAAAACTAATATTTTTTATAACCTTTCTTTTCTGTAAAGAAGTCTTCGTATTTTAGAATAAAAAAATATTTTTTCTGAATTTTTTCTTTACATTTTTGAAATCTCTTACTGTTACAAGTGATGTACTGTTACTACCTCGCCAGCAGCATTCGGCACAAAGGCTTTTGCACACTCCGTAATAATCTGCACGCTACGCTGCTGCAAAGTCAAAGCTTCAGCACCAAGTAACAACAGCAATGTCAGAGGTCCGCGTCGGTTCTGCGAAACCGCAAATATGCGTTGCGCTTACAACGGTGTTAAGCTATTTGCGAGAGAGCAAAAAATAAAGCCAAGAATGTGGTGTGAACAATGCACCGACCACATGGACGTACACTAACGCCACTATTACTTCGCACTACGGCTACGCGCTTGCAGTGGAGTTGGTGTATGTGCAACCTTCTAAATCGTATGCGCCACTATCACAGCGCTAAAGCAACAATAATAGCAAAAGCTTGTATGCAATAGCAGGCAAAAACAACGAATCCGCAAATGTACAGAATGAATGGAATGAATTGTTGCACGACTGACCGTTGCAAGCAAGGTTGTTAGCCACTTCCTTCCCTCTTCTGCTTCTACCTCTTCTTCGTTTTGCGCTACGCACATTGTGTGCTGTGAGTTGCGCGTGTGCTTTGCGCCAAGTTGCCAGTGTTGCACATGGCTTTCAGTGTGGCGATAAATGGCGGAAATTCCTTTGCCTTCGTCTGCAATAACATTTCTATTCAACGGTTTGCATAGCTCCGAGGCGCGGCATGTGCAAGCATGCGTGCTTTGCGATTTATTCACGGATAATGATGTGCATATGTGTTTGTTGGAGAGAGGTGTAGGGATTTAAAGCGTGGCGGCGAAGTTTGGTTTCAACTGGAGAAGCGAGAGGTTCTTCATTTTCATTGTGTTTTGTTGATTTTTTATTTTCCTTTCGAAAACCTTTAAAGTTTTAGTATTTCTCAAAATGAAGAATCCTGTCTTTCGTAGCAAATCGGCTAATTTCATTAATTTGTTGATTTGATATCCAACTTATTTCGGTTCAACCTGGTAACATACAATACGCTAGCCTTGTGTAAGTAATACAGATACGATCTCTGTGATAATCTCTAAAACGTAGAATTTAGACTATAAGAGACAGTCGTTTGGGAAGCCAGGATGACCCCTTGAATAGGTATTATGATTCGACAAAGCGCGCTGACCCTACAACAAATCTGCAGAAAATTTTCACTTTTATATCAGCCAATTCGCGTGGTTGTTCAAAAAAGTGAGATCCGAGAAATCTCTGTAATGATCTCGCAAATGCGGGACTTTATATTTTTCAAGAAAGCGATGAGATGATTACACCTTGTCCTTTTACATCTTGAACCCGCTAAGATTTTTAAAATAAAAGCGTGAAGGGACTATGGTCCCCTACGACTGAGCAGCGATGAACTTAGTGACTTAGTGGGAGTCTGAAACTAAAGTTGATAAGAAGTTCCCGACAACAAACATCCCCACCTATCTTCTCCGCCAACTTCGATCATTCGTGAACAAGCTCACTGCGCCTCTCACCTTCCGGCAACGGTTGTGTTCATGGTTGCTATATGTAGTAAGGTCCAAAGGCAGTGCTTTCCATAAGCGCGCCGCCTTCTGCCTTAATTCTCAGGAATGCTTGAGTTTTAATAGTTATTCAAGTGCGCTAATTACCGATGGATAAGCCTCCTCAACATCGCGTATAAGGTTCTGTCGAGCGTATTGTGTGAAAGACTAAAACCCACCGTCAACAAACTGATTGGACCTTATCAGTGTGGCTTTAGACCTGGAAAATCAACAACAGACCAGATATTCACTATGCGTCAAATTTTGGAGAAGACCCGTGAAAATAGGATCGACACACACCATCTCTTTGTCGACTTTAAAGCTGCTTTCGACAGCACGAAAAGGAGCTGCCTTTATGCCGCGATGTCTGAATTTGGTATCCCCGCAAAACTAATACGGCTGTGTAAGCTGACGTTGAGCAACACCAAAAGCTCCGTCAGGATCGGGAATGATCTCTCCGAGCCGTTCGATACCAGAAGAGGTTTCAGACAAGGTGACTCACTTTCGTGTGATTTCTTTAACCTGATGCTGGAGAAAATAATACGAGCTGCAGAGCTAAATAGAGAGCTAAATAAAGAAGGTACAATCTTCTATAAGAGTGTACAGCTACTGGCGTACGCCGATGATATCGATATCATTGGAAACAACACCCGCGCAGTTAGTTCTGCTTTTTCCAGACTGGATAAGGAAGCGAAGCGTATGGGTCTGATGGTGAACGAGGACAAGACGAAATATCTCCTGTCATCAAACAAACAGTCAGCGCATTCGCGTCTTGGCTCCCACGTCACTGTTGACAGGCATAACTTTGAAGTTGTAGATAATTTCGTCTACCTGGGAACCAACATTAACAGCAATAACAATGTCAGCGTGAAAATCCAACGCAGAATCACTCTTGCCAACAGGTGGACAAAGTAGGCAATTGAAAAGTAAAGTACTCTCTCGACGAACAAAAACCAAACTCTACAAGTCTCTCATCATTCCCGTCCTACTTTACGGTGCAGAAGCGTGGCCGATGTCAACATCCGATAAGACGGCACTAGGAGTTTTCGAGAGAAAGGTTTTGCGGAAGATTTTTGATCCCTTAAGAATTGGCAACGGCGAATACTGCAGACGATGGAACGATGAGCTGCACGATTTATACGACGACATTGACATAGTTCAGCGAATAAAATAACAGCGGCTACGCTGGCTAGGTCATGTTGTTCGAATGGATGAAAGTGCTCCAGCTCTGAAAGTATTCGATGCAGTACCCGCTGGTGGAAGTCGAGGAAGAGGGAGACCTCCACTCCGATGGAAGGACCAGGTGGAGAGGGACCTGGCTTAGCTTGGTAGAACCAATTTGCCGCCAAACTGCCAGAAGGAGGGATACGTGGCGCGCTGTTTTGGACTCGGCTATAACCGCGTAAGCGGTGTCTACGCCAGTCAAGAAGAAGAAGAAGTGCGTATAATTAGAGTATAGGTAAATATGGAACCTTTTTGAGGTTGGGAATACTTTGTAGAAGGCATATACCCCTTGCCTACATTGAGGCGCTATATAGCAAAGTCATCTACATTGTAAAGTTTTGAAAAATAATGTGATTTTATTATTGATTCATTGAGTGTATTTCCAGTTGACTTATAATAATATCAAGTTTTAGCTTCAGTTACTACTGTGGCACTATAATCTAATTTCAACGATAAATCCGAAAACGAAAGTCTGCAAGCCGCGTGATTCACAATACTCTCTTTATATACTTTTATACATATCGCTGGATTATTTATTTACTTTTATGTGGATGTAAACAGTGCTGCTGTGTTATTAGCAAGCAATAAATATCAGCAAAATAATAAATGTAAAGTAATATTGCAAATATTGTCGAAAAATATGCTCTGTGTTGTGTGTATGGAGAATGTACAGCTTGTATCTCAGCACGCCTGGGGTGTCAATAACAATCACGATGCTTGTAGTACACAATCCAAAACAGCGCTCACACACACACAGATACACTCATATTCGCGCATGTGTGTGAACTTTTATACGCGCGAGTAAACAAAAGTAAGCGCCAACATATGTTTACCACACTATTAAAATTTTTCAATAAAGAGCGATTCCCACACACACAAACACACACGTTTCAAAACTTCACAGTGTAGATATACACTTGTTATTACAAAAACAAAAAAAAAAAAAAGCGCAAAGAGTGGGAGAAAACTTGTTTATGAGCGAAAGCGAAGTGTGCAAATATTGCGTGCAAAGTGGCCGAGTTGTTAGTGCGAATGTGCGAAAAATATGTTGCAACTTTTATACACAAATACACACTCAGATCAGCAATAAACACTCCACCTGTGTGTGTGTGTGATGCCTTGTAGTCAATGTGGCTATTGCGCCCGAAAGTGTGCTACGAACGTGTGGCAACCGCTGCATATTTCGGGCAAATGCAAGCAATATTTGCTGAATGAACACTGGTACAGCTCATAATAATATTTGTGAGTCATGCCAGCACAGAAATACAATTTTATACATATTTTTTTCAAAGGAAACCCATAAAAATTTACATTAACGGGATTTGTTTTATTGCAGGTCCATGCAAACCACAAGACACTTTCACGAAATATTATATATATTATATGCAAATGACATTGATTTTATTACTTATAACATATGTGCATATGTAGCTGTTTAATAGGCCATAAAGTGTTGACAAACAAGCCCGGATTGACATACAGGTTATTTCAGATCTATTTATAAATATAAAGCTTTATTTGTGTAGGTCGGCATTTCACTGATATTTTATGGTTTTTCGCGAATTTACACTTCAAATCTGTTTTGGGCACAATAACTGTTATGTGTGTTTAGTAATATGTATATTAAATTTTTGGCGTTTGTCATGAATGTAGGTTGGCAAATATCTCCCTTCTGCTTTTTTGCTCTTTATTCAAGGCTTTATAAAAAGTGTTATAGTGATCAGATTTAGTTCAAATATGCGCCGTTTCGTTCGATAATCTATTTCCATTTAGACGGCAACTTCATAATACCCCCCTCGTAGAAGCCCCACTCCTTATTTGCGAAGAACTCGGACAGCCACTTTTCACAAGTCTCTTTTGAGTTCAATTTTACACCACCAAGGGCGTTCGCTATGGATAAGAACAGGTGGTAATCACTTGGCGCTATGTCCGGGCTATATGGTCGAAGCGATAAACCCTCCCATCCGAGCTCTCGTAGCTTCTGACGAGTCATCAACGAAGTATGTGGTCTGGCGTTGTCCTGATGGAACACTACACCCCTCCTGTTGGCCAATTCTGGACGCTTCAAGCGGTCCAGTTGTTCGCAGTAGATGGTAGAATTAAGCGGATGGCTATATGGGAGTACCTCATAGTGGATGATTCTCTTCCAATCCAACCAAACACACAGCAAAACCTTCCGGACTGTCAATCCCGGCTTGGCCACTGTTTGGGTCGATTCACAGGCCCTCTAACACGACCGTTTAGGCTTGATATTGTCGTATGTGATCCATTTTTCGTCGCCCGTCACCATCCGCTTCAAAAATGGGTCGAGTTCGTTCTGTTTCAGCAGCATATCGCAGTCGTTGATTCGGTCCAGAAGGTTTTTTTGCGACAAATCATGCGGCCCTCAAACATCAAGCTTTTTTATGTATCCAGCCTTCTGCAGATGGTTAAAGTGATTTGGTGACTAACTCCCATCTCCTGGGCGATTTGATGATTTGATCGATATTCGTCGTCACAGGTCACCCGCTCTGAGTCGTCGAAACCATCCCTCCGCAGTTCGAAGGGATATAGTACCATCCCCCAAAACTCCATTAATCTCACGGAACGTTTCTCTAGCGGATTTGCCTTAACGAAAGAAAACTTAAAAATAGCGCGAATTTCGGCGTTAGTGAACTCCAGGTTTACACGTCTTTAACTGTTGAACGCGATATCCAAACTAATCATGCATAGCATCGTTTTGTAAGTTATGTCAAGACCTTTCAAAGATGTATAGTATGACCAGATGCGAGCCCTGTAGCGCTTTATACATAGCCGCGAAATTCAAAAGACAATATATTTTACTTTTTCCATTAAAAAAAACCTTTTTGAATTAAAAATGGTTTTAAACAAATTGAAAAATGAAAGCCTTTTTATTTCCTTACCTTTTGGGTCCACTCAACGCAAAGCGTTTCGCATTATTATTACTTTCTTCTCTGCCCTTCCTTTATTATTATCATTTTCTTGCAATTTCACCAAACTCCCTATACTCCGCTTGCCTTTTGTTGCGCACACTTCCGCTATGTATTGGCAGGCTGTTGCCATTTTGTTGTGGCTTTTCAGTTGCCATTGCATTGGTTTTTATTGTTTTCATGCTTATTGGCCACATTTACATGCAGCTGTTGACCTATTTACATACGGACATCCACGTAAGTATGTATGTATATATAAAAATATGCAAAAAAATTAACACTTATCGTTCATGGGTTCACATACTCTCATATAAATGTATGTTGGTGTGTGTGTTGCGCACGCGTTGACTCATATAATTTTACGCATCCATATGCAATCTTGTATTCAGTTTTTGAAACTTTTATCGTAAAAATGAAAAGTTTGCTGCGCATTTATCGCAACGCCATGAAACTGACTGCTCACTCATACACACTCACACACACATACGCCAATACTGGCAATGGCGCATATGCGCATATGAACGTGCCATAATATGGCAGCAGCAATAAATAAATGCATATGTGTGTGTGTGTGTGTGTGCAGCGAAATAAACGCTTTGGTTTATTACCCACAATCTGATAACGGCAGCTACTCGCAGCCGCTTATTCCCGTGTATGTAGTATGTATGTGCGCTGCCATTTTTATGCCCATCAGAAGATGGCACAAGTGTCGGTTATTTCCACCTCAGAAATTCTTTCGTTCATTTTGCCATTTCACCATTTCGCCATGTTGCTTTTTTCATTATCTACCACTTCACTTGATGGTCGAATGAAAAAACTTTTTTCGTTGCTGTTTTGTTGTTATTGTCATTTTTCGGTTTTATTGTGTTGCATGTGCATGTGTGTGCTTGTGCTTTTCGTTAATAATATGCACATATGATGGCTTATATATGGTAACTTCTTATATGGTAGTCTAAAGCAAACTTCGCATATAAAAAACTTTAATATAACGGAAAATTTCGGTTAATTATATAAATATGTATATATGTATGTGTGATATTATTTTTCCTGTTATTCTGATATATGAGAAATTCTAGTGAAATAAAAAGCAACGCTGACATCAGAACTCTCGTATATCATATATTTAGAAGAATAGTCGGTGTTTATTTTTGAGCCTCAAAAAAATATTAAAATCTGATTTCTTTCATAATCCATCATCCGCATTAACTTAAAGACGTCTTCTAGGTTATTTCATTTAATAAAGTTTCAGTTCAATAATCGATAACACAATCGATTTATCGATTATTAATCGGTAAAAATATCAGCCAACGAAATATTATCAATGGCTCATGTAACAAGAGATCAGTTCTTTAATGTTCGATAAAATTCGATTCGATAACAGAAAATTAAAAATATCGTTTATTGTTTGTTAAACAAATTAGCCTATAATGAAAACTTTAATTGGTTATTAATCGGTAAAAATATTAACCGACATTAAACGAATAGTCTTTGATGGTTGATTCAATAACAGATCAATTGTTTAATAAACGATAACTAATTCGATAACAACAATATTTTATATTATATATATATTATTTTCTCTTCAAGAAGCTGCTCATTTATCGAAACTGCCGATATCGAACCACTATATAGCTGCCATACAAACTGAACGATCGGAATCAAGGGCTTGTATGGAAAACTTTCGCATTTTGCTACATATCTTCACGAAATTTGGTGTGGGTTATTGTTCATAGAAATAATTTAATCTCCGAAAAAATTGTTCAGATCGGTTCACGATAGCATATAGCTGCCATACAAGCCGAACGATCGGAATCAAATTTTCGCATTTGACGTGGTATCTTCACGAAATTCGACATGGATTACTGCTTAAGGTAATAATATAATCTCCGAAGAAATTGTTCAGATCGGTTAATTATATAACCTTAATGTTTCTAGCAAACAACCCGGCTAAAAAGAATTAGTAAAATGTTTTCTTTTTTTTTTTACTTACTTTTTCTTACGTCTTTAGATTTGCTTAAACACATAGTTACTAAAAGAAATGCACCTGTGAAGGGTATATTGGCTTCGGTACAGCCGAAGTTAACGTTTTTTCTTGTTTAAACAACTAATGTATTATTAAAAGTCGATTATATTTCGATTAATCTAAATAAATATATTCATTGATCACTAGTCTATTTATCGATTATTAAGCGACCGATAAATTATTTATTTATTATTTATTTATTATCGTTTCATTCAAAAATCGATAAATTATTTTTCGATACATTTTTTCAAATATTTTTATCGATTCTTTTCTGGACTTTATACTATATTTCCGCTACATTGTCACCCATTTGTTCTCCCATGCGTCAAATTGAGTCCCGCACACAAAGGAAACCCAAAAACATGACAAAGTTATTTGTTGTAATGCATTTCTAACCTAAAAATAATCCGTTCCATTTGCCACGCCAAAACAAAATGTGTCAATGTTCCGAGTTATTTTGACGGAAATCGGCGGAATTGTGCGGAAATTGTTGCAACAACACCAACAACTCCCATTTTATCACATCTCGTTCGTTATTTATTCTCTTTATTAAAATCGACACAGCGTGAGATCACCGAATTGTATGGTGAAAAACAAAAAATTTAAAACAAATAAATTCACTCTGTGAACCAAATTGCATTGACGAGCCGCAATAACGGTTGCGACACAAACATTGCATGCTCGTGAACTGAACAATGATTGTCACACAACAGTTATAATGCAGTGAAACTGTGCGGTGAAAAAAAAAACAACACAACAACAACAACAGCAAAAAAGTGCTCGAATAAAAGCAGCAAAACCGCTAAAAAACAGATTTGTCGCATTGAACAAAAAAAGGAGATGAAAAATATAAAGGCTGTGTTGTTGTTGTATTTTTTATTTTTTTTTTGAGTAGGGAGTATGTGTGTGTTGTTGCTGCATGCAGTGCAAAAATACTCCATTACGGCTGCATGGAGTTGCCACATACGTACAAATGTATGCATGTTGCATGTTGCATGTATTCATAGCCTTTTGTGGGTGTTGCTCAACAGCAAAAACAACAAAAATTTCAAAAGCAAAAAAATGCAAGTGAGTTTGTGTTGGTCGCCGGCGCGGTCATGTTTGCAATTGAATCGCGCAGAGCCGCCGCAATGTTGAACGCTGACCGGAGCGAATGTGGTTATGTAGATTATTGTTGTTGATTTTTGACTTGGCGCATTCATTGACACGCTGTTGTTCCATTATTGTTATTGTTGTTTTTGGATATTTTTTTTTTTTTGAAAAATATGTATGTACATGTTTTTGTTGCACTTTTTGTGGTTCGCAACATTTGTTGTTATATTTTCATGTAAAGCCGTTTGTTGTTTTATTCTTGTTGTTTTTCCACTCTTATTATGTGCTTGTTATGGTTCTTATTGTAAATAAACAAGTTGCATACTTTCGTTATGAATTTGCTACTAATTGTGCAAGTGTATTTGTATATACTGTATGAGTATGTATGCATGTATGTATGTGTGTGTTGTTGGCCTCACATATATGTAGACATACATTTGAGTAACCATTTCAATGATGGCAAATTAACTCTTTGTAAGCAGTTAGTAACTCATAGTCCTTTTTTTCTGTGTTCACTCTTATCAGAAAACACACACACATATACTTAGAAAGCCGTATGCTGAGCTTGCAACATTTGCAACACAGTTTAAATCACTACACCATTTAATACATCGCTTATGTAACGGGTGATTTTTTTGAGGTTAGGATTTTCATGCATTAGTATTTGACAGATCACGTGGGATTTCAGACATGGTGTCAAAGAGAAAGATGCTCAGTATGCTTTGACATTTCATCATGAATAGACTTACTAACGAGCAACGCTTGCAAATCATTGAATTTTATTACCAAAATCAGTGTTCGGTTCGAAATGTGTTTATCGACAAATTTTGTTCAGCGATGAGGCTCATTTCTGGTTGAATGGCTACGTAAATAAGCAAAATTGCCGCATTTGGGGTGAAGAGCAACCAGAAGCCGTTCAAGAACTGCCCATGCATCCCGAAAAATGCACTGTTTGGTGTGGTTTGTACGCTGGTGGAATCATTGGACCGTATTTTTTCAAAGATGCTGTTGGACGCAACGTTACGGTGAATGGCGATCGCTATCGTTCGATGCTAACAAACTTTTTGTTGCCAAAAATGGAAGAACTGAACTTGGTTGACATGTGGTTTCAACAAGATGGCGCTACATGCCACACAGCTCGCGATTCTATGGCCATTTTGAGGGAAAACTTCGGAGAACAATTCATCTCAAGAAATGGACCCGTAAGTTGGCCACCAAGATCATGCGATTTAACGCCTTTAGACTATTTTTTGTGGGGCTACGTCAAGTCTAAAGTCTACAGAAATAAGCCAGCAACTATTCCAGCTTTGGAAGACAACATTTCCGAAGAAATTCGGGCTATTCCGGCCGAAATGCTCGAAAAAGTTGCCCAAAATTGGACTTTCCGAATGGACCACCTAAGACGCAGCCGCGGTCAACATTTAAATGAAATTATCTTCAAAAAGTAAATGTCATGAACCAATCTAACGTTTCAAATAAAGAACCGATGAGATTTTGCAAATTTTATGCGTTTTTTTTTTTTAAAAAAAGTTATCAAGCTCTTAAAAAATCACCCTTTATATGAAATAGATATGACAGTGAAAATATTGTTACCAAATTTCAAGTGAATGTTAACTGCTTTCGGTAGCTTTCATTGAAAATGCTTTTGCATAATTGTTTCATGCCACTCATACGCTCCATTTAGTATTGATATGTGTGTTGAAACTTCGATATGAAATTATGTTGTATGGCTTATAACAAGGATGTGATACATTTGAATGTATTTTAAAGTTGAACTTGAATTTTGCAGTTCAACTTCCCTAACTCTAATCACCATAATTTACAAAAAAACTTCAAGTTAGAAAGACTTCCGAGTTACGGAAGGTAATTTGTATAAAATCTGACTATCTATCTATTGCCAATGCAAGAGTTCGAGTTATGGAGAACTTTGAGTTATAGAAGTTCGAATTATGGAGAAGTTCAACTGCATATTTAATGTTTTTCTAATATCAAGTAAATAAAGCTTGTTCTAAAGAACATATTGATCGAAGCCCTATTCTAGCAAGGATTCGGCACTCGGGTAAACAAATGAATTACGAAATTGATAATGAAACTATTTAGTTGGTTCAAAACTACTCCTGAGTGTTCTGCGCGTGGAGGCTCGGCTGCAATACGAGCAAATAAACATATCTAAGTCAGACAAGATGGAAAACTAAATATTGATTCTTCGATTCGATTCTTCTTTCGATTTACAGTTGTTGGTAATATAAAATGTTTCCAAATTATTTCATCGGTTATAACTAATCACCAATTTGGACTGCTGAACTTCTATTTGCAACATTTCGAGATGAGATGAGAACATGAAAAAAATCTCCTTTTCACCAATATCTGTAGTGATCAAAAAGTCTCTTAAGCTATTTGGAGTTTGTTGATAATAGACTTTTTAATTAAAAGTAGATAGTCGTGAATTACTTTGATTAAAGTCTATATGTCGTAGGGTTGATTATTAAATAAAAAGCTTTGCAATCCATATAGACCTAAGTACACTTATAGCAAGCATTCCTGTTATTGTGTCTTTCTTTAAATAAAATTGTTATCATGAAAGCTTTAAGTGTAGCTTTATTTGTGCTTTATAATTTTCACTTGAAAGCTGCATGAAATGAAAAATTGCCACCATTAATTTTTAAAAGAAGGCCAGTGATATTCATTTTGAACCAGGAAACTTTCTGTCGAATATTTGAAAGAAAGCTGCTTCTAGGTATATGGTATATATTAGCTAAAATATATCTAATTTTAAAGTTTACACGGTTGAAGAAGTATAGTATACATTTTTTAGGGTATTGAGTTTCAATAATACATAAGCTTTTATGGAACTATATTAAAATGTATACACGTTGGAAGGGAACACCGTAACTCTTTTCCCTTCGCTTCTAACTATCCAGATTCGAATCAGAATATGGTTAGGTACAATTTTTTTTATTTTTTTACTAAAACTTTCTTCGAAATATAAGTATCTTACTGCCTTCAAGCAGCTTCCGAAGATATTAGAAATGTCTGTTGAAGAAAATTTAGTTGTAAAATAGATTTTTTCATAATTTTATCATAATTATCCGATTTTATGATGTTTTTTGGTCAGATGAGCAGTTATATAAGTAATAAGTAATTAATTTCGTTACGTAAGTCTGTCTCTGTGCTGTGCTTCAGCATAATAACCCATGTGATTTAATTTCTCTGACAAAATAGCCTCAAAATTTGTTAAATTGCTCGCTCAACGCCACAAAATATAAAAAATTATTTCAGTAAATATACACTTTTATGTGTTTACTTATGACCATATGCGCAGTGTGATGCTTCTTATTGCTTTTTATATGGTTTCCAGCATATGCATGTCATTGTGTGTGTGTGTGTGTGTGTGTATGCACTGAGTACCAGCAGCAGTGAAAAATATCTTGATTGAAATGCAGCAGGAAATTGAATTTGAATAGAAACTGAAATCAAAGGGTTTCATTCAATTCACCTACTGGCGGGCCGCAATACATATATTTACATATTTGTTTATATGTATGTGTGCAAGTGAGTCTTCTTTTTTTGTATGGAAATAGCTCATTGAGCGTGAGTGTTTTTTATTGAAATTCAATTTCTAATTTTCTTTATGTTTATGCACTCTATATACATATGTGTTGGCACATATTTACCTACACTCTTTTGACATGATTCATCGCATTTCAACATTTCCACTGGCCATGCTATTTAACTGCCAATATTCACATAGATTTTATTTTCAAGTACAGGTAGCTTCACTCAATAGAAGTAGGTGTGCTTGTGAGTAAAAGTGTATATGTGTGGGTGTTTCTGAAGAATTACTCATTTGTGTCTTCACATATTTACAGTGTAACTAGCAAACACAATTGGGCAAAATAGATAGCTCTATGTGGCTGTGTGAGTATTTTTCCATACACACATACACAAAAACACTTTCGTAAGTGCTTTTTCGCAAACGGTATAAAGTAATTTCTTGCTGATTTCATCTCCCACTGAACTGTACTGTACTCATTTCGTTCAATTTCACTTTCCAACGAAATAATTTCAGCCACAAATGCTCACATTCGAATTGGAAGCATTGAATTCATAGCATTTTCATTTGCTGGTTTGTTTGTTTGTCGGCATCTATATATTTGTATGCGGTATTCGGTTTATTTGTTATTGATTCAAATGGTATTATTGTTGCACACGCACATCATTACAAGTATATGCAAGATGGTAGTAAGTCTTGCTGAGCAGAATTTCGTTATCTTGGCTTGCGGGTGTGTGTGTGTTTGTGTGCTTGCTCGAGCATGTTAGTATGCCTGTGCATGCTTATTTGTTGTAGGTGTAGCTGCGGTTTTTGGCTATAATTAATATTTACCCAAATGCAACGAATTCACACGGACACACACACACATACAAATAACAGCAATAAGAAAAAAATTCAGGAAAACATATTTTATTTAGATGTACAAATAATGCTCGCAGGTAAATTCCATGCACATGAAGTAAAGTGCCCATAGGAAATCGAAAAGGAGATTCTTGAAAATTATTTCTAATACAAAATTTTGAAGCATTTTTTCTTTACTGGTAATTTTGAGTAAATTTTCTTAGTTAAGTGTAATTTCATGCACGTGAAGTAAAGTGCCCCGTAAAAAATCGAAAAGTAGGTTTGTTAAGGCTGGGAAATTAATTTTAAAGCAAAATTTTAAGAAATATTTTTCTGAACTGAAAACTTTTAGTAAAATTTTGCAATTGAATGCCTAGAGTAGCCTGTAGGAAATTCAAATAGAGCTTTGCTGAAACAAAAAATTTTTTTTGAGAAAAACAAACTACAAGATTTTTTTCTTAACTTATAATTTTGAGTAAATTTTTTTAGTGAATGTTTATCTTTTTGTCCTCTAAAGTGATTTTGTCTATCTTAAGTCCATTAAAATGCGTTAAAAAATTCTTTCAACATTTTTCCTACTGGGTTCATGATAAAATTCTTTAACATTCTGCTATCACAGACACCTGCCAAAGTAGATGCGTTTGCAAATTCTATTGGAAAAGTAGTTAAATTGTGCATTAATTTTATTTTAGGCATAAACATACATATATAAATACAAACGCGCACATATGCATGCATGTATATATACCATCCACACCTACTTACATACTTGCCTTCATAAGTACATACATATGTATATACTTGCAATGCCAATCTGAGTTATTTATATTCAAGGTAAGTTGCTATTTGTTATTGCTTGAGTAGTAGCAAAGCAAATTTGGTTGGAAAATGAAATTTGTTTACACTGAAGTACAGTTACATATATACACATGAAAGCAAATTCACATTTGAGCACGAATATTTGCATAATTGCTTGCAAAAATGTGTAGCTCTTGGTGTTGTATTGTATTTACTGCTAAGCAGGTTTTTATAATTTCTTATTTAGATTAGAAGTGAGAGATGCGAAAATGTTAGAAATTATCTTTAAGTTTAGCTTTTAATTGGAATAACATACTTTGTACAGCAGAATTTAATTAAAAAGTAATTAACAAAATATTTGCAGTTCGAAATAGTAATTACTGAGTAAAAAATTATACATTTACTGTCATATTAGTTTTAGAAGGTTTCAGTTGAAATTTTATATGTTATAAGATCTTATCTTGGCTATTCTTTGCAATGGAAATAACTTAATAAAACCTAGAAACGTTGCGTAAGATTAATTGTGTTTTGGGGGATGGTACTCAATCACTTCGAACTGAGGAGGAATGGTTTCGGCGATTTAGAGCGGGTGAAAACGACACCACGGATAAGCCAGCCGGCGGCAGACCTGTGACGACGAATAACGATCAAATCATGGAAAACTTCAGTTAGACCAGCATGTGGCATCTCGTGACATCGCCCAGGATATGGGAGTTAGTCACCAAACCATTTGAAACCATCTACAGAAGGCTGGATACACAAAAAAGCTTGATGTTTGGGTCCCGCATGACCGAATCAACACCTGCGATATCCTGTTGAAACGGAACGAACTCGACCCATTTTTGAAGTCACATACGACAATATCAAGCGAAAACGGTGGTGGTCGAAGGCCGGTGAATCGTCCCAAACAGTGGCCAAGCCGGGATGGACGGTTTTGCTGTGTGTTTGGTGGGATTGGAAGGGAATCATCTACGTTAGGTGCACCCATATGGCGAAACCGCTTTAATCAGGCGATTAACCAGAAGCGTCCAGAATTGGCCAACAAGAAGGGTGCAGTGTTCGTCAGTAGCTACGGGAGCTCGGATGGGAGGTTTCATCGCATCCACCATATAGCCCAGACCAAGTGATTACCACCTGTTACTGTCCATGGCGAACGCCCTTGGTGGTGTAAAGTTGAATTCAAAAGAGGCTTTGTGAAAAATGGCCGTCCGAGTTCTTCGAAAATAAGCAAGGAAAGTTCAAAAGTTAATAATTTTTTCAGTATCTATCAAGTTTCTGAGACAAGAATATGTAACTTTTAAATGTGTTTTATATATTTTGGGTTTCAAGGGATTATATAGGTTTCAAGTCTTCAAAAAAATCGATTTTGTTATTGTCTTATTCAATTTCACAAAACCTTGTCCTAAAATTTTATTAATTTCATTCGATCCGGGTAACAGAAGAAAGAGAGAGTAGAGAACTACTCAACTGAAATTTTAGACAAGATTCGAGATACAATATGCATAGACTTGGAACGTTACAATTACAAATATTTAATAAAATGCCATGAAATTTTAGAGACCAATTTCCAGGCAGACTGTCTTTTATCGTTTTACAATTCACTTCTTTTATGGTTACTCAGTCGGTTACGTTTTCGATATCGAAAATATATAGGGTTTTAAAAAAATTAACTAATATGTATAAGGGAACTCTCCTCGGAGAGTTACTTTTGGTATGTATCTTTCTCATGACATCCCAAACAGTCGCTCTTGGGTCATATAATTTGAATTGGGTCTCGTCGTTCATTGAAATTGTTTTCAATATAAAGTATCACTCACTGTATCGACGCGTAGTCTGTCGTTACGAAAACTATCAAAAAACACCATCTGGCAACCCTTTCATGTGCTAGTCTACCTTTTCGTGGTTATGGAATTCTCTTAGTTCTAATATATCTTAAAATTGTATCATAGTAAATATATTGAACGCTTGTGCTGAGTATATTTTTTCTTAAAATCTCAATTTAAAGTTTTATATGTGTCACATTCGTTGATTACACAAATTTACCGCTAGTCTAATTTGCAATTTCTAACAACTCGAAACTTATTTAAACATTCAAATTGTGGAAAATCTCATAAACCTAACGCACATACACTTGTTAAAATGTGTGTGTGTGTGTGTGTGCTAAAAATCTTATTCCAGCACTATATGCCTTAGCCAACATGCAAACGCTTTGCCGCTAGCTTTTCTGCCTTAGCATACTTGATGCGGAAATTCGCAAAATGCTCTCTTGCCGCAATTTCAATTCTTGAAAAGTTGTTTTCGAAACTTGTTTTTATAGGCAAATCAACACGCGCATAACCACATTAGCACGCATACCCAATCACTAACACACAGGGCAATATATACAGCTGTGTTTGTATGTATGTTTGTCACTTTGAGCGCTTCGTTGCAACAGCATATCCACCGCTAACGGCGCAAATGACACTTAAGTGTAAAGCGGCAAGCAGTCAACCACACATACGAACACATTTACACATTCTCTTCAACAACAAGTGAACTAGCGAGCGCACTAGAGCTAGTTAGTATATTAGTATTCGTAGAGCGGGAGTAGTGTAGTAGGTTTGGGCTGCCATCGTGCGACCTTACTTTTCTCGCCACCAAAAATGTCAAACTTACCACTTGCTGCTTGACAATGGGGCTGACGCCTTCGAGTCGCCGAAATGTAGTTACAAAATACCGTTAAGATGTTTTCGCGCAACACTTCAAAGCTTCGTCCTCAAGTTGGTGGCATTCTCTCACTACCTCTATCCCTCTAAGGGTGTGTGTGTGTGAGATTAAGTGGGCGCGTTTAGAGCTCCTCCCGCATCTTTGCCACTCAATGCCATTCAATGCACACATACAAATGAGAGTGTATCTGTGCTTGTGTATGTAATGTTGGCGACAGCAGTGCCTCTAGTCAACATCCCTCCACACCCTCTCAATGTAGGGTACATTTGTTTACGCGTTCTTTATTGTTTGCCTTGCCACTTGCATGCATCTATGATCATATATACGCCTGTATATGTGCTTTGCGCCTTCAAGTATGCTGCGTTTCATGTCTTGGCTGTTGGCTCTTGACTCTCCGTTCTCCACTCTCTTGGCTGCCAGCCTTTTATGTTGTTGGTGTTGTCCTGTTGCTCAAGTGGAAATAAATTTTCAGCGAAAATGATGCTTGCGATAAGATTTTGGCGTTTTGTTGCACAGAAAAATAGCAAGAAATAACATAAAAATAAATTTATTTTGAAATGTATAGAAAGGTAAATAAAATTACGGCCAACTGGTTGCAATGACAACAAAATAAAAATCAATTATGTGATGAAAATTAACATTTTCGATGTTAGTTACCGTAGATGTTGTATAAGAAATTAAAAGTTGAAGAAAAAATGTTTCAAATCTCCGAGGTCATGCTTTTGAAAAGATCCAGCTGTCATAGACGTATTTGTCATCTGTCAGCTGCCAAATTGTCAGCTCTACAGAATCTAGTAGCACCGGGAAACCGCTTCTAATGGACACCTCTATTACACGAACACCTCCTTTGAGCGGCTATTTTTTCATGCACCAAGTACAATATTTAGAACAAATCACCCTCTCTTCGGCGGACAAAAATCACCAGCAGTGAGTGTCCGTCCGAGAGAGGTTTTACTGTATTAAGACTGTTTTTTACAATCAATTTAATACAACAATTACTGCTGTATATCGGTGAGTTGTGCAAGGGATTCTCATCCGGCGAGGTGGAATTCAAGCTTTGGTTGAAGAAAATGTTGTATTTAACACTCTATTACATCTTTTAACGACAACATTTCATAGGTACCTCAATACCCTTTATAAGCCCTGAGAAAAAATTTGAAATATTGTCCTTCTTAAATATTTCCTCTTCCGTAATATGTATGAAATTGTGAAAAAAATGTACATTAATTAAAGAACATCATTTGTGTACGTGTACCAATATTATGTATGTAGGAAACTTGTGTTAAGGCTAGGTTTAGTGCAGGTCTCAGTTAAAAATATTACCCGAAACCCACTTTGAAAGTAGAAACATAATGAATCGATGATCGAAATCGAAACTCCCAGATCAAGAGATCCCAATATAAGGATGAAGCACTTAGAACCTGCTACTCATTTAATGATTTTTGTTGTTGTTTTAAGAGCAGTCTAGCGATAGCTGTTTTTATTATTTTATGTTACGAATCTTGTGATATAAGTACTTACAGATATCCTTGTAATAATACACCGTTCTAAGCTATAAAGTTCTCTTCTCTTCTGAATAATACGATACAACTTTTGACCTGTTTTCAAATTATTTCGTATTAGTATGTTTTTAGGCGATTGGCTCATAATATATATGACTTTTTCGTTCAACCAACCATTTATGTAATTCTCATATGGTTAATCAAATAATTTCAATATATAAACGCTAAAAATTACAAATTATCTTTAATTAATCAAACCGAACTCACCTCTCTGCTACTGCTAAATCTCTCAAAATGTTATTTCGTCTCCTTTCACCTTGAAAACGCTCCGCAAACGCTATAATCACTGCAAAGAAAGGATAAAAATAGAATAAAATTATTAGCCTTCAGTGGTGAAAATGCTGTGAAATTTATGCGACTTAAATGCTACGAAAAGCAAGTCACCTACTAAGTGAGCACTTGGGAAGCACTCGAAAATTTTGCACCGTCAAGTGCATAGTTTCAGGCGCGGCAGCCGCTGGCGCAGCCAACGAAAGTGCCGCTACTTGAGGAAATTGAATTGAATTTATGACCAAACGTTACGCGCTTGAAACACTCAAAAACTGTGCGCTTGCAGTAAGCAACAACAACAACAAAATTACGAACATAAAATTAAGGCGGCACACAAAAACAACAAAAGAAACAACTATAGTAATAGTAACTGCACTTGTGAGCGGCGGAAAAATTTTGCGCAAAGCACTAAAACACGAACTTTATACGAGCGAGCGCGTGCTCGTGTGTATCTGCGTGTGCGTGTACTTCTAAAAGTTTCTAATATGCTCATGGAGTGCAACGCAGCTGTGGGCAATTTCATGTGTATGACTGTGTGAAAGTAGGCGGAAAACCACTGTGCTTGTTGGCTGTAGGCGCTCCGCTCTGCTAGCGACATTGTCGTTGCGTAATTCAAAATCGAGTGCTTTAGCGACAAATATAACGGTTACTGCAGCTGCCCAACGCCTATTTGTTGTTAAGCGCCGCCACGGCGTGCCTTACCTGTAGTTTATGGAACTGCATTTGAGCGCAGCCGGTGCAATGGTTCGAAGTTTTTAGGCGGTTTTAGAACATAATTTTCAAAGAGTTATTGGCAAACTCACGTAGCGGTGGGTGTTGGCCAGCACAATGCACTAATCTATAACGGATTTATTGCGTGTTCTGCACGCGCTTGAACATTATTATGGTCTGCAATGGGTAGTAATCGTAATTTCATTTAATAAAAATAATATGTTGAACAATCTTTTGAGCTTCATCCACTGATTATGCTGTCATTGTTGCTAGCATATGAGAATTTGAGGACTCTACAAGCTTTAAGCTTTTAAGATGTCTGCAATCTACTGCTGGATCGTTACAGTTTAATGGTTGTTTTGAAAGCTAAGGAAAGAGAGCAAGCTTGTAGAGAGATTTCCGATATTTGTGAATGCTATTAGAAAGCTTTTTTGGGAACCTTCTGCTTTTTAAAAAGTTTTGAAAGCTTTTTGAAATCTTTACAGAGATCGTGATAATTTTGAAAGCTAAGGTGGACATAGGAAGCGTTTAGAGAGCTTTCCGAAATTTATGAATGCTATTAGAAAGCTTTGAGAGCTTTTAGTTGGTAAATTTCTGAGTGCTTTTAGAAAGCTTGTGGAGCTTTTTGAGAGTTTTACAGTAACTTTTTTAATAATATTGTGAGGAAGCCAAATGTGGCAACTCAAGCTTTTAGAGTGCTTTCCGAAATTGCTAAGAGCATTTAGAAAGCTTTCAGAGCTTTTTTGGTAACCTCGTACGTGTTTTTAGAAAAGCTATCAGATATTTTTAAGCGCTTTTAAACTAATGTAAGAGGTTTTTAAACTAATGTCTGTCAAAAGTTTTCATCTAACAATGGTCCGATTCGATCTGTATTTGAAGCCAGGGATGATACTTTAGTCAACCAGATTTGGTATTTGCATACAATTTAGTAAGCTCTTGACATCTTTAACAAAAGAATAAGAAAAATATTTTTTTCTGGAAGAGGCCTCTATACATAAAAGTCAAATTTAAGGCGTAGAATCATTTTTTTAGTTCCGTGCATTTAATTTCATGAACCACAACAACAAAAGTCGACTTTTATATTGCTTTATTACTTCGACACCTGCGGCTCTTTAAACAGCATTAATTTGCTCAGTTGTTTACAATTCAATCAGGACACCTCTTGTCTTTTTTACTATTCTTCTGCTCCTTCTTTCTTCAAATTATTTTCCAATTCCGTTGTGTCCGCTCAGGGGAAGTTGGCATTTCGCTCGAAACATTTTCAATTGTTTCTACCGCTTTACTCTTCCTCCGCGTCCGTTTCCCATTTTCACCTAAAGAATTCACATTCCTCATTTGTTACTATTTACTTCTCTTACTTACATTCTGCCTTTAATTCAGTTTTTTATAGCGCCGTCCGCCGCTAGTTATTTCATTTCAATTAAGTTATTGCGTTTTGCCAAAGGATTTCTGCCAATTGATTTGGCGAGCAAAGTACTCGTTGAAACGTGAAAAGTAAAACATCGAAAATGAGAAGAAAAGAAAAACGCTAAGCAATTTAGTTGTGTTGTAGCGTTTTCCTGCTCACATCTTCCTTATGTCCGTCGGCCATCTACTAACTGGCTCTTGAGCTTTAAGCCTTGAAAATTAATTGAGTTTTCTTGCGTGAGCGGAGTAATTCGATTATTGTCTAGCGGTAATGTGACGGCGTTGATTGTGGCATGCCGTTTTATTATTGCACACGAAATCAGAGTTGTTGTTGTTGCTTTAAATTATTTTTTTCATTGTACTAGATGGAATGAATCGTTGTTCCGCAGGCGTGTTACATCTTTAAGTTGCCTTTAAGGTAGGCCCATTTTTTATATCTGATCAGTTATATGTATCCTATATCTGAATCAGTTACAGGTAATGCAAACAACCGTTAGGTCAACAAAAAAATTCCATTTTGTGCAACCTCATATTGGAGCGTAATATATTCAGAGCAAATTGTACCCCTCTCTGCCAGGCGAAGTAAGACACCAACTCTCAGCTGATACCCACTGACACCTCTTTACATAAAAATATGCAAAAAGAACAGCAACAACAGCAGCCATGACGACACACTTTCATTAGTAAAATGACAATAAAACCACTCAGACCGTTTAACAAATTGGAAATGTGCCACACAACATATGTGTGATACCGTTACGTACACAGGCAACAGGCCACAAACACAGCACGACAGCAGCATAAGTTAAGGCATGCAAAGTGTTGTTGCTGCTGCCGCTCACTACTTCTCAAAGCATACATCCACACACTCACATGTTGTTGTTGTTGCATTGCTGCAATCTCCGGCTGCCATACAATTCCATAATCTTTTGTGAGTTGGCACAAATGCGGTAACAGTTACAAGTGCTCGGACTTAATGCGTACCGAAAGGACAAACCAAAATAAACGAATGGTCTGGTGTGGACTGCTGGTCGCTGCAAAGGCGGCGCACAGGTAGTTTAGGCTCAGATACAGACACATATACACATAAAAACTGTTCAGGCATCGAATCGCAGTGGAGCAATGTGTGTCGGTGACCGAACGCTCTTTACGCAAGCATGAAGAGGAAAATATTTTTGCCAGCATCTTAATATGCCCACAGGAACAATTTCGAATATTGTGTGCGCCTGTCTGTCTCCCTGTGGCTGTGTGTGTGTGTATTTTTCGTTAGTCCGGCAGACAAGCAGACTGTACGCATGCAAGGACACGCACACGATAAATATTTGCATACATCTCCATACATACATACACATACAACTGTATGCAGATGTATGCAACTCATTGACATTGAGTTGAAAAAAAAAAATGCTGTGGATGCCACAGCAACATGCAGCATGCAACTGCTATGTACATATGCCAATGATATTTGCACGTGTAGTTGCATGAAATTAATACGGTTTTCTTGAATGTCCAGCTGAAAGTGGAGATGGGGTGGTCCTGAAATGCCAGTTACATATGTGTAAGTGATATTATATGCAATATCGTAACTGTAGCTGAATTTTCAATATATCGGGATTCGGCTAAAACGGGAGTACGAGCAACTTCTAAGTATCAGGATCTTATTAGTATATCATGATGGCCAGATTGTGTAATTTACATATATTTTAAGAGCAAAAAATTCCTAACTGGACAAGTTTACCAATTTGAGATTTCGGGATTGGAAAAAAATACCAAAATCTTTAATTTTTTTGAAATATAACAGTGACCAAAGTATGGAAAAAAGGTCCTAATTCATGATTATGTTATGCGGCACCATTCAGAAGACTTTGAGAATTTCGGGATTACAACAAAATTTGGGATCCCGAAAATTTACGGACCTGTTAAGAGTTTAAAAATGTCGAAAATGTGTTTAAAATTAATTTTTATAAAATCAAATATAGTATTGACTCTTTCAGTAAGAATAGTTATTTCGGGATTGAAATCAAAAACTCGGGATTTCGCATTTTTATGAACATATTGGAATATAATAGAAGCTAATTTTTTTATAAATGCTCATATGTTAGTAGATATGAGCCTCCAGACCCTTAGAGTAAGATCAAGAAGAAGTTTCGGGATCTCAAAATGTTTCGGGATTTAATGGGGAACAAAAATGTTTCACAATACTGGATTAGTGGTGTCTAAGCAATCTATTATGTACATATTTTTAATAGCAAAACATAGTTGAAGAATATATAAAACATAACAATTAGAAAATATCCTGTGCAGCTGTTTTACGGGATCGCGAAAAGTCAATCCCGAAATTTCGGGACTAATATTTCATGAATTAATTATTGTATAGTTCCATGTTTAAAGAGATTAATTTCAAAAATGAAGTAACGGTTATTTGAAAATGTAGTGAGAAGTAGAAATATGGTATCCATTTTATAACGGGATCCCGAAAGTTGAATCCCGAAATTTCTGGACTAAAAATATCAAATTCTATTAAACGAAATCTCAAAAAGGGGAATCTCAAAATTTCGGGACTGAGATTTTATGCCTTCAGGATTACATGAAATAAAAAAGTTCGATCCCGAAATTGCGGGACTGAAGTATAATGTTTTAATTATTTTATAGCTAAAAAAATAGAAATCAGTAGCCGTAAGAAAGAATTAAATATTAATTTTATATCGGTATCCCTGAAATTTCATTATATCATGGGGAATTTATATCGTGATCCCGAAAGTTCAATCCCGAAATTCCGGGACTGAAATTTTGCATATCTTGGGGACATATTCTTAAGATTTCTATTTCGAAAGAAAATTACGTAGTAATAATATAGGAAGAGTTAAGCGTTTTTCCATTACAATGAAATCCCGAAATTTCGGGACTAAAATTTTATGTCTTCAGAATTACAAAAAATATGCCACAAATATATTATATGCATATATACATATATGTATATGGGTGGACATTGTATATTGGTTTCCAGTAATTTTATCTGCGGTGTGTTTAATCCTTAAAGCTCTTTGTTTGTCTTCTCAGAAGTATACGTACACTCATTGCGTAATACTGCACACTTACAACCATTTCAGTACTGTTGCAACTCTTCAACTACATATGAACATACATATGTATGTATCCCTCCCCACCCACTCGATCGCTCGTTAGCTCGTCGTTTATTTACCGGCTGCCGGTGTGGCCGGCGCAATAATGCCTTTACTACATTTCTGTGTGGCATATTCGTTTGCGTATTGGCATGTCATCGAAATAAATTGCTGCATTCCGCATACGCACACACTCACTCACACATACACTCACACAAGCTTATGCAAGCACTCACGAGCCTTTGCATGCATTTCGTTGTACGCTCCGTCGCCCAGGTAACTCCGATTATGCTTTTATCTGTGTTTCTTTTGGCTCATTGAAGCATTTATATTTTTGTACGCAACTACATATGTGTGTCTTCCAAAGATATTTGCATTTGTGAGTGTGTGTATGTGTGTGTGTTTTGTATTTTGGTTTTGTGTGTTGCCACAGATCGACCTGACAAAATATTATTTTGTAATTACCATAATTCGTGCCACTCCCCAGGTTATCAATTTGTACCGAACGCATATTGTAAAAGACACATGTGGTCATACGAAGGCACATACATTCATACATGTGTATATTATATGTAGGTGCATTTTCGTAACATTTACATACTATAAACTGCAGTAGCTTCAATGATTTGTCTACATCAAACACACCAATATGTCTCATGTTCCTTTAATATATAGTATGTATATATGTATGTACATAAGTATGTTTTATTATAAATAGTTAGTTTTTCTTTTTGATTTTGTTTTTTATAGAAATAGAATTTCAATAATTTTATTGATGTTATAATTTTTTCAAAATTTACATAATATCGGCTCATTTTTATAGAACTTCATTTCGGGATTGTAAAAAAAAAATCAAACTTGAGTGTTTTGAGGCAATTACCGAAAGCTGAATCCCGATATTTCGGGACTAAATTATCAAGCTTTGTTTTGTTAAAAAAAAGAAAAATATTTAGTATCAAGTTCAATACCGGGATCCCGAAATTTCGGGACTAGATTATCAAGCTTTGCTTTGTTGTAATTTTCCAAAAAACAAGAAAAATATTTATATTTAGATCAAGTTCAATTCCGGGATCCCGAAATTTCGGGACTAGATTATCAAGCTTTGTTTTATTAAAAAAAAAAAAAAAATATTTAGTATCAAGTTCAATTCCGGGATCCCGAAATTACGGGACTAAATTATCAAGTTTTGCTTTGTTGTAATTTTGAAAAAACAAGAAAATATTTTTTATCAAGTTCAATACCTATTTCAAATGTAGTTGCGGTTATGAAAGAATCAGCTGAAGTTTATAACGGTATCTAGAAAATTCAATCCCGAAATTTCGGGACTAAAATGTCAATCTTCATGTTTGTTGAAGGAAAAATAATTTTTGAGTTTTCAATAATGGATTTTTTAAAAGTGTAATTTTTTTTTGTCAATTACTTGCCATTTGGCAACCCTATTTATTTCAATTTAACTGAAATATACACTGTAATTGCAGCCAGTGCATAAACAAGCAATTACAAATTTTATTGCTTAATGTGAAATTACTTGGAATTGTTTTCACCCCCTGGTGCATTGCAAGTACAATGTTAATTATCTAATATTAACCGTTATCAAATTGATTGCCATCATGCCTCCCCACCAACATGAATTGCTATGGAAAAAGTCAATATGCATTTCAATAAACTCTGCACACCTGCATTCGATCAATATGTTACTATTGCTGGTGTTGTTGTTGTTTTTCTATGCAGAGCTATTTTTAACCAAACGCCATGGGAATTATGCATTTGCATACAAATACACACAAAATAAACTCTCAACTTTCGCACTTGGTTTGGTATATATTAACTTGTATTTTACGAAATTTCGTCCGTCCCGCCATTCATTCTTCACTCGTTTGGTTGGTGGTCAGTTTTGCTGTGTGGAAAAGTTAAAATTTCCAAATACACTTTTATTACAGATCAGAGTAGAGTCGAGGTAAAGTATGTAGTGCGGAAAAATAATGTTTTTCCATCCTTGTTGTTGTTGTTTTGCTACACTTTCGATATTTACGAGCTATACTAATTGGACTATGGGGTAGTGTATTTTTCGATTTTATTGTTTTCTAAGTACTAGCGAAATCACCTTTAAGCACAGACATATTCATACACTTATACTCATACTCACACTCACACACACACAATTGAAAGTACTCGTAGACAAAACCCAAGCAAATATTTTACAAATAACCATTTATTTTGAGTTGGTCTTGCTATGTTTTCATATCTCCAATGTGAAACGCCTGTGCCTGTGTCTCTCTCTCTCTCTGGTGCTCATGTTGTGTCCCGCTGCTATTGATTGTTGTGTGGAATTGGACAAGCAACTTATTTGTTTAATTTCCAGTTTGTTTTAATAGTCTCTTGTCACTTCAAGTAATAGTTTAATAAAACTATCGGAAATGTTATTGTTTTGCTTGCTCTACTATTATTTGTAAATATGTATTGCATGTAAGAGGATTTAGTTGCACAGGCAAGTCCACTCCTTGGACCAGCTCATGCTGCGTAAGTGGCAAATGGTTATGTTTGTGTAGCTGTGTGGTTGTTTTTATTTGTATTGAATTAAGAGTTTGCGGAAATTGTAGAAACATAAATTTTGGACACTCATACGTACTTACACACAAGTACAGCATAAAATACTTATTTATTTATTTGTATTGATATTTGGACCACAAGAATTATTCATATATATTTAAATGTTAGTGTTACAGGTGTTTTCAAATGCAATTGCCGTTTTAAGGTTCTCACAACATGTTGCTCTGAGTATATGTAATAGTTTTGGTCATCTAACGGTTGTTTGTAAAACCTAAAACTAAACGAGTTAGATATGGAGTTCAATATACCAACATGTTCTTTCTATATATCAAATGTTCAGAGAGGAAATGTTTGTCAGTCTGTGCAATTAATTTCTTAAGTAAAATTTAGATATTTTGATGAAATTTTGTACATTTATTATTTGTCACTTTGAGAAGGTTGGTGTTGTGGATACACGAATTCTGTTTAGGTCCTGGTTCACATATAAAATTAAGTAATGAGCACGATGGAGGGGAAAGTATTAAGGTTGTAAAAAGTATGCGTGACCACAGACTCTAATATGCTTCATGAACTTATCTCACATTTACTAAAGCTGAATCAACCAAACTTGGTGAAAACTGTGCGTTTTACCCTGTGAGGATCACACAGCCTACGGGTTTATAAAGATTGACATACTTTATATTCATACCAATACATTTTCAAAAATTATTTTCTTGTTAAGTAATCTTATACAGTATAGGAATAGATGGAATCGGATCCACGCCTATGTCGGTTATATTAAAAAATATTTATCGACCAACCAATGTATAATATTAATTTAATTTCTTGAGTAGAGCAAAATCCAGATTTTATATTGCAATGGATCCTATGTAGGTAATACAAAGCACGTCTTGCCTTTGGTGTAATACCACATACATCAGCTATAGTGATAGATATGTCTCCATACAGTTAAAATGTATTATTTCCTGTCCAGCTTTGCTCAAACTTAGCTTGAACTTCGTTACTAGACTGCTACTTGGTTAAGGAAAGTTCTCAACTATCATTTCAGCAAAGGCAATTTTTGTTACTTTTTTTAAAGATATCTTATGGTATTTTTCTTACAAATGAAAGCGCAAAAGATGACAACGAAAGACATTCATTTATTTGGTGAATAATCTATCATATACAAATATTCCAGAAATTCTAAGCATATCCATAGTCAGTAAAAGAATGTTGGCTTAGTCGCTAATATTAGTACAAAAAAAATTGGCTATAGGTGGCGCTATTGTCGAGATGCTAATATGGATCCCTCATCGATTTCTGATTTATTTGGTTCATATCTGGTGTCTTTTGAATTTCGCGGATATGTATAAAAGCGCAAACGTATCTGTCAATACTATCCATTATTTTGAAAGGTCTTGACATAACCTACAAAACGACGCTATGCATGAATAGTTTGGATATTGCAGCATGGATAAGCCAGCCGGCGAACGAATTGTGACGACGAATACCGATCAAATCATGAAAAACATCGAGGTAGACCGGCATGTGGCATCTCGTGACATCGCCCAGGAGATGGGAATTCGCCACCAAACCATTTTAAACCATCTGCAGAAGGCTGGATACACAAAAAAGCTTGATGTTTGGGTGAAACGGAACGAACTCGATCCATTTTTGAAGCGGATGGTGACTGGCGACGAAAAATGGATCACATACGACAATATCAAGCGAAAACGGTCGTGGTCGAAGGCCGGTGACCAAGCCGAGATTGACGGCCAGGAAGGTTTTGCTGTGTGTTTGTTGGGATCGGAAGGGAATCATCCACTATGAGCTGCTCCCATATGGCCAGACGCTTAATTCTACTATCTACTGCGAACAACTGGACCGCTTGAAGCAGTCGATCGACCAGAAGCTTCCAGAATTGGCCAGCAGGAAGGGTGTAGTGTTCCACCAGGACAACGCCAGACCACACACTCCGTTGATAACTCGTGATAAGCTACGGGAGCTCGGATGGGTGGTTTTATCGCATCCACCATTTAGCCCGGACATAGCGCCAAGTGATTACCACCTGTTCCTGTCCATGACGAAGGCGCTTGTTGGTGTAAAGTTGAACTCAAAAGAGGTTTGTGAAAAGTGGCCGTCCGAGTTCTTCGCAAATAAGGAGGGGAGCTACAACGAGGGGGTATTATGAAGTTGCCTTCTAGATGGAAATATATTATCAAACGAAACGGCGCATATTTGAACTAAATCCGATCACTATAACACCTTTTATAAAACATTGAATAAAGTTCAAAAAAGCGGATGGGAGATATTTGCGGGAAAATTTTTATTTGAAGCAAATTTTACCAATTCAAATGGCAACATAATGTTGGATAGGTAACGCTAACGTTGTTGCAGTCATTAATTAGTATGAAATATATTTCTGCTATACGAAGTTTTTATAAATTTGATATTTTTTTGCAATGAATTCTTGAATTGTACCACTGTATAAACAAGACTCTACTTTCTTAACAAAATCACATACTTTCCATCACACAACTGATATTTGCTTTTCACACAGCTTAGTGTTTTCACATGCAACATTCTTTTTATTTACATTTACATTTACATTTGTTGCAAGCAGAAAAAGGCTTTAAATAAAATTCACTTCATACCGAGATTTCCTGTTGCCAAAAAATGCTGCAGGTAAAATTTAATAATCCATAAATCCATTTACACAATATTTACAGCTGGCATTTGGGCTGTAATAACTGTAACGTTAAAACAAATATTTCACAAAATTGCCACAAAAAGTTGTTAGAAATCTTTTTTGGCATTACAATAACAACAACAACATATTTTTCTTTAAATGAAAATGCAACTAAAGAAAATTTATAATTCAATTTCCTCGGCTTACAAGCGGCAGCTAGTAGAATTGAGCGCCCAAATAAAGCTCGACAAAGAACGGTAAATATTTATAAAGTAAGTAAATATTACATTTTATTAAATAAGAAATAAAATGAAATGAATGCGCTTTTCTTTCATTGCAAATAGATATGGAAATGGAAATAAAAACAATAGTGCTTAAATCGGATTTTAGATTTCTTATTAGAAATTTTCAACAATTTACTTATTTGAGTTATTCACAGTGAGCTTACGGCACTTCTACTGTGAGTCTTCTACTTATGCGAATTCAAATGCATTTATTTACACTTTCCTTTTTGGGTTTTGCCGCTTTCTGCTGACTGCAGAAATGCCGTAGACAAATAGATGAATAAGTTGACAGCATTGTTTGTAAGCATGAGTTAGAGCTTAAGCTTAAAAAATAACAACAAAACGCTTGCTTATAGAGTGCAGCGCAACGTCAACTACAGAAACATACATACATATATGCAACAACACATATGAAGTGGCAAGCATAACTACTACTGCATGCATATGCATAAGCACTTAAGGGCGCATAGTGGCACTCGAGCGTTAACTAACACCAAACAGCAGTCGAAACGTCACTAACATGACAAACACATACATACTGCCATAGAAGTACACACACACATAAAGAAATATATACAAAGAGCTTGGCTGTTACAAGCATAGTTCTAGGCGCAAAGCCGAAAAGAGTTAACACTTCACTAAAATGAAGCTGCTGAACGTTGTAGAAGACATCTAACAACAACAAAGAAATTAAAAAAAATATTACAACAACAACAACAAAGCTGTGTAGCTTAAGCGAACTTGAGCTGTTATGCAGCTGCCGGCAATCTAAGCTGCCGCTTGCATATATGAATTGTGTGCGAATAGGTGCAAGACACATGCAACACACACACACAATTATACTTGCAACACACACGCTGCATATATGCATAAAGTAATGACAACAACAAATAACCGCTACTACTTGACTGTCAAGCAATTTTACATTTGAACTCCGAGGAGACACTTGCCTCTCTCTGTGTGTGTGTCTCTGTCACTATTACTTAATATTTATGCGCGTGCGTGTGTATGTGTGTGATAACGTGCTCTGGGTACTTAGGCGAGTTAATGGTGCGCATAAGTAATTTTTATGCAATTTCTACAACAAAGGCGCACAGCTTGCATACAAATATTCAAGCATTTAACAATCACACACACACACACGAGCACATGTATTTGAGCGCGTTAGTTTCGCTTCGTATTTCGCATATTTTGTCTGTTGTTGAGCTGCTTGGCTTCTCACTTGTCTGCGTTGCCTTACTCAAGCATTTTATTTCACTATAAATATTAGCATATTTCTAGGCGCTCAAAGTCATCTACATATGTATGTGCGTGCGTGTGTGCAACGCTGTAAGCTTTTGTTTTAGTGGCAGCTTAATTAGAAGCGAACTTGCAATTGCAATTGCTTGCACTACAATTAAATGACTTGTTTTGTTGTTGTTGTTTTCTTTGCTTGCAGCACAACAACCGTTGAAGGATGTAGCTGAGGTTCTATTATTCATATTTAGGTTTATGTTTGAAAATGAGCGTTGAATTGTTGATTGAAGGCATTAAAGCTCTAAAAGTATAAATTTTAATTACTTGAATTCAAAAGAAAAATTACGAAAAACTCAATTAGTAAGCCACAAGTAATTTAAATCTAAATTGCGTAAAGTCTTAATATTTCAGTTTAAGATTTCGGGCATGCATCTCTTCCCCGAGTGACGCAATTAGGCCATGCAAGATATTAAGTCATATTCATAGTCATAGTTGTACTCATTATTGATACTCATTTTCATGTGAGTATTCATAGTAATACCACTTATCTTTATTTCCATATTCATATTCATGTTTATTTATATTCATGCAATTGTTAATACTCATACTCATATTCATATTCGTATTCATAATCATATTCATATTCGTTTTCATATTCATATCCATATTCATATTCCTATTCATATTCATATTCATATTTATATTTATATTCATATTCATATTCATATTCATATTCATATTCATATTCGTATTCATATTCATATTCATATTCATATTCATATTCGTATTCACATTCGTATCCATACAAATATTCATATTCGTATTCGTATTCATATTCATATTCATATTCATATTCATATTCATATTCATATTCATATTCGTATTCATATTCGTATTCATATTCATATTCATATTCATATTCATATTCATATTCATATTCATATTCATATTCGTATTCATATTCATATTCATATTCATATTCGTATTCACATTCGTATCCATACAAATATTCATATTCGTATTCGTATTCATATTCATATTCATATTCGTATTCATATTCATATTCATATTCATATTCATATTCATGTTCATATTCATATTCGTATTCATATTCGTATTCATATTCATATTCATATTCATATTCATATTCATATTCATATTCATATTCATATTCATGTTCATATTCATATTCGTATTCATATTCGTATTCATATTCATATTCATATTCATATTCATATTCATATTCATATTCATATTCATATTCATATTCGTATTCATATTCATATTCATATTCATATTCATATTTATATTCATATTCATATTCATATTCATATTCATATTCATATTCATATTCATATTTATATTCATATTCATATTCATATTCATATTCATATTCATATTCATCATCATATTCATAGGCGCAATCATATCCATACTCATACCCCTACTTTTACTCACAATTATACTCATTTTTATACCCGTATTAAAATTTATATTTATCGTAGAAATTTGAATAAACACAATAATTTATTGTTACGTCCTCATTATACTTGACTACTTTAAAATATTTGCGGACACACCCTCGGAAATGGTATTCGGGTCAGTACTATAGGCTCAGCGTTATAAAATAAAATCATCTTCTACGTAATATGGGTGTGTCGAGCAATTTGAAAAGTAAACTTTGGGTATCAGAACTTGGAGATTTCCTTATTTGCTTCAATGGACTTTTTTGTAAGCTGATTCGATTCAATACCAACTTCTATTGTTCTACCCTCCTCTGGATTTATCTACTAGTAAGTCATCGACATCTGTAAGAAGATTGTAGCATTCCGAAGTTACGGTTTTGTCTTGGCAAGGCACTTCTTTAAAAAATCTCTCAGTTTACATCATCTAAAAGAGCTTTTTAGTTAAAGCTCCCTAAAAAGCTTTCAGTAGAAACTCTATATTAAAGCTTCGAGTCAAAGCTTTCATCTTTTCTTGCATGTTAGTTTCCATAATTAGGAATTGGATCTTAGAAACTAATTTCACTAATAAATCCACTTCAATCTTTTGCAAATTGGAAATATTTGTTGCCTTCTTCGCCCAGAATTGAGTTTCAGAAAACCGGTTATAACTTCATATATGCGCCTGAAAACTATTTCTTATTACAGACTGCTTGCTTGAGACTAATTTCATGCACATATGATTTCTGCACTTCAAAGGCGCGTCGCAAAGAAATGCATAAATGTAGCTTGTGTTGCATGCAACAGACAGACAGTTAGAAATGCAAGCAATTTAATTGGTTGTGCGCTTTGTAAGAAATGTAAATAACAACAAATCTAAAGTTATGTGCAACTTTTTTTGTTGTTGCAACATTTTATTGTTGTTGCAACAATTTGTTGCAGGTAATTACTTCTTTCGGTGGAGGTAGTTTTAAGCACAGAGGAAATAATTTATGAAAAAATAGGTAAAAGAAAATTAAGAAGGCAAAAAACAGTGATAACAATGCAATGTTGCAAGTAAATGCATACTACATGTGAATATTTAATAAACGCTTGCAACAAATTAAAGAGCGTGCGCACTTTGTAGTAGAAATTTATGCAAAATTTTGTGAAATATTGTTGTTCTTTTTGAAATAAAGCGAGGTCATATGTTCACATATACTCGTGCGTAGGCATGTTGCATGTCACATGTGGCACGGTGGCGTAAAATCGGTGACATCGGCTGCTAAAAATTTTGCCTGCTGGGCAGACTTTGTGCGCTTGCCTTGCTAAAGCTGACAGCTCTTTTGGTTTTCGTTGATTTGCTCATTTTGTTGTTTTTGTATGGTGTGTGAGCGTGCAATAATATTTGCAAAAACAACAAAAGCAGCAATGAAAGACAAAAAGTTCAAACACAAATACCGACACTATTTCATAAATGCACACGCGTGTGTGTTGGTGTGTCTGTGCATAGTTATGCATTTGTTGCACTTACATAATACGTGTGCCGTTATGCGATTGCACTTACATATGCCTGCCTGTGCGCGTGTGTTAATATGTGTGGCATGCGGCAAGTGACGTGCTGCGGTTGCGCTTCCGACTGCCGAGCTTAGGCGAGCGTTTGTGGCTGACATACACGACAGTCAAAATTTACTGTTACTGTTGTTGTTGTTGTTGTTGTTGTTGTTGGTGGTGGTGGTGCCGTTAGTTTATTTGTTATTGTTGCAAAGTTTCTCGTTTGGGCGCACGTGATTTGTGTTGGCAAAATAAATAAACGTTGCATGCATTGAGGCTTATTGTGGCACAAACACATACACACCCTCATACAAACAAACATGCAGAAGAGATTTGTGGCAGCGGCGAGGTGGTGCGGTGTGGCATGGTATGGAGTTTAGATGGCGTAAACAATGCCGCAAGCATTAGCCTCTGTATATATATTTATATTTTTATGATTGTTGTTGTTGTTTTTATAGTGTTGTTAAGCTTGTTGTTGTTATTATTGTTGTTGTTGCCGTAGCTTTGCAGCCAAATGCCATTCATATGTGCATGTACTGATTCACACTTTGTGGCAGTTGTTTTTTGTCACTTTTTTGGCAACTACTGTTGTTGTTGTTGCCACTGTCACTACCACCACAGCCGCACTTAAGCATTTTTGTCACAGATATGAAAATTGTTTTCGCTTTTCAAGCAGCAGCAGCAACACAGCTCAACAACTTCAACGACCAATTTGCTGCTTGCAACAATTTGTGGCAGTGTCCACTTTTGGCGTTGTACGTTGGCTATTTGGCTCGTTGGTCGGCACAGTCGTGCGTGCAAGCCGTACATACATACATATACCGTTATGCCTAATTTGTGCTGCATATGCATATGTGTTTGTGTGTTTGTTTGTGCCACATTCTGCAGCCAACTGTCCATCTCGTTTATGTTGCATGATGAAGTGGCGATTATGCTTGTATCGTGTGTACTCATGAATATGTGTTTGTATGGGTGTGTGTGTAAGCTTATTTATTGCCACTAGAATCGCCTCAGTACGCTCAACTACCTTCTTCATATATTACAACAAACACACACACGCACAATACATATATATACTTTTAGAAGCTCGTGCATCCTTGGCCTCCATCTGCAGTCTGTTGTAGCCTCCCTTCGTAAGCCGGAAATGTCTCAACTTTTGGTCTTTTGGCATTCTGTGGCCAGTTCTGCAAGTTCCAACAATTAGTATGCCTCAAACTGTGGCACAAATACATACCTACTCGTACCGGCCTGTAACTGTTTACGTTTTAGTATGTAGCTTGTAGCGTTCTTAGGACAAAAATCTGCTCATCACTTTCAAGGCTAGAAATTTGGTGAGGATTTTGTGGTTAGATGTGTCCTATTTTACAAGATACTGCATCTGGCACCCATTCTAGGTGGTTTTGTATTTGTGTGCGTTATTCGTGGCTTGACTGTTGGAAAAACTTGAACTTGTGGAACAAGTATTCCTGTTTGATATCGGTGCTTTTGCTCGGAAAAGGTTTGCGTCTCTACTAAGCCTTCGAAGTCAATATTAAACTGTGCGGAACCCAGAGCTAAACTCTTTAGATTGAGGTACTCGTAAGTTCTGATAAGGCATTCAACACAAAATCTTGTAAAGAAGCCCATATCTATGTAGGAATAAGCACCGACAGAGGAATTTCATTCAGACTCAGCTAGAACGGAAAGGACGGCGTTTAATACTAACAGGTTTATTATGTTCCAAAACTATTTGAGGAAAGTTTTATGTCGCTCCAACAGCTAGCTTTATAGAAAACTATTGTACCGAGACCTTTAGGTACTAGATATTTATAGCCTGTGGTAGCCATAGTACGAGATCGAAAGGTTTTAAATCTTTATAGGAGAGAATTCGCTTAACATTATGTTTGGACAACTAATGCCAATGACGACGACGGCCTTACCTCACGGTGCTCAGAAACAGAAGAAATCAATGCAAAGCCCAACTCCAAGGTCTCTTGCTCCCCATAGTACCTGAATCAAGTTTCCGGTCAGACCTCTGAAACTGCTACCGGTTGAGCTTCCTTTCATTATATTTGGACAGTAAGACCAACTGGAAACAACAAATCCATTTATTTTTTGTATTTTTTCTTAAGGTGAAACTTAGACGATCGTCGGTTAGTGATGCGCGTCCTACCGAATAGGTAGTACAATCATCGGTCAACAAGACGAAAAATTAATGAACTTGTATCAGGTGAAGAAGTATTACCTAAATAATATTTTGTAAAGTCATTATATGAGCTCTTTGTTGGACTCATGGAGTTCATGTGGAATGTGTATTCGGAATGTTTCAGAGTTTTACCATCGGTGAGATCGTTGGACATTGGATGCTAGTAATTATTGATTTAGACGGTTTACCATTTGTAGTCTGAAGATAGATGCCTTTGAAAATAAAGTCCGGTTCGAGATTATGAGAAAAATACTTTGAATATATCGGTAGCTAGGATTCTGAAGTCATAGTGTCTTCGAAATGGGACCATAACAGTTCTTAATATCGAAAGAATCTCGTTTTTCGCAGTCTAACGATTTATGTGATGAAACAACATTCCAAACTATACAGGTATGTGAGATAGATAAGCTCCGTACACAATTTAAAAGACGAATTGAAGATAAAGAGGACAAAACTCTGCTCAAAACGGGCATTCCTGCGCTACTTTAACACTTAAAACATCGAGAATCTACATGCCAACACAATGTACTACAATTTGAAACGATATAATCTTAATATCAATAAAGAATGCGCGAACATCTTACGAGTTGCATTAAAATGAGCATCGCGATATAAAAACACATAAATTATGGATTACCATAAAGAAATAAAATAATAAAATTGTAAAAATACAATCGAAGAAATAATCACAGTGAAACGTGGACCGGCCGTTGCGCGCAATACATTAACTAATTTATTGCGGCAAACGACGCACGTCGCCACGCAGTGGACGCCGACACCGATTGCCATTGCCTGTAGGTCGAGCCCGTTACGGCCAGAGCCGGAGACGGAGCTGGAGCAACAAGTGACAACAACAAAGCCTGTGCCGTCGTTGCCAATCAAGCAGCTACTGCTGCAGCTGTCGAAGCAGAAAAATGCACCAGTGACCAGGAAAAAACGAGCGAAAAGAAGGTGAGACAAACAAAAGTGAAAACAAGCATGAATACGAGGCAATGGTCAGAAGACGGACGGACGGCCGAAGACCCGCTGAAGACAAACCAACAAATTGGCTGAAAGCGCTGAAGAAGTTGCTTGACAAGAGTTCGGCGGGCAACAAACGAAGCGGATACACTTGCATATTGGCGGCTCAAGGTCGTCGCTGTAATTTGTGTGCATGATTAAGTCGCAGCTGGGGCAAAAAGAGTGCGAACCCGAGAAGCCACAACTGGAGTAAGTGGACATAGCAGACGCTGCGGCAAGGCAAACGCCTTTGAGGCAGGTTAGGACAAGATTGGCTGCGCTCGTGACGGCGGTGAACCGCAGCGCAGCAATAAATTCATGCATGAAACAACAACAAACACAAGAAAAATACCAAAGGCATTGCTGTAGCTTCGATCTATTTTCAGTTTTTTTTGTTGTTGTTGTTCGACCAGTTAATGGTTGCGGGAATTTTTATGACTGCGTTGCGCGTTGAAGCCACTCAGCGGTACTGCGGTGGAGGATCGACGAGGTTCGAGAAGGCAAGACTTTGGCCTTTGCGGCGCCTCGAGTCGCATGTTGACTGTTTCGTTTGGTCTCAAAGGCGTTGAAGGCGCAAAAGAAGACATAAAAATTGTTGCTTTCTTTGTAGTTTGCCTGGCGATTTGTCATGTACTTCGCGACAAAACTGAAAACATGCAGTTAAAAGCACCGCTGTGGGCGTTGAGGCGTGTTGCACACTGCTTGTTTGCCGCAGGTTAATTGTGGATAATTGCATATTGGCGTGGTTTCTCAGAAACGCCACGACATTGTAGTGGACATAATTGCTGCACAAGGACATGAGAAGGAAGTCGGGTATTTGAATGTAGGGTTAAAGGTTTGGTAGATGGTTTGGAATCTTAGAAACACTGAGGATGGAATATCAATATTGTCGGTGAGACTCCTTTGTAAAGAGTCGGTGCTTGGACCTTGCCTGACCTGACTATAACCTGGATCGAAGCAAGAGCTTCTAAAGTATCTCTTCTCTCTGAACATGGTAATCTGTTTGTGCTTCGCAGAAGAGAAAGTGGGTCTAACTCCAGTCTTCTTTTTCTTCATAGAGGACAATTTCTATTAAAAATAAATTATACTAAAAACCCTTTCTTAATCTTCCTCCGCTATTAGTACCAACTTTTTGGAATTTAAACTCATTCACTCTCGCAACTTGACTTCCATCAATATTTCTTTCTATTTGCACACTGTTCCAACGCATCGTTCGTTTTCTCCTCATTCTTTTTTTGCATAAAAAATCTCTTAAAAAATTTACACATCGTTAGCTTTAAATTACAACAATAAAATTATACTAAAAGGCATAATTTAATGGCTGCAGAATTACAAAAAATCTACTTTTTTCTATTTGCTTTGCGTTTCTACAAAATTCCTCAGCAAAAGTGCTCAGGATTTAGCGAATGTAGCAAATTAAAGGCAAAAAAAGAGAATAAAATTGCAACAATAAAAATGCTAAAATAAAATCGATAAGCAGAGCAGCGGCAGCATTCCGAAATGCCGTTGGCCATAAAAAAAGGTGAGCAACAACAAAGTTGGCGCTGGAGCTTTGAACGTCGTTGTAAAGCTGCTGCAAATCTGCTACTAAAATAGCCACTTTTGTGTAAATAACAGCGTTGGCCTCACTAACATTCTTCAGATTGCTTTTTTCGCTTCTATTTGCCAAATATTACTGTGGCATGTGCGCAACAGGCTACCTTTTTCTAGATTTCTTTTTACGATTTTTAAATGCGAATAAATTCACTATTTTATGTTGTTGTATTGAAATTGTTGTTGGATGTCACTTTGAGTTAGGTTTTATGTTCTCTGTTGAAATAAACAAAATTCCTACTGTCGCTCCATAGAAGAAACTGTAGGAGCATGGTTGGAATTCTCAATGGTCATAGTCTGGCGTGTGCCGCCACCTATAAGGTGGGGCTGACGGATCGAGATGTCTTCAGGAAATGTCAGGAGCAAGGTATAAGAGAAACAATAGAGCATCGCTGGTGCGCTTGTCAAGCATTGCCAAGGCAACGGCTCCAGCATTTTGGGGCCCCATAGTAGGAGAATCTGAATGAGGTATCGTTAGTAAAACCTCAGAACCCACTACGTGACAGCAATCCATCCGGTATCGCAGAGGACTAAAACTGGTCCAGGTGTGGCTTTGGCCAACTAGACTATCCTAACCTATATTCTCTGTTATGACTACTTTGTTGTTTTTTTTACTTTTTACAAAGGTTGGCAAATACAAGGTTGCCACATCTGATTAGTTATTTAAAATTAATTTAGAATTATTTAAAACATTGTGAAATGTTAACCGAATAATAATTTTTCAGCATATTTGAAAATAGAAAAATTATTCAATGCTTAGATAAATAAAAGTCTTATAGAGCATTTTAACAAATTATGATTTTATGATGTTGCCACCTGATTTCAGATAAGATAAAATTGCTCACTAAGTTAAGATTCAGAGTGAGTTGTGGAAAATGGTTAAACAGATTTCAAGGACATCATAAAACTGTAATTAAATTTATTACTTACCGATAAATATACGCTTTTCAAAATCATCAGCTTGCGAAAGACCAAAAAATGAAAGAAAGATGAAATGAAAAAATAAAAAAAAAAAATAAAAAAATGTATTTGTAAAAAATATATATATCGGGGTTAAAGTTAAGGTTATAAAAAAGAGAAGAAATATCATAGGTCCACAAAAATATAGTATATACATACATATATCATCGTAGGATGTAAGAAGTTTTCAGGAACTGAAATATTAAGGTAAGCTCTGGAATAATCTAGTGAGTTCCCGATCACTAAATCCAGATCTTTTTTGACATTGCCAGACTAAAAAATTTAAACTTTAGCTTCATATATTTATATCCTTAGATGAGGTTTTAAAGTACATTATATGATGAACTTCTACGAAATTATATTTTCTGAGTCGTTAACGTCGATAGATGTAATTTTAATATTATTATTTTTTTTTGAAAATCCGTGAAATGTCCGTGTTATTGAAAATATACTTCATTGCCTCTCCTATGGAACATATACAGTTGAACTTCCCCAACTCGAATCACAAAAATCCACAAAAAACTTCGAGTAAGAGAGACTTCCGAATTACGGAAAGTAATTTGTATGAAATTTTACTTATATTACCAATTCAAGAGTTCGAGTTTTGGAAAACTACGAGTTAAAGATGTTCGACTATGGAAGTTCAAATGTACTTTATTGAATTGTAAAGAAAAAACATGATTCTGGTCCTAAAACTTCTATGACCATTTTTAATACGCTCCAGGACTTTGCTATCAAACAATTTCTTTACAATAACATTTCAAACCTGAAGTTATCTTCAGAATATTCTCATTTCCTTTAAGACAATTAATAATATGAACACAACAAAAAAGAGCTGAAGAATATAATATAATTACACAACTATGAGATAAAAATGTCAACTCAATTTGAATTCTGATTTTCTACTAAATTCAAGTGATTTATTTAATAAGCATTAAAATCAATTAGAAAATTATGTAATGTGGCTATTGGCTTTCCATCACTCGCTCATTATCTCTCATGGCATATGAAATCTCTATTCAATAAATTAATTTATTGAAAATTAACTGTAAATGCAACGAAGTGATCAGGAGTTGTCACAAAATGAAGTCTATCAAGTGAATTAATCACCAAATTTAAGAGGCATTCACACACAATTTATCGGCTCGCATACATAATTTGCGCTCATGCCACTTATGCCACTAGTGACTGCATTATTAGACTTTAGTTAGTTAACTGTGCTCATAGTTTCTACAGTTATGCACTAATTTTGACACACATTCAAAAGCAGCTTTGCGGATTCGAAACTAATCAAATCAAATGTTTGCTAATTTCGCATACAAATGTCAACAAGTGCCACAGATAATGTTGTGGCACACACATGTTGCCAGCCGTTAACAACATAGAAACATGTGTGTGGAAGAGTGTGTGTGAGATATTTCTTAGAGACTTCTAGGTGAAACTCTTAATTTGCATAAAACTGAGAAATTCGCTTCAACGACAAACGGCTGAGAAACAATTTGCCACAAAATCACTTGCAACAACACATAATTGTTATAAATGTGTCGGATTGCCAACTGAGCCTGCGCTTATTATAGATATTATTACTGTTCTTGTTGTTGTTAGTTGACTGTATCCTCAGCCGTTGAACGGTACTTGCAACACATTCAATTGATTAATTTAATCGATTCGATTAACATTTTCCGCCCATTTGGCAATATGTTGCCAGTGTGCCCGTGCAGGAGCGTGAACTAGAACCGAAGCTATGAATTGTCATAAAATTTACATAAAAGGTAGGCTGGCTAAGCGTTGGCGCATTTGTAGCATCCACGAGATTCGGTTGTGCTACCATATTGAAAGCAAACGAAGGTGTGCTGCTCGCTGGGCGTGAGTATGTTTCGTTGTTGGATTTAGTGGGCGTGTGGGCAGTTGTTGTGGCAGCGATTATCCTTAAGCAGTATGTGAGCTGTTTCGCAAAGTCATGTTTAGTAGGGTTTATTGTGTCTATTAAGTTTGTTGTACACTTACAAAGTGTATATGTATGTAAAGAAACATAGGGTAAATAACAGAAAGTTCAAGTGTTGAACAATATTTAAATGAAACAGTGAAAATATCATTTGAGAGTCGTCCTTAAAATATTATGAAAAAATTTATCAATAGTACTTAGTTTTTTGTAGAAAATTTTTACTTTTATTTTGAACTATTTTGAATAAAAATTTCATATATTTAATATTTTACTCTTTAAAGAACCCAAAATTTCTAAAAATTTATACATTTTCTATAATTTCAGATATAAGTGATTCTATTGTGAAAATGTGTCGGTTATCGTGATTCGTAAGCGCGACAGTTATGCATTTGGGGACTTTCGGTAAGTACTCTTACTTAAAAATGATAACGATTAACTTAAGATAATAAGAGATAACTGGCAAATAATCATATTGTATAATAGGCATGCATATTAAATAATTATTTTTAATTTAAAATATTTTCTATTTAATTTTTTACCTTATTCACTTGAAACTCCGAATACTTTATTTTAAAATGTGATAATCATATTCTTAAGTCTTTATAGTTCATAAATACTCCTTTTACGAGCAGATTTCTTGGCTTTTTATAATAATTCTTTTGATTCTTTAAATCTTTAACATTCGTTAAGGGGTTGTAACAGTGTAACCCATGAAGAATTGGGCGATTTTCGTGAATTTTTTTAAAAGAAAGTACTCGATGGAATTTTTCGAAATTTTTTGGACATAATAAGGTATATTTTCAGCTTTTATTTTACAAAAATTTTGAAAAGTAACGGTATAACGGAAAAAGGTCATTGTATAATAAATAAATTCAAATTCGTTGAGTTGCGATATCAGCAATTTTGAAAAATGTTGCTTCGAGAAAAAACGCGTTTAAAGTTTCAACTATAGAGGTTTATACCTGCGAGCGGTCGCTCTTTAGAACGCTTGCCATTCAAAAACTTAATGAAGATTGCTGATTTCACAGACTATTTTTGAAAGTATAAACTATTGAATAAGCAAATACTTAATAAAAAAATGTTAAAGCTTTGACCTTAAGGGGTTATATACAGTTAGAATTTTCAAAAAATCGTTTTTTTTTATTTCATTTTCTTAATGTACATATAGTTAAGAATACACACAGAAAATTTCATATCGTTCCGGTGAATATTTTCAAAGTTACAAGCAAATTTGAAAAGGCGTTTCAAAGTGCTTGGAAGTACAAGGTCCGAGCGGTAGCGCGTTTTTCTCAAAATGGTGTTTTCAAAGTCGGTGACCAACATTACTCGAAAACGGCTAGAGCGATTAATCTCAAATTTTAACACGACCTTCTTAAATATATTTTTTAGTAATTAATCGAAGATTTTTTCTCTCCGATAAATATTTTTTTTTTTATAAACAATTTAAGGCCGAAATTTCGGTGAAGAATCGATTTTTTTTTTTGAGAAACCGCCATTTTGTCTAAAAATTTTATTTTGCTTATTCCTTCGATTAATTACTATATTTAACATTATTTTAACGAAATCTGTTTGGTTTTTTAATTTCAAATGATCCAGTTCCGAGATATAGTGGTCACCGCAAAACGTCTTTTTTGAGAGGAGCTCCTGGAGATCAGCTGTAGCTCTTTTTCAAATAAATATTTTTACTAGTACTAAGTCTTAAAATACAGTTAAAACATACCATAATATGTGTATAAATTTTTGGATCAATAAATTAAAAAGTTTTCTCAGAAAAAATTCTGGAAAATTCACTTTTTTTCGTCCGTCTAACTGTAGTTAAGGGGTTATCTTAAATTACAGCGCTATATTATAATTTGTAAAAGTTGCAAGCTACCTTAGCAGAACATATTGCTGCGACAAATGTGGTGATCATGTCTCTAAATAGTTTGAAAGTTTTTTGCTTTTAATGCGCTGGAAATGAATACAGAATCTTTATAAAATATGAGTTATAACGATTTTGTATATATTCTCGAATTCTTGTAGTGATCTATTGTGATGTTCCTAGGTTAATTTTCTTCATCTAGTTAAATAATTTGTTTCTTTCAAAAATCCATTTGGTCACTATTCAAGATGGAATATAAGAACTAATGTGCAATTATTCTATGTAGCCATCGATTAATTTTTTTTTACAGATTCATCGAAGGTTTGTTTCATAATAAAATGTGTTTTATAGCATCGCTGTACATAGTTGCAAGATTTTTTATGAGATGCAACTATGCGATTTTTGCATTGAATAATAGAAATTTTACATAATAAACACAAGTCTCTAGTTCCTCATCTAAGGTGTTCTCGTAATATATTATTTTTCAAATTGATATCATCTTTGACTTTTTCAGACTGTATAGTCCTCTGGTAGCAATGCATATCGGGTTGCATTTGCTGAATTAAGATAATTAGTGATACTCTGGTAACACTGGCACTTTTTCAGTAAAGATATATTTCAAAAAATATACAGTTAACTTCTGTAGAGTTCTGTTTTAGTTCTCATATAGTGTGTCTAAGAGTATGGCGTTTTTATAAAGCTCGATATTACAAGGATCTTTCCTTTTAAACATCACATTCTTTTTATGTTTTTCTGTCTTTCTCTCACCTTATAAAGCTGAAAGGTCCTAAAAACATTTTTTTATATAAAACATTCTTTATTTAACTATTCTAAATTTACTTCCTAGTAGTCCAATTGGGTTCCTGTGGTGACACTATGTCCCACTGAGTTAAAACTCGTATGAAAGACACAGGTGAAATTTAGTTTAAACTTAAACTACATGCAATTGAATAGGTAAACCAGGTAAAGCTTGACAAGAAGAAGAAGAGGGTTGGCTACACAAGCGTGTAAGTGATGTTAGTGTGTATTGAATAGCTTCAAATAGGCTCAACGCCTCAAACGGTTATTTATGTGTATAAGTAACGATTGTTGTAACAGTTTGTAAACTTACTTTAGTGCCACTTGAGGCACTGCCTCGGCAATAACAGGAAGTACTACTACAAAAGCAACAACAAACACACACACATACATGTATGTAAATTCGGATGACGTCGGCCGCATACATAGAACATCCGTTCAATTGTGTCGTGTTGCACACGCCTACTGATGCTGCCACAAACTCACAAACACATACACACTGAGATGCAAAGAATTTTTATTGCGTGCTTTGCGTACTAACGGCTCGTTTGTAAGGCGGCGTATTGTCGGTTATCGGCTGTAGAATGAGCGGTGGGTGGTGAGAGGCGAAGGGAGATAAGGTCGTGTGGCAAAAAAGTCAATAACAATAAATTTTGCAACCAAATAAATTCAACAAAACAAAATTGTGTTAAAGCTGTGGTACAGGAAAATAACAACAACAAAGTGGCTGAGTATGTCATTACAAAAACAACGACAATAGACTGCAAAAACATGGCAGCAATCATGCATGACAAGACATGGCACACGAAACGGCTGTAACGGGTTAAACGCGGTAGACAGACGCCTAATCGCCTATAAGTAGACAACAGTGGCTGAGGATGCAGCAAGCTCAAGACACTGACAGCGCACGGACGTACGGACGGATTGATATGGAAACTAGCCATTTACACTCGCACAATGTTGGCATTTTGTGAGTGACGTCACACACAGAGACACGTTCAAGCAAAGCGAAGCGTCATCGGTTGCAGCGTCGCTGTGTGGCCCAGGCGTTGTGGCGCCAAGCGCTACTTAGAAAGTAGAGTTCTTTCAGGCGAGTGTGTGAGTGCGATTTGCATTTTAAGTTGCTGCCTCTATCGCTGCTGCAGAGAGAACACGGAAGTCACAGCAATAAGTAACAACTCACATAACAAAGTAAAAACAACAACCATAACAACAAGTAGCGGTGAAACAAAAACATCATATGATTATATAAGTGGCAGCAACAACAACAACAACAACAACCAGCATCAACATGCCATAAGAACAAACATCAACAATAACTGCTGCTGCCAACCAAAACCCACAATTGACTTTGAGCCATCTATGACAAGCAGCATCATAGTTGTGCCGCTAACGGATTGACTGCTCGACGTTCTGTCGCTCCAACTGTCGAACGACATGCCACAGTGCCGCAGATGTCGCCAGCTAACTGCTCGCCGCTCGCTTTGCTGCCACTAACTTTCAGATTTCTATGCAGTGTCTTCCGCATTTTTGGAAAACCTCACGATTTGCATGCACACCAACACGAACCCTTGAAAGTGAATGTGTGTGTGTGTGTCAGCTAGTGCGCCGCTTGTCTTTATGTCTTCATGTCAGCATTGTTGCCGTTGTTGTCATAAATACAACGGGTTCAAGCAACTCCTAACAAACTCTGTGAGCGCTTGCTTTACATGTATCCAATAACAACAACAACACAAATAACAACAAATAGCAAAGTGTAAGCTGCTACTAACCGTGGCTAAGGATGACAAGATCAAAAATGTACTACGACAAACACAACAACAACAACAGCTACTATATCATTCGTATATTATCCGCAACAGCGCCGACAACAACAACACAACAATGCTTATAATTTGCATGAATTCGGTTGCACAGTTTTTGGGGTCATTGATGCCATCATCTTCGTCATTGGAGTCACCGGCGCTGCACTGTCATCGATGTGATGTGGCATGTGATACGTGGCACGTTGTTCAGATTTAAGGTATTTGGCGGCAAATGTTTTGTTGCACTGCTGTAGAGCGTAATAGGATAAAAATTATATTTCTAGAATCGTTGATTTAGTAGGAGGATTCAGGCTCTATACTGCGTTATCGATAACTTAAAAAATCGATAATTTATATCGAAAAATTGATAATTTATATAGAAAAATTGATAATTTATATAGAAATATCGGTATTTTGTATGGAAAAATCGATAATTTATATCGAAAAAATCGATAATTTCTAATATTTATCGTCGACCTTTTGACTATTGCATCTTAATTCCTTTATTTTACTAACATAATGCTCTTAAAAAGCTAATGCTACTTATCGGTCATATCTCGATTGTATACTCTCAATTATTTAATCGACATTTTCAAGAGAATTTTGTAAATTTGTATTTTATCGATAAAAATGTGTTATCGTGATTGAGAAATTATGTACAGCAAAATATAAGTAGTTTTGTAACTATGTGAACTTCTCCAATATTAGTTGTCATATATGAATATTAATCGATACATTTTCAATCGATATATTTTCGCAATACATATAATATATATTACTGATTTCTGAGTCTATGGTAAAAATTGTTAAATACTGATACACTATTATCCCAAAACAATAATTTTGATCGGAAAATATCGATATTAAGAAAAAGGCTTCGAAATTTGTGATAATCGATAACAAGATTGATAAAAAATTCGAATATCGATTATTTAAAATTAATTTGAGTTATTTATACATTTTTCAATAACTGTCATATCTCAGCAGTCATCGATTTATTTATATAAATATCAATTTTTTTTAAATCGAAATAAAAAAAGAACAAAAATAACAGAAAATTACTTGAAATTTGCGATTAGGCGTTAAATATAAATATTTTGTGTCTATCGATATATTTCTCAAAATCGATTAATTTATTTTTACGATTAATTTTTTAAATATCGATAATTAAAATGTTTCGAATATTATAAAAAATACAATATTTCATCATTCCCGGTATGCACTTTAAGTTCAACCACAATAAGAGTTCTACTTAAAGTCTCATAGCATATCCATTGTAAGACTCCCATCCCCTTCGTTCACTAACTACCAGCAACTGTGGCAGACTTTTTTTACACGCCGCCATTATCATTCATCACCAGCAATGACATAGCGGTTTCAAAAGCTTTGGCTTTACCGTTTTTCTTCCGCACGAACGCGGTTAGTTCCACTATTGTCATTTCCGATGCGAAGCAACAATTTTTCAGTTCAATTTCGCCTGTTACCAGCCTCATGCCGCATACCACACACCACACACCACACACCACACTCCACAAGAGCGACCACACAGTAAGACATCCAGCTATCAAATTACATACATATGTACATGTCCACATGTCCGTCTGCTCAAAGTGCGCCGCTCGACTGATATCAACAATGCGATTTGTTTGCTTAGTTCGAGTTCGAATGGACTCGACATTGACGTCCACAGCGTCGTCGTTAGAATCTAAAATAGCTGTAAGCTTCAAATCCGTTTCGCGACGTATTCTTGCTGTGCTTCACAATGTTGCCACTCATTTTACTTCTGTCAACCACGATGCCCTCACCTCTCTATTGCGGCACCCGCATGTCGGCGAGCTGCACCTGCTTTGCGGCTCAAGGTCTGCAGTTCCTGTTTGTATTATTGTCAATTTAGATTTAGGTTTAAGCGGCGTGGGAGTACACCAATAGCTACAGCAACTACAACAACAACCACAACCAGAGACTACCAGCACACATCGCATGTGTTTATGTCCGTTTACAGCAATCGAATGCAACCAGCCATGCAACCATGTCGCATGCCACCACGAACAATCGTAAGTGCAACATGACTTGAATTGTGAATTGAGGCGCCGCACGGTTGTGAACGTGCCGGCAATCTACTATTTGATTGTCTTCATGCGCTTCGCAGTGTCCATACTCGTACGTGTGTTTGTTGTCGTCGCCGCAGCGAGCGTGTAGTCCACGATTGCGCAGCCGTGCTTGTGCGCGCTGGCCAGGGCGTTGTGACACGCGTGGATTTGGATAAATGAGCGCAGATAGTATTTATATGCTTGTAAAGTAACCTGGTAAGTACACTGTTGAAAACTTGAAAGCGCTAAAAAAGCCATAAAAATAATGTTGCGACTCTTGGCAATAGATTTCATTTGTGTAGGTATTCTTTGGGAATCGTAGATTAACAACGCTGTCAATTGCCTCTCGTTGGTTGCTTTATTGCTAGTAAAGTGAGTTTCGCTTTTGAAGCAAATAAATTTATAAGTAACTCCCTGAAAACCTTAATCCCGAAATATCGGGATTGTAAAATTTGTATTTCGGGACTACGGGGTTCTTTCGGGATTTACTTATTTTTCATAATTTCGTTGTTTTTACCTCAATAATTAATTAGCTTATGTAGATATAAAGTGCATATTTTATTTATGAGAACTAAGAATTACTCTAAACAAAGCTTACCCCCTTGACCGGTTGAACTAGAAACTATATTTAGTAATACGATACTATATTCTTCAGGAAACGGCTTTGTGAAGCTCTCATAAGAGATCTAATGAAACTGGTGATATTTTTGTCATTCAATTCTGCAAAACTAAACCGGCTATATGTATATACCTTTAGAAACAAGCTTGGATCATAGGTCCTAGATTAGACGAGATTTCTTTTTGGTAGATCAGTTGCATGCTAATTTCTTGAAACGTTTTTGTATCTGGGAACATATTTCCATTAAGTTTATCTGTCTCTGGTCTTAGTTAGTTCTACTGAAGTTTTTCAGATGCCTTTCCAGATAGTATTGTACTTGTACTCTCCGCTAGGTGGTTCTATGGTCTTCTGTTATGAAAACGAATCGAGAAGGTCTGGAGTTCAACTTTTAATGGAAGCAGATATTCAATATTTCAATTTTTAGCTTTAGGTTAATTTCTCGAAAATCGGTCTCTAGCAAGCTAATTGAAAGTTGGGCGGTAGAATAAGTCAGACCAGTAAAGAGTGATTTCACATGTCTTTTTTAAATGTTAAGATCCAGAATACACTTGAATATCGATATCTTTGGGGTAGGTGAAGTGGATGTCAGATGACACCCTAGACCTTTAGGACGTCCATTGTGAATCCACTATACACTACAATGTCCTCGTTGAACCACTTTTTGAGCTTTATAAAGTTGAACAACTTAACAAGTTTATTGTGTGCAACCTCTGAGGTGTCGTCGAGAAAGCCGTGTCCGTTTGTTGCGATTCTTTTCCTGTACAATGCTTTGCATTCACATAGAAGATGATCAACAGTCTCTTCGTCTTCTATTTCTTAGCAGTTCCTACAGTAATTATTGTTTGGTAACCTCAGTCTTTCGGCGTGTCACAGTTTCCCTCTCTTTCCCTGTCACTCAGATTATACGATCTGCTTCCAACTTTAACTTCCGGTAACAGCTTCCATTCACATTTAAATGTAGAATTATTAAAATATCATTTTCAAATAGATTTTGTAAGACACACCCAACAAAATATCCGAATTTGCTTTATCCCTTATTGTACTAATATATTTTCGACATATGAAATGTGAGCTTCCTTATTTTATTTATCTCACAATTTATTAAAATTGCATGCTATAAATATATCTACATCGTTATATGGGCGATTTTTGCAAAATTCGGGTGTCATTTGCATAGATCGATGCACCCAAGCATATTTGTCTGTAGACCTGTGCGTAGAGCTCCCTCAATTTTGAGCTTGTCATAACTTTCCATTGACAATTTTATACACAGATACACACCCACAAATATTTTAAGCAATTTTCTAAAAAGCCTGTCAATTTTAAAATAAAATATCGAACTTGCAAATACTTTTTTCTCTGCAGCCCATTGTCAGCTTTGCATTTTGTCGGTCTATATTTTGTGTGTGTTACCTATTATTATATAACTATAATAGGGCATAACTATAACTGTACTTCCGCGTACTCCAACCTCTGGTATGTCTCTTCTACATGTCACCTGCTCTCCCACTCTTTCTCTTATGCTTTACTGCCAGTAAGTGAACCCTCAATGTGTGCTTATTATTGCACTAGCATGCCTCTACCAACTGTCATCCACTCTCCATCTCTCTCTCTCTCTCTCTATCTCTCTTATGCTATCCCACCAGTTAGTAACCCCTCAGTTGCTTCCAAGTATGAGTTACTAAAACTTCTGCGCTGTCAAGTGAAATGAAATTGAAGCAAATTGCATTTACACACAAGACATTTTCGGAACAATTGAAGCAATTTGACAAGCTGCAATAAGGGGCGAGATGGTTGACGGGCATTGTACTTGCTGGTTGCAGCAGCAACAGAGACCAACCTGGCTGGAACCCAATTTTTCTTGCTTTGCTACAATTTTTCAAGCTTCTGCAACTCTGCTTTCTCATATCTCTCTGCGAACTTTGTTACCGCACTCCCTTCCTGCTTTACTTGTTATTGTTGCTGCTGTAAAATGTTGCAGGTAATTCGATATATTGCAAGTGTGCCCTCAGAACCCTGCTCTCCCCCTTTTAAACAAAACAATTTTTATGATGTGTGGCACATCCTTGCTTGGTCAGCTGTGCTGTAACGACCGGCAGCCAACTTCAAGTTTATCACAGAGAGAGCGCAGGCGGGGGAGCGGGGTACTCGGGTACTCCGACAACCGGTAGCTGTGCACCGGCAACGGTAAAGACAACGACAGGCGACAGCCAACAGTCATGCCGGCAAAATATGCTGTGGCATTTTTTTGACAATCCGGCATCTTGCTTCGGCTCTGGCTTGCAGCTGCCTTATCGTCATATCTCACATATAGGCAGCTACTGCATATATAGGTACATATGTGTATCGTTCTGTAGCTGCTTGTCGAGCCTAGCAGCGCACGCAGTTCGCTTGCTTGTTGCTTTGAACTTTTGTTGAGGCAGACAGTTTGAATACCAAGTAGTTGCTGGGCATTGCCACAAGCCTCCAATTGTTGACTGCTGCTCTTGTCACACACACATATTCTAGTGTGTGTGTGTACAGCAGCCTAAAATGCTTGACAAGCCATCGCTTGTCACATTCAATTCGTTTCTATTTGCTACTTCGTAGCCATGCGCCATGTGCCATGATAGCTTGACTCGGCAGCAATTCACTTTAAATTTGAGTCAAATCACTTGATTCTCGATGGACTCCAAGGCGTAGTACTTAAAACGTACAAGTGATTGCCAAAATTGGTCGTTTTATTAGCAGTCATCATAACACACACACACACAGTTATACCGTTAAGTGTTTATATGTATTTTGTGCTTTGTTTGCGGCTCAATGTCGTTGAATATTTGTAGTCTCTGAGATTAGTAAGTGATTCAGTGATGCTTGTTTGAAGCGTTTCTTGGTTGTATGCTTGTCGTACACTTGTATTTGATATTTTTGTGGCATGTTGCAATATTGAAATTCCTCTGTTGCTTTCACAAACAAACTGCAATATTTGATTGTTTTGTGGATGAGCGGAAATTTGATTACTTTTAAATGGTCAATTTTGAAATGTGTAAGAGGCTAGGAATATTGTTGGTTGTCTTACATATGCATATAGATTTCTTCATGTATTTTTTTCGTAAGCTTCGAAAATTTCCTCATATTTTGTAGGCATCTAATTGGGCTGAGAGTTCAAGAAAGTTTCAAAGGCTTTATGAAAAGAACAATATTTAAAAAAAAAAAAAAATGAATTCGTTAAAATCAAAGGTTTGAATGATTTTTGGGTCAGAATTAATATCAAAGTATACAGAAGAGATACCAAGATACCCAGTTGCTATCATATAGGGAAGAACTAAATTCCTTTAGCACGTAACATCTTTAGCTGAATATGAAATAAGTGTTATGATTTCGTTCAGAAGACTTTTAATTTTAGGAAAGACGAACTAGGGTAATTAGTTAAGGGTTATGAAAAGGATGAACTTCACTTGAAACAGTATTATACAAGGGTTTAGCCAGTTGAGACGGCATATCTTCCAGGGCTCTCAAAGTTCCAATCAAAAAATATTTCACCTTTCATTTCAATGAACCAATACTTTTTTTGGTGCAAAAGTGGTTTGAACAATATTATTCTTTATTGAAAGATTACCCTCAATACTGAATCAAAGGAATCCAATTTATCGGTCTTATAGGCTTTCACGAGGTTCCAAGCCGATGGAACTTATCGAATATGCACTAACATCTGCCTCTCCGAAGGTTAGAAACATGGCATAAGGACTGAATTCGTTGCGTTTGAAGACAGTGAATTCGAATTTTCGGATTGAAGGAGCGACTCTAAAACATATATTACTCAATAACGGTCTACTGTACAAAAAATTCTTGTCTAGATAGTTGTAGAACCGCGAGGGATCGAGTAGAGTGCTGAAGATATATTATACATTTCTTTCTTCTTGGTTATGAATGGCCCCTTGCTTCAAATATTGATTTTTAATTAGATGAATGCCTTCTACGAATTACTCTCAAACTGAGCTGCCAATATCGATCTAGATCTAAGAAGATCTTTGTGGCTGTGGATCAGCGGTAGTCTCTAAAACAGTCGAGTTTATGCCATCGGAACGGAATTAGTTCTTTATCTAGTGTCGGTCAGCCTATTATTGTCCGGTATTCAATTAGAGAAACATATTGAAAAGTAGATAAAGATAGTTCTCAGGAATAAAAACATGAAAAATAAAATGACAGAGATTTCAGTGAGGTCCTATATCGAATACCGTTACATATTTGTAATAACCTCAATAATTAATTATTAAATAATTATGCGCTACAAATGAAAAACACATTTTATTCCAAACACCCACAACCGCAACATTTTCAAGTTCCATTTCATAGCTTCAACTCACTCTAGAGCACCGCAGTTCAAATCACTTGAGCTCCACTGAACTCAATGCAGCTCAAGAATTCAATTGAATTGAATTCACTTCCAATTGTGTACGCAATAAGTTATCTCATTGCCTGTTTTACGCTTCGACAAGCAACGCTTACTAGCTGTCTGTCTGTCCGTCCATCCATCCGCCGTTGATACGTCCGCACATGCAGCCACTTCATCTTCGCATGTCTTTTCCGTCTGTCCGCCACGCTGTTGCCTGACTGTCTACTGCAGTGCTGGTGTTTCGTCAGTTCCTCACCTCACCTCGCAGCAGGCTCCAAGCGTCTACACCGCCATTGAAGTGTTACTTAGTCGATCGCATTGTACTAAGAGGATTTGCATTTCATTGCTATTGAAATGATTTTGCATCGCTGCCAAAGCGACTTGACGAAAATGAAAACAAAAAAAAAAAAAAAAAAGACACACAGCGTTGCATGCGAAAAATGCTGCAGTGGGAAAATATGACAACAAAAAGTGGAGAAAAAAAGTAGTAGACGGCGTCAACGCGAGAGTGTACAGAGTCTTTAGTTGCGCTCAGGTGCCCAACGCGTTGCGCCGTTGTGCATACCCCCGAGTCCCTGAACCCCCGTAGCGCCGAAGCTCCGAAGCGCTCTGCACAAACCGTTTTTCCATTCACTAATTTAGCTTTAGCTCTTCTGCTTCCATCATTTGCCTATGTGCATTGTGTTGCTGTTGCGCCTCCACGGGTCTCGTGCATTTGTTGTTATTCTGTATTTTTTGTTTATTACTATTGTTGTTGTTGCTATTCGTAATAAGTTTATTTGCTATAATAGCGTTCAATTGTACATTGTTTTGATTTTTATTCTCCCTTTTGGCATTTGCTTGTCTTCGCGCTTGTTGTTCTTCATGTTTTTCGTGTTTTGTTCGTTTTCCCGTCTCATGCTTCTTTCTAAGTTGTTAGTGTGCTTGTTTTCGGTAGCTGTCTTTCTAAGTATTGTTACAAGTGTTATCTCATTTTATGGCCAACGACAAGTCGTAAAGTTTCTTGCCACTGCATTTACACTTCCGTCTTCCATCTTCTGCTTGATTCCACAGCTGTGCGCTTCTTTTCATGCTTTGCAACTTTGCATTCTCGGTTTTGTTGTGGTGTGGGGGCTATTAAAAATTTAGTATTACAAAGTGATTAATTTTTGTCTATTTGACTGTTATTCGGCTTAAATTTGGATTTAAGGAAATGTGTTTCAAGAATTTTGGAGGTTTACTGTGCTTGGTTGAGTTGAGATATGTAACTCTTCAAGGTTATACAATTGAAGCTTCGCATTTTTTGATTGTCTAATCATGTTTTACTCTAACTTTGAAGGATGTCTTAATTTTATTCGGCAAATCTAGCAAACTTTTCAAGTATGAACGGCGACTTTTAGATTATGTCAAATATACTTGAAACGGTTTGACAAGGCGTTGGTGAATGGAAGATATTCCTTTAACAATAATCAATTTTACCTCGGCCGTTATTTTAAATTTATGTTATGACCTAGGGGTCTTACTATGAGATCCATTTAACCCCATCAGATAAGGGTTTGACATTATCCAAGGAAACAGAGATTTTTTAAATTTCATCGGATTCGCTTGAAATTCGCTACTTGGGAGTTTTAGGGATCACGGATTACGAATCCGGTGTCGTTTTTTTTTCAAAATACCGATATGGTGGACGCTTTTTTGAAATATTCATTGGAGTCGCATGAAACTCGTTACTATGTGGTCCTCGGGGTCGCTGATTAGGAATCCCGTGTCGGTGTACACATTTTAGAAATTCACTAAATTGCATCCGTCATTTTTAATTTCCAAAAAACTCCAGAAATGAAAATTATAGATTCTTGAGACCTTTTTTAATAGGTATACTCTTCAAGTCTGCCTGGTGTCGAATCTTTTTGATGAAGTTTCAATAAAAGACCTAAGTAAAAACGTGATTAATTCTTCAAAGTACAGATGGTAATATCTTTAAACAAGACCAACGCATCTGGAGGTAATTTATATTTTGGTTTTCAATATGTTAACTCCTTCGAATGACCATCTATTTGTGACAGAGGACATATGATCATACAGTAGAGATACCATTTTGAGCCAGTATTTAGAGCCCAAATGCCACCAACAATTAAAAATGCCGTCATGTCTCCATCAAACAGCCGATTCAGGAAAGGAAGCTCTCTAGAATGGGATGGTTTTATGAAAAGTATTAAAGATGTGATTTCATGACTGTCGGATATTCTTTAGGAGCTTCGAAAACTGCTTCGAAGGGTTTTTGGGGTCGGGGTCTCTTGAAATTAGAGAAGTTTTCAGTCTAAAATCAGAGACAGTTCCGAAAACTTCCTACGCTTTCTAGATCCTTGGTCTTATATTCGCTATCTGCAACGATCCGATTGCCACGATACTTAGGTATTTCGGAAGAAATATGAAATCTAGTGCGATCTTTGCTATTGTAAAGACAGTATATATCGTACGGGCTACCACGGCCAACGCAAAGAGTTCAGAGGTTTATGTTTTCGAAATGGTACAGAGTGGAGTACCCTAATGTCAAAAGAATAAAAATGCTGCACTTATGACAGCCAAGTGATGACAAATTATGTAAGATACCACTTTGTTATTGTTGTTTTAATGAATTTAAGTGAAAAAAATACATCGCTCGCCACACTGATCGATTTTGCATGCTCACCGACTCAAGTGCCACCGCCAATGTTTTTCCCAGTACTGAGCCAAGAATAAGCAGTAATTACGAAATTTCGCAAAAGGTGTGAAATAAAAGCTGCCGAGTCATTGCTGGGAGAATGTTTTTTTTTACATTTAACATTTGTATACACTTTTTTTGGAGAAAAAACTATAATAAAAATGAAACTCATGCCGCACATTTAATGAAGCTCAACGAATGAGCTGTGAACACCTTTGCCTATTCAGTGTACATGTGTACTTACATAATTGTAGGACTAAATAAATAGCCGTACGCTTAATTTCACCAGCAGCAGTCACTATTTACATACCATGCAACCACACACCTACCTGCCGCTGGCCACTCGCCGCCACTTGTGCATATTGTATTTGACCAGTTTTTTTATGAGCTCACAAATCGAGTTGAAAATCACTTACCGGCCGGCTGGTTGGCTGGCAGTTAATGCGCAAGCGCGTGAGCGACAACAACAGCAGTCGCACATACTTGTATGGCATAACATAAAAAATGGCATGAAAATTAACCGCATGAGTGGTATTATACGTTTAATGCCATTGTAAGTAGTTTTAATGTGTTCGTAAGCTTTAATGTCGCTACGCCAGCTTTATTGTGTTGTTTTTGCGCGCGCACTGTTTTTTCACTGCTACTACTGCTGTTGGTGCGGCTGTGAAGTGGCGGCCGCCAAAGGCCAGCGGCCTTGCCATTGACCGGCCAACCGACCTGCGCTTAATATATATATATACACACACATTCTCACACCGTTTGTTGGCTGTGCTTTTATGTCTCTACATGCCGTTGTACAAATTACCGTTGTGCGTGTACCTTATGCAGCTACGCTATGATGTGCTCGGTATTAAGTGCAGCCGCGGCCAGCTGCGCTCATAAGCTCGCGTGTGGCCAATTGTGTCGGCTTGTTGACGCGCATGAATTGACATTTTTTTACGCTCACCATAAATGTTTGATGCGAAGCTTTTTATTTATATTTCATTAATGAAAGTGGGGTGCGAATTGTTGCACAACTTTAACGAAAATAACCAAAATTATGTAATTAGCCAGATCGGTTTGGCCCTTCTCGACTTTTTTCGAGACTAACGACACAAATTGTTTGTATGGGTGATTAGAAAATTGTGGATTTAAGACTTTTTGAGGCAATTTTTCTCTCCGTAAAAACCATCCCGGTACCTCTAAAAACATTCTAAACAAAGAATTTACGAAATCGGTTCAGCGGTTCTCGAGTTATGCGCTTAGCAACACATTTTGCGATTCATTTTTATATTTTAGAGATGTATATCTTAAGTGAACTTATTCGGATGATATTCTGAGCGGTCAAAACTGTCCGGATTCAAAGCTTACAAGACTTTCACTATTGTAATCTTTTTAAAGTAGCATTTAGTGGAAAAGAATCATAAAAATAGTTTGAGGTAGTAATAATTGTATTTAAAAAGGTTAGTTGTTCGGTTTTATCACTTGCTATAGTACTACTATACGTCAGAAGAAGTAGTATATACTTCAGAAATTACATGTCTAGACTCAGAATATCAGACACCTCAGAATTGTAAGAGCAATAAGGCCGGATTCCATGCGACTGAGATAGAATGCTTTCCATATCACTACACAATCTAATGTTACTGAGCTTTTTCGGAATAAGTTTATCGAAAGTAAAATTTTAACCATAAAGATATCTGAACTTAATTTGTTCCAAATTTATAATGAATGATAGACCGAGCCGAGAAGCCCTTAAACAATATTTTTAAGATTCTAAACAATTAGCTCTCAAATATATTATTCCATAAAAGTTAAACAAATATGGGTCGAAGTAGTTTAAGCCGCCATGTTAGAAACATATTTTCAAGCTTCTTAGCGATTCGTTTTGTTCTTCGATTTTTACATTGAATATATTGGGTCCATTAGCTAACAAAATGAGAAAAAGGGGTTGGTGATGCGAACACACAGTCTATTACTCCCAACTGTCAACCCCACCTTCACGCGGTACCCCCTGTTCCATACAAACGAGGCTCTGACGACCAGGTAAAAGCGGTATATCCTTAGCACCAGCGAGGAGGAAATTCCTACGCCCTGCCAAACAGGAGGCAGACCGGCAGCCCCGGATCCAGGCACGAATGCAGAAGGCTAATCACATAGTCAGATTAACGAAACCAATCGAGGCTCCGTGTTCCACATAGGAACTTTGGGAAAATATATAAATGGTTTGATAAGCATCCATTAAACTATTCCGAATCGGTCCCGGTTATTAGGTGTTATCTGAATAATAGTTGTTAAACAAAGTACTGAACTAAATAAATCAAACGATGAGAGGTTCAAACGTAGTGAAAAGCTTTTTGAAACAATCAAAATAATCTTCGTACAAAACAAGACCAAAATTCGTGATCATTAAAGGGGATCTATAGTGTTGAGTGATTGGTGTTTCCTCATAATGAATACAGCATATTCTTTGAGATAATTGAGAAACCTGATATTGGGAAAAATTTTCACAGTTAATGACTTTTACCAAATAACTTTAAGTATATCTATAGATACTTGTCCACGAGTGATGACCTAATTAAACCAAAAAACAACATAGGACATAAATCTAAATATCAGCAAAGGTCTTAAATTCCCAGGTAAATAAGTCTTTAGATAGCAATAACAAGATTCATTAACGAGAAAGTGAAAAAAAGAATAGCGAAAATATTCTAATACAAAGACACCGAAAAGTAGTGAACTAACGGTTTATTGTGTCAACATCTTGGAAGGTGCGTACATTCATACATCGTAAGTGAACGCGTAAATATTTCTGAAACCCAACCGGTAGTTATGTAGGCCAACAGAATGCGACAAGTGAAAGGAGACGTGGGCGTACATATAAACAGAAATCCAAATAGACACACACACATACACTTAGTTACATATGTATCTCCACAAATTGACTGCCAAGCATATGAGCAATTCGATTTGCATAACATTAAATTTGGTCAAATATGACAGCGCAAGTAGGCAATAAACAACAACAACACTAACAACAGTGTTAGTAAGCAAGAACGAGAGCAACATCAGAATCTTGGCCGCAGCAGGCAGAGGCTTAAGCAAACGAAACGAAATCCATGGAAATTATGCACACTTGTCACACAGTTGAGCTACCGGCTTGTCAGGGTAGTCAGTGCCCCAGTCAGTCAGTCACTCAGATAGATACTATCAATCGGCTATCAAAAGCTGGCAGCAACAACAAAAGACCTCACCCGCATAAATCCCCCTCAGAAGCGCCAGCGTGCGACGAAAAAAAGTCCATTTTTTATTCCCCACCGGATTCCAATTTCTCGGCGCTTTGCTTTATATTTACGCAAAATGACGCCAAAACGGCGATATGGCACGACACTCGCTTATTGGCACATAATTGACATATAAAATTAGCATAATTTTTCGAGCGGAGCGACATGCCCGGCTTTGCTCTGCTGCCAAAACTCAGTACCGAATTGACTTCTCACATTTGTGGTGGTTGTTGGTTGTTGTGTCGAAAATGCCTGAAATGCCTATTTAACTTTCTTTCGGCCACCACTCCGGCTTCGGCTATGCTCTTTGGTTACAAATGACTTTGATGATAATAAAATAATTTGCGTGCCATCGTCCACTATCTGCGCCGATCCGCTTCGTGTATGACAGTCTGGTGGGGGTTGGAGGGGCAGCGTGGCAGCCAGCAGGAAGCAATGCAAACAGCGGCGGGCATAATTCAAAATAAATTAGAAAAGAAATATTGAAATTGTCTATAATGGTCAGGAATGGTCAAGAATGAATAATAAAGTGCCTATTTGTCTGCCTTGTCTCGCTTAGAGAAATTTATGCGTAGATTTTGGCTTTGGCTCTGTGTGTTTAGTTTGTTAGACAAATTTACTTTAATTTCAGAGATACATATTTAAATGGCAAGAGGGGTGCGGTCGTGTGGTGTTCGTAATTTGACAATGTCAGCGTTGGTGGGAGACTTGTCTACAATATGGTGACAGAATTGTTTCGAAAATATGCTTTAAGAGCAATAAAATACATTGTTGGAGTAGCAAATGTAGGTCAGATAGAGTTAAATTAATCCTTAGAGTGCTTTATATGGTTTTTCCCTTTGTCATTCAATTGAGTGAAGAGGCGAAACATGTAAGAGAAAGAGGATAAAAATGTATTTATAATGAAAACTAAGTAATATTTGAAATTCATTGTCAAGCTACTAGAAGCACAAGATGCAAAGAAAAAACAGATACTATTTTTACGTTATTCGGTCCCGGTAAATAAAGGTGGTAGTAATCGAATAGGTCAGAATACTAATAATATACCTTAAACATCTTTAAAGGATCTAAACATTTGTATTCAATTACAAAAAGTATTCTGAAAAGCTAGTGCCTGACGCAAAAAATTGTCTTCCTATTTGAAATTAGAGGTGTCTGAAGCGTTCTGTTTCTTACAAACCAACGGCAGCATCTACAGAACTTCCATGGTAACTGCTAGCTCATCATAGTAGTTGATTTTTGTAGTACTGATGGTTGATTGATTAGAGAAATAATGTATGTAGAAAGTATTCCATTTCGTAATATTTATCTTATGTTCCAGATGAAGAAAACAATGAGCCAAATGAATTAACAATGAGATCTTTGAATAGGAAAGAAACCATTTCTTTATTGTCATCGATGAATATAATCTATTTTCCATACCATATTTCTAGCAACAAACCAAAAATTTTGGAATCATGGTAAACTTTTCTCACTAGACTGATAATGTGTTAAATATGGAGTGGCGGAATGTTAAACATCTGAGCTGAGATCAATAAAATTCAATATTATTGATGAAAGTAAAAGTAAACGAAGGCTCACAACTTCTATGGTTTCCAATAGATGTTTTATTTTATAGATGTCATTTGTTTTGCTCCTATTTGAAGGTTATAACCCAATCCAAGTGAAAACGTTCATTTAATACATTGAATTAATGAAACAATTATATTCAGGATCAAGTAATTAATTTCTCATATTTAGTTGTAAAATTAAATTGCGCTAGATGGCGCTGTAGTACAATGTTCTGCTATTACAGTGGAACTTCCATAACTCGAACTTCTATAACTCGAAGATCTCTATAACTGAAAGTTTTGAACTGGCAATAGAAGTAAAATTTCATAAATGATGTAACAAGGGCATGGGATACAGAGGTTAAGAGCCAAACAATAGCAAACTACAATAAACAAAATTACAGAATACATGTTTTGATGTATTTAACTAAAACTTTTTGGGAAGTAAGTAAATAAAAATCTGGGTAAATCTATATTTTACAGCTTTTTGAAAAATTGTATGTTTTAATGAAAATTCTATAACTCAAAGTCTCTCCAACTCGAAGTATTTTTGTGGATTATGGTGATTAGAGTTAGAAAAGTTCGACTGTATTTGTTTTTAAAAAAATAAAAATCTTAATTGGGAGATTCATAGAACACGATTGAAAATTTCATAGTTTTTCCAATAAAAAAAGCGAACATTATCGTAAAAAATGGTTTTTTTGCAATATTTTATAAAAAATTACATATATATATGAAACAATAAAATTTCATGTATCTCAAATTCAAATTGTAAATAATTTTTTTTTGTTGATTGTTGTTATTGTTGACAATTTTTTATTCTAAGCCCTAATCTGTTTAAACAAAGCATTTGATATTGACACTCTTATCATTCAAGGTTGTTTTTGTTATTGCACTACTTTTCGGTTATACTGTCTTCGACTTAAGCCAAATTCACAAAAATTTCCTACCAAAAACAGCTGTTTCACTGTATTTATTAGCAAATACAATTTTCTGGAAGCCTGTAAATATTATTTGTTGTTATTTGTGTTGTTACTGCTGCCGGCATATGAGAATTAGGTCAGCATACATATGCACGCATTTGACTCGCGTATCAAATCACTTGTTTGCTCACCTAATTTCAGCTTCAATGAATGGCTTTGAACTGGATTTGTTGCAAACACACACCCACAAACGCTCAAGCAGGTAAGCTTGAGCTACCCCAACTCGTGCGTGTAGCTAATTTAATTTCAACATATTTGCATATACTCGCATATAATGGGACATACAAATGATTGTGTATACATGTTTAGGCAGCAAAATTTATTATCGCTCGTGTTTACTTTCTTCTTGCGGCGAGTTTTTGTTGTTGCTCATTTTTTTTTGTTTAAAAATTTTAAATATTTTTATTTCTACTTTTATTATTTATTTTTTTCTTAAGCAAATCTATTTTCTTGATTATCTTTGCGCTTTTTATTCGAGCTGCTGCCTTCAGTTTGTTTGCCAATGGCTTTTGTTTACCTTGTGTCCCATTACTTATTAGCTTATTATTATTACAATTTTACTTATTTTTTTCGTATTTCCTTTCTTTGTTTGTTCTTATCTGTCGAATTTCAATTAAGTTCATCAATCGCTAGTAAATCGTCGGCGTGGGTTGGTGTAGAATTAATAAAACTCAAAATTTGCATAAACAAAGTGGCGCACTAAGCTAACAAGAAGAAGAAGTGAAGAGGGAAAAGAGATGTTTTTATGTTTGGTTGATTCCTTAGCTTGACCGTCATAAATCATAAATCATAAATCAATCGTTATAAATTTTACAACAAACAGTCATTACAACAATATATGTAGAGTTGCTATTATAAGAAAGGCGATGAATGCTGGGCGGACAGCATAATTTATAAGAACTGGCGTGTTTTTTGAATCGTTCACCCGATTTTGCACTGCGTCTGACTTTTATTAATGCGATTAAATTATTATTATATTGCTTTTTGTACTTTTGATAATCATGAGGTAATTAAGAGGAGTAGTTGTGGGTGTAGCTTCTCTGCTCTTCTTCTTTACAATTTTTTAATAATATTTATTGTGATCAGAAGGTCGAATTGAGTATCTCTATCTATCGCTGTTCAACTGATTGGAATTGAACTATCTTTCGAGTTTAAAGAAATCTACCAGTATTTCTGTTAGGGAGTCATTTTGTAATTATGGTTTAAGGGTATGGAATAATTCTTGTTTGGAGTTAATGCGGTATGAGGAACGACCAAGTTCAATGACTTTGATATATTTCTTTCTTACTAGTACTTGAGGCAAAATTTTGCATTGGACAACCTATACATACTAACTATATATGTTTTCTTAGTAAAGGTCAATCTTTCAAAGCGACTTTGTTCGCTTTACATGTACACTTCATGGGTCAAATGGTTGTTTTGAGAGGTGTCATATTTATTAAATGATTGAGTTTTCAGTTTTATAGGTTAGGTTTAGTGGTTGTCTGTTGACGCACCTACCCCTAATCCTAAACTTAAAAAAAATTCGATGCCGAAAGAGTAAAGATTGTATCATTACATTGTATAACACTCGGCCGAGAATTGGACAAAACTATTTTTATCATTGATGATTTTTAAATTGAACCTGCAATCCAAGAAGAGTCCTGCAATCGAAACAAGAGTCTTTGACCGAATAAAATCTGATTGAATTCCGGCAAGAACTGTAAGAACTGGCTGTTGAATGAAATTCTTCGGAATACTGATTAAAAAAATCTCTATCGAATATTATTACAGGAAATTAAACAAGAAGTACGGCGATGATATCGATATCATTGGAAACAACACCCGCGCCGTGAGTTCTGCTTTTTAAGACTGGATAAGGAAGCGATACGTATGGGTCTGGTGGTGCATGGGGACAAGACGAAATATCTCCTCTCATCAAACACACAGTCAGCGCACTCGCGTCTTGGCACCCACGTCACTGTTGAGAGTCACATCGTTGCAGTTGTAGATAAATTCGTCTTTTAATAACCTGGAAACCCTGTTTTGGACTGAGTGGGCAATTCAAAAGTAAAGTCCTCTTTCGACGAACAAAAACCAAACTCTACAAGTCCCATATCATTCCCGTCCTCCACTCTGTTGGAAGGACTAGATGGAGAAGGACCTGGCTTCACTTGGTATTATCAAAGGGCGCCAAACTCCCAAAAGAAAGAATGAATGGCGGTGCCTAAGCCAGTCAAGAAGAAGAAACTAGAAGTTCTACTTTTCCATAATATTCTTCAAACTGGAAGCATGGCTAGGGTTTTTATCATGTTACTTAGCAGCAGAGAATACTATTTGTTATTTAATTATTTTCAAAAAGACCAAAGTGAACGGTGTGATAGTCTGATAAATCCCGATTTATAGAACTTTAACAAACCACACTTAACAAAACGTTATTTCCCTTCACATGAACCATGTTGTGTTTATGTTAAGCAGTCTAATAAATTATTCGAGTTCTTGTTTAAGCTTTTTTAGTCGTATACTATTTGGTCTCTTTAATTTTTTTTTCACGACCCAGCCCATTACCAAACACCTTACTTTCCATTTCAACAACAGCATAAATACCTCCTTTTAAGTGAATTTATGTATATTCTTAGTTGTCATTTTGCTCTTGCTGCCATCCTGTCCATCTTCAACAACATTCTTGTGCTACACTTGTTATTCCTGGCCATCAGCGGCCGTGGCCGTGGTTGAAGGCCACAACAACTGATTTATATGAACCTGTCAAGAACGGCGCAAATAATGTGCCAATCGAAGCAATTCGCAGCAACAAAAACACCAACAAGAACAACAGCAACAACAACAATAGCTATAGGAAATTAAAGAATCATCAACATGATTGCACAACACCAATAACAGTTGCTTGAGGACTATAGACCAAACGCACGCAGCAGATTTGGCAGCGAAGAACAAACGACTTTATGCTTAATATCGCTGGTGCTGTCAATAGCCAACAACCAACAGCGCCGCAGGCAATGGTCTCGTCAACCATCAACCAACAACCAAGCAAGTCATTGGCCAACGGCCATCAACGCCTTATCTGTCGGTGTCAGTGCGCTAGTATTTATACGACCAGGCTGTCAGGCAGCTCAGCAGCGCTCAGTGCGGCTCAGCTCAGCTCATGCACGGCCACTTTACGGCTTGTCGTCGTAAATGTCCAATGTGGTGAGTGTCTTTGTGTGCTTGTGTACTTATAGAGGTGCATTCAAGTCAGCCACACGCACACCTCTATTTATCTGCTGCTTCTCTCATCACTCGCCTATCCGCCATGCGCTATCATTTATAGCTCAACGCCGCCTTATCCAGCCACTGAACGCTTTATATGCGCATGATGTGGCCCCCTTTATTTATGTGTTTATCGGTTGGCGCGCGCTGAATGCGCACTTATCTGCTCAATCATCGCCTCAGCCAAGCATCGCATCAGCCGCTTTCAGCGCATCGTTCATCAATATGTCAATGGTCGAGAGTGGTGCCGGTCAGCCTGGATGTGCGTGTGAGTGCTTTGCTTGATCAGTCAATGGCAGCTGCTGATGCATTTATTTAACTACTTGCTTGGCTATCGCCGGATTGTCACTCGGCCAATGGCCGCAAACGCGGTTTTGTCGCCTCTATTATCACCTCAGCTGGCGGCTTACGCCTGATTGAGCTTTGCATGCGTCTGACAGACGCGTTCGGGCTGACCTTTCACTTACACTACCTCATAATATTCTCACTACTCTTGATCCTTTAACTACTCAGAGTCCACGGTCCTCCCTCTCTACTAAAGCAGGGCGTAAACGTGACGCAACAATTTAATTTATGAAAATCACCGCGGCTTTGTCGAGTCACCTTGTGGCTTGGCTGAATGTAAAACAATATAAAAATTACCTCCTATCGCCTCATCCCTGCTTCACAGTCTGTCAGTAAGTCCATGTTTGTTCAACGCATCAAATTTTTTATTGAAATTTTTCCGTTTGTTCTCAACTCTGCTCGGCTCAGCTCAGCTGTGCTGTTTGCATTGTTGCCAGCTGCTGGTCGCCGTTGTTTGACTTTTCTGCCAGTGAAATTTCCCAAAGTCATCGTAATCGCGTGCATTGTATGACAGACAGACAAGACGTGAATATATTTCCATGCAAAAAAAGGCAGTCAGTCATTTCAATACCGCCCGGTGCACCTTATTATTCGTAAATTTTTGGCTTAACGCATTTAACTATAGCGTCTGCTAATTTGTGGATGCGAGTCGGTTGCAGGTGGCTTTCGGGTGAAATTCGAATGGAGGCAGTTCGATAAGTCTGAGTACGGAATGAGAACCTTGAAGGCAGATCGAAACTGTCTTCATCAGTTATAAGTTCATCAAGAGGACAACGTGGCTTCAATGGATTCGGCGGACCCAATAATACTGGGAATTCACAAATCTATAACCCAATCTCTAGAAAGAGTATTTCTGTTATATCCGTTCCTATTGGATGTTGGCAGGAACTGAGGTTTGGTACTTCGGACCTAATTGTGTTACCTGTATGTTTTTTCTTTGAGTTTTGCTGCCGTTCAACCACATTGTGGTCACCTAATCTAGTAAAGGCCTAATTAGATCTTACTTGTAATCTAACCTGATCCGGAAACGAAGAATTTCGACTCCGCTCTTCTATTTAGTTCTCTTTAACCTCATCTCAGCTTGAATCTCGAACAAATATCAGGCCTTTAAACAGTCACTGTCCCATCGTATCGACCCTGTACCTTCACAAAAGCCCCAACAGTGACCAGTTAAAATTTTGCACATCTGTTTGCGTTGACCAAAGATACCAGCCGGTCAATCCAATGTGATATTCGCATAATAATAGGACAGCGAACGTGTCGCGAATCGAAGCAGCGCAGTGTTCAACGCTGAGAGTGACAAATTGGAAATGCACAGCGTGCGCATTACGGTAAAGCCGAAGTGGAGATAATATTGAAATCAGACATTGAGGGGCTTATCGCAGCAGATGATATGCCATAATGGGCGCGTTGTTGTTGGTGATGTTGAATCACTCAATGTGTGATTGTGAAAGCCTCTTCGCACACACACACACTCCGGCCATTTTGGGTGATCCCCTCATAAAGCTAACGGGGCTTCAAATTTCTGCTTTCCCACAAAAGCATGCCTTTTTGCGTGCATTGATGCACCGCACAGTTGAGTGGATGTCAAGAGCTTCGCGTTACCGCTATTCAATAGCTTTAGTGTCCACCAGCCATGTTAACTTTGCATAGCGCGCTCTCTTCACAGGCTGAGTCTTTAACTAAAGTGACAATTTATGGATAGTGTTGTTGCATTCACTTCGCTATTGTTGTTGTTGTCAGCGTCGCATACTCTACTTTGCGCCTTTTTATGCGAGTTTAATGGCACGGAAATGCAAAATGTGTAAGTACACAAACACAATGCTATCAATTATTATGATTCGTTGACAAAGCTTGGACTGCGTTCGCTAGCCATTCGGTTGCACTTGCAAGGGTTGAGCGATTTTTGAAGTGCAAAAAAGGTATGCAAATATTTCTAATAGTAGGGAAGTTTGTATTGAGTGAGAGTAATGTGGTTGTAGAGTAAATTATATAATAAGAGAGCCGTTTACGGCAAATTTCTCAGAAATATGTGAAAATAAGAAATTTTCAGTTGGATAAGAAATAATAAAAATAAAAATATATAAAGAATTTTTTTAATTGACTGTGTTTTGTATTTATTTCGTAATTCAGTAAGTTTATAATGTTCTGTAGAATTTATATCAAATATGCTTTGTTTGTGTCCATAATTCTTAATTGTTTCATTTCATTCTTACATTTTTTTTCTTTACAAAATATAATTATTAGAACCAACCCCATCATACTAGGAGATTGTTTTCGGCGATATTTGAATTAAAAATGTTTCCAAACAATAAATTTTCAAAAATTACGATTTTTGAATTCAAAGGAAATCAAAAACTTAGATATGGGATATGTAAATGATCAGGGTGATGAGCAGATTTGAAATCCGGATGTCTGTCTGATAACTTAAAAATTGAGATATCTCAATGAAACTTGGTACACATACATATTTCTTGGCTCCCTGAAGAGGTTGGTATTGCATTTGGACGTAATTGCATAATGGCGATAACCGAAAACTTATAAAGTGCCATAACTAAACCATAAATAACTTTACAGAAGAACTGGCAGAAGGAAGCCGCACTCAGATTTTTTTACAAAATGGCAAACGGGCGTGGCATCACCCACTTATGGGCCAAAAACCATATCTCAGGGTCTACTCGACCGATGTCAATGAAATTCGGTATATAATATTTTCTTCACACCTGCATGACATGGATGCAATATGGGCGGAATCGGTTCAAAACGGCACCTATTTCCCATTTAACTCAATTTCGAATTCCATCTGATTCCTTCATTGTATGATATATACATTAAGAACCAATTAAGATATCGGAATAAAACTTTACACTAATACTGAACTTGAGGTGTAGCATTGTGGACAAATCGGACTTTAACTTTTCAAGGCCTCGGATATCGACCATGAAGATCTCAGCTCCTTTATTATTTTGTTTTCTCAATATCAGTGAATTGCGAGAGTATAGAATGATCGGTTGTACCAAAACTTAGCCCAAAAACCAATATTTTGTTTTTTTGACAGAAAATTTAACAATAAATCATTTATTTCTAATTATTTAAAATTGATAGGTAGGTGATATAGGATTAAAGTAAAAATAAAATATTTCATTATATTAAATTAATTTTCACAAATATTTTTGAAGATATTTAAAATATTTTTTGCAGATATAAATATAAAACTGTTAACAAAAACAAAATGATTAAAAATATATAAAATTTTTTAATAATTTCAAAAAAAAAAGTATTTGAAAAATGGATTAACTGGATTTTGAATTTGGTTAAATATAATGAATAAATTTTATATAAGGAATTATTTATTAGATTAAAAAAAAATATTTTGTGTTTAAGCTTGCACCACAGAACTTGAAAATAATTATTTTTCAATATTTTTTTATTTATATTTTTTTATTATCGTTTTAAAAACATACATGTTTTTTTTAATATTTAATTCTTTTATTTATTTCATAATATTCATAACTTTTATTTCGATTAAATTTCGTTAAAAAAATATTTATTTCACTAAAATTATCACTCACCTTGAAAATGCAAATATTTTGCTTTAATACATATTTTGCAACAAATGTTAGTCAAATTTGCTCACTTCTGCACACAATTTGTTTATGTTCAAACATTTATTTATATAACCCAATTTAAAAATTGTTGAGTTGCATACTAAATGTGTTGACCTAAATAGCACTTTAGGTATGACACTCAAGCGATTATAATTTTTTATTAAAAAATTTTCGCAAATTCTTATTTTGTCACAATTTATTTTCTAATATTATTTAAATTAGTTCACAAAATCACAAGCTCCACATCACTTCGTCACATGCGACACTAATGCGTACCGTTCTATCCCGAATAGAATCGCGTTTTGGCGCTGCATTCAACACGCAGCCACAGTCCCGATTTAAGTATTGCTCAATCAGGCGTCTTGCCAGGTTCTTATATACCCTCGTTACGCGCGCGCACTACTTACAATGAAACGCCGCACACACGCCTACCGACATACCTAGTAAAGCTCACCGGCGCTGCCCATTTGATGCTGATTCTGACGACGCATTGCTGCTGCCGCCGCTGCTGTGAGCTCTCCAACTCTCCAACTCCACCCTGTGCGCTGTGCCGCAGAAATTCGCGAATTGATAATGATGTTTGAGCAGCGCCGCTGCCGCGAAGTCAACGCTAGTAGCAGAGCTCCAACTCAAGCTCCCAATTTGCGGCACTTAGCTAGCGGCCCTTACATCCGTTTTTGCTCTTTCCTACGTCGAACCGCTATCAAAAGATTATTTCGCGCAGTCGGTTCTTTTTTGCGGTCCACGCCGACTCCAAAGCAGCGCAGTCGCCAGCAATAATTGTAGCGACTGCGCAGCGCCGTTTTGTAATGAAAGCGCGGCAGCTAAAGAACATTGAAATTCTTCAGCGTGCGCGTCTTCTCATTCCCTTTCTTTGCTTTTGTCGCGTTCTTTTTGCGGGCAGCTTTGTATTGGCGCGCGCATGCGCATACGCTGTGATCGCTTCTCTGCATTTGCCGATTTTGGCAACATCGTGGCCGGCCTTCGCGTTGGAGTTCTGAATTCTCTTCATTGTTGAAGACCGCCTTGTTGGTCTTACTCTTGTAGCTTCTTCTGTGTTCTGCGCTACGTCGCTTTGGCCACTTGTGGGCCTTGTAAGCTCAGCTAAGCAGCACATTTTCATTCTTAAGCGAATTTTTGGTCTGTTCTCGTGAGAATTAACGGCATACCACAAGAGTCGTGTTTTGTTTTTGTTATTTTTGCATTGTTTATTTATTATTTACTTCTTCGTGATTGGTGAACGCTTTATTTTGCGTTTCTCTTTCTTTCTGCTTGCCTTCAACATTTCTCTTTGATTTTGTGAGTTTTTTTTAGTTTTTCAAGAATTTGCGATCGCTGTGTTGGTTATTTTGGGGCTTCTCAGTCACAAGTGTTTACTTTCTTTGCTGCACGTCATGAACTCGTATTCTTCGCTTAACTGTTTTCGAAAATATTAATTATACAAACAGGCATTTCCCAGGAATCCCATTATTCTTTGGCTTGTAATAACAACAAATAAATTTTATAGGCCATTGTACTGCGAGCGGGAAGTCCAGAAGCTCAATAAAAAAATACCGTTAATTGTTTTGTGATGAGATCACCGGCAATAAGTAATGTCAAGAATTATCTGACGAACATGTCAGGAAGGTTTTGCATTATTGAGTGAAACAGGTAAGGGTATTATGCATTTCGGCTATTGAAAGCTGGAGTTCATTTCATTTCTATATGTTCTGTTAAGATGATTCCGAACTATGCTCATTACTTTCAAGTTGCCTTCTTTAAGTCGAGGAGCAAAGAACATCTGCTTTGTGTTTTGATTCTTCGCTATTAATAAGAGAAATTTTAAACTAAAAAAAAAACATATTCCTAGTGTGTTAGCTTGCTTCAAGACTGGATATAGTTGCTTAGAAGTGTGTCGTCATGTTGCAAGTTTTTCTCATATGACTAATATTCTTATCCCTATTGCTATCAATCAAACAAGCTCATTGGGAAACCGATGGAAATTCTGGTTTCTGTACGTATGTATATCAAAGGGAGCTTTACTGAGTGGTAAATCGTTAAAAAAGATGAGTTTTGATCGGTCTTAGTTATGAGAATATATGCAATTTTCTAGCAATTTTGCTAAAAAACCTTTTGGAACTTGTTTTCACTGCGGCGTTGATCAACATGCAATTCTGTCTCCTATGATTATAAATATGAAGAGAAAAGCATCGATTTCAAAGTATCTTACATTACTTAAGTGAGTTGGATTGTTTTCTTCGAACTTTTTCGGGTTTACAGTGAGATCATTAACATTTCAAAAATATTAGATTAGCTATACCAGTACTAAAGACTGAGGAAAACCCGCTGGTTAAAACACTCACGTTCAACTAGGAAGAAAAGTCAAAATCTTATAGCGTTTTTAGACAGAAACTAATTGATCAATTTACCGGCCTCTGCTCGATTTAAACGCTTATTAAGATCGATTTACCATACAAAATAAAATCTACATTTATTTTCAATTGAATTTTAATCGACTTGAAAATCAAATGCAACTCTGCGACAAAGATTATACGATATACGTTCTTTGTCTGCGATTGACTGAATTTTTTGTTGAAAAAAAGCTTTGGTAGATGTCGCTGGCGAAAAATATTAATAAATAATTGAAAATGGTTTCTAATGGGAACAGATATAATCTCAACTTCCAAGAAAAAGTTTTCAAATGACTTAACCTAAATCTAGAAACTGTTTAGAAAAGATTGAGTGAAATATTAATGGAGTGACCCCAGTTGGACATTAATGTTGATTCTTAAAAGTCGGTGGATGTTGATTCATTCTCTAAACACTTTCTATCCCACAAAAGAAAGTATTTTCGTTGTTTTCTGAGCATAAAAAGTGGGTTTCGAATTCGCGCCTAAGTAAGACGATCGGTTGAACTGATGATTGACTCCTCTGAAGTTGAAGAAAATGAAGAAGAACCACGTTTTATATATTATATGAATTTTTATTTTTTTCATTTTCAAATGGTAGTTTTAAATAATCTAAAATTTTCGACTTCGAAATATCTGCGAAAAAGATATATTTTATATCTCATCTGGTCGAAAGCCTCTACAGTCTAAATTAATTTTTTTTATAGCATGTAATACTGGGAAAGAAATTTTATTTTTTATTTTCAATTTGTTTTTGTTGTTATTGGATTTATGTGTAGCGCAAGGCCATTTCTGCATTATTACATCGCTTGTATTTCATTTTTGTAATAATTTCAACGCTTTAACTCACTTTCCATATTTTTGCTCTCTATTTATGTTTTTGGCGCACACAATATTGCTGAATTATTGTTGTTGTTTAAGTATTTATTACTTATTGGCTTTCGAGCACACGCACTTTTTTATTACGAATATTATTGCCATATTTTCGAAAAAGCTCCACTCGTCACTTTTGGCATGCAAAACACGTGCGCACGTAAACATTGACAGCGGCAAGCTATCGATGCGACAGCAAAATAACACCAAAGCAACAACAAGAAAAACAACAACAGCAGCAGCAACAGTGTTGAGTGAAAAACGCTATAACAAGTGTAACAACAACAACAATGGCAATAAAAATGCAAAATATGCTGAAGCATTTTATGCTACTTTGACGGCCGATCACCGAAGCGCCGCTGTCACGCAGCAAAAATAACAACTCCATCAACAACAACAACATCATCCTTTACGTGTACTCAGTTACATGAAATGGTACAATATTGTAACGATTGTTATGTACGCTGCCTCATCTGCAACACTTGCATGCGATATTATTTTCATCCAAAGTATCCTCAACGCGCGTCCATCTTTTTTATGTCCACACCCCGCTATTAATACAGTTTACTCACCCTGTTGGCTGTGCGCGCTGCGTTGCCTTTATCTCTTCGCACATAAAACGTGCATATTCAAAAATTGAAATCGATTGCAGGCACACTCTAGCGCCGCTACACCCACCATACACCATTCACCACTCAACGCCCAGCGCCTTCCACCTACACAGCGTCGGTGCGCGTCTGTACGGCTGGCTGGCTAAGCGTTTTATTGTTATTGTTGTGATTATTACAGGCACTTGTGTTATCAAGCAAAGTGTTTAGTAGTGTTTAGTATTATTATTGCTTGGGTAATGCAATTGTTTGCCATTTCATTGGTGTTGTTGTTGTTGTTAGTTGTTTTTGTTGTTACTGTCGCTATCATAGCTAATAATGCATTCGCACACGTAGTTGGCAAACACGCCCACAGCAACTTCATATCGACAAATAGCGACGTCATCTCGACAAACTGACTTCGTAGTCAACGATGCTGCTGAGAATAGCGAAAAAGAATATGAAAAAAACTCCGAGGAAATATTAACGTGAAGAAAAGCGGCAGTTGGAAGAAATACATATATACAAATATACTAGGGGGCTCGAAAAGTCGGCTGAAGAAAGGAATTTAGTGATCATTCTAAAGCTGAAGACTTTTGACCTCATCACTATTGGCTTTTCTGTGGAGATACTTCAATGTTCGTCTCTTGAGTGCGCTAGGGTTTAGTCTTAAATAACTTAGAAACCCCCAGAAACTGATTTTCAGTGAAGATCGAGACTCTTTGTTGAAGACAAATAAAGGCAACAGGAAGATACAATTGTACCTTTCTATGGGATTATATCTCTCATAAAGTACTTTTTAAGGTCATGTTATCTATTCGGTAACAGACAGAGAAGTTTATGGTCACATAGGAAAAGTCGGACTACTATAAGACGAACTGTATCTAAAAATAGATCGGCTTTAGAAGTCGCAAGACGTCTTAATTCTATCATTCCGATGTTAGAAAACCTATTTTTTATATCTTTGTGTAGTTTGAGGGTACTCTGGATAATTTAAGAATATACTGGAACCTCTGTATTACTAGTTCGATGTTTCTTCCCAGCAATATCCTCCAAAAATTTACCATCACTTGGCGATACTAATTGTTATAGGAAAAATTAAATTTATTGTCCCGCTTTTTCTCGTAATTTCACGGAATCCCTCGAGCATTTTCGACCACCCCTCGTTTTGTATATTTATCTGCTACATAACAATTGTTGAAATTAATTTTTTATGCTCATGCTTGCACTGTCAACAAAGTCGTCTCCTGTCTTGGTCTCCCCTGTGTAAACAACAGCCATATCGCTACGGGGCTCCATTCAATATTCCATCGGCTTTTTGTGCTTACTTCTTTCACTCCGCTTTCAGACATCACTTCTCTTCTTCCTCCTACCTTCCGCTGAAAATTTTCTTTTTAACGTCTTAACAACTGCTGTGTTTTTATGTTGCTTAGCGTCGCTTGCCGCTTCTTTTTCTTTTTGTTTCTGTCTTCATTTTTCGTCGCCTCTTATCTCGTCATATTATTACCGCAATCGATACACGTTCATCGTTGATATTGAAATTATTAGACTTCTTGTCTGATTTTGCACTTTTGCTCGGCATTAAACACCAAATTATTTCGTTTATGCAAATTCATTGACTTCAATGTACGTTTAATGAATTTAAGTGGCACTTTAATGAGGAGGGACTTTAGATTTTGGCGCGAGACAAACACTTTGACGGTGATAATTGCTGGTTATTTAGTTGAATTTAATTGCAGTGGATGAAGGTGTGACTTTATTTCTTCCACTAACATTAAACGACATCACATCATAACACAGCAAAAGGAAGTTTTAAAATGACATAATCTATCTCCTTACTACATGCATAACCAGTATCATTTTACTAGTCACACACAAACGTCACATCGCGCTCCATTCATCTTTATCAATATTAATAATCTTCTAAAAACATTTTATTACATCACATCATCACGAAATAATTCATTCGATCACACATCCCACTTTATGCTCCAAAAGACTTTCGAAGTCACGCTAGTGCAAAATCAAAAATGTTATATGAATATTATGTCATATGATTATACAACATGAGAACTCACATATAGCAGTTAATTACAACTTATCACATCACTTGATGTAAATCTCATAGGGTCAAATCGCATGTTTTCTTACGGAATCATAATTCTTCTCATTTGATTTATTTCATACAATGTCTCGTCGCAAACAAATAAATAAATAATATCTCTATATAATATACGTACATATCCAATTTTTTTGAATTTGTTACATGGCGAATTAATCGTATTGTGCCAAATCACATCACATCACTCGATGTCATATCATAACATTAGTGATGTGATCTAATCTCATGCCATAGCACATCACGTCGCTTGATGTCATATCATTAGAGTCAAAATTACTCAAATCTGATTTATGTAAATAATATTACATATCACAGGACATCTAAAATGCTTTCTCCATACATCACATCACATCTTATCATTTAATCACTTTGCTTCATTTTAAACAACACATCATATCTCACCCATTACATCATGTGATGATGTCAAATCATCCAAATTCATTTACAACACATCACAGATTTATCAGATCACCTCATGTGATGTGCTCTAATCATGTTTTTTTTTTTCAAATCATATCTGACATCACTTAGAAATTAACCTACATATATTAACACACATGAGATTTGCATAATAATATATAAACATAATCTTCATATTCCGACAAAGCGAAACAAATCGACAATTTTGTATTTAACTTAATCATGTTTTATAAGGGACATTGAAACGACATAGTAATAATAATAATTCGTTAGAGCTTTCATGTACTAGATAGATAAATTTATTAATTTCATGAATAACATCAAACTAAAGCTAAAATCTCAAAATTGGACCTAACTTTAAGCTCAATTTCTAAATGACGTGATAAAAATAATTCTATGAGAATCTCAAAAAGTTCTACTTCTAGGTTGACTTTAACATTTTCGTGAGCTTTAGACGATTTTCCGCTCACCGGACCGTATTTTAGACTCAGGTGTGTGGTGATGTTTCCATAATTCATTCATTGCCACAAATCTTTGCCCAATTCTTACTAAGAATAAGAATTGGAATTATTTTATCAATGGATGATTAAGAATGTAATAGGATTACGGTTTCTGTTGCATTTTTTGTGTTTATTTTTGTAAGATGATTTAATTAACAGTTAATTAAGCATTAAAAACTAGTGACCCATATTTATAATTCCTTGTACGTAGTGAATTTCCATATCTTTCGATTTGTGTTTAAGAAATGTTGAAATCAGTAGCCGAAGGCAATGTTTGTTTAATGTAGAAAACATTATGATTTAGATTTTTTTATTCTATTTAATAGTCTATTATCTCTTCTTATTTTCAGAAAATATTATTCTCGCTATCTGGACTTAAGCTCCTTCTCATAATGCCACGCATTGAGCGATAGACTCGTTGTACACTTGGCTTTAAACAATACGGGGCACATGTTCTTGATGTATGGAGCTACACAAATCCATATGTAAGTATTGTCAGATAATTGTTTTGTTAGCGTAATTTGATGTTGATAGATATGTACTTATGTATGTGTGTAGAAGAAAAGCCGTTAGCTATACAAATCTCATATTGAATGAATATGACATGTGCTCGCCCTAGTATTAGTAGGTAATAAGTAGTTGTGAAATTATTCAACGCAAATGAATATCACACATTTTGAAAGCGAGCCAAAAAGCCAATGACCGCAACTGAATTGGGAACAAAAACAGGAAAAATATACTAAGAAAAAAGTAAACAAATAAAATTGAGAAATAAAAAGAACTGTCAAACTGACATTATGACTGAGGAAGGTTGTATGATAAAAAGCTCATACTCATTCTCTTATATCTGAAATACTTGGCATTATATAACTATAAGGGTCTTCCCATTTGTTTCATGTAAATTGTGAGATATCCATCGTCTGCTTATATAACTGAAATAAAAAACAATATTCTCGCAAGTTCAAGACACCGTTAACGTGACTAAGCTTTCTTCCATCAATTTCCTTGAATTATTTCAGTTAAGATTTTATTTTCTCGCCACGTAATCGCAGCTCATTTCTTGTTGTTGAGCAGTTAAACTCAGCTGAGGAATGACTTACTTTGGGTGAATTGTTTTGGCCAAAAATAGTTTATAGAAGCGCCAATTCGACCGAATTGCATAAAATTAACGATAACATCAAAGTTGTTAACTAAGTCTACGACTACATATATATTTGTTAAATGGCAATAAATCAAGTGAATTAATTGTTGCTGTTTGAACGAGATTTTGGCACATTTCACTTTGTGCTGCTATTTCGTTTTCATTTTAGTGGTCAATGTGTTGTGTTTTGTGCGAAATAGTTTTGGCCAGTAACTCTTCCACTTTGAAGCTATTTCTTATGACATTACTCAGACAGTTCTTAAAACATTATTTTGTAATCTAAGTAAGTAAGTTTTACGCCCAGCGGATTAGGATACCACTTTATCAGCCTGCGTTTTGAATTTCATCTTTTGTAAAATTTCTTTCAGAAGGCACTTTGTTTTTGATCATTGACGATTGTTCTAAAAACTATATATGTGTAGACTATATATAAGAGCTCTTGTGAGCTCGATTTTAAGAAAATATGAGAATCGTCATTGTTAAGTCAATATTTTTTCGTACGTCCGTCCGTGCAAGCTGTAACTTGAGTTAAAATTAAGTTATCTCGATGAAATTTGGCACACGTATTTCTAGGCACCATAAGAAGGCTAAATTCGATGGACGAAATCGGACCACTGCGACGCCCACAAAATGGCGATAACTGGTACTTAAAATTTTAAATGGGCGAGGTTCCACCCACTTATGGGTTAAAAACTATATCTCCGAAACTACTCGACAATTTCAATGAAATTCGGTTCATAATATCTTCCTAGCTTGCAATGATATGTGATGGAAATTGTCCAAATCGGTTCCAACCACGCCTACTTCATATATACCAGAACTTTGAAGTCGATCAGAATCGTTTACTATACAATATATAAAGTAAGCACTAGTTAAGATATCGGAACAGAACTTTGCAAAAATACTGCATTTATAGTGTGGCATCGGCCTTCTAAAAATCACCGAAATTGGACAATAAGTATTCAAGGCCCCATACATCGAACATGAGGACCTCAAAGCATCGTGCCAAAAATGAGTGAAATCGGGTCATAACTTCCGCTAGCTCCCTTATACCTAATATTCGGGGTTTCAAACTTTCAATGCACTTTATACAAAATTAAAATTTAATAAAATATAATTTTGGCTATATCAGCGCCATCTGTGAATGAGATTTGTCTCAACTTCTCTGTTGTAAAGTAATTAGCCAGTCATATTTGAACCAACCACGGCATGTCCTATAAACTTGAAGAGTTTAATTAAAAGTACACAAATTCCTCATGTTCAACATTAACATATTTATGTCTATATATACATACTAATAAATAAGCTCACCTCCATTCTACCTCTAAATATCCCCCCTTTATAATCAATTTCATTTGCAATTAATGAACAATTTTGTCATCACATTTTTAAACATAGCAACACACTCTACATACCTTCATGCATACTTGTATCTTAAAATACCCACTAACTGCACTTTTTTATCGCATGATATATATTTTGTCAAGCATAGGCGCTTGCTGTCATCAATCAACGTTAACTTGTTATCGTTCAATATTTATTGTTATTAGTTAGTTGTTGCTGCTGTTGTTGTACATTGATGTCTGTTTATGCAAATTTTTAATTGGCTACATGATTTCTTAATTTCTATCTTCCTCTTCGTTACGCTTCTTCTCACAACACTACAATTTGTTGTTGATTTTTTAAATCGTTTTTACAGCATATTTATGCGCATATATTTTAGACACACTGTCCCACTAGTGTGTGATAAATGAAAATGTAAATACATGTGTGTCTATATGCCTAGTTTGTTTAATGTTTAATAAAGAAATATTTGCATATTTATAGCCGATTTGTTGCTTTTAGTGCGGAAATAGGCTTTGTTGGGCAGTGGAACACTTTCGTTTTTTGTTAAAGGGGGAAAAAAGATAAGTAAATTTGTTTTAATATTCTATAATAGAATTTTAACAATTTTGTATAACAAATATCGGGATTTTTTTAGTCGTGAATGTTTAGAATGAATGTTCAATGAGTCATTAATTTTTTATGAGGTGGTCTTTTTGGCAGCTGCTACCTTATTTCTATTCATTTTGGATTTCATAACGAACATACTTACTCCGGAACAACGTTTATTGCCGGGTCTCGTGGTTAAAGTGGTCGAAAATTGGCCTCTCGTCCAGAATTTATTCGAACCAGCCGATGCGGTCACATGCTCGAAATCATTTTTGGAACATAATGGCAAACCCTTATCTTCATAATTAAGCTAATTTGTTGGCCCTAATATGACATTATGTGCGTTTTATTTATTCTTGAAAACTATCAGTCTAAAGTAACACCCTTTACAAAGTGAAATGAAAAGTATATTGAAAAAGTATAATACATATAGAGTTTAGGGTGAATCAATTATGCGATCACGGTATCTCGATACGATTTGGGTTATTCAATAGTAGTATTCAGTTTGATGAGGAATCTATTTTTTTTTTTGCTATATATTTTCTACTCCATTATGTAATATTGTGATATGGACCCTCGATGAAAATTGCATATATCAGTTTTATATAATCTCCCGGGATTTCTCGGATCGCCGATCACGACTTTACTATACTAAAACATTCCACTATCTTTTCGATACTTTGTTGTCTTTGTTTAATCCGTTATTTCTCTGATCTTGAAAATGTAATATTTAATTTAAGAAATACCTTCTTTCGAACTTGAGGATATTTTTAACGAAACATGCGACTGCTTTAATACAAAATTCCAGAATATCAAGTTATTAGCAGCATAGAACATCATTTTGTCCACTTTTTGGCCTAAAGGTAATTTGAGAAATGACCTCATTGCAGGTTAGTAAAAGATCTGAGTCATAAAACCTGTGAAACCTATGATTTCATTAACCCCAATGATAAGGTGATGTCAATCTCAGCTGTGAAACAGTGATAGGGGTTATTTTTGCTACTAAGGCCGTCGGTTTGAGATTTCAAAATGTAAATTTTACAATTAACTGTACTTCAAGTTCTGACTATATCATCCAGAGATGACTCGACAAGTTCCTAAGTTTTTGAAGACCTCGAAGTAGAGTACAATCCACTATAATCGAGTAGGGCTTTGAAGGCACTATAAACTCGATCCAATACTACGAATTTACTAAGCTGCAGTTGAATCTACAATTTGTACACCCAAATCTATGTCACTTTTAGTACTTTGTAATCCATCTTTAAGGGTTCATATTAGGGCTCTTAAAATTATTCGATTAACCTGAAAACCGATTATTCGAATATCCGGTTTGTAACCGTTCGTACGAATATTAACCGGTTAGTACTAACTACAATGTTACGACTATTCGAATAATCGTTCAACTACGGTTAATCGAATAGCTGTTCTGCTGCGACTATTCGAATAGTTGCTCCGCTGGGAGCATTTGAATAAATGAAAATTGTTTGAAATCCAAGCAGCCTTTGTTTTTTGTTTGTTTTTATTTGTGAAAATGTCAATTGTTCGCATTTTTCCTGAGTTTCATATTTTTCAATAAACATAGAAATTTAATGAACTTTCACTATTCGAATAGTCGACAACGAACGGTTAACCTAATGGTCTAAAATTAGCAGTTAATCGAATAGTCGATGACTGACGATTATCCGAATAGTGCAAACCGAATATTATTATTAGAATAATGCCCTATCCGGTTAATTCGGTTAGTCGATTAGTCGAATACCAAGAGCTCTAGTTCATATGTATATACATATATCTTCTTGTTGATTTTGAAAACATCTTTAATACTAACATTATAACTATAGAAACTTCTTCTTCTTATTTATTTTTTACACAATTTTATATAAGACTCTTTGGAGAAAGTATCTTGTGGAAAAATACTCTCAAAAGATACACAGATATTGTAGGTATTATTTAAGCTCTTAATGCTTCCAAAAACAATATGTATATGAGTAATGATTACAACAATTACAACGCCACTGCTTATAGGTTAATAACTGACCATTATGATTACTGTAGACAGACAACCGTCGCAGCATACGAGTACACAGTTCAACGAATGTAATTTCATACAAATTACCTGCGTTTGCTGCTGATCTGTTCGTCAATCATTGTGGCTTTATCTCGGCCGCATGACTAAGCCGCCGCCTGAATCGTCGCCAACGGCCAGTGTACGGTAGATATGAGCTGCCCATTGGTGTGGGTAATTTGTAATTCCGACATTGTTCTTGACCAATTTTGGCGCTTTTGTCTCTTATTGCTTGTTCTTGTCTGAATTTTTATTGATTTGCTGTGCGGTACACTTTTTGTTTTTGTTGTTGTTTATTATTGTTTTTTTTTGTACTTCGACTCTCTTCATTTATATGTTAATTTGTCTGCGAGTGCGCCGGAATAATTTCATTCTCGTTTCGTCGCGTGCATATTTGTTTTTGTAAAATACAATAACAACAATAATATCTTTATAGGAAATTTTAATGCTGTCTTGTGTTTTTTTGCAATTATTTTATTTTCTTTTCTTCTCTTATTGTTATGATTTCACTGAACTTTCTATTGGCTTCATAAAAATGCGTTTAAAGTGTTTCGGTGAAAGTTCTCGAGGGTGTTTCGAGCACAATTCTTGTTTACCTTATCGGCTGCTTGTCGCATTTGGCCTGCTTCTACGCGCTTCTGTTGCCACCAAATGTTGTTGCTACTGTTGTGGTTGTTTGTTATCAAGCAGCACAAAGAGGAAAAAGTACAACAATAAAGATAAGAAGAAGCAGAAGAAAGCGAAAAAACTGTTGTTTGCAGAAAAGTGCTCTCGGCAAAAATTTGTTATTTTTTAATGCAAAAATGTACTTAAGTTTCGACTACTTACTGCGGTTGTTGTTGCTGTTGCTTGAAGAATGTCTTATATATTTACACAAGAAAATATTTTATTTGCATTAATAAATTCACGCGAAGTTCGTTTTGGCGATTTTGTCCTCCATTTTCAAGGGTTTAAGCAGAAATTCTGTGTGAGTCCAACGAAAATTGGCCATTTGCGGTGCTTGTATGTTTGTATGTATGTATTTTGTCCTTGCTGCCGCCACTTAGAAGCGCAACAATGCCTGACGCTGGACGCCGGAAGTGCGCGGTGCAGCCTGTCCGCCTCGTTGAGTTATTTGTGTGCCACAGCGCGCGCACTGTTGCTCATTATCTGTTGCTGTCATTGTTGTTATTATTATTGTTGTTGTAGTTGTAGTTGTTGTTGTTATTTTCACTGTGGCTGTCGCTGATGAATGCTCACTGTTGCATTCACAGTTGGCACTTAGTGTCGCTGACGCTGTTGCTGTTTACATCGAAGTGCATTAAGCACTCATTATAAATATTTGCTTTGCTGCTCCTCTTCTTCGTACTAAAAACAAAAACAAAAAGAAATATGTAATTATTATGGGTTTTGTGCCTGTAAGCCTGCATTTGTGGCAAAGTAATTTGAAATTATGCAAGTTCTTCGTCAGTCAGCAGAGGAGAGAGAGAGTGAAGACAAGCAAGTAAGAAAAAAATTGCTTCGAGAATTGATAAATTACGCTAATTGAACGAGTACTACTTCGTTGTAGTTGTAAATAATTGCGATTAAAAAGTGAATAATTGATTTTCAATCCATTAGCGCCTTATAAAACACTAAAAATTTATTAAGTGAGTACAGTTTTGGGTAGAAAGGTGCAAGAACAACGAAAAAGTCTCTGACAAAAAGTTAATAACTGTATCACTTCAATCTCAATCCGTTTATTATTTTAACTCTATGAGCTTATGCCAGTATATGTGACTAATGCCATTTCGGTGTTCGATTCGCTACTCTCTAATATTTGTGATCACTACTGCTATCACTATCTTGTATTACTAAGTAATCCATATTTACTTGAGAGTGTCTTGTTATTGTAACTGTATTAAATTACTGATGTTGGGAAGAATATAATGTGTGTGATTGGCGTTGAAACCGTTTAGCCGGTTATAGATGAATCGTTGATAGCGCGCTACTCCTCGCTTTCCTTCGCAGTTCGGCGTCAGTTAGAGATCCCAAGTGTAACCAGGTCGCTCTCCACGTGGTCCCTCCAACGGATTGGAGGCCTTCTCCTTCCTCGGCTTCCTTCGGCGAGTACTGCGTCGAACACTTTCAGAGCTGGAGCACTTTCGTCCATTCGAACAACATTACCTAGCCAGAGTAGCCGCTGCCTTTTATTCGCCGAACTATATCAATGTAGTCGTAGAAATCGACCTTTATCTCGAAAACCCTAAGAGTCGACTCATCTGATGTTGACATCGTCCACGCTTCTGCACCATAAAGTAGGATGGGAATGGTGAGGGACTTGTAGAGCTTCGTTTTTGTTAATCGAGAGCGGACTTTACTTTTCAATTGCCTACTCAGTCCAAAGCAGCACCTGTTGGCAAGAGTGTTTCTGCGCTGGATTTCGGGGCTGACATTGTTGGTTTTGTTGATGCCGGTTCCAAGATATACGAAATTAAAATTATATATGACTTCGAAGTTATGGCTGTCAACAGTGGGAGCCAAGACGCGAATGCGCTGACTGTTTGTTTGATGACAGGAGATATTTCGTCTTGTCCTCATTCACCTCCAGACCCATTCGCTTCGCTTCCTTATCCAGTCGGGAAAAAGCGGAACAAACGGCACGGTTGTGGCTTCCGATGATATCAATTCCATCGGCGTACAGTAGCAGCTGTACACTCTTAGAGAAGATTGTACCTTCTCTATTTAGCTCTGCAGCTCGCATTGTCACGATGGTTCCCACTTGGACAGCTAAAGGCGTCGGTCTATTGTAAGACGAGAAGACTTCTGAGTATGGATCGCTAAGGATAGCTTTATGAATCGCTGAAACGCTCTGAGCTTATTTTATTCCATTTTATTCCAAAAAATTAAAAAAATCGGTCCATTATTTGGATTCGCTTCCGTTATCTCCATTTTTTGAACTATTTAACATTTATACATTGATTATAAGCTCCAGTATTGACTATCCGATTCCACCTTCATCTTAACCTAACTTCGAGCACATCTAGAAAACCACAGTCCGTCACAAAAATGCACTCAAAAATCTAAAACGAATACTTTACAGTTTTTTATCACGAAGCGCTTTACGGCAATCGCCACGATTTAAAGGTGGCCTCTCCACTTAATGCTCATAAACGTGAGCAAATTGAAACATAATGGCGGCAGCGTTGATTTGTTGAGCGATTACTCGCTGCGACGCTGTCATTAAATGAAGGATGCTGCTGAGGGCAGCGATTGAGCGAATGCCATTGCATGCAACATGCGAATGCGAAGGGGCAAGCGTTTAGTGGCATGCACATGTGCAAATACTTACAAAAAACATACGAATGCAGCAGGTAAACATGTGTGCAGCTGTATGTCTGTGCTCATTGCACTCAACTGCACCGCGAAGTTGTGGACCATAAATGGACGTCATAAATGGCGTGTCTAAAATTAGATGAGTGTGGTCGCGCAGTAAGCGCCGATTTGTAGCAACAAATGTAAGCGCGCGCGTTATTGCCGCGGGTGTTCCAGACAACACATGATGCTGGTAAAACAACAATAACAACAATACCATGCAAGAGCAGCACTCTCGGCTCGGTGGCCTTGCCTTGGTCAGTTGAGTGTGTTGGGTTGATTCTTCCCCACCTAAATTAGCGAAGTTAGATGATAATAACCTGAAGTTGCCGTGGTTGGTTGGTCGTTTAGTCACATGTAGGTATGCACATATTTTCCTGAATTTATGTGTGGCATATAATTTAAACAAAAATAGGTTTATAGAGGCAGTAAGCTCTTCTTCTTCTTCTTCTGTGCCTCATCTTGCAACCTCACTTAAACTGGCTTTCGCTTTCATTGGCAAACTGGCTAGCAGCTAGTTAAAGCGAAAGAATGCTTAGGCATTTATTGCTGCCTCATGTTGCAAGGTTTGTTGCAGCGTCTCAGTCAGTGACGAGGCGTTCATGTGCCTTATCTACCGGGCATAATCAACGCATTTGGTCATTTGGGCGTCGGTTTATTGACACTGCATGTCAATTCCAATGTTAATTTACATAAACGCCGTTTTATGTGAGCCACACACGCCATACAAATGCCTATGTGCTTATGAGGTAGTATTGGTGGTGATTGGAACAGTCATCTCAAATGTAGCAAAGGCAAGCATATGTGTTGTTGCATCAAGCAGTGCATTGAACTCTTCTGCTCACTTTTTGTTTTTGTTTTTGCTTAGTCTTCTTTAGCACACATACATATATTTACTTGGCTTGGCTCATCAAAAACTCATTGATGTTTGGGTGTAGGTGTTTTATGATGAATCCAAAATTTATGTTTGTCCAGCTCAATTTGTCGTAAAATCAAGTGATTTTGCAATCGATTCGCATTTCATATATGTAAGTTTATATGGCAATGTCTGCGCTGTTGGTGGATTTTATGCATTTCTTATTTGTTTATTATGATTTGCGAGCATTTAACTTTTATTGGCTTAAACATAACGAAGCTAAAGTGTAATATTCAAGCTAATGCGTCTATAAATGCCTGTGACCATATGTGTTTTTTACATTAATGCTTTTATCAATAAAAGTACAATAGTTTGTTATGTCTATAAATTTCTCTAAAAGGTATGGATAAGTTCCACAGCAGTGCAACATATGTATATATACATATATACCTTTGGAATTTGTAAGAATTGAAGATGGCATTATGGCTCTGACGCATCGACACTGACAATATAAATTTGATACTAACAAAATATCGAATTGTACTGATTTGCAACTCGGTGCCTACTCAATAGTAATGCCTCTTCATAGGAACAATCATTATCAGTGACCAAAAGCTGGGAACCAGTAAAATTATACACATAGACAGGAACAGGTAGTCATAACTTGGTTTCAGGTCCGTATTATAAGGTGGATACATTAAAATCTCTCAACTAAACCAGGAAATACTGGTGCCTGGCGTTGTCCTAATGGAACACAATTCCTCTGTCAGTCAACGAAACACAAAGCAAAACAGTCCTGATCGCCAATGCTGCCCACCGTTTCCATCGGCACACCGCAATTCGCTTGCACTTGATGTTGGGCACTTACACCACTTTTCATCACCAGTAACTATCTGGATATATTGATATCTATGATGTGTTGTTAATTCGTGTGGCACCCATTCATCTAGCTTATTTTATTTAAAATTATTTAAAGGGTTCCATACGGTTTAAGGCGCTATAGAATAGAAACAGTGCTATATTATGGATGGACTCGACAATTTTGATTAATTTATCGATATTTTCGAAAATATGCGGAAAGTGGTAAATCTTTGGCAACATGAAACCAAAATTGATTTTCGTTTAAAGTATCAGGATCATGAAAACTACTCACACTTTCAGCTATCTGGCTTGCATCTCTGGTGTTATCCGCGAGGACCGAGGTTATATGAATGCGAATATGGTCAACGCGAACATAACCAGAGCTTCAATTAATCGGCTCTGAAATTACGTAAAGCAATGACTTAGGAATGTTCTTTCAGGAAATCGATACTCGGTTTTCATCAACCGAACCCAGCCAGTAGCAGTAGCAATATTATGGAACAGAAATTAAGAATTTTAGGGGAGTTCGTCTTATAAATTTGAACACAATATAATTGAGTAAAGCCAAAGAGCTCTTGTAGCTCTTACTATTTGTCCGTTGGTGTGTTTTCTATATATATTTTATTATAAATCATGGTAGAGTATTTTTAATAAAAATCAGACTCGCCTTTATATTTATTATTGCATTTCAACATAAATACTAAAGACTTCGTTTACATATTCCCGCAATATAAGGAAATAAAATATTAATTATCTTCCTCATGGCGCACTCACATATCACAGCTGTCTCTAACTGTTAATTATCACCCGAAATTTGCATCATAAAATTTAGTGGAATGTATATAAATTGCTTGCTACACCTCCACTTAAATCAGACATGTGTCCCAACGGGAAAGATAAAGTGTAAAAGAAAAAAAAATAATGAAAGGCGAAGATTTCAAAGAATGCGTGCAACAGTCGGCAACGAACGGTTTAAGCCAGCGCACCCCTCAAAGGTTAAGAAGCGGCATTTTTTCAACGTTACACACTCGTTACAAACACGTAAAGCGGAGTCGGAAAGAAGGTGAGGGAAAGTCATGTAATAAACGCACATGATAATAAAAGAAAGCACGCAACAAATACAACAACAATAATAAATGTATGTGAAAGTACTTATGTTGCCATCAACAGCTGTGTATGTGCAACAACAATAATGCCAGCAATAAGGTGAGCACGTGACATGCGACAATATGGAAATGGTCAGCATAACGATCCATAACGTTGCTCCAGAAGTTTCACAACCCTCGCGCATAACCAGAACCACGTTCCTAAAGCTGGTGTGGCTTGGCCGGTGCCACGCAATTTAATTAATTAAAAGCCGAAAAGTTTTGCGGCAACGTGAAAATAAAATGAGCTTTCCTGGCGTGGCACCAAAGCTGCTGGTGCTTGTGAAGTAAAAACATTTCCGAGAAAATGCTCTTTGGCTGGTGGTGGAGGGGGATATGGGTGTGTAGCTGCGGCTTGGTGGCAGGAGAGTGCGCAAATGAAAATCTGATGCGTTGAGGTGACATGTGGGATTCATAGCGGTATTTATGCATATATGATGGCGCTTAAAGGTTGGCGCCCTTAGGTTTTACATAAATTCTTTTTGGTGGCATGTTTTATATGAGCTGTGGGTTTTGTTCAACATGTGCGTTAATGTGCGTCAATTTGTAGATAACAGTACCGGCATGTCAATTGTGGCTAATGTGGCATATGTTGAGTAGTTTTTAAATAAATTTCTTTACAATACTTATAAGTGGCTGTAGGAAGTGCTTGAGGTGCCCAACCTCTGGGTTCATGAGCAATTATATGAGGACTTTAATTGACATAGCCGAATTTCTAAAATCAAAAGGACACGATTTTCGTTGCCACACCCCCTTTCTGCTTATAAAACCGGTACCAATTTAAAGTGATTCAGAATTTTTTTTGGTTTTGGCGCCGCCTATTGGAGAACTCTGAAGATTTCAAGGAATATAACAAGCCAGTCCGAAATCAATGAAATACTACGAGTTATAGAAATATTGTGATCTCAGCGCCATCTATCGGTTATGATAGTTAATTAATATGGACAAATTTATTTAAGAATCTTAAATTTAGTATTATAAAATGTAATGAAGGATTATAGTTCAGCAATTGGTTGAGGTTTAAGTTTTGAGCTCTCAAAATCCTCTATGACTTTGAGTTTAAATGAAAAATTTCAACTTTAAGATTGTATCATCTTTCTAATGGAGTTTTAAGCTCCTTCAGGGTCGTTTGAGAAAATATTTTGGTCTAGATGATGTGATAATTTCCACATTGTTAATAATCTGGATCATAAATATCTATAACCATATAAGATCCGAGTCCAGACGTTATTGATTTCGTTAGAAATACTTTTTCTTCGGTTCGAGAGTTTCCAAAATCTTCTCAAAATATCTCATACCACGAAAAAGTCGCGGATAATCTATTCTCTGATCCAAAGATATCACTATTTTAAAAACTGATTGCATTGTAGTATACAGCACTCCTAAATATGATAGGTGGTTCCCTATATAACTACATAGGCTCTCAATTGCAATCGCGTGCCGCCTGTATCCTTTAAACTTCATGACAATGAAAGTTGTCGCGCTGCCTGTAGCAAATATAAAATAACATCACTCACATCTACGGGTCCATATAAACCGTTATCTATCCAGCCATGGGGAAAGTAATAAAAAATTACACATTTTGATGGACAGATCCCCGAGCGTGTCATTGGCGGACGGGAGAAATGTTTGCAAATGTTTAATGACATCATTTTGCCGGACATAATTTTGTAATTTAACTTTTTATTATTGCTGCATTAACTGTCACGGCCGTCGGAATATTTGCCATGCCTCCCCACATTATTTTGCTGTAAAGTTCAAACAATGGCAGCACATCTATATGAGTATATAGGGCGTGCAGACATATAAAAATGTTATCGGCGGAATAGAGCATATGCTCTCGGTGCGTGATGTTTCATGCGTGCTGTAATGGTGGCGAGCGGAAAGAGAGGGGAGAGTGTTGTAATGAACATTAGGGTGGGGTAACATTTTTGAAAATGGTTTTAGTATTCAAATTTTAATTAAATTTATTTTCTTCAGGGATATTTCTAGAAAAATTATAAATTTTTTAGTTCACATGGACTTAAAATATTCAAAATATCCAGAGAATACGGAATTTTGAAAAATAATTTGTTTGTGAAAAATTTATAATTTTTAATGGAAATGTATTAATGACCACCCTACTGCAAAAAAAAACGAATAATAAAATTTTCTTGTAAATTTGATTTATTTTGCAAGTCCGAAATTTTTGACCCACCTTAATGTTTATTCCAACTCACCCCTTCTCTCTCTACATATCACTTTCTATCTCTCTTTCTCTCCTCCTTCATGGTGGCGTAGGCGCGCAAAAACTTTGATCATTAAGGACTTTTTAATGGCATTCAAACAAAAATAAATAAATTAAGCTCAACATAATAATAAGTTGTTGATTGTTGTTTACTGATGTGATGTGATAGCGACCAATGATGATGTGATATGTATGAAAATATATCTACAATATATAATATGTGATGATGCCATTATCATGCCACTGCTTATAACCATTTTGTGGCAACTCCGCTACATAACGCCATCAAGCGGCTGACCAACATGCCACACGACGCGTGGGGCACATCAAATTGTTGCTGGCGACAATTTAAAAGTTAGCTTTTAGTATTCTCCTTGAATGTGTTCTTGTTGTTGTGTCTGCGTTTGCCCTTGAGTGTCCTTTTGTTATGTATGAGCCATTTGCTAACATAATAATTGCTGGCAATTGTCTGCGGTTTTGTGCAACGAATTATGTTGCAATGTTAAATGTTTTATAGCACTTTTGGCTGACCATTTCAACGCGGAAGCATGCAACATAAATAAATTTTTGGGTTCACTTTGTTTGCTTTACAGTCTAATAAAATGTAATGCTCCCATGCACACCACATAATCATTTGTGTCTAATATGTAAACACGGTTTTATGCACTTGTCCTTTAACGGTCGCTAAGCGGCTTAGTGTGGTGTAATGATACTTTTATTATATGTTACCTGCATGAGCTGACAGAGGTGAGCTATGAAGGTTCTGTGACATCGTGTCCCATATCATTTATGTTAACTGTTTTAAGTGGAAATATATAGCGAGGTGAGCTATGAAGGTTCTGTGACATCGTGTCCCATATCATTTGTGTTAACTGTTTTAAGTGGAAATATATAGTTATGGTTTCAGTACGCCTAATATATGGTATGTGAGATTTTAAACGAATTTTAGAAAACTTGTGGTGTTAGAGGATCTTATCTAGTAAACGGGTGGACCTCCGATTATGTAAAATTTAGTTCAGAATGTGTTTTTGGAATGCTATTAAGATTTCAAAAATAAGACACTAAATTGCTTTCGAGTACTGAGTTCAAGTACTTCAATAACAAAAACTTTCATACATATATTCGACCTCTTTGGGATTCCTTAAAAAACCTAGGTCAGCTCAATCATGTCGTAGTCATTGCTCATGTTGCCTTTTGAATCTTCAAATCTTCAAATGAATCGGTGATTCTTCATTTTTTGTACTAAGCATAAAGTAAAAGTATCATTGAAGTCTAGAAGTTTGATTATAGAACAAAAGTTGGATTATACCTGCAACCAGTTTTTAGCATACATAACCAAATTTTATCAGTCCAAAAACTGTACCCAAATTTAAGGTAATTCTATTGCACCCCTTCCTAACGTGGTTACGTGAAGCGAATATAAATTCAAAGGCCAAACGAATCATTTTGCTCAGCAATACTAGTGGTTCTTCATAATATTTTAAAGGGATTAAAAACCCTTCAACTTTGTATATTGGCTCTGTGATAATTTTGTGGGAGTTGTAAGGTTTGATTTAAAGTAGCTCTCATATCTCTCTCTCAGACAATCTACCTCTCCAATCTGAATTTAAAGTAAAGGATGAGGGAGGAAAAAGTTACGAGCATTCTAAGCCAGCTGAAGTAGCAAGTAGCAATCTGTGGAGGATTTAAATTTTCAAAAAAGCACCTAGGTCTTAAGTTTTGAATCAATACTAAATATTAAAATCGAGTAAAGAAATAATGTATTCTGAAGTTGTGTTTCGAGGTTCCCTTGATTACTAATTTTTCAGACACTTCAGTGTCTTAGTTACTGGAAACATAACTAGGCCAAGTTACCATATATGAAGTTAAGTTAGTTTCCGACATTTGGTACATACAGTAGGTAGACTATAGACAGTTTAGAACTTGGATATTACTAACAGTAACTTCAGTTCCATTTATTAAAAATGCTATTAATGACTCTAACTTTTTATTTCTCTTAGTGACTTGCATATACAAAATACTGGGCCCTTACGTCATACCTAAATTAGTATAAAATCGTTCGATGACATGCAATACTCTAAACTGTGTCCACGCAACCACAAACACCCCCCTTACACTCAATGCCATGACAAAGTATGACAATCGTGATTACCGAAACTCTTATAAACAAATTAAATTATTTTAGTGCATAATAATTATACTTATATAGTAACACACTCACCCAACCACATAGATATACACTGGGCACATAGTAGGGTACTTAGTAAATTAGGCATATCATCAAAATATCATTTTCATTTTAATAATTTACAAATTGTTTGCGGTTGACACACCCAACATGAATGGGTATACACAAATTTTTGGCGCTTTTCCCGCTTAAGGAAGGGTTTGCGTGACTTGAATATTGAGAAGAGAGAAAGTGTACGATGTAAGAGATGTTATTAAAGTTATGAATGATGGCGTAAAATAATTTTATATATTTATATATAATATAATATGTTTCTGAATAAGGCTATTTTTATAAAGCTGACTTCGATTCGACACATTTTGAAGGGAGCATAATCAAAGGTTTTACAGACTGACAGTACTTGTTATTTCTAACAAATTCGTTTAATATCTTCATTAAATATCCAAAAAAATATCTCCCAAAAGCAAGGCACTATCATAAACTAGTACTTGGCGAGCTTCAATAGAATTTTGTCGGAGCTTTTGTGACTTTTCAAAGCTTTAATTAAAAATATTGCTGTTAAAATAGTTAATTATTAGTATAAATAAGGTTCTTTGGGTGAATGTAGTCTCAAAATGGTCTTGACCTAAGGTAGCATTTTTATTTCGAAGTGAATTGTTCTGCAGAAACATTTTCTTGGAAGTGAGCTTTTGATTATCAGCATTTTGATAAAAAGATCTGTCATAGGGTCAATGCTAGTGTGACGTCATAATAGCGAAATAGCTAGGAATTTACAACAAATTTCGACTCACCCAAAATTTATCATAAAAGATCATATAACATCATAAAGTTAGCTTCGAAAGTTTGTAAAAAAATAGAGCAAACTGAAAAATATTAAAAATCTATTAAATTTACGTAATTTCAAGCACAAAATGTCGCATGTCGATTTGGCGCTATGAGCTGATTGCATTTTTCAGCACGCTCATTATTAATCCTTGTCAAGTTGGCAAGCGCGTGGAATCTACAAATGCCATATTTAAAGCTCACGCCAAGTATTTACAAGCAACGCTTCTTTAATTCAACAAGATGTCATCGATATCACCAGTAAATCCCCCTGTGGAATGTATACACAAAACTTACACATAAACATCGATTTCTTGAGAAAAACAAGCTACTGTTTTCACTCCAACATACACACAGAAACACCATAGTAAATACATAAATATTTTTTTACATTCAAAATTTTCTGTCGCATCCTTCCTTGGTGGTTTGCGTTGGATTTTTGCGCTTAAGACAATGAAGACAAGACAAGCGACAAAATAATATAATAAATTGTCATTGTAAAGTCATAAATCAAAAGAAGGCGAGACACGCAACCCATACCCACTATTTAGTAAAGTGGAGGGAGCTAAGCCAAGTAAGGATTGCCAACAGCTATGGTTGTGGGAAATTAAAAAAATGCTGCTGGGGAATAAGGGAATGTTTTGTTGTAAGGATACAATATTTTGAAATATTTTATTGAAGTTGGCAACCCTGTTTCAACAAAAATTCTTTAGTATATGTAATCCTGTATTCCTGCAACATTCCTGTCACTGTTGGTGGCCATGTTGTTGCTGTTATTCACACTTCTTTGCCAGACAAACATACATATATATATAGAACCTTCTACACTCTAGCTTCACATTTTTGGGGTTAAACCGACGTTCGCTTCGCATTTTAATTTCCATCGCGCGGCTTACACAACTCAACCGGCCGCCCAGCAGGCGTTTGCGCATTATGCTGAGACAGTCTGAAGCATCTCTAAGTCCTAAGGCTACGTTGTAGCGACTTAGGTGAGTACATTAGTGTCTTTTGTTTTCGCATTGTTGTTGCTTTTGTTACTTGAAATTTCGCAGGCTCATCCTTTTGTGGGCAAATAAGCAAGTCAACTGACCGGCGTCGACGCGAGCCGTGTGGTTGGGGTTGCTTAGGCAAGATTGATTTAAAACAAACGGATTAGGTGCTGGGGTGCGAGACTTGTAAATGATAAGCGAAATTTAAAGAAAGTACAGTTGGATTAAAGTGTTGTCAAATTAGCATGGAAAACCGTTGAAGAAAAATAATTACCCAGGAATATCCTTTATAATTCCTACTACACTTTTCTCTTCAGTTTTGACCTGGAGTGTCCTCAATTTCTTATAGTCTGACCTTTGGTCTACACTGAATATATTCTACATAAATAAGAGTTAAGTTCTGTAGTTTCGCTGAGTGAGCCATTCTCCAGGGGATTCGTCTTTGTTTCTCATTATTTCTATAGAACGTCAAAGTCACGATTAATGTTCTGGGAGATTGACAGACAAGAAGCAACTTTTACTTTCTTAATAAGAGTTACTTCTTGAAAAGTAGATATAGCACTTCCTTAATTATGTCTGTTGGACGTTACAATTATAAAGTAGACTAACATGTAGGTAAGAGGGAAAGCGGGGTTCTCCGCGATAAAGGTTACTTCCAACTCCTCCATTCAGCAGTAGTTAATTCTCTACTCTTACCAGCAATTTCTAAAGAACTCAAGTTTTATAGATTACTTTGGATCCTTATTCTTTCTGAGTTTGCCGAAGTTAGTGCGAAAACTGAAGTAAACATAAGGCCAAAGTAGCCCATGGACTTAGTTCATGAAGTCGTCCTAGATACCTTATTAAATATGCAGGCAAATGATTTCCACCATGTCACAGATCCACAATGTTTCATGAAGGTTTTAATCGTTTTAGCAATCTGGCAACCCTGCTGAGGTTCCAAAACAATAAACCGTATTATCCTTAAAGGTTTATCAAGTCAGTTTTCGTTGGTGAGCGCTTGTATGTGTGTTATTGCGGCACATCTATGCAGTTGACCCCTTCTTTTCTCCTCTCCTATCCTCTTCTTTCACGCAAATGACAATGCATTTGTGTTTCAGGTTTTTATAAAAAAATGCATGCAGAAACAATGCCAACAACAAAAATTAAAACAATAATGACGTAGCGTGCAAACAAGCAGCAAAGAATAGCAAACATGACGAGCATTAATGTTGAGGCACCGCCACGAAGAGAAGAATGCTGCGCGGGAAAGTGTAACAAACAGGCTAAGTCGCCTTGCAACTCACCCTTCATTTCGCCGCCTCTGTGCTAAGCTCGGCGCTAGATATTCAGCAAAACTTTGTCTCATCCGCTGTCGCTGCCGATGCGCATCAACTTCGCACCTCAAAGTCACCGGTGTCGGTTGGTCGGTCAAGTCGTCACCTCAAGTGCTTGTCGCTGACAATAAGCGTGAACGCAACTCACGGTCGGGATGAAGTTCGGCGGTGGCATGGATGGAAGGACGACGGCGGCTGGTAGGCGCTTGGCCATGGTAAAGGACTCATTTATACCGCCTCGAACGGAATGTTGACGGCGCCGTCAATGACAGCAAACAATAAACCAGTTGGAAAAAACTGACGAGAAAAACAACAAAAATGGAAGGAGAAGAATGGACTAACATTCCGATGAAACCTGCAGAATTCAAAATACATTGCTTATGAATGAGAGAGGAGAAAAGTGAGAAGAGAAGGATGCGGCGGAGTTGCAGGTTTCGCCTTAAGCGAGGTTAAGGTCCGAGTTAGTAAAGGTAAGCAACCTCTGACACCTTCGGCTCATTAATTTGCGTAAATTTAAACGTGAACGCTTATCAGTGCCCAGTCGAAGCATCGGAGTGGTAGAAAGCGTCAAGCGAACGGGAAGTAAGCAAACAATAGATATAAACAAAGCCAAATAAAGCAGCATATGAACAAGGGATAAGCTCAGTGACAACCGAAAGCCAAACGGGAAGACCCTTCATAACTTACAAGAAGGCCTAGTACCTGCTTACCGATGCCTGGTCTCCGAAAAGTGACCGCTGGAGCTGCTGCTTCGGACAGCAGGTGAAAAATGTGCCATGCCAGGCGGGATAATGAGCTGTGTCAAAATGTTTGATGTGCTTATTTTGATCATTCCTTATTTCTTTCATCCTCTCTTTTCGCTTCGCTGGCATCTTCCTTCTTATTGCTGTTGTTGTTGTTTAGTGTTTTTCGCTGAAATCGTTTGGTAATCGCTTTTAAGCTGTCTTGTCCATTTGGTGATTTTTCTTCTCCGCTTATTTGCTTCTGTACTTTCTTGTCTTGTCTCTCGCTTGCTGGCGTTCTTGACCTCTTATTGTGAAAAAATTGCTTTAAATTTGCATTTCAATTGATTTGCTTTGCGTAACTGATTGCCACAGCTGTTTACATGCCATGGATTCTTAGCGTTTTCCGCTTCACTGTTGTTGGTAACTGCAGGAGACAGTGACAGTGACAGTTTACAGCTGTCACTGACAGTGGAGAAGTATGCATTCCCAGTGAGTCTGCTAAAAAAGTGGGGATGAGATGAGAGAGAATGATTGAAGCATTGTAATTCAGGTAGAACCGGTATGCGGATTTAAAAATATTACCGCTTGTTTTGGGTCCCGCAGATTGGTATTCTGCTCAAACGTGAGTCTTGAAATCAGACATTAGAACCTTCTTCTCAACGAATAGGGTTTCGCTTCATACGAAATAGCATCCGAAAAGATATTGCTCTCCAGCACTAAGTGTATTGTATGTGGAACCAGCTGGTTGCAGCAGAGAGAGAAGAATCCTCCGCATTGGTAAGAGCAAGGATTTGGCTTCTGGACCTCTCTAGATAGTAAAGAAAAAAAATTTAAATCGAAAAGAAGTATAAAAGATTTCTAAGATGGCCGTCACCAGTCGTATAGCAGTTGAGGCTCTCTCAAGCTCTTAGCGAACTTCTTCTGAACTTTTGATCCTATTGGAGATCTTTGGCTTAGGAAAACGATTTGAGCTCAATGTACAGGGGTCATTTAAATTAAAGCAAGTCCAGACGGACGAAATTTATATACGGTCAAGGAATGCTCTCTCCGCACCATTGTTAAAAAACAGTTCTTATATGAAGACTTCAGTGATCCGACGCATCCGACTTTACGAAGTAAAATCCGATTCTCGGACTATCCGTTGCTTTACGAACTCTACCAATATCCAGTCTTCTGAAGAAAACAAGAGGGTTTTGCTACCACTTTTGGCAAGCATTAGACACTGTTCCTCAGTGACATTTGTAATAATGATGACAAAGAAGCAGAGATTCGACAGTTGAAATGGAAGCGCACCATTTGACACGCTTAACAGGGAAGTGTGAGCTCCCAGCTTAGCCGCTGGAACCCAGTCAAGTTGCAAGGTGTGCAAATATGTACAAGTGACAATAACAATAAAAACACAAAACACTTTCGAAGATATGCGCACCTTTGTACGCAGCTACCTTAAATATCCATCTAGATATGTAAATTATGCCAGCGAAGTAATGTTGCAGTGTTATGTTGCAAGAACAATGACGAAACCGACACCAGCTGCTGGCTGTTGAAGCTACCGTAGCGTCTAAGACAAAGCACCAGTGCGGCACATGTGGCTGTTGTTGTAGTCAGGCAAATCACTGCAAAGATGTTGCAGCTTTGTCGAACAACAACAATCCCTTGATTCACTTGCACTGAAGCGCTGTGTGTGTGTATTTGGAGCTTGTACGAGGGGCCCTTAGTGAGACAAAACATAAAAACGCTAAATCAAGTCGAAAGCAACGATAAATTTTACAGTTTCCCACTGCCAATGCTGGACGAAAGCACTGTCAACCGGTGGACAGACCCAGGTTGAGAAATTGGAAGGCTGGCTTGCGCACGGGGTGTCTGCTTGCGGCGGCTAACAGCAACCATTTGCCATGTGTGCGAGGCATGCAACTTCATGCTGATCTACACGCGCTGATAGCAGCTGATGTAGATGCTGATGTTGTCGTCACCGTTGATGGCAGCCAACAGCAGGCACGGCCAGTGACAGTAGCAGCTACAACGGCATCAGCGCATCTGAACATCAGGGCTTGGAGCAGGAACAGCCAGTGGATGTCAAAGGCAGCATAGCAAATGGTTGGAGCGATAAGCGATTTGCAGGTGCATTTGTTTGTCTCTCGGGAATGGTGTGCGAGGTGTTGAAGCGTGCGTTTGCAGTGATTATTTATATGCATACTGCACTGTTGGATAGATACGAGCATATTTATCTTTAGATATCATATGGGTGAGTGTGTAAGGATGACTGAAATTTCATACATTCTTGGTAAATGTTGCGCTTTAATTTGCATCGTCTTCTTCTTTCTTTCTGCTATGGACTCTAAGCTTTGAATGAAAAATTTTTGAAAACATTTTGAACTTGTTTATTTCAAGTAATGATTATCCAGAAGCCAGAAGAAAAATCATAAGATTTTTTTTTTGGATAATAAGAACTTAGGAGTCGTCCCTAATGGGAAGTTTTTTAATAATTCGACCATGCCAATACAGATCCACTACCTTCTTAATATAATAAACAATCCACTGGATCTTTGAAGTCACTTTTGTTTAACGGAATTAGAGCTCAGGACTGACCGAGCTTTGTTTTCAGACTAAAATTGCCCAAGCATTCTTCTGTGCTCTAAATGAGAGCTGAGTTTGGAGCTTAAAGTTTGGTTAAGATAGGATATTGAGCTCACGTTTGCAAATTTATTGAGCTTATCTGCTTATCAGAGACAAATCTAATAAAGAAAACTGGATAAAGAACCTGTCTGACTACATACTTACTTAAGACCCTTTATTAAGATCCACTATTTTCTTAGTATTAGCAGAATACTCTAAATCTATTATAGCATATTATATATTTCTTTCTTAAATTATAAGAGCTGCAGAGCTAAACCGAGAAAGTACAATCTTCTACAAGAGTGTACAGCTCCTGGCGTACGCCGATGGAATTGATATCATCGGAAGCCACAACCGTGCCGTTTGTTCCGCTTTTTCCCGACTGGATAAGGAAGCGAAGCGAATGGGTCTGGAGGTGAATGAGGACAAGACGAAATATCTCCTGTCATCATACAAACAGTCAGCGCATTCGCGTCTTGGCTCCCACTGTTGACAGCCATAATAATTTTAATTTCGTATACCTTGGAACCGGCATCAACAAAACCAACAATGTCAGCCCCGAAATCCAGCGCAGAAACACTCTTGCCAACAGGTGCTGCTTTGGACTGAGTGGGCAATTGAAAAGTAAAGTCCGCTCCCGATGAACAAAAACCAAGCTCTACAAGCCCCTCGCCATTCCCATCCTACTTTATGGTGCAGAAGCGTGGACGATGTCAACATCAGATGAGACGACTCTTAGGGTTTTCGAGAGAAAGGTCGATTTCTACGACGACATTGATATAGTTCGGCGAATAAAAAGACAGCGGCTAAGCTGGCTAGGTCATGTTGTTCGAATGGACGAAAGTGCTCCAGCTCTGAAAGTGTTCGACGCAGTACTCGCCGAAGGAAGCCGAGGAAGGAGAATGCCTCCACTCCGTTGGATGGACCAGGTGGAGAGCGACCTGGTTACACTTGAGATCTCTAACTGACGCCGTCTGCGAAGGAGAGAGAGAGGTGGCGCACTATCGTCGATTTGGCTATAACCGGCTAAACGATTGCAACGCCAATCACATACATACATATATATATTTCTTCCACTTCCGTTCTTCCACTTTCCATTGATAACTATCCACCTGACACCATAGCCAGGGCATCGTAGAAATACTCCATATATTATAGACATGTCAGGCTAGGCGACATATTCCAATGGCTTACGTCACCACTAACTTCTATACATCTACTTTTAGTATTTTTCTAGAACTGGTTTCACTTCTGCACTTTATTGTTCGTAAAAAGGTGATTGAGCTCTAATATAATCAATCTATTGTTTCACTTCATAACTAGAATGATTGATATGTAACGAATCGAGCAAACATCTCGTATAACTCACACAGTCTAACTTAATCAAATTATGAGAGAGAGAGAAATAGTAAACGATTATATCACCTCAATGCAGTATCTCTTATTCTCTCTCGTGCTGAATTTCCACATAAAATTTTGTAACGAGGAATTAGAGGATAAAACTGACTATAGTGGGCTGGCTGGTTTAATCGAAGAATGCTTTATCATTTACTTCTTGATGACTTATTCATTGTATAGTATTGGACCCAAATATCGATAAACTCAACTTCGGATGCGAGAGAATTGGAAGCGGAAGTTCTTGAAATTTATGTGTATCGTACACTATTTGTTACAGATTTGGTTACATATCAGTTAACGTTGAAGTCGCAAGCGTTTAATAAACTTACATCAGTTTAGTGAATATTAAAATATTTGCTGTCTTTTTTTGTTTTGTTGATATTGGTGTATATAGCCTCTAGATATCCTCTCTCCTTCTTCTTCTTTTCGGTAAAATGTGTATTGCCAGTGAATCCGTCTCCTTGTTTAACATATTGCGGGCAATAAATAAAGGAGAGTGGTCCTACGACTACTAAAAACAATATATATATTTCTATACATATACATATATTAAAAGCGCTATAAACAACAACTATCAACAAAGTAATCCTCGTTTATTTTTGTTGTGCGAAATTTGTTCGATTCTGCCTCATACTCCGCTGCACTTAACCCTATTTTCGTTCGTATGCGCTTCCTTACAACATTTTGTGGTTATCTGCTCGTCGATCTACAGCATCACCTTTAGCATTTTTACATCGATAAAGGGAATAAAGAAAAGTGGTGAAAATAAACTAAATTAAATAAGGAAAAAATAAAAAAACGAAAAGTAGGAGGAGCAAGAGGTGGGTAAGCGGTTAACAATTTATTGTTAATTTAGTTTGATTTATTTAAAGCTTTGCAGTCATTAAGTACAGATTATGTTGACGCAGGCGAGCAGTCAGTCATTTGACTGGCACAAACGCTTCGAGCAAAAGGGTGCTGTGCCATGATATATGCATGTTTGTATGTATGTGTGTGTCTTTCCAAGTAAGCGGCGGCAACACTTCAGCTCCCGAGACAAGATTTACTAGTTGCAGGTTAATTGAATTGAAGTATCGCAGATTTACATCGCATCGCCAACACACTCCTGTCGTGTGAATGATGACTGTGAAACCGGCAGCCGATTCGGATATTCGTAGAGGATATAGCGATATATTTAGCAGCTGCTGTGGAAGAGTAATGGGAGTTTATCAATTTTATGAGTGTAAAAAACTAATATATTTTAACTCTCTGAAATATTTCTGATTGAAAGCTTCTTCGAAAGAAAATGTTCATCTTAACAAAAAATATAAAATGATAAATGGATGAAGACGAAATAATTGGTTTCTTCAAATAAATCTCGATCCTATAAAAATTATCTGCTAAATTATATGGACTTAAATGAACCGTTGTCGAATTCATGAGAGGATCTCTGAAATGTTGATAAGTCATCCAAAGTCTTGATTTAAGTAGATACTAAATATTGAATTTCTAGAATACTGAACTTAATACGTATACACTCTTAAAGTCACGAAAAGAGAGCTTATTGATAAGAGCATTGTCCAATAAAATCTATAAGGTTTCTAAAGGAAAATGTTGTTTTAAAAGCAGTAATCAAACTAAAAATATATAATATTATGCTGAAGAATGGCTTTTGCACTTTATGACTTATGAATCATTAGTAGGTTGAATTCTTCTTCAAAGCTCGAAAGTAAAGAGTAAAATTAAGGCAATACTAACTGCAATTAATCGGTAAAAATATATAATATGGAATAAGTTCCATTTATTTCAAATACTCACATAATAGAATTTCAGATCCTTTGACTTTACAATAAATAAATTAAGAACCAGTGAAGATATCGGAATACAACTTTGGTTCAATGCTGCATTGGAGGTGAGGCATCGTTCACTTAAGAACTAATCGAAATCGAACTATAACTTTTCAAGACCCCAGATATGGAACATGAGGTCCTCATGAGCCTTATGGATAATTTTTCACAAAAAATATCGGTAAATCTCTTAGATATTTTACAAGGATTCAGAAATAATATTTTTATTTTAATTGTGTGCCCTTGTACCAGAAATGGATAAAATTGGGTCTATACTTTCTCAAATCCCATATACCCAGCATTAGATTTTCAAACATCCGATGGACTTTGCACCGTATATATCGATTAATATGTGAGATATCATAGCAGTGACTTTATAATCGTGGATATAATGTAGATTGATGGCAAAAATATAAATGTTGAAATCGATCTAGGAATTCCTCCAGCCTATATATAACGATTATCGGTATTATTGTGGACTTTTTGTTGAATATATGGGTCAAATTGTGTGTTCTAATAATAAAATTAAATAAATACATTACAAGAGTATAAAATTTGTTACACCCGAACTTAGAAGACCTTCTTTACTTGTTTTTTTTTTTTTAATTTTTCTAAGAAAAGTTGAGAAAACACAAATATTTGGCATACGATGGCTTGTTGGTAATTCCCAGTAGATCCAAAACTATTTTTTGTTTGAGAAAATACAAATTCTCACCCAAAAATTTGCTAAACTCACAATTTTACTGCTTTCTGCAAGCAAGTAACTGATAAAAATCGCACCTACGTGCTGAAAGTGAGATATTCTTGGAGCATATTTATTATCAAGCTACATCAAGCGAGTAGATACTATCGCAAATAAGCAGAAACAGACTCATTTACATGAGTCTTTAGCGTACGGCACTTAGTAACATAACCTTGCCTCAAAGACAGGCAAGCGAACATGTCTCCGGCGTCAAACCGTTTAGCTTGTAGTTGCGCATGCGCGACTTTCTCTTTTCATAAGATTGTAAATTGCACTTTTTATTTAAATATTTGCATTTTATTGACGCAATGGCAACGAAAATTTTGTCAACGAAAGGTGCGCACGCCCGCCTCGGCTCATAATAAGAATGCCGCAAATGATACTAAAAGTTTTTGTGAACGAAGCGAAATTATAAGCGTAGAAAAAGAAAAAAATAAAGTCCGACTTACTCTGCGGTTTACTGACCCATTAGCGCCAGAATATAAACAATATCTCATTGCGGACGTGATTCGAAATGTTTTTGGTACGGACTGGCTACGAGCTCTAAAATTCAGAATAAGAGAAAAAATTTATATAAAAAATAAAAAAAATTATAAAAATAACAAAAAGAAATTGTAAAAAAATCAAAAATAAAATAAATTAAATTATTCACATGTTTTATCTGTTTATCAGTATGCCTATATTTATATCTGACAACTCTCAGCGCGCTATTTTACGGTAGCAACGCAAAACAACAACCGAAAGCAATTAATTGACAAGTAATACAACAACAGCAACAACAAAATACCCAGCAACAATGAATTAATAAAAATGCCTATCGCTTTTTAGTTGTTTTGTTGTTATTGTTGTTGTTGTTGTTGTTGTTGTTATTTTAGTCAGCCACCGGCTTTTGAGTGTCTCACTGGAATTTGCCGAAATGAGTAATGCTTCACGCAGCACTGCTGGACGCCGCTAAATCCCATGTTTCGCGAATGCCCACGCGTATTTAAACGAGACTACAACAACTCTGTGAGTGTATATTCATAGGTGTTTGTGTGCTCGGAAATGTTTTGCATAAATTAAATAACCGTTGGTAACAAAAGAGCGTGTCAATTTTTGGCTTACAAAGCAGCAACAAAAAATTGTGCAAAAATAAAAAATCAACAACAACAACAAAAGTAATATAAAATAAATTGATTTGGTTATTGAATTGAATTGAAATGAATTCATTCAGCGCAGCTTAGTTACAATTCCATTTCATTTCAATTTTTGTGAATTTTAATCGCTGCCGCATTTTCGGCTGATAAATGACATTGCAAACGCTGTGAAATTGCGAGAAAAAAATTATTGAATTTGCATTGTTGCTTGCATTTAAATTGAAATGTGGCGCTTTGCAATGTCTATTTTGTTGCAAAGTGAGATTTTATCGTTTATATAATAAAAAAAGAGTTGCCACGTTTTTGAAAATTTATTGTTTGAAATTCAAATAAATATTAGACATTAAATGACAGTGATATATAAACATTAGTGTTCTTCTTTAAATTAAAAATAATAATTAAAAGAGTTGCCACGTTATTTAGGTTATTATATTAGACGAAAATTAAGTATGAGTATTTCGTATTTCCAAGTGGATTGAAAAACATAACAGATGAAACTAGATAGTGAAAAATTATAAAAGAGAATATTACCATATTAAGGGGTTATATATGTACATATATTGAAGTCGGTCAAAAAATCGGAAATATTTTTATTCCTATATCTTAAAGTTAAAGAATGTTATCCCAAATTTTTATAGAGATTTAAGCAGTAGAAGCGAAGTTATAGCATTGACGATAACTTGTAAGTTCACCTAATGGAGCGCTACACTATAAAAAAGTATACTTGAACTTTAAAGCTCGATTATCTCGAAATCGTGTTTTTTTATTTGCCGTGTCCTTGAATGATTTCAATTTTCATATAAATATTATGAATTTTTAAATATGTACATTTCATCAGATGAAAAAAGTAGCCTTCTTGAGATAATCGTCCCCGTTTGCAGAAAAAAAAGGTTTCTTATTACAATGACTCGTTCAAGGACACCACCAGACCCCATACTAACGAAATTTTTTTGGTTTTATGCTTTCAGTTGAGCTGATGGACTGGTCACGGTCACAGCCTCTTTGGAAAAAATCGCATTTTGCGTAAAATATCATAACTTTTGCAATTATTACTATTTTTTAATTTCTTGAGCTGATTTCACATATTAGACATTGTATTATTCAATAAAAATATGGCTACATACCACTACAGAAAATCCTCATCATAAGATCCACGCCAATATTCCCGACCACTAACCTTAGTTTAGAGAGATAATGCCCAAAGCCTTGTTATAGTCTTTATAGGTGACAAAACAAAATCATGAGGATGCTAAAAATCGACATATTTTTTATCGGAGACATAATACAACGAATGAAAAGACCGGGAAAAATACTGTTGACACACCAATCCTTCAACAAAAACTTTTGTACATCGTATTCATACATTTGCAAAGAGTTTATATAATATGTCTGTGAATGAAGAGAGGAGATTCCATCCACGTAGATGTGAATTTATAGAGAGGTGCGCAAACTCCTGGTGTTCGAATTGGATTGTTCACTGTTTGAACTAATAATACATTTTGATTACTTGAATTTGAAATTGAGAGGTATGAAATCCTAATGATGAGATCGGCTCGTTGTAGGTTTTTTCACTGAGTCTTCTTATAAGCGAAACTGAGTTGAATTTTTGCACAAAAAGTTGACTACCATCACATTAGGGGAGAACCTGTCCTGCAGAGTAACATTAATGAACTGTAGTTTAAACAGTTTAATTTGGTTCTTTTAATCTGAGGATTTATGAGTTTTTATGAAGCTAAAATTGCAAGTATTTAAAAAGTATAGTAAATACGAAGGGCAACGAAAATTTTTGTACAACATTAGTAAGGGCCACGTACAGTAAAATGGGTTCAGATCCAATTTAAAAAACGTTGAGATATTTTTAGGTGTAATAGTCGAAGAGGTAATAAAAAATTTAAAATGACTTTCTTAACCTAAAGTTTATATTAAAACATAAAAGGGCTATAATTGGAAAATATCTTTGAACAATGGTTGCCACCTGTTTTAAAAATTATGTTTTTCTGTAATAGTACTTTTGGACCAATGGTACTTTGTACTGTAGTAGTACTTTTTGTATAAAAAAATTGAAAACCTTAGAGTTATGTATATTTATGGAAGTGATGTTACCTGTAAAATTTTATTACTTAATTATAAGACTAGAGGTAGTCAGCGACACAAAAAATAAGAATTTTCAGTACTTTTTTTTGCTACACAATGTTTTGACTTGAAGTCGCGGAAATTTGAAAAAAAAATTAGAATTTCCAAAGTTATTGCTGTTTGTGTTGACCCAGTTCGAAAAAAAGTCCCTTGCGGTGACAATCATAAGTCCTTTTTGATTCATCTAAAATCAATAGGATAAGAAAAATTAGTTTTATAAATAGATAATACTTTTTAATTTGTAATTTAATTTTTTTATTTCAAATATAAACAAAATGGCGGCCTCAGAGATTTTTTTTCTAGATTTTCGGGACAAAATCAATAGTTGATTGGTCTTAAAAAATCGAAATTAAAAAAATCCTTCTCAGGCCTGAGTTTATTATGTATTCTAAAAGCTGTATAAATTTCATTAAAATCTACTGAAACGCATTTAAAGTTTCACCCGAGCTTTTTGTAGTGACCAGCGCTCTTTCTTATTTGTCGAATAACTCGAAAAGTTATTATCGGATTAATTAAAATTTTTAAGATATTACACTTAACGAAAATGCAAAATAAAAATAATTTTTGAAAATCCTGACTAGCCCTAACCCTTTAATTTATATAATAAATTAAAAATTATAATTTTGGATATCAACTCAACCGATTTAAGAAAGATTTCTGTTGGGGATATTTTTCAGATGGGCAGTTTTTGGTACACTTCGCTAATAAAGCTTGCGATCCTTTGTAAGAAACACTGAAAACACCATAAAATATACTCTCAATTTGGGTTAACAATTTAACATGACTTTCTTGCATTGTTATTGACATATTTCACGCATTTTCACTTTTATGACAGCCATACATATGAAAGCGCACACAGATAATAGCTAATTAGCAATCGTAAAAGCGCGCTGATTGCGCTAACATGCCAAATTATGAAAATCGTAAAAATCTGAACATCTGAAAATAACTTAAATGGTGCGCTGGCGTTTGGGCGCTGCAAAGCACCGGTGGACACATTTCTTTATGACGCAAAGCAGGTCAACGACAAATTGAATTTTCGGACACGTCTGCGCGCGATAGTGACCAGAAAACGAAAAACAAAAACAATGCGTAAACAACGGTAATAAAATATTGTAATTGCAATAAATTGGAGCGAAATGGAGCAACACACACAGTCGGACCGTTTCTTTTGTTTTTCTGCTGTTGCTGTTGTTTCTTCTTTCTGTGGCTCTTGTTCTACTGCCTCTTCTTGTTGTTCTTCTGTGCCGTGGAATATTTTTTTCGACGAACGGCAATAAAGTAAGGAAATCATTGTCAATACAAACACATGTTCTTATTTTTGGCTGTGTGTGTCTTCTAGAGAATATTTGTTTTTGTTGTTGTAACGAAGATTATGCCGCTCTTTATATCCAGCTGGTTGCCCTGAAAAACACGTTGACTGCTGTAGACCCTGCCTTGCACTTGACACAAGACATAAACCACTGCAGATTTTTGGCAAAATAAAAACAACAACAACAACGCCGCTGCGTCACGTTCAAGCCGCCACAGAGCCGTGCGGGCGTCGGCATGTCGGTCTTTTTTGATTGCTTATGACAGCTTGCGCGCGCGTTTTTAATAAAATTCACAAAAGAAATGCCACCGCGTCAGCGAAACCCGAAAAAAGCAACAACAACAACAAAGCAGCATAAAAAATAAAGGTGAGAAACGCAATGAAATGTAATGCAGCGAAGACAATAAAGACTTGTTTGTGGAGCGAAAAAAACAATTGGGGAAAACAAAAGCACCGTTTTACTCTGTGCAACGGCGGTGTGGCACGGACAAGGCCGTTTTGTTGCCACAATTGGTTGTTGTTGTTGTTATTTGAATATACTTTTTTTTTGGTGTGTTTTTGGTGCAAAACTGGGTTAGGTCAACGTAGCACAATACCGGCTCATCAGCATGCATACATACATCTAGCTGTGCATCATCTATATGCTGTAATTCTCATACAGTTTATATATAGGTATGTAGCTCCCGCCGTCCGCAACTGCAATTGCATATTCTCACATTTTACTTAGCTGAAACGTCTTTCTCCTCTCTTTTTGCTTGCTTGCTTGCATTTGCTCAGTTACTTGGTAGACGTTCGCTTTGTTATTTACATATGTTTTTGTTTAAGTTGTTTTCTTGCCCCAAAAAATTTGTTTGCATTGCGCGCATATATAAAAGGGTCGCCAAGTCGAAAGCAATAAATTTTATTTACACTCAAAATGTCATTCGAGCAGCGTTGCACACACACAGGATATTAAAATGCGTTCTATTGTTTTCGTAATTCTCGTAAGCTTTGTGGAGCAGCGTCGGCATTGTCTTATAGTTTCCTCTGGGTGAAAGCTTTAAGTGATGCATGCAGAAAGTTTTGCGTTGAAATTAAATTGAAATGGGTCTTAAAAGTCATTTGGAAAAGTGATTTTCAAGCTAAATTTTACAAACTTTAAATATCGATATTTATTCTACTTTGATTTTTGAAAGTAATCGACTTTTTTTGCTACAAAATGTAGAAAGTGAAATATATTTTTGTTGAAAATTCGGTAAATAAGTAATGAACTTATCGATTTTTTAGTCGATTTTGTATGAAAAGTAAACAACATATTTTTATCGATTATTTTTTATCGATGTATAATAATGTGAAATTGTCGATTTTAGTTCGATTTTGTAATTAAATTTATTATAAAAAACATTTTTATGCTGTAATCGATATATAGTCAATCTGCCAATCGATTTTAGACCGTACTTTTTAAGTATTCGTCCATTATATTATTTCAGTTGCAGAAAAAAACCATACTCTTTCTGCTGTATAAAATATTGTTTGAGTTTTTAACAAAGAAGTCCATTTAAGCGACTTGTTAAATTTTCTCAAGTTATTTTTTATGAAAATTAGTGGTTATAAGACTGTTATCGAAGTTTTTCTAATCAAATTAATCGATTTATTTATCGAATTCACGATTTTTTAAATAATAAAATCGACTATCGTTAATTTAATACAGTTCAGTTATTATCGATTTCGATAGTTTATCTCTGAATTTATTAGTCAAATTGGTTGATTTTGATTTAAATCATCGACTTATTTATCGACTTATCGATTTTTAAAACAATAAAATCGACTATGGTTGTAAATGAAACCATTATTAATTTAATACATCGATTTATCGCTTTAAGTTTAGCGATAACAACAACGTATTCCATTATTTTATTATCGATTTCGATGCTTTATCTCAATTAATTGGTCAGATTGGCTGATTTTTATTTAGTTAATCGATTTATTTATTGACTTATCTATTTTTAATGACACAATATTTAATTTGATATATCGATTTATCGCTTTAACTTTATCGATAACAACAACAAATTCGATCAATTTGTTATCGATTCCGATATTTTATGACTGTGGTTGCTTTTGACAATTTCTATAGCATACTTTAAAGCGCTAATAAATGAGTACAAAATCTCTAGTTGATTCCCAGTCTTGTGGGGGTCAATAACTTAATAATATATGAACAAATTACCACAGATTCTTCAGAACCTGGGAGAAAATGAAGAGTAGATAGAAAGCTATACCTACAACTACTTGTATCTATTATACTATATATTTATACTTCTCATCTATCCGAAGTAACCTTTAGGTGAGGGCAGATCTTGAAAAGCATGATCCTCGTGGACTTTTTTCTTTTTGTGAAATATCTCTCCCAACCCATAGTTTAATTCCCACAGTATTACAAAAATAATACCGCTATTTTTAATTACACACGAAGTGTCAACGAACAGAGCGCATAAATAACAGCGCTTTACTCGTATGCCAAACACAAGGAAATGGCACGCTTCCGCGAAATCGCAGTCAAAAGCATAATCGAAATGAAGAAACCATACAAAGAACAATAAAAGCGAACACAGAACAGCAGGAGTATCATTAACAGCCATAAATAATGTTATTAGCATAACGGTAAAAGACGAAGCGGACGAACACACGAACGAACAGCGAAACCAAAACAGTGCAGCGCGGAGATGAATTATAGTGATTACATACTCATTATTTAATCGGTAAATAAGCGAGAGATATGCCGCAGCGAAATGTTGAAACAAAAGAAAGAAACTTATTGGAAAGCAAAAGAAAGTGCGCTTGATGGGAGGATAAGGTGCGTAAAGACGCGCTACCAACGCATACGGCAGTTGTAAATAAGCGAATAAGTTGGCATGCAAGTAATGATAAGTTGAGATGTTGACATACGCATAAAATTATCGAAGACAAGAGCACACGAACAAAAAAAAAAAAAAAAAAACAACAACAAAAAAGTAGTAAAGGACACCAGTGATGGCGTAAGTGCTGTCAAAATAGCAATAAATGAATGCAAGACAGACACACACACACATACACAATAATATCTTCTGCTAGTCGATAATGATAAATAACGGTAAAGCGACACATTTGGTGCGCAGCGCCATCTGTCCATTTCGCTGACAGGGTTTCCGAAAGCCGCAGCAACACGACGCAAAGCCACAAGTATGAAGCAAGTGACACAGCAATAACAATAACAACAACAATGACTCATATCGATAACAACAAACGTGATATTGCTTGATATTGAGATGCGCATATCTTTCATATAATCCAGCCAGTTGACAATGGTGAAAGAAGGCTTTTATAAAATCATCAGCTTTGGCGCTGAAATCTATAAGGGTATGTGTGTATGAGTGAATGAATTTGTGCGAACAAATGGAAGAGATCGTGAAGTCGAAGCTTTAGCTTGAATCTGCGAGCGTTATTTTGGTAGCAGATAAAGTAGCTTGTCAAAATTTACATCAACAACAATAAAATCACTGACCGTATCTGTTGTAATTCGCAATAATATATACCTACTTACTGCTTCAATACGTTTGAGGACATAACAATACATTGTCTTCTGTTTCAAAGTAATTTAGAGGTGTATTTGTAACCATACAGTCAGCTTCCGCGATTGAAAATTAATACCTTTTAACTCAAGTGGGTTTCCACCAAATTTAAAAATATATTTGTTAAATAATTTTGAGTTAATATCTAATTTGTGGACGAAAGATTTAAGCACCCAGGGAACCAACTGAGTTTCAAGTGTGTGACCAAGTTTCAACTACTAGCTTAACTATGTATATCAAAACTCCATAAGAAACACCACTCAATTTGGTATAAAATAAACAATTAGTAGCACCCCGTTGTGAGGAATCATAATATTACTGTTGTGAATAGCGTCAAGTTCCTTGCCAACAGCAGGAACGCCGAAAACAAAATCATTAAGATCTCATTATATCATATAGGCTTACACTTCCGCTATCTTCACGTCGAAATTGTATCCAATACACCGTGATCGGCGGTATGGCCCCATTGCGATTTCATCATTCGGAGGACATTTCTATCGAACGATCCTAAGGAGTGCTCATCTCTATCGTCCATGCTTCCGCGCCATACATCAGGACGGGTATGATGAGCGACTTCACCGATCAATTGAGGATACTATTGCAGAGTCCTCCAGAAAACATATTTTTCAGTCGGGTTAAGACTGGGCCAAAATATTGGGCTAAACGGAAGCTATTGAGGAATGTATCGTAATTTTTCCAAAGTCTCTTTTTTTGTTTTATAGTCAAAGTACTTATCGTACCGATCTCGTATTCCGTTTGGCTAAATATTTTTCTGGTCGAAATAAAGTCCTCTCTCATCGAATGACTTATAAAATTACCTCTTCCTTTTTCTTCCAAATGTATGGTGCAGGGGCTTGGCGAAGATTTTGATATTTCCGTGTTGACCATATATGGATCAAAAATATTAGGCTGTTACTAAGCAAATGAAGAAGAAATGAGAGTGTTATAAATTAGTTACATTCCATAACTTTTGAAAATTTAAAGCAATCGTGAGGTATTTCCTTTTTTTCACTAGATCGTCTTATGTTCTGAGAACCACAACATTGAAAATTATCTATAAGCTTTCACATTTTCATTGCTTCGAAGCTAATAACTAACTTATTAACTATTATTACTAGTTCTTACGTGGAAACAAGATCGGCTTTAAGAGATGAAGTTAAAGAAATCCGGTTTTGATAGTCTAGCTCAAAATTGTAATTATTGCTTATGCCTTCATAATTTTGGGAATTTATCTCAAAGCTAAGAAGCCTTCCAAATTGACTCTAATGGTATTTTTTTAAGATTCTTATAATGTACATACTTTCAGCTTGAAACTCTAATTTTCACCGCAGCTCTTTAATCGTCGATACAAAATAAAGAGAAAAACATATAAGCTCTCACAAAAATTAGCATCTACACCCTGCGACAGCAAGAGATCGCGTTACACCGTAAATGACATAAATCGGATAAATGCAAATATTGGCAAAATAAATCGACGCAACGGTCACAGTTCAATTCCACCGCGCACTCACGCAATGCGGCACGGCACAAGTGGAACACAGAGGTGCTGCTGCCACATTTATAATATTTGGTGCCACAACTGCTACTGTTCTCCAGCGCCCCACCGCTGCTTTGTATTATTGCTGTTGGTTGCAATTACTTTGCTTTTGCGTTGTCTTTTTATTGCCGTTGACATTCGTGAGTCGTGTCGCAGCTGTTGGTGCGCATTGGCACCCTCCGGCAGCAGCTAGTATGACAGATTATGCGGCAGATTAAGCGCCGTTTCAGCTTGTCACTTTGACTTAAGCGCCGCGTGACATAACGAAAGTAAATTGCCACATGCAACATTTAGCATAACAGCATGTGGCGTGCCAATGCCAATTCCAATTCCAATATGCGCACCGTTGTCTCACTTGTTTTTCATTGTTTTTCGACGAAATACTCAATTTGAATCCTGCAGTGACAGGTAGCCTCACTTGTGTGTATTTATTTTCAAAATAAAAGAAGGTAACTTTTGAAACAAAGGTACCGTGCTGTTTGTCTTATTCTCTCTTTTTGTTGACAAGCTTCTTAGCTTTCAACTTCGATATACTAATCGGTGATTGTGAGTCTTCAATGGTGATGAGGTTTTGTGTAGAAGCAAAGATAAAGACACGTTTGTAATGCAATTAGATTTGATTACTTACCGAGTTGTATGGATTCGGAGTTCTGAATTCTGTCGATCTCAATTAATATTAGATCGATAAAGCAAGTCTTTTCGCTAAACTCTAAAGCTGTTTTTTTTTTTTAATGAAAACGAAGTACAGTCTTCTGTCGGTAGTATTTCACCCAGAGCTGTATCTTTCAAGTAGAGTAGGTTGTCTTCAAGTAGCACTGCTCCGAATGCAGCATTTTTCAGGAAGAAGGGCATATACTCTAATAGCAAAGCGGCAATACTGACCTAAAGTTCGCTGAGTCAAGTCAAATAGTGTTTGATCGTTACTCCGGTCTAATCATGTCGAAATCGCTGGGAACTGCAAAGACTATGAGATAGCAACTCTTGTCCCAAATTAGAATTGAATCGACTTGGAGCTCCGTAATCCTCTACCATTCAAGCACTGTATCAATGTATCCAAAGTGGGTTCGTGGTCAATAACCAATACTTTTGTACCTCGACATTGTTGAGGGACAGAGTGGTATACAAGATGTCTATAGAACTACTTGAGATATCCGAGAATCATCTTACTACAATATTAGGAGTTCATGAAGGTCTTTCGATTCACACTTATGAGCTCCTCACAATAGACCAGATTTCTGTAGTCCAAGGTGAAGATCGTGACCTTTATAGGGAAGTCCTAACCTAACCAAACCACAAGCGAATGCTAATACTTGTATAAGTATATATTTCACAACTGAGAAGACAAGCTCGTAAGCTCAGCGCTATGCAATTAAAGCGAAAGAAATGCAATTCTTTTCAATTCAATTAACGATTACATAAGCGTTTGTGGACCCCGGCGACTTGGTCGCATTATTGCTTTCGCTTGACTTTCTGGCTGGCAGTTGTGGCATGCGCTTGAGGATTGGCCTTTCTAAGCGGACAAATTAATTAAACCGAATGCATTTGAAATGTGTGTAATTGCCACAACACCTACCCACACAAACGCATAGAGCAAATATTAAGCTTCCATGCTGTCAACCGTCGCTGCTGTCAGCCAACTAACTGCTCGCAGTAGTTGCCACTGAATGTGGAAACATCACTAATTACAGATTACAATGTTGCAAAGTGAAGAAAAATTGCAATGCTCCCGATCGAGTGAGTGATGAAGTCAACGGCAACAACAACAAGGTCGGTGGTCGGTGCCGCAAGTGGATTTTTCCAAGGCAACTAACTGCACGCCTTCAGCGTTTGGCGGCTACATTTACCCAGGAGACTAATTTCCTTCAATGTCACTGCATATTTGCCCTTCGCAGCTGGCAGGGAGCTAGTAGCACAAGCACTAGCTGCCAAGCACTTGCAATAATCGTGTTTGTTTTGTAATTCTCAGCTCGGCGTCAATGTTGTTTTACTTTCGCTTTAACGCGCACTTTTATGCACGTCTGCAGGGGATTCACAAATTGAGTCATAGACATTTACATACCATAAAGAGAAAGTGGTTTTATTAGTGTAATTGAAGGGCAATAAGTTGTATTACTCGCAATTAAGTACAGGTCAGCGGATTCAAATCTTGTTTAGTTTCATATTTAAGTTCTAGATTGGACAACTTTCAGTAAGAGTTTAGACATCCAAGGCCGTAAAGTCCAGGAATAAAAACTGGAAAAGTTGATTAAGTCAGTCCGTTTCTATCTGAGTCCCTACGAAAAAATTTCTACGTCATGACCTCTTTTGAATAACCGATATTTTTGGAGTATATATAACTCGTTTTTGTTAAACATATTTATGAACAGCGTAAACTATATTAAAAAATATGTAATAGAGGCGAGAATTAGGATCCGAGAATGTTTTAGTTTCATAGACATAATCAGTCTGGGAGCATACTGCTTCAATTTCAGAACGTCTGTCTCATTGTATACTAAAATCGTCATAGTATTACAAACAGTTCTATAAAGAACAGACCATATTTCTCGGTAGCCTGATGATTAGTTCTGCATCTGGTGGAAACCCAATTGACAGCTAATATCCGACTTCCCTCTGACATCTATGTTTGAAAGCTGTTTTCTGACATCTGTCTGATATACATATGTATGTTTAACAGCTGCAATCGGACGTCCATCTGATATCCATTTGACAGCTACAGCCTGACGTCCATCTGACATCCGTTTAATATTTGACATCTGAAGTCCATCTGACATTGGTTTGACAGATACCATCCGACTTCCCCTGACATCCATTTGACTGCTACCAACTGACGTCAATTTGGCAGCTGCCATTTGTCGACTAGCATTTGAAGTCCATATGACAGCTACCCTCTGACATTCGTTTGACAACCATCTGACATCCGTTTGACAGTTGACATCTCAAGTCCATCTGACATCCATTTGACAGCAACCATCTGATATCCGTTTGATAGCCATCTGACAGGTGACATCTGACGTCCATCTTACATCTCTTTCTCAGCTGCCTTCTAATATCCCTTTGACAGGTAATATCCGCCATTTTTTTATTCTAATTACTTCTCCATCGTAGCTCATTAAATTATTAGTGAAACTGTTCAAGAAAATCAAGAACTTCAATCAATGCAATTGACGAAGTTTCGCTGAACTATTGACCCAACTTCCTCAATCCTCCAACCATCGGAATCAGGATTTAGTTACAACTAGTTATCAGAAAGATAGAGAAGAAATATTGCATATGTGTTATGTGTGTATCTACTGTAATGTGAGCATAAATTTGCATAATAACTTCCGCTTTGATGAACTAAATTAAAAGTGGCAACATCCATATTTAGCTGTTCCATCAATAAACAGAGTTGCAAAAACAGGTAGAAAACTCCTTTACACACACACACACATATATATATATATATTCATACATTACATACCGAGGTATAAAGCATTGTAAATGCTTCACCGAGTACTTGTGGCATGCAACATACAATCTGTCATTAAATAGTAAATGCAAACAAGTTACAGCGAATATGGTTTATACTCATATGTGTGGCTGAGTGTTTGTTTTGTTGTTGTTGTCGCTAGCGCATGTCGAGGAAAATTAATTAAAACTTTTGCAATGATTATTGCAATAACAATAAAAAATAAACTACAGCGGCAGAACGCTAATGCTAACAAGAGTCAGAGTAGAGACGGTAGTGGGGCTTGAGTCCACAATCCATATTGCCATATGAGCCATCGCAAGTTGCAAAGCAAAGCACTGCAGCGCTACCATTGAAGCGTGGCAGCGTAAGTTTTCTGCGGCCGCCATTTTTTCCATCCACTAAACTGTATGCTAACGGTAAATATGCGCGCTAAACAAATACGAAAGGAGTTTTTCAGTTGTGGAAGTTAGTTGGAGTCGCATAATTAAAATCTAAAAATCGCACACATTTCGAAGTTGACGATAATCAACAACAACAAATTGTTGTTTGTTGGTTCAGATGATGTGGTGCTTGTTGGAGTCGCCTTACCGTTGACAGGATATTATTAAGACGAGCATACCTACTAAGTAATTAATAAATGCGCTGCACTGATAGTTACAGTTATAGTTTTCGTGGTGAGCGGAGTTCAAGCGTAAATTGGAGTATTTGGTTTCTGAAAATGAGCGAAAAAATTAATTGGAGTGGGAATTTATTTACAAATACTTTTGATACCTAGAATTTACTATAACATTCATCTCCTTAAATTCCACGGTACAGATAAATTTAAATACCTTTACATACTACAAATATCTACACCACCAACTGCCGGTATTTTTACAACGCCAATCATTTGGTGACAGACCAATTTGTATTTTCCTAAGTAATGAATCGTTACCCGAGGTAAGCGGTGCGATTTGCAACCGAGAGTGTTTGTGGGCAAAACATTTGCAGCACTAACAAATTTACCATTTAAATACCCCAAATTACCTCAGTCAAATGAAATTGGCCAAGTGGAGCTGCATTTGGTAAACACTGCTATACGTTTACCTATACAAGGTGTGCCATGAGGACAGACGCCGGAAGAGGATATGAGGATATAGTATGTCGGAAAGTGCTCTGTGTCGAATTTATATGTATAAATTATCAATAATATATAAATATATGTTTTCTATAATATATAAAACGTAATCTTTAACACTTAATTTGGTTTAATTTTTAATCTTTAATCATTAAATTTTTAATTTTTATTTTTTAATCTTTAATCTAAAATCCTTCATTTTCAATATTTATTCTTTAATCTTTAATCCTTAATCTTTAATCATTAAATTTTTAATTTTTAATCTTTAATCTAAAATCTAAAATCTAAAATCTAAAATCTAAAATCTAAAATCTGAAATCTAAAATCTAAAATCTAAAATCTAAAATCTAAAATCGAAAATCTAAAATCTAAAATCTAAAATCTAAAATCTAAAATCTAAAATCTAAAATCTAAAATCTAAAATCTAAAATCTAAAATCTAAAATCTAAAATCTAAAATCTAAAATCTGAAATCTAAAATCTAAAATCTAAAATCTAAAATCTAAAATCGAAAATCTAAAATCTAAAATCTAAAATCTAAAATCTAAAATCTAAAATCTAAAATCTAAAATCTAAAATCTAAAATCTAAAATCTAAAATCTAAAATCTAAAATCTAAAATCTAAAATCTAAAATCTAAAATCTAAAATCTAAAATCTAAAATCTAAAATCTAAAATCTAAAATCTAAAATCTAAAATCTAAAATCTAAAATCTACTAAAATCTAAAATCTAAAATCTAAAAACTAAAAACTAAAATCTAAAATCTAAAATCTGAAATCTAAAATCTGTAATCTGTTATCTATACACTATACTCTCTCGACACACCCTATACCATACAACTAGTCTGGTAGTATGCAACAATGTGGTAGACATTTGCGGTTTCTCTGTTCATCAATGTATTGCTGCAATGAAAATCCGCCAAAATGATTTCAGTTAATGAAAATGCAGTTTTGCGGTAACATAGCCACTGACAAGTGGACTAAGTGAACGTTTGCACTGATTCATTCACTCACTGATTATTTAAAAGCGTTTTTTTGGAGCGAATTTCAGACAGTGCATTGAAAGGATGCAAAGCGTTAGACTAGAATGCCTGGCCGAGTGACCGAGTGTTTGTGCTCGAATGTTGAGTGAAAAGCGTCCTGTGTTTAATTTTGAGTAGAGGTCTGCATGTGTGTGTCACGTAAATATATTTGTTTGCAATCAAATAACTGTAATTGGTTTGCGGTATTTGCGGTGCAATTGCACCATTGGCGGTTACCTTTGTATAAATACAATAATAACAAAAAATCCATTAAACACTTTCGATGCGCTGAGGTGTGAAAATTTACTAAATTTGAGGCTTAAGTAGGATTAGATACATAGGAGAAAGTATAGAATTACTACATATTTAACGATTTGAATTTAATGCTACTCTTACTTAATTTAAGCTATACCAAAATAGAAATCAAACTATAAGGAACATAGGAAAATAGCGAAATAAAACTTTACAAAAGTACTGTATATCTTCTGCGGCTTCACTTGTGGAAAAATTGTCGAAATCGGACATAGAACTTTTCAATCGATATCGAACATGAGGAACTTAGTGTCTTTTTCACCGTCTTTTATTTTTCATCTCGTCTTGTAATTTTTCACCAAAAATATTGGTAAATCTCTCAGATACTTTAATGCAATTCAAAGATAATATTCTTCTTCTAATAGTGGTGTCAAAAATTATTAAAATTGCGACATAACTTCACCGAGCTTCCATATACCTAATTGCGGTAGGGTTTTTCAAAAATACGGTGGGCTTTAGACCGCATATATCGGTTAATATGTGAGATATCTTAGTAAAACTAAGCGAGCGTATAGTCTTGGATATAGTTTGGCTTGGTGGAGAAAAGGAGTTAACTATATATGATGGTTTTCGTTATTATATTGGACGAATATATGGGTCAAATTGTGTGTTATCTTAATAAAATACATCAATAAATTGCAAGGGTATAAAATGTTCGGTTGTACCCGAAGTTAGTCCTTCCTTACTTGTTTTTTATTTATTTAATAACCGCCTTATAAGCACGTAAATTCAATAAAATGTGAAATAAATTTTTCGTTCCAACAATACTTTAATAAGCTTATCTTTATGACCACATTCTTTAGCTGTGACGTGGGTGTTTACTTATTTATATATGAAGTGATTACTGATTGCTTTTGGTTTTTACGAGCGTCTCACTTGAATTCCTCAAAACACTTTCTTCGAAAATTTCCCTTGTGGACCAGTGACAAAGCCGGCCATAAAATCTGTTGTGGAATTTTTCGGTATAAAATTAAAAACAATATTATTGTAAAGAATTTAGGTCATCATTATTTTGGCGTCAAGTCAATATGGTGATTCATATTGTTTCTTAGTTGGATTAAGATTTCATGCATTGTTTAAGTATCGACACAATCTGTATATTATTTTCAGTTATCTTGAAGAAATAAGTCATATAAAGTGGTTTTCTATTTACTGATACTGAAAGAATTCCTCAGAGAGCATTAAAAGAGTGACGTATGCAATAGCAATATGATTATTTCACTCTTCCTTTATTCCGGATTTGTGATCATCTGTTAAATAACTGGAATAGACCGATAGGGAGCTCAGATCGTATTCGCCTTAATAATTAAGATGGCGATTGACTCTAAAGTTTCAAGATGCTCCTAATCGTTTCTTTATAGAGTTTAACTCATTTCTATTGTATTATATCGTAAATCTGTGGAACGTCGGCCTGTTCCAAAGTATATACGACTTTAAAGTTATGACTGTCAGCAGTAACGTGGGAGCCAAGACGCGAGTGCGCTGACTGTTTATTTGATGACAGAAGATATTTCGTCTTTTCCTCATTCACCACCAGACCCATTCGCTTCGCTTTCTTATCAAGTCTGGAAAAATCAGAACGGCACGGTTGTTGCTTCCGATGATATCAATATCATCGGCGTACGCCAGTAGCTGTACACTCTTATAGAAGATTGTACCTTTTCTGTTTAGCTCTGCAGCTCGTATTATTTTTTTCCAGCAATAAATCGAAGAAGTCGTACGATAGTGAGTCACTCTGTCTGAAACCTCGTTTGGTATCGAACGGCTCGGAGAGGTTCTTGCCGATCATGACGGATCTTTTGGTGTTGCTCAATGTCAGCTTACACAGTTGGTTTTGCGGGAATATCAAATTCAGTAATCGCGACATAGAGGCAGCTCCTTTTCGTGCTGTCGAAGGCAGCTTTGAAATCCATTAAAAGGTGGTAAGTATCGAGCATTGATACTGGATGGAAATTCCAAACCTCAGCTTCTCTCTTAAAACCCTCTATCTTAATTGTAGGGGTCCGGAAAACCTTGTAGACTTATTGAACTTAAGAGAAGTTCTCTTTCGGAAATATAGGATAGGTTTTTTATACCAAAAAACTTACTCCAATACTTTAACGCTAAAATGGTAGAAAGACAAACACAAAAGGATGCCAGCGGCCCTCTTTTAATAACAAAATAATCAATTTCACATTTACCCAAAAGACACTCAATAATAACGGTAATTTCATTACGAGCGCGACCCCTTTCAATTGACTTTCGAGCAAAAGTTTTGAGTAAAAAATTGAGTGTGAAAACTTTAAGGTATTACTTGGCTATTATGACCAAAATGTCACATTAATTAACATAAAGACTGCAAAATGAGTTGCCCAACTAAAACAAACTGAAAGATGGATGGCTGGATGAATGGGTGGTTGAGAAAATGGGCGCTGAGAGTATGGGCGACTGCTCGCTGTGTGTGCTATTGTGCTATGCTGGCCCCCCACTTGCAGTGTGCGGAGAGAGCGGTCAGGAGCGACGCGTGTCCATCAGTTGGCAGTTACTGTACGGTGACAGCGTGTCAGCGCAATATGGCCACTTCATCCGCAACTCATTAATAACCTTTTCATTTGCTCATTTAACAGACGCCGTCGCCGTCGCAGTTGTGAGCGTTGCAAACTTACGAACTTACTTGCGAGCATAACAACAACAGCAACGATATGGGGCAGCAGTAGTTGGCTGACATATTTATATACTTAAATTTAATTTTTTGTTGTTGTTGTTGTTTTTTGTTTTTGCGACGCTAAGAGTGATGCATAGACTTCGAAGTGTCAACTGCGCCCCTGAAAGGACCTCAACTAATTACTGTCAAGCGAGCGTTATTATGAAACAACTACAATGAGTATTAAGTAGTTGGGTAGTGGAAGGAAGGGAGAGAGAGAGAGAGAGAGAGGAAAAAGCTATAATAATAAAAACAAAAATAATTGAAGGTGGCAGCTGGTACTTGCAAGTAGCGTCCATATGTGGATACTGGGTGGGGCGCAGCAGCTCTGCTCTGCAGTTCTACTTGATACTTGTCACAGTCTAGGCCACAACAACAAGTAGTATTAAAGTAAAAAATCTCGATTTCAACACTGCGCTCAATACAATGTGATAACGAGTGAAGATTTGTATGGCACACACACACACTCACACTCTGCCACCGCACTGTCAACACTCTGCTGGTCAGCTGGACCAGCTTAAATCACCACAACGTGGCCAACACAGGACATAATATCGATTGAAAGCGCATAAAACAAAATAAAATGTGGAGTCTCGGGAGTCATGGCAGAGGAGGCAGTAGCTTGCATGGTAGGTGCTAGACCGCCACACCAGCAGACTAGACTACCACAACAGCAACCGACTTACCAGCTCACCAACTGCCTGACTAACCGCTTAACTGACTAGCTGACCGCTCAACTCCGCTAAAGATATATGAACTCATTAGATTAATGATGAAGCTAACGAGTGGAGTAAGTGTCCTTTGGCTAACTGCCGCAAACTTAATACTTATTACCGAGTACCGTTCATTAATGTGTGTTGCCCGATGCCACAGGGTCATAATCAAGTGTCAACACCAAAGTCATCCGTGTATCTCGGTAATCCCTTTGATCTTGTGGCTTCACCAGCTTTGTTGTGAGGTATGAGGAAATGTCAAAGCGAGTCCTTGGTTGGTGTTAAATAGTGTCGCGGCAGGATGACGTTAGTTAACCTTGCTTGTGTAGAGTATAATGAATGTGTGATTGCTATAAAATGAATATATTTACGAGTATATTAATGAATTATGGTAATACCGTAGGTACGTTGGCAGATTATGTAAGATACAGGAATATTACAATATGTCCAGGAAATAGAGGTTAATAGTACTGTTGTTGTTGTTTCTCCGAGTAATTTATTGGAATCCGAATTAAGAAGATTCTTACTTTTCACTTTTTCATATTTTTCATTGTAATCTTAAACAATGTAATTTTAAACTTAATTTAGCTAAGACACACACCTATTTTTCTATTAATATCAAATGCTCTATCCAAATTAAGAATAATCTCACATGATTTTTCATTTATTATATTTTTTATTGTAATTTTGAGAAATCCATTTTGTGCTTTAAGCCTTAATCATCGATCTAGCATACCACACACTTAGCTAAGACACACACCCATTCATTTCACACACTCTCATGTTTATGTACTTACCGAGCGCATGTTCCCAAGCACATCGACTTAATTGCATTGCACATAAGCAAATTAGAGCAAAGTGATTATTATCGGCAACGAGTACAAAGCGTAAACATATTTCGTAATTGATTAATTAGCTTAAATGCTACGTAACGTAATGTGCGATGGCAAACATGCGACATAATATGCATTTAAACAGGTTTATGTTTATGTAAATGTGTGTCAACACATATTAATTTACATTTGTATACATAATTACGAACTGAACTGAGCGGCTATATGGAATAATTTTATTTGGCTATTACAGGTGACGCTGTACACTAAAAGCTTTTGGTTGGTGATTTTAAATATGACCGGCAGCTCAAAGCTTACTTTGTCACATAACTGATATGCTGGTGGAGTAAGGAGAACAATATTCTTTAATTAAAGGTGAGTCAATTTTTCTTATTATTACACTAAAGTTTCTTTTCGCATGAGCTTTAAGCTTTTCGAAAGCACAAGTTTTCCTAGAGTTAGTTTTTTAAGTTTTAAATAACTTATTTGATGATTTAAAAACGTTTCTTCAGGGAGAAGGCAAGAGTCAGATCCAAAAAAGCTTCAAAAGCTCTTGAAAAGCTTACCTTAGAATTAGGAATTATTTTAATGGTTTGAGGACTAAAATAGAAACCCCAAACTCTTACTGAAAATTATTTATAGAAATCTGAAAATAAAAAAAGTTGACTGAAGTGTGGAAATCCTTTTATGGAAAAGCTTTTTTCAGCAAATTAAATACTTTTACTTCTTATTTTAATGAAAGGTGGTATCGAAATCAAATCTTAATAAATTATAACTGAGTGAACTTTAAAAAAGTTTCCAAAAATTTAGCTTTAAGTTAAGCTTTAAAGCTTTGATATAATAAAAAGCTTTACATATGATAACTTTAGGATTTATTTAAAAAAAAAATAAATTTTTTATTTTCAATATTTAATTTCTGATCTTTAAACTAATTTGAAATCCTTTTCGAACATAAGCTTTCCAACAATTTTATATCAAATTTTATGTTGCGTAGTGTAATTTCTATTTTCCACCGGGTGCAACACCCTTTCACGGGTACAAAGACTAAATTGAATAACTTCCGGTTAACCTTTCACAAACCACTCCCTCTATGGGTGTGTACTAAATAGGCCTTCCCTAAGGAGCGGTGCTTTGACAGTGATTTTTCATATTTCTTTTTTCTTTTGCCATTTTTCGCTAGATTTTTTCCATTAATTAATGCTCATGTTAAATTTTTGCGTGTGCCATGAAGCTTTACATGACTGAGTACTCACACATACAATGAACTCATATACCATTTCCCGACATTCATAAACCTAACGAACCCTATTAAATATAAGCAACTCAATGCTTATGTTCGGTCAACTTCTTTTCATAGCTCATTAGATTCGCCTACACACACTCCCATTTTCTGAGCACAGCTCTCACACACGCCACCTGTAAGCTTGACAGACATTGCTCTCACTCATATATATAAAATTTCGCATGTCCGCAATGGCTAACACTTTTTTTGCTTTTTTTCATATGCCACTGCTTACAATAAACCCACCTCACCTGTCTCCAACCTGTCTCCAACCTGTCTCCCACCCACTCACTGTGTTGCCTTTTGTCGTTTGTCACTCCAACGTCGGCAAGCTCTCATGGGAGTTGCCACTTGATTTAGCACATTAAACATTGACCATCCTTTATGAAGCCATAAATCGTTTAATTGAGGTGAAATATTGAATTAAATGATTCAATTAGCGCAATCAATTCGAAATGTGCGGTGAATGGTGGAAAAAATTATAATCCAATACGAGTGATGCTATGGTTTTTAGTTAATGGAGATGTGGTTGTAAGTTTATATATTTATTGAGTTTATTTTTAAACGATCTCTGGCTTACAATTATTAATAGTTGTGTATAGCCGGCTGAGTCTCTAATGAGTCATATAAGGGCTTAACGTTGATTGAAGAGAGGTCTCATTAACTTTTACTCGAATATCATGATCTTAATGCGAGTTCATCTTTCTTTTAAAATAATTTTCAATAGATAGGAGTGTTGGATTATAAATCTCAGGACAATTTAATAAAGAAGTCTCTCAAGACGGTACCAAATCTGAAAAAGCAGTGCACAATAAGCTTTATCTTCCATATACCCCGTTACTTGTCCCTTTTTAAGTAATTTTCTTTACTCAAAACTGACTCTAAATCTAAGAAATTGTTCAAAATGAGAAATATCTCAATGGAACCTAGAGGCTTGAAGACCCCGTATTGCTTCTAAAATGAAATATTCATCTGTAAACAGTTTTTTCTAGTCCACAATCTTCTTTCATCTGATTTTTTTCAAGTGTATCAGCTTATCCTTACGCAATTCTTTTCATTTCCATAAATTTTCATTCATCACTTGATTTCTTCGCCAACTCAATTACAACAACAATTTGCATTCGCACACAAATTATTAATGCAAAACACACTAAATTAGAATATTTCATTAAATAAACTTGCAACTTATTACAAAAGTGGCAAAAGAGTTGGGGCAAATTGCATTTGAAAATGTTTTGGTGACAGCATATTTTGACAGCCAGTGTGGCATGGCGAAGCCTACAAAGCGGCTTAGTTGCTGGCGTATACTTTCTTCACAGCCGCCACAAGCTTGTTGCTGGTCACTACAACAATTACAGAAAAACAAATTTGCCACAACAACAACAACAGTAATAGTAAGCGTAACTTGAGCATTTGTCCCAATTACTTGCCACATTTCGGCATGCAAATGATTTCAGTTTTGCACACACATACTCTCGCACGTATTTGTTGCAAGTTGTAGTTAAGGGAAAAGTTTCATGCAAATCTCGCCGTCGCCGCCAAATGCAAAGCTGCTCGCCGCTTGCCCCATCGCGTGGTACCTCGAAGTGAAAATTGCATATGAAAACTTGTGCAATTTCCTCACAAATCGCAGTTAAGAGTGGTGCATGTGTTGTTGTTGCTTTATGCTGTTAATGTTGCTGTTTGTTGCCGCTTGTTGCAGAACTTTTTCTATGCCAATTGTGTTGTTGTTGTTGCAAGTTGCAGGAATTATAAGTAATGCAGTTGTTGTTGTTGTAAAAAAATATTGTTGTTTTCTTGTTATATTTGACATTTCTGTGTTGTTTTTGTAATTTGTTGTTGTTGTAAAAGTTTATTCTTGTTGTTGTTGTAAAAATGTTATTGTTGTGGTTGTAAAACTTCCTTATTATTGTTGTTTTTGTTTTTTGCTTGTTCGCATTCCACACTTCAACAGTTTATTTAGTGATCCCGCGCGCCGTCTCAACAACGCTTTCAAGCACTTTCCCGCTGGTAATTGCGGCGCTTGTAATTCTGTTATTGTTGCAATTGCTGTTGTTGCTTTTATTATTATTATTATTATTAAGTTCTAAGTTTCTCTTCCAGTCTGCGTACACGAATTACAGCAACAAACACACGCATCTACACACAAACACCCATTGAAATTTGTTCGGTAAACAAAGTAGCAAAAATGTATATTTCAAATGCAAGTGCAACACAAGCAAAAACAATTAAAACAACAACTAATAAAGAAACATTTAAAAGTAAAAGTTTTGCGCTTGCAACGCACTCAAGAACTTATAAACAGCATTAAGTGCAGCAAAAGTGCAGTGCAACGGACAAACCGAATTGATGTAGCGAAAATGAGTTGAGGTCCAGCGGCACACGCTCCCTCGCGCTCTCTAACAACCGCTCAGCCTCTATTACTCTCTTCAACTGTTTCTATTTGTCAGCTTAACAGCAGGCTTTCTTCTCGCTTCACATTTTTGTTTTTGACATTTTTTTCTTCAATCTTTAGTTTTGCTTTCTCTCACTCAGCCGCATTTCCTTCCTGCCCCGCCATCCTGACCCTGACCGTCGTTGTGCTGCTCGCAGACGCTTTGCGTTGAGAAAAATTTTAATCACAGTCTTGCTTACACTGCACATGAATAAGTAATTAAAAAGTTGTTATTAAAATTTTATGCAAAATGCTTGTTAAATTGCATTGAAATTAAAATGGAAGTGGAAGTGCCGTGCCGGCGCAGCAAATGCCGAAATGCAATCCAGCGTCCTTTGCTTCTTTCACATGCACACACACACAGCATGCTCGCACAACGCTTGTCACTGTGTTGTTGGCAAATTTGTCAGCTTGCCTTTGAAGGCTGTTAAGTAAATTAGTGTGCAAATAAGCAACAACAACAGCAAATGCATGGACTACTTTGAAATAAGGATATGCATGTAAAGGGTTTGGCGTGTTTCTATACCAAGTGGGGAGTTTCAGTAAGTACAGTTAGATTTATAACAGTGTTTTGAGAGAGTATATGAAACATTAAGGCAAATGTTGTTTAGAAAATATATATTTCACACACCACAGTTTTCAAAGAGTCTTAAATAACATATTGACTTGCCAATCTGGTAGTATGGACGCCATTCAGTCCGCTTTTACTAGCCTTCCTACTAAAAGTCATCAACTTCACATACTGTGCAGCGCTGAACGGCACAATCCGCGAAGTGAGCTGGTGAGACAATAGGTACCAAACCCAGGCAAAACAAGTAAGGAAGGGCTAAGTTCGGGTGTAACCGAACATTTTATACTCTCGCAATTCATTTATCTAACTTTATTTATATTATATAATACACAATTTGACCCACATATTCGTCATATATATTGTATAAAGTCCATAGAAAGTTGGAAACCATAATATTAGGTTAGAAGCACCAAGGTCCTCGTGTTCGATATGTGGAGCCTTAAAAACCTATGGTCCGATTTCGGCGATTTTTAGAATGGGGCTGCCACACTATTGACATAGTATTTGTGCAAAATTCTGCACCGATATCTTCACTAGTACTTACTTTATATACTGTAAAGTAAACGATTCAGATCGTCTTCAAAGTTCTGGTATATAGGAAGTAGGCGTGGTTGTGAAGCGATTTGGCCTATTTTCACAACATATCATTGGGATGTAAGGAAACTATTACAAACCAAGTTTCATTGAAATCGGTCGAGTAGTTCCTGAGATATGGTTTTTGACCCATAAGTGGGCGACGCCACGCCCAATTTCCATTTAGTAAAAAAATCTGAGTGCAGCTTCCAGCTTCCATTTCTTATGTGAAATTTAGTGTTTCTGACGTTTTTCATTAGTGAGTTAACCCATTTTTAGTAATTTTCAACCTAACTTTTGTATGGGAGGTGGGCGTGGTTATGATCCGATTTCTTTCATTTTTGGACTGTATTAGGAAGTGGCTAAAAAAAAACGACTGCAGAAAGTTTTGGTTTATATAGCTCTATTGGTTTGCGAGATATGTACAAAAAACTTTGTAGGGGGCGGGGCCACGCCCACTTCCCCAAAAAAATTGCTTCCAAATATGCCCCTTCATAGTGCGATCCTTCATACCAAATTTTAGTTCCATAGCTTTATTTATGGCTTAGTTATGGCACTTTATGTGTTTTCGGTTTTCGCCATTTTGTGGGCGTGGCAGTGGTCCGATTTTGCTCATTTTCGAAAGCAACCTTCCTATGGTGTCAAGAAATAAGTGTGCCAAGTTTCATCAAGATATCTTAATTTTTACTCAAGTTACAGCTTGCACAGACGGACGGACGGACGGACGGACAGACAGACATTCGGATTTGAACTCCACTCTTCACCCTGATCACTTTGGTATATATAACCCTATATCTAACTCGTTTAGTTTTGGGTGTTACAAACAATCGTTATGTGAACAAAACTATAATACTCTCTTTAGCAACATTTGTTGCGAGAGTATAAAAACATCTTAACAAAACCCTCTCCGATGATAGTGCAAGCTCATTTAAAACTTCGTAGAATTAAATTAGACATTCACGAAGATACAGCAGAATTTCCACTCTCTTACAAAATGGATTAAAATGTTCAGAAATTACTTGGAATGCAATTTCAATTCCTGTCGAGAATTTATCTTTTATCTGATCCTTATGTGTTTATGCATATATTGTGTTATGCTCCCTCCTTAAAGACTTTTCGGCGCATTTGAATGACTCGAATGACCCTTCATCGTTTTATTATATTTTTAATGGCGCTATTAATAAATTATACGATAATTATTAAGTTGAAAGCATAAGTATCAAACAGCAAATGTGGTCTTGAGCTTGTCGTATTTTCCATATGCCTTACACCTGTTTTACGACAATGAAAGTAGTAGTGTGTTTTCAGTTTGAGTTTCTGTCTCTTTTTGAACGTTTACTGACTCGAGTTATAAACGACAGGACGGAGTTATAAACGACAGGACAATATAGGACGAAACGAGTTATTTCTAGTAGTCTAGATGATGATTTCAAAAACTAAAGGCATAACTGTTTCCAGAACGATAGTAGCTAACATAAGGGGGTCATCCCATTTAATGGTCTCCTCACATTTTTTTTAAATCATAATCTAGAATACGGTAGTAAAGTGATTTTAAGAAATTCGAAGCAGTTTTAAAGAAACAGCAGACGGAGCTGTTCGAAAAGCTCAGTTGGCAGCTGGAAGCTTTGTACGCGTTTTTCTCAAAACAGTGCTTTGTAAACGATCTATAATAAAAAATTCTTAAAACTTTCGTTGTTTTTATACCAAAAATTGCAAAATTCGCTTTTTTTTAATGTCTACCGAAACTCCAAGTTTTGGTACATTCACTTGATCGTAGTGCGTTTCATGCATTTAAGCTTACAGAATAAAATACCGCTAACTTTTTTTGTTTCCGATAAGCCAATCGGCCGGAATCGTGGAGGAAGTGCGAGACCATTTTTTCGAGGAGGGGTTGTTCATAACTCTATAACTCATATGCTACACAATATATTTAGATTAACATTTATATTTATACCGTCGAAATATAATAAACTAGAAAGCAAAGCAAAGTAGAAATAAAAACAGCCCTCACATGGGATGACCACCTGAATGAAATAAACGTTGCCTACCATTAGGCTCATAATACTTACGTTTTAGCAAAGTCACACCTAGACCTAAATTAGAAAATCGGTCCAAATAAGGATTATACAATTACATTTTGTGTGATGGATGGTGAGTGTAGATGGCTTAGCCAAAACTTTGAGAAAATTATTCATTGGTATTAACCTTCTAAATATTAAATATTTTCTGAATAAGTTCTTTTAAAAGGAAAATTAAATTTTATTCATTATTTCTAGAAATAAATGCATTCATTCATTTGTACAAACTCATTTCAAAATTACCCACTCAAGTTTTTTTGATGAAGATATATGTATAGATATGTGCGAATGCACTAACCATGAATGTTTATCAATCTGAATAACTTGCGTCGAATCTTCCCTTCAGCACTCGACAGAGATTAACCACAATTTTCAATTTCAACTTCATTAGAATGTAATTTTCTCAAGAGTTAACCTAGAGACACATACGCATGCTAGTTGTGAATGAATGTGAAACACTTTCACTTGCAAGGAAATGCACGCAACTGTACGAGTATACATACATATAAGCATAAAGCTTAAAAGCTTGAAGGTGCGCAGAAAATTACTTTGAATGCGAATGAGAAAATCAAATAAACTTTGCAGTCAATTAAGTTGTGTGATTCAAATGTGATTGCAGTAGCGCTTAGAAGTGGGAAAAATTGAAAGCAGTCACTAAGAAGGTTGGAAGAAAACCGAGCAAGATGCCAGGCGGTAGATAGTGTTGCCGCGTTTTAGGCGTTATGAAAGCAAATAAATGAAAACTTGTTTGATTGGTTTGGTGGTGAGGAAAAGATGAAGGCGGCGCAGTTTGTGGGCAAAAGTGTGCACACTTGAGCAAATGAGCGGTTTGTTGGAACTTGAAGGACAACGTTAGACAGCCGCAAAACAAGAAATAGACCGCATACACATGTAAGCAATGCAATGAAATGTGAAGATTGAAAAGTGTGTGACATTACAACGAGGGCACAAGCACACCCATACATACTTATAAAGATTTATTATATATTTATATGTGTGTGTGAGCTCACTCCCATCACCTCATCTAGGCAGATAGCAAATGCAGTGGCAGCAACCACTTCACCCTAATTACATAAAAATGTGCACTCATTGCATTCATGCAACGCGATGACAAGTGCATAAGCAGGTCGAAAGCAACAGAACAACACACACCCACACACTCATTTAGATAGATGTGTTGCAAACCGAAATTGAGAGTTACCACAGGCAATGAATGTGTTAGCGCTGGTGCCACGCAAACGTTGTAATGTCATGAGGCATGCCACAAACATGACGTGCAAATTTAGCGCACTCGGCAAAATGTTGTTGTGTTAAATAGCAAACAAAAAATAAAATAAAACCAAAACCAAAATGAAAATAAATAAAATAAAATAAACTAAAGTGGCTAAGCAAACATTTGAAATTTGTTTTATTTTTTTTTTATGCTGTGGCATAAATAGATTTATGTGGCAAGGTTAATTGCAACACTCTGCTGGGTGTTTTTATGTGCTTTTCATGTAGTTATTGCTGTTTTGTGTGCTTATTATGTATGCCAAGTGGTGAGCGTGAATATGTTAATGTGTGAATTTGTCTTTGTGTAGCAAAACTAAATATGTTTGTATATAGGTATGCTACAGTTTACATACTTTTCGAATGTTTTATTCTATAAATTTATTTCGTTTCTCGGTTTTTCTGTGAGCCACTCAGTGCTGATTTTTTCAATTTTGAGTAGATATTATATATTTTATTATATTATTATAAAATCGAAATAGATCGATGTATGGAAAAAAGTTTGGATGTATGGAAAAAAGACGCTAAGCGCTCATTACTTGAATTTGTTGAAATAAATTGGTTTTAGTTATTAATCTGTCAGAAAAATGAAAGAGAATGCCACTCACAAAAGTTTAACCTGGGAAAATGTAATTATTGCATTTAAAAAGTAAAATATTCAAAGAGTTTGATATATAAGAATAGTACACCACTGCGTATACGTAACCTAAAATTACTAATAAATTGTCCATAAAAAATTAGGTGATTTTCGTGATTGTTTTAAAGGAAAGTACTCGATCGAATGTTTCAAAGTTGTTTGGACATAATAAGGTATATTTTCAGCTATATTTTATGATTTTTTCTTTACAAAAATATTGAAGTGCTGTCTTCGGAGGTGTTAATAAAAAAGGTTCCCCAACTGCTGACATGATTCCGGCCGAATGAGAAGCTGAAAAAAATTTATAAAGGTTATTGAAGTGGAGGGTGTTTCATTTACAATGAACTACGATTTATGAAAATTATCAAAAATTAACAAAATGGCGTAGTTCTGAACAAAGTATCGTTTTTTTAGGTAAAAATATGGTTGGTTTTTTAATGCCAAAATGAGAATTTTCAACCAATCAAGATCGTAGGTCATTGTTTAGAAAATATGTATATTCAGGAATATTCAGTTTAAATCGAAAAAAAGTCAAACGGTCAATTTCTCGTTGAGTTATGATGTCAGCAATTTTGAAAAATGACGTTTCGAGAAAAAACGCGTTTATTTCGTTCCTGCTCTTTAGAACCCTGTCATTCGAAAGCTATTCAAGATACGACTTTGCTGATACATTTTTTTAAAGTGTCACACTGGTATAGGTCCTTAAGTGTTCTCGTTGTAGTTGCCAGTGGCATTTGTTTAGTAGGAGGATATGTATTAAGAGTTTCTGTCGTCGCTGCACCAACAGCTATTCAAACCTAAGAAGAGCAGTGTGTTATATGGATTGTCACTTAAAGCAATCCATATTCGTGTCATGTCGATATTCTTTGCTAATCGATGATATATTTGGAATATCGGTTTTAAGTTTGGACAACTGGAATTTTAACCTGTTTGAATTACTAGTAAAATTTTCCCAAGAAGCAAATCGAGGTGTTGGTATTTACAATTTACTCTCTGTAAATAGTATTGATCGTATGTAGATAGCACAGCTCTCTCGGAGTCGGTATTATGTACCTGGAATTTATTTTATACGACAAAAAATTGTATACGAATGCAATATTAAGTTTCATGTTGGTAGTCACAATAGAGATTTTAATCCATATTACCGTTCAGCCAACAATTTGGTACAAGAATTGGACATCTATAATTCTGATTGAAAGAAGTATGTTAGGAATTGAGAAATAATGTAAAGGATGCCCTTTTGTATACTCTTCAACCAAATTTCGTAGCATTTTCTCTGTTTTGTTAGTTCGGTATATTTTTATCAATTCTCTTGAAATAAATTACCCCAACAATTTCGCACTTAAATTAAACATTCACATCAATAATATTTAGCATTCAGTCAGTTTTACTATCAAAATTAATTTAAATTTTCCCCCACATAGTTATTAGATTACCAATCTGCTCGAATTTGACGCCTTAAGGCAGTAGTCTGCTTTACAGGCTTCAATAATCGATTTTTTTGTTTTGTTTTAAATCTCTTCCAAAAATATCCAAGAATATGTCTTTAAAATTCCAGAGGCCAATTCGATACAATTTCGAAGCTAGAGCAGTTTTAGTGGCTGAGCATCGAGCAGGTGCGAATGCTCAGGCAGACTTTAAAGCGCGTTTTCTCGAGTTTTCATTTTCACAAGTGTTAGAAAACGGTGCCGGCGATAGCAAAAATAATATATGTCCGATCGAAAAAAAACCAAAGTGATCTATCTTCAGTATTAAATTATCTTCTATTTGAACTAGACAAAAGTAGTTCAAGTTGGACAAAAGTATTATATAAACTACTTGTTTTACAACTTTTCAATTTTCAATTCTTTTTCTTAAGTGATTTTTTTTTCAAACTTGGAAAAGTTTTAGAATTTTATAACTTCTTCGGCATTTGTTTAGTTCATAAAGAAAATAAACTTATAAAAATTAAAAAAAAAAATTTGGTTCGACTGTTTCAGATGCATCGCACGACCTCCATCACCGGCACCGATTTACAAGTGCAGACTCCAGGCGCTCCAGCAAAATACTTACAACTTTGAAAAAATTTCAATATTTTTTTTAATAGAAAATATTATTTTTTAAGCCTTAAATATAGTACACTATCGTCTTAAAATTCCGTTTACCGCAATCATTTCCTTCCCTTTAAAAAAAATTGCTAAAAAACGTTTTTTTTCGACTTCTAAAGCAGACTACTGCCTTAATGATATATTACTCATACGCAGTGGCATACCTTATAAATGATTCATATTTAACAGCTGTGGTGTCAAGTGAGTAATCTAAATTTGTAAAATATTTTACAAAAAGTAAAAATGAATTTTTGACTAAGTGAAACAAACAAAAACGAAATAATTATTAGAGTATAATGGAAAACTGAAATTGTAGGTTAAGAGTGTCGAATAAAGAATAATATAAATGTTTGATCTTGGAAGGTACATTACAGGAAAGTAATCTCATTATAATTAAGCAAAAAAGGGGCGAAACAATGATAAAATACTGTTCCAATCGGTAAACCAAAGCTAAATCGGATCACTATTTGCTAATTTAAATCAATAATATCAAATCTAACTTAATACGACTATTTAATATTTGAGGTTATGTACTTGATTTTAAAAGTCTACTGTGACTCGGAACGTACTGAAAATTGTTATTATTTTATTATTTTTCTATATTACCTTTCTTCTATATTTTTCTTCACACTCGTACGTACATATATACCCACATTAGTGTCAGCAAAGAAGTCAAATAGCCACAGCCTGCGGTAACTGTAAATACTGCTAGATATATAAAAACATAAATATTTGCACATACAACAAACACACACACTCATCGCACACTTCACAATAAATGAAAAGTCAACGTGACGAGGCTTCAGCACCAGCTTTTTTCACTAATTAAAATAAACAGAAATGTGACGTTTGCGTTGGAGGCTGCTAGGCGCGTATATGGCCAAACAAAAAATTAAATTAAAAAAACTGGACGAAGCGAAAAACAACAGTAACCATATTTGTAGCCACATTCGACAATCGCCATCCACAGCCAGCAGCGCCACCACCGCAAAATTCCGCCGCCACAGCGCGAGCTGCGCTAGTAAATGCCTCAGCAAGGTTAGCAGTCAACTCTAATTAAGCCTTAAATGCCAACCAAGTAAACCGGTGGGTGTGACTACAACAACAACAAATTGTTCATCATTTTGGGCTAAAAGCCGAGTCCATCATAAAAACAGCTTATAGTTGGTGTAATTGTTGTTGTTGCATAGCATCATTATTCCCACAGCAACGGTTGCAGTTACTGTTGTTTTACCGCTATTTGTCCGCTCCACTTAACGCAGCGCCAACGGCACGCATGCAATCACTCCCTCACTGCCGCTGCATTGTTGTTGCCTGACTAGCAAAAGAGCTGAGCTGCGCGTTGAGTGTTGAGCTCGGGGTGTTGAGTGTTGAAAACCAGGCGCTGAGCTGCGTCAGCAAAAGTCCAGCGACGTCAAGTATTATGGCTTCTGCTGTTGTTGTATACAATAGTAGTTGTTGTTGTTATTACTATTGTTGTTGCTGTTATTATTTTTGTTGTTTTTGTTGTTGCTAGTGACATTTCAGCCGCATTTTGACCCCGCATTTGTTGACATGGCATTGACACGAGTACGTCCCGCTGCGCCAACAGCCGCCAGCCGTCAGGCAGCCACCGACACAACAACAAACACAACGCGCCGCCTCGGCTTCACAGCTCAAGCCTCAGTGTGGCCATTATGTTCGGGCTCCAATGTATTGTTGACTATGCTTTATTGTTTTTGCAGCACTCGGCTTTTGTTTACTTTACTTTTATTTTATTTTTCAAATTTTGCTTTGCCATTACAGCAGAGTACAACGCAAATACTTGGGGTGAACGACGGCGCAATAGATTCGCAGGCAATGTTTTAATTGGCCACAGAGTTGCATTTCGTAGTTAGTAGCGTTTGATTTCTTGTGTAGTTATTGCTTGCTTATTTTCTATGATTTTTTCCTTGATTTTATCCCTTTATGAATCTTGTTTACTACTGCGCGCAAGGATCTCCAAGTGGTTCTATTGAAGGTCCAACTTTGCTTACTTTTAGCTTTGAAGTGCTGAGTTTTAACCTTTGAATTCATGGCTAATGTATGGGTACTTCATTTGTATTCTTTACTTGCGTAATCCCCCAAGGTCTATTACTGCAAGTACAACTATATCCTTCTATTACAAGCCGTTTCAAATAATTGTATATTTATAAAAATGTATAAGATCAGTCTTATCATTTTATGACTAGAAAGGAAGAGACCTATAAGTTTCGAGCTGATTCCCATCGAGCTTTATTTAATATAAGCTACGATGACTATTACTCAGGTAATACCTCACGGCACTTCATCTGGTATCGCTAAGGACCATAACAGGTCTATTTGAAACCAGTTGGCCCATCAGAATAATATATAAGTCTACTCTCTTACCGGATCCAAAAGTCTGGATTGAAGATAACTGTTCCTTATACTATGTATCATAGTTCTTATAGATCGATAGACTCTATGATGATAATTTTATCGGAAAGCCTCCAAATATAATATCAGATTATTGTAAAGACATTTGGAGACTTGTTTCTACCACAAATGTAGATCAGATGCTTTTCTTTCCACACCTACTTTGCAGCACATGCAATGTAGGTTTGCATAATTATACACATTTGGTGCTAATTGACAGTCAATTAGGCTAATTAAAATTCAATTAGTCATTGTGTATTACTCAATTAAGCCGCAAGTGTGGTATAGTTCACTTCCTTGACATTTAATTGTCTCGAACTCTTCCATTTCCACAAGTTCTACACCGCCGAGGTCCATAATATTAATTAGAAATTAATGGGCAATTAACTAATTGACTATTTTATTTAATTTCAATGCAATTAAGTCTTCAATTAAAGCCTAAGTTTGTTGTCTAAGTCATAGCTTAGACAACTAGGTGACTCTTCGCATACAAAAACGTTTTTCTTTAGAAATATAGATGATTGCAATAAGTTTTATTGCATTGAGGAGAAATTAACCTTTAAGCTGGTGGGAAAACTAAATGGAGTGAACCAAATCAGCATTTAAAGTGTTCGCTTAAAATCTAAGGGAGCTTCGTCCGCAGACGTACATATATATATATATTTTTATATATATTACAACCCACTTTCATTTAATTCAATCCTTAAGCAATTCATAAATTCATCGACGAACAAAGAGCACATCTAATTATAATAAACTTAATATTGGCAATAAAATCTAAGCGAAAGCAAGAAAAGAAATAAATATAATGTCTTTCAATGAAAGCAAATGAATAGCATTAAGGCAATGAAATGACGAACACAAACGGGTGATTGCCTGACTCACATTACAAACAAAAAAGAAAAAGAAGAAGAAGAGATGACAAGTAACTACTTGTATTACCAAAGCTAGAAAGATGAAGAAGAAGAAGAAACAGTAAGTCGCATATGCTGAGACATTGCCACTGAAATACATATGTATGTATGAAAGGACTAAGCGAGTAAACAAGCAATTCAAATCTAATAAAGTAAAATAAAATAAAATCAAATCGAATAAAATGAGATTAAGTTACAGAACTAAGCAAATATAATTTCGATACCACAAACAGCCAATCACCGGAGGCCAAAAAGTGGCTTTGCATAGAAATGAGCGCGGCGAAAACAAAAAGCAAAAAAAAAAAACAACCAAAGAATGGTATAAAAATCGAATGAAATCGTATAAAAAGCGGGTGGAGCAATAATGGAAATTATAGCAAAAGAAGCGGTAGAATTACGCTGATAATGTTTATATATATAGTTATAGAATAACGGTAATAATGTTAAATAAATAAGACGTAGTTGTGTCTTAGACTTAAGTTAGTTACAAAGTCTTATGTTGGCCTCTAGGCGTTTGCAGTTGTTGGTGCTGAATATAGAGTAAACTAGTGACGGAAGTGAATTATAAGCGTAATTCATACTTTTCAACGGAAGTATCTTCGTGAAGGAAGATGAAAGAAGTTAAAGTTGAATCTTTAAATGTGTTTATTAGTATTTAAAGTGAATAAATATAGACCTGAATATTTTTTAACTTAGCTGTGACATCCAAAGATAACATTTTTTTTATTTACTAAGCTTGAAGTATTATTTTTTTTTTATTAATTTGTTATTTTTTTTTATTTTGTGGATGGCAACTCTGCGTTCAAATATATACAATATATTTATCTAAATGTTACATTAATTAATTTATTTGTTAATCAACAAGTGTGTGACTATAAAAATTTTTTAAATTTAAAATTAGGTGGCAACCTTATATTAATTATTGTATTATTCTTATTATTAAAATTTATTTATTATATTTGGTATCGAAAATGTATGGCTTGTTTCAACTTTTTTTCTTAGTTAGTCGACATATTTGGAAGTTGGCAACTCTAAAATGAAAGATAAGTCCAGAAATCTCTTAAACACTCTTATTTTATTTCCATATTACTCTATTTCAATAAGTGGTATTATATAAACGTTTGTGAATTTGAAGTCGTTAATTTTTTTTGACTGTCTTAAAAGTGGCAACCCTACCCAAAAAAATCATAAATCTTGTCTTTTATATATACTAAGTCGCCATATTTAGTCGTAAACATTCTAACAAAAATATAAATTTTAATTAATTTTGTAGTATGTGGCAACTCTGTAAAAATAAGGGTGTGGAATTGGTATAAGAGTAAAAATAACGAATTTAATGTCTTAAGCTAATATTGAACTTGAAATAGATATTTGTTGGTATGATATTTTTGGTAGATGGCAACCCTAAATATATATTTTTTTACATTATGCTTCATAATTGTATAATGAATTCTTTTAATTGCAGGGTTTGCGTTTTAAAGTTTTGATTAGAAATATTTTTTCGAATTTGGAATAGAAATGGCAACCCTACAAAAGAAGATTCATTTATTCATGTATTTAATTTTGTATATTACTATTCTATTTAAATATAAAAAATAATATATTAAATGTTTTTTATAAAATTTGTATTTATTAGTTTGTGATATGGCAACCCTTTCGAAAAAAATTATCGATTGATGTCAGGAAATTTCATTTGTAAATGATTTATTATTTTTAAATATTTTCTGGACGTATTTAGCAAATTCAATCATATTTATATGAAAATTAATATGTACATAGGTGACAACCCTGAGAATTTTCGGAATTATTAAAATTCATACCGCATTTATAAAAAAATATTTATGAAAAGTAGAAGAAAAACTAAAATTATAATATATTTTGATCGATATGGCAACCCTTTTCATAAGTATATTCAAGTTAGACTTCTAACAAACAGCTACACTAACTACGCTTACACATACTACATAAATTTTTCATATTTTTACAACGATATATAAAACTAACGCCCGCCAGCGCCTCAAAATATACCTCAAATTCGAATAAAATTAAAAAATGCATTCACCAAACAATACGCTAAATCAACAGTGCAAATCCCAATAGTAAATAAATATTATAGTTAGAGTACATAACGTGCAACAAAAGCAACAGTTTGTAAATTTCGCAAACACGAGTGGGGCGAAATATTACAAAACAAATTGCAAAAGCGCCGCAAAATTAAATTAAACGAAAAAATTGCGCACATGAAAAGCAGCAATTCACTGCAAATCAATTGCGAATTCAGCATAGAACAGACATGCAACATGCAGCGCATTGCAACATGATTCACTAAGGTGAATAGGTTAATTCGTTGTTGCGCTTTTGAAGGGTCGGCAATACACCACACGCACATACCAACATACAAGCACACTTAAGCAGTATTCTGCTATTGCAAATTCCCAGCGTATTAACTCGCCTGCACTTTGCCTGCAACAGCGCTGGCAGCGGCAGCAGCAAGCCAACAGCGGAAATGAAATTGTTGAATGCCCTTCCGTTGTGCAACATTTCGCCGCACTTATAGACATACACACACACATGCACATGCTTATAAGCACTTGCTAACACCAAACTGCCATTCATTTCTGTTTTTGTATTTCCTATTTGCTTTTCGGCTTGTTGTGCGCTCGTGTGTCTGCGCCGAAATGTCTGACAGGTCGCCGACTGACCAGCTGAAAGGCGAGCGACGAAAGTATTTACATTTGCCGCTTTCAATACAAATGTGCTTTTTGTTGCAAAAAGTGAGATTTGTGATGTGTGTTGGTTGGGGGTAGTGGGTATGGCTTGGGGTTGGTTGTTTTGATATTTTACAAATTTCATTGAGCATCAGCACCAACATTTCTAGAAAATTTATTTTCCAATTTAATTTTTATTTTATTCTCAGATTGGAACTTAATGAGCGCTTTTGTCTGTCATAGAAAGTTTGGCTGAATCCCGCTTTTCTCAAGGGAATATTAGTTTATGTAAATTTTGAAAAATCTAAAATGTTCAGTATCAATTTTTTTTAAATAATTTTTTTTAAATAAAAAAGAGTTTTGAAATTATCCCCATTGTGTATATAAAGCTTACTATTTGTGGTTTGGTTAAACTTTTTATTTCGAATTTATTTTAATTTTAAATTTGTACAACATCTGTTTTAAAATTTTCAAAATTCTCAGAATATGAATAAAACTCATGCTCAAATAGCCCATATAGCCTCAACAGTGTATAGGTTTACAGGTTTCTTTACTAATACATTCAATACTGTGTATCGTACTTCTGTGTTATTCTCAAAAATTTTTAGGTTCTTAGGTCTCTTAACTCAGTTTAGTACAATAGATAATTTCATTGGAAGAGTTCGAAATTATAAAATTAATAAAGTAAAACATGAATACGGGAAGTAAATTTATGTTTCCGAATCCCAAACTTCCAAACTTATTTTAAGCAATAACTAGAAAATTTTTCACTCTTCGATGTTTGACAAATCATAGGACGCTATGATATGAAACAAGTTTGGAAGGGTTAACTTCGTTTGTAACCGAATATTTTATTCTCTCTCAATTTATTTGTTTAATTTTTTAATATAACAACACAATATGTGGGTCAAATATTCGCCACATCGATTTGAAACCCCTAATATTAAGTATAAGGGAAATAGGGGAACTTATGACCCGATTTACTCATTTTTGGCACGGAGACATATTATTAGAAGAAACATATTCCCTCTGAATTTCTTCAAAATATCTGAGAGACTTACCAATATTTTCGGTAAAAAAATTCTTAGAAGCACTGATGTCCTCTTATTCGATATATCTTGAAAACTTATGGTAAGCGATGCCGCACTATAAATGCAGTATTTGTGCAAAGTTCTATCCCGATATCTTCACTAGTGCTTACTTTATTTGTTGTAAAGTTAACAGATCGACTTCAAAGTTCTGGTACATGGAAAGTAGGCGTGGTTGCGAACCGATTTGGACCATTTTCAAAACATATCATTGGGATGCCAAGAAAATGTTATGACCCGAATTTCATTGAAATTGGTCGAGTAGTTTCGGAGATATGGTTTTTGACGCATAAGTGGGCGGAGCCACGCCCGTTTAAATTTTGTATAGTAATTTGAGTGCAGACCTTCTGTACCATCTTTACCATGAAATTGAATGTTTCTGGTAGTTTTCCTTACTGAATTCAAGCAGTTTTAGTAATTTTCAACATAACCTTTATATAGGAGGTGGGCTTGGCTATAATCCCATTTTCTCAATTTTTAGAATGTATGAGGAAGTGCCTGAAGGAAACTACTCTAGAGTGTTTCGTTGATATAGCTATAGTAGTTTACGAGGTATGTACCAGTTGGTGGGGCCACTCTCTCTTTCCTTAAGTTACAGCTCCTACAGACGGACTGACAGACATCCGGATTTGAACTCCACTCTTCACCCTGATCACTTAGGTATATATAACCCTATATCTAACTCGTTTAGTTTTGGTTAGTACTTACAACCGTAATGTGAACAAAACTATTATACTCTCTTAGCAACTTGTTGCGAGAGTATACAATTTTTTTAAAATTTAGAACATATAATACTTATAAGTCGGGATCCCGAAAAAAATTATTTTAATACCGAAAGCCCGACTTTTTAACTTTTCTTTTGTCTCCATTGTCGGCAGGCAGCATTAAAGTGATTCCAATTTCGTTATACTCTACTAAGTGTAGGTCATTACCTCGTTAGTATTCATCTTCCCAGCTGAAATAAAATTCGCAGAAGAACCTTTGGTATGCACAAAATTGTTTGTGATATCGTTCGTTCAAACCCCCTCGGGCACTTATTATTTCAACCAATTTTCTGCTGACCTCAACTGACCAAACAACGCCATTACCAGAGCAAATACAACAATACAAATGTATGTTTTAGTCTCTGTCTGCATGTGTGGCTGTGTATGTTAGCAATTATAACGGTCTGCAATTCGTTTGCATTGGAGCTTTTAGAGTTAGAGCTTCGCTAGAGAGCGAGTGGTAGCGCACATGTGCTGCTATGCTATGCGGCATTTGACACATGTCCGTTTGTGGCAAGTACAATTGCATGTTGCACCTCAAATACAACAAATGTGACGCCATGGGACAATAGTGGCAAATACAACACGTGCATATATTCAATATATATATGTATTTAGGTGGTATGTACATAGGTGTGCAATGAAAGTGCAGTGGCTCCGTATCATATATATATATATAAACAAGCAACACAGAGGCGTGGCACGTGACTTGGTTACTCAGACATTGGAAATTTCTTCGAAAAAGTCATTGCTGCTATAACGTTAAAAAGGGGTAATTGAAAAAAATTACAACAACAAGAACCATACTATAGCAATGCATGCCAGTTGTGCATAGAAAACATAAAAGCAACAACAACGAATGGCAGCAGCACAAACTGAGCATACGAAAACATGACTTTCACAAAATAAGTATACAAAACAACAACACCACCACTAACACTAACGAACTAACCAAACTCAACCACTCCGCAGCAGTTAAAGTAAAAGCAACAACAATAACAACAACAAGCATTATTGTCGTTTTAGCAAATTCGTGGGAGAGCGAGTGGGTGGGAGGCGGGAGAGTGCGTTGCGGCCATTTGCCAAGCGCGCCAGGCACCTAACAGCACACTTTGATGGCAGGATGTGGTTTGGAGCATTGAAAAAAAATTCGGGTTTTTCCAAATTTTATGAAAACTGGCAACGCGTCGTAAGTGCCGTAATGAACGGAAACGCTTTTTCAAGTTTTCGTACGTAAAATAACAATTGAATTCAATTGTATACGTTTTTATTGTTATTGCTATTGTTGTTACTATTATTCGTGTTGTGTTGCCAGTGCCACCTTGCCCCACATACACCCACACACCCTTATATATATATAATACATAACCGATATTGTTGCTGCGCATATTTACGAGCGTTGGCGACTTTTTTGCAGTTTTATTTTCAATTTCATTGCTGCTTTGCTGTTTACTTTTAGCGCGTACTGTACAAGTACAAAACAAAATTTGCTGGTTGCACATATAACGGTTATGTTTTTGGGTGTGTTTTGTGCGCTAAGGTTGCTATGTTGCTCCCACTCCCTCTTTTTTCTTCCTCCTCTTTTTCTCTACAACTCTTTTTCCCCCCACAACCAGTTTTTTTATGTTGTTGTTGCTTTTTATTTGCCCATGTTGCGGCAATAAATTTGTTGCAAATAAATAAATTACCTGATAAAATCAAATGAAAAGGTCGTTTGCAGTTATGTTGCTCTGGTCTTGTATTTGCTTTGTGTTTTTCGTGGGTTTGTATACGTATTTATGGTTTCACAGTTTATTGTGTATTTATTTATTGCCCATTTATTTTTTGGGTATTATTTAACGTTTAAAATTTGATTTGTGCGCCATTTTTTAAATTTAATTATAAATGCCGCGCGCTCTTAATGGTTACGCTCATAGTCCACTCTCTCGTGTTTGGCAGTATTAGCTGAAATGAGGGTCCACATTTGTTAACGATTTACCCTATTTTGGGCTCCCAAGAAGAGAAATGGTGTAGAAATTAATTTTAGTACATTGATTTTTTATTTTAATTAGAGAATATATTTCGAATTTGGTCATAAACCGTTTCAAAACTCCAAGGTGTGGAAAATTTACTTCCATAAATACTATATAGACTTTGAATTCATCTGCTGGTACTATATTTTTAAATATCTATTTAACTTACTGTGGCGAAATCATTCCATTTCACTATTTAGCGATTTCATCCTCCAAGCCATTCGAAACTAAAACTACTCACTCTCGTGCATAATAATTGTTCTATTCTGTTGTAAAATGAGTAATAAATGGTATAAACACTAAATATATTATAGGAATCTGCCAAGTAGCGCTTGAATTTTAAGCTGATTGTTCTCTGTGTCTCTCTCGCTCTCCATCTGGAACGAGTCCTATTTCCATTGAATATACTGGAACTCACAAATTTCTAAGATTGTTGTGTTCTTAATTTCGTTTTTCAGGAGGTCTGTTGTCAAAGTTTTTTAGTGTTCAGCAAGCCATACAGCTTTTTGAGCGATGTTTTGAAAGCAGAATCCCAACAAGTGACCACACTGTCTGACTTAGCTATATAGATCACCTTTGTTAGACTACCTTTTCTGGAGATGTATCAAGTCAATAGACTATGTTAGTATATTAGCTAAGGCCGACGAGTTGAAATTCAACACCTCCCAAACAAATATCTTCCCTCCGCCTTTTTGTCTTTCGAATTTCTCGGCTATGTATAAATCGCTACAGAGCGCGTATCTGGCAATACTATACATCTTTGAAAGGTCTTGATATAACCTACAAAATGAAGCTATGCATGATTAGTTTGGATATTGCGTTCAGAGAAACGTTCCGTGAGATGAATGGTGTTTTGCGGGATGGTACTCTACACTTCGAACTGCGGAGGGATGGTTTCGACGATTCAGAGCGGGTGAAGACCATGAGTCCATGGATGAGAAGAGAGAAGAGGACGGCGGAAGATCTGTGACGTATACCGATCAAATCATGGAAAACATCGAGTTAGACCGGCATGAGACATCTCGTGACATCGCCCAGGAGATGGGAGTTTGTCATCAAACCATTTTAAACCATCTGCAGAAGGCTGGATACAAAAAAAAAATCCTGATGTTTGCGTGCCGCATGATTTGACGGAAAAAAAACTTGTGGACTGAATCAACGTCTGTGATATACTGCTGAAACGAAACGAACTCGACCCATTTTTGAAGCGGATGGTAACTGCCGACGGAAAATGGATCACATACGACAATATCAAGCGAAAACGGTCGTGGTCGAAGGCCGATGAATCGTCCCAAATGCCAAGCCGGGATTGTCGGCCAGGAAGGTTTTGCTGTGTGTTTGGTGGGATTGGAAGGGAATCATCCACTATGACCTGCTCCCTTATCCCCAGACGCTTATATCTACCATGTACTGCAAACAACTGAACCGCTTGAAGCAGGCGATCGACCGGATGCGTCCAGAGATATTTGCCAACCTAATATATTTCGATACTGAATATCTGAAGACCGCACCTGACTTGTATTTTAGCTATATTAGTTTAATAGAAATAAATCGAATTCCTATTTCGCAGTTCCAAAAAGAGTGAAACTACCTACTTAGAGAAAAAAGAGGCAACGGACAAAAAATTAAAACTTCTGGGTACATTTAAATAAGGGATAAAAAATTTATGAGATTAATGAAGTTACTTAAATCTAAGCAATTTGATTACGTCAAAGTTTGAATGGCACACTGGCACCAAAGCTCATTATCATTTATTACAGGGAGTGCGAAATCTTTTTTCAGGATAGTTGCTGTTTTGTGTCAATACTAATAACGATTCTTCTAATTCTGACTTTATTTTGATAAGGTCTTTATTAATATCTACAACGCTCCCAACCTATCTTACTGCTGGTATCTGAGGTTTTATTGATCGAAAAAATCAGCTCTGACTGGAAACTTCTTTTATTTAAGATTTCAAGTATACGAAAGATTAAATTTTAAAATTTCCTGGAAAATGATTTTAAAGAAGAAAACGAAAAACAACTTTAATTAAGAAATAACTGACTTGTTTAATTGCTTTATATACATCTAAAAGAATCATGTTTGTCCTTTCCTTTTATCCAAAAAATAACTCAACATCATTTGTCACATTCAAGGCTCTGACATGTCTTGTCCATTGCAACAACAATATGTACACATATGAGCACATGCCAAAGTTGTTGCTGTAGTTGTAATATAGTAGAAGGGAGCAAATCGTTAATTTTTAATTAAACCGCTGTTAGCGATAAACTGTGTGACAAGTGCAAAAACAACAAAGCGCAACGAAACGGTAAATACTTGTAACAAGCAGCAGAACAACAAGAACAAACAACAGCGCAGCGCATGTGGTAAAGATGCAACGTGTGACAACAAGAACCTACAACGCTCTGTATGGACGGTCCATGCAACATGCGAGTCGAGCTACATGCCACACTGGCCGACCGAGCGATTACTTACAGTTTACCTCTGCAAATAGCAACAACATTAATTAGTACATACAAGCGGCAACTAACTAAAAAAGCAACAACAACAAATTGTGCGCTTGCAACGCATTTGAACTATATATATGTACACAGAGTGTATGCATGCCACAGTTGCATGCAACACACTGTTGCAACATGCTGCTGGCGATGCTTATCCTCTGCGAAGGTTGCATTTGTTGTTGTTGCAGCGACTGTTGCTATTTACTGGCTGCAATATGCTGGTCACAAGCCATGCTAAGCACCAACTAATCGCAGCCAAACAGATTTCTTCAATTAGCCAGGACAAACAGGACACGGAAAAAGTGGTCAGGACATGCCGGGCACATGTCACAGCGTTTAGATGGATGTACTTCTATAGACATACATATATGTAGACCAATATGCACATTAGGGTGGTCATAAAGTATGTGAAATGAAATTTCAGGTTAAAAATTTCAAATTGTCACTATCAATGTGGGATATATTACAGATAAAATGGATTTCAAATACGAAACTGTTAAAATATTTTAAATTGGTTGAAAAATAATTCTCCCAAAACTAATTTTTCGTGGTTAGTTCAATTATTTCAATTTTGACTGGTGACAGCTGACATGACATGACAACTTAAGATTCTCTGATCAGTACATTTCTCCGTAGAATTACCGTTTAACAAGATGAGTTTGGAAACACGTTTCATTTGGATAACCCTGATGTAACATTCGAGACTTGCTGTATTCTTAAATCGATATACAAGTATTTATATGTCTGTATGGCTCTCAGTGCTGCCCAACTATTGTACTTGCCAAATAAATGAACTCTATTTACTTGCTTAACAGTGGTTTTTCGGATTTGTGGCGAACGATTTCGCTAAATTATTAGGTGTTTTTCTGAGGGATACTATGTGAAAGAAATTCAAAGCTGGAGTATTAGTTTCATTAGGTTTCTTCAGACATAAAAGAATTTATTGAATCACTTAGGAGCCAAACAACTTAATTATATAAAATCTGAGTCCTTGCGCTTACAGTGAAATAATATTTTCTCGATGAAAATATCGTTATTTCTCCAACATTCCGATATCGTTTCGATAGTTTGATGATTCCATTCCTTCGAAATAGGCGTTTGTTTCCATATGTAACTTCTCGATTGACAGAAAAGTTCTACCAAGGAACAACTTTGGTAGTCGGGAAAAGAAATAGTAGTCGCTGGGGTTCAGAACTGACCAAAATTTGACAAGTTGAGTAGGTGATTCCTTCAATAGATACAAAAATAAATCGAAAAAAATTGCTTATTGACTGTTTTACTAATGTACTAGGTAGTTGATGAAAATAATTTTATATGAAATCCCAAAAGTACTGGCCAAAACACTGTCGGTCCAATGTGGCGTTTTCGGGCACTCTGAATGACTTTTACTGAGAAACAACCATTCAGTGGACTTCAGGTCGGAATCAAGTGTTTATTAATGTAGCCATTCTCATTATTCGAAACAGAAATTCAGACTCAATGCCTTTGATTAGCGCTAGATTTCATTTTGAAACTAAACAAAGCTTGTTTACTTATAAAGATTTCTGAGTCATATAAGGAATAAGTCGATTACTGCTTCCAGCAACGATCATTTTATGTACTCAATCGATTTCGTTCCATACTCGGTGTGGAGATAGTGGACTTACGGAAGCAAAGAAATTTCACTGTAAGCTAAGTCTGGATGAGATTTTTCGTTTGCAAGCATACCATATGAGGTTCTGAAGTTTGCTTAGTCGATCTATAAAAGTAATTGAGTGCCTCTACGATCCCTTCCATGCCATAGCACTTTTTTTAACAAAAAACAATTCTTTTTTGGTTACTATCGTCGTTATTCGAGATGCATTTTTGACACGCAAGGTTGTATTCACGACCCTGATCACATTTTCAACTTTTTCTTCATTAACCTCAGTCCCAACAACAAAAACCAACTTTCAAATCTCACTGAATTTTAAATTGAATTCGTTTGAAACAATCCGCATGCAATTAAGCGTATGCAATTTATGCAAAAATATGTGATTAATTTTCCACAAAATATTATTATTAATTATACTGAAGTTTTTTTCTAATTTCATATATTCAGTCAGTGCCAGTCGCTTCTAGCCATACGCCATTCAAATGCGTGGGCGTAATTGATTTTTGGTCATTTTGTATTTAAATTCATATTTTCACACTTAATTTAGTTAGCCATTTGAATGAGGCATATTGTGTTTGGTTAGCGAAAGTTTATTTAATTATTTGTTTAAACTAATTACACCAAGCACACACAAATACACACAGACACACATACGAGTACATAGACAAAGCGGCATACGAAAACAGTTGTATTTATATAAATAATTTATAATTTATTTACGCGGTTTTGTTGTTGTTTTTTTTTTAATATTTATTTAATCAAATGTGTGTGTGAACCGTTAGTTAGTTTAGTCGATTGCTTTCATTGCGCATTCATCAGCTATTTGCGTATGTATTTGCTTCAGTGTGTGGGTGTCTGTGTGTGCGTGCGAGAGTATTTATCGATAAATGTAATTAACAACAACGCATAATTCCGCAAGTCAATTTACAGTTGCTGATTGCATGCTATTTAGCCATTTTGCCATTCGACATTTATTTACCGTTACAAGTGCATTTGTTTTTATTATTATTGCACTTTTATTGACATTTGTTAAATTGCACTGGATTTTTATACTCTCGCAACAAATGTTGCTAAAGAGAGTATTATAGTTTTGTTCACATAACGGTTGTTTGTAACACCCAAAACTAAACGAGTTCGATATAGGGTTATATATACCAAAGTGATCAGGGTGAAGAGTGGAGTTCAAATCCGAACGTCTGTCTGTCCGTCCGTCCGTCCGTCCGTCCGTCCGTCTGTGCAAGCTGTAACTTGAGTAAAAATTAAGATATCTTGATGAAACTTGGCACACTTATTTCTTGGCACCATAGGAAGGTTGAGCAAAATCGGACCATTGCCTCGCCCACAAAATGGCGAAAACCGAAAACACATAAAGTACCATAACTAAGCCATAAATTAAGCTATGGAAATAAAATTTGGTATGAAGGGGCATATTTGGATGTAATTTTTTTGGAGAAGCAGGCGTGGCCCCGCCCCCTACTAAGTTTTTTGTACATATCTCGCAAACCAATAGAGCTATATAAACCAAACTTTCTGCAGTCATTTTTTTTAGCCACTTCCTAATACAGTCCAAAAATGACAGAAATCGGATAATAATCACGCCCACCTTCCATACAAAAGTTAGGTTGAAAATTACTAAATGTGGGTTAACTCACTAACCAAAAACGTCAGAAACACTAAATTTCACATAAGAAATGGCAGATGGAAGCTACACTCAGATTTTTTACAAAATTGAAAATGGGCGTGGCGTCGCCCTCTTATGGGTCAAAAACCATATCTCAAGAACTACTTGACCGATTTCAATGAAACTCGGTTTGTAATAGTTTCCTTACAACCCAATGATATATTGTGAAAATAGGCCAAATCGCTTCACAACCACGCCTACTTCCTTTATACCAGAACTTTTGAAGACGATCTGAATCGTTAACTTTACAATTTATAAAGTAAGCACTAGTGAAGATATCGATGCAGAACTTTGCACAAATACTATATTTATAGTGTGGCAGCCCCATTCTAAAAATCGCCGAAATCGGACCATAGGTTTTTAGGGCCCCATATATCGAACATGAGGACCTCGGTGCTTCTAATCTAATATTAGGGTTTCCAACTTTCAATGGACTTTATACAATATATATGACGAATATGTGGGTCAAATTGTGTATTATATAATATAAATAAAGTTAAATAAATAAATTGCGAGAGTATAAAATGTTCGGTTACACCCGAACTTAGCCCTTCCTTACTTGTTGTTATTATTATTCTGTTTTTTTTTTCTTACACTTTTACATTACAGTTATTTATTTACTGAAAAATTTTCGACAAATTTGCTGTTGTTGTTGTCGATTGGAAATTAATTCAGTTTAGTTTTGTGTGCTCTGCCTTTTTTGTCGCTCGCGGCTTTTTTATGGCCCAAACAACAACAACAACAAATGCGCAATTATTTACACAGCTGTGTGTGTTGTTGTTGTTGGTGCGCCGCTGGCAAACCTGACTAGTTAAAATGTTAATTAAGCCTTTTTGTTGCAACTACATACATTGCCATGTAGTCGCCGCATATTTATTAGCTTGTGTGTTTGTCTAAAATTTTTGTTTTCGCATTTCCAGCATGCTAATTAAATGTTGTTATTGTTATTTCGCATACGTTTTGATGAAATCTAATTGTGTTCTCACTCAAAAATCTCTGTGCGTTGTTTAAATTAACTTAAAAAAGTCAATGCTTTTACTGCATTTGCATAGTGTCGAAATTGTATTTTAAACGAGTTAATTAGTTTAGAAAAATATTGCTGGTAACTAAATTAGCACAAACTACAATAAAATGTGTCCAACTAATTTGCTTAGTTCGCTTAATTCAGTTAACAAAATGGATTTATTGTTGGCATTTTTTTAATTGGTTAATCAAATTACAGCGATTTTAGGTGAATTTGTAAATGAAAAGGTTTCAATTTATTAGCTAACTTAATTACTGTAAAGTAATTTCAATAGTAAAGCAAATATGGTTTTTACTAAATTGCATAATTGACTCTCGTGGCGAGAGTATATATAATTTAAAATTGGTTCAATCTACTAATGTTTTGATTTGAGATCGTGATTGAGAACAAGTTTTTCCATGCCATTCCATAGTGCATTGTTTAAAGAATTCGCAGTCAAAATAATTTTCCTAATCTATGCTTCAAACAGTTGCTTAATTGAGTCAATTAACAAGCTCACTAAATACAAATATGTCTCATAGACTAAATAATGGCGTTCCCTAAATGTATCTATGTTATGTCCATAACATTTCATCATTATATCGTCGCAGTTCTGTAATTACTTTATTAGTAATCCAATTACGACCTCTATTCTACTCTATTAGTAGCTTAATTAGTGAATTACGACCTTTATCCTCCTCAATAAGTCTCGTAATTTATTCATATATATTAATTTAGTCAGTAATGACCTCTATTCTACTTTATTAGTCTCTTAATTGAGTCAATTATGCACTCTTCCTTAAATTTATAAATTTTGCTTAGAGCCTAAGTACTTCCTCTGACAATAACTACTAAAAATCTGCTAATTTAATTTAAACTAGAAACTACTCACTAATAATTCAACTGAAGAAAATTAGATATATAGATCTGACAATTTTATTAATTAAGATCTAAAGAACTGCCTTGGTCCTTTTCATCAAAGGTTCCCAGAATTTCTCGGTCGATAAAGTAATCTACCCATGCCAGTTTAATATAAAGTGACTACTTTAAATACTTTATCCTTTGCATTCTCTCATTTGAGTGAGCAGGAAATTATAAGTCTACATATATTCCAATTATAGTCTAAACCTTCAAATTGCCAACTATTCTGAAACATTTATCTTACATAAATCGCCAGCGCTTATTGATTCAAAACAAAATCTAAACACTGCGACGAACCGGTTCGGTTAAAGTCCATTTAATAACCGAAATTGTTCCATTTACTAACCGAAGATTCTTAAATTAAATTATTTTTCGAAAATTTCATTTATGATAGCTAATTTATTTACATAATAATATACAAGTCCTACATATTTGTTTTAATAAAACTTCTATTTCTATATCTTTTTCCATAAAATTAAATCTAAGTCCTTTCAAATCATATTCTCAAGACTTGCTCACTTTTCTCTTTACCGTGCGAATGTTGCGCATGATTTTCGCCGCCTTCAAAGCATGCAATGGCTTGCATAGTTTACCATCACGTTTGTGCAGTTCCATTGTCCATCTTCGGATGGCAACCTTGCCGAAGTCCATTGGATTCGCCAAGATGAAAGGAAATAAGTGACGACCAACACTCGCAGCGCTCAAACAGGAGCCATGAGATTTAACAAATCGTCGTTTACTCTGTTGCCTATCGGTATCCCAAACACCTAAATCATCCACGCGTTGGCGTTTGATGCCTTTAGCGAGCCCTATCTTCGCAACCAGATATTCACGAGTACTCGGATGTTCAAGTAGCGGGAATATGGGCAAATATGTTGGCCTACTGCTCAACACTTCCGAATAGCCGCTGCAGTCTAATATCATGTGCTCAATCGACTCATTCGGATCGGCTATATCTAACGCGTAGCTGATATCCATCGCCTTTGGCGCTGTGTCCGGTGCTTGCGTCTTTGCGAGCACTCTGGCGAAGGCGTCACTGAAACTTCTGGGTCTCAGCATGACTTTCCATTCGTGCACATTTTCAAAAGGTTGTCCGAAGTACTGTAGCTCTGAGTTAATTTCTGTTTTAGATGTTTCCATAGCGTTGCTGTTCATCATGTTCATGCTTGTTGAGCTTCAAGTATTTTCTGAATGCTGTGTCAACTTTTGGCGGCTTTTTATACTCACGCCTTATCCTCTGTAGGCAGGTAGAAAACAGCCTTCAATTTTTGGTTAAGTGTTATTGCGCGGGTTGAAAAAGACCTCCTGTACATTAAATAGTTAATTAATGACCTTGTATTTTATACGTGAACAAATGAACTTTAATGACCTTTTCTTTTCACACTTTTTAAGACAATAAAAAAGTATTTTCAAATAAAATGAAATTATTTTGTGAGTTAGCATTTATGGCCGATATCTTTCACGCCTACGATTTCAAATGATGTCATTTAGAGATACGGATTATTGAAGAGAAATATGTTTGTTGTTTCATATCCGTCTTTAATACGAGGAAGATATAAATCGCAACATTCTGGAATATTAAGTGTGAATACTTTCCTTAGGAATATAATTTTGGAATCATCCTTGACAACTTTTGATTCAGCATAATTTGTGATATATTTTATATATAATTTGTGTGATTTCGGGCCAGTCTCGTCTAAGCTCGTCTCGTCTATACGTCGTCGGAAATACCTCCAACTAGTTGAAAATGAAGTGGCTTCGTATTAGTTCAAAACTAGTATGACTAAATTTTTTTCTTACATGTGCTTTCAAAACTTGAAGCGATATTTTGTTTTATTTTCTCTGTGCGACGTGAATTCATGTCGATAATCGATGTTTACGTTCGAAAAAATTACAATGTTGATGTTTCGACACGCTCATTTCCACAGAAAACCGATCTTTTACCTGATCTTTTTTTTAAATTGTTCAGAGCTTAGCTTTAAGGAATTGCACCCTTTACATTAGTTGGATTTGAGGAAAAATAATAAAAACAATAAACATTTCTATTATTATTTTTCAAAAGATTTTTAATTTTTCATTGTCACGCCCAAAATAAGTATATATAACACGAGTTTTCCAAGAATTCTTGGTCGAGTTCCGACAAAGGAAGCTCAGCGATTCAGCGAAGCTCAAGGACACATATAACTGTGGTGATGATATTCGGTATTCACTCACTGTACTCTTTTACTTTCATGCAATGGCTTGCATAGGTACTTCCCCAGAGGAAAATATCCAGCAGGTAGTTAATGACCATGATCAAGAGAAGAACTCCTCCTCATCATGTCGATTAAAATTAATGTACAAGAATGTATAAGATTTTTTAATGTATAAGATTTTTCCTTTGGATGGTAAATCGATCTTAAGCAGCGCTTTAATCGAGCAAAGGCCAGTTAATTGAATGAACTGCTGTGCGAAAAGGCAGAGATGGCTATTTGACTTAAATGATTATAATTATGTCCAAAATTTTCGAAGTGTCATTATATAGTCGTAGTAGTGCAATTACTTGAATAGTGGTTTCATATCCGATTAATTTAAATCCAATGAAAACTTAACTACAAGTTCATGCCAGGTAGTGTAGTTACGAAGAAATTTCAGTCAAACACTACAGTCAATTAGACGCTTAATTTAGTCAATTACAGAATCTATCCCACTTAGTTAGTCCCTTATTTTATTCAATTAATAATTAATTGTTAAGATCTAGAGATCTTCTTTGGAAGTTTAAGATTCCTAGAATTTCTCGGTCGATAAAAAATCTAATCATGCAATTTTAATATAATGTGACTTCTCTATCTTTCATTCAATACCCTTAAATTATTTCGGATCAAAATTTAGATACTTTACTTTACTTTAAAAAGTAAATTTATTCTATACTATATAATTCTATACAATAATTCTACATATTTTTACATAAATATTTGTTATAATTTTATAATAAAATTTTCAAATCTAGTCCTTCCAAATCATATTCTCAAGACTCACTCACATTTCTCTTCACCGTACGAATGTTGCGCATGATTTTAGCTGCCTTCAAAGCATGCAATGGCTTGCATAGTTTACCATCACGTTTGTGCAGTTCCATTGTCCATCTTCGGATGGCAACCTTGCCGAAGTCCATTGGATTCGCCAAGATGAAAGTAAATAAGTGACGACCAACACGCGCAGCGCTCAAACAGGAGCCATGAGATTTAACAAATCGTCATTTACTCTGTTGCCTATCCGTATCCCAAACACCTAAATCATCTACGCGTTGCCGTTTGATGCCTTTAGCGAGTCCTATCTTGGCCACCAGATATTCACGAGTACTTGGATGTTCAAGTAGCGGGAATATGGGCAAATATTTTGGCCTACTGCTCAACACTTCCGAATAGCCACTGCAGTCTAATATCATGTGCTCAATCGACTCATTCGGATCGGCTATATCTGACGCGTAGCTGATATCCATCGCCTTTGGCGCCGTGTCCGGTGCTTGTGTCTTTGCGAGTACTCTGGCGAAGGCGTCACTAAAACTTCTGGGTCTCAGCATGACTTTCCATTCGTGCACATTCTCGAAGGGTTGTCCGAAGTAATGTAACTCTGAGTTAACTTCTGTTTTAGATGTTTCCATAGCGTTGCTGTTCATCATGTTCATGCTTGTTGAGCTTCAAATATTTTCTGAATGATGTGTCAATTTTTCTTCGCCTTTTTATACTCACGACTTCACCCTAGGCAGGTAGAAAACAGCCTTCAATTTTTAGTTAAAGGTTATTGTGCGGGTTGAAGAAGGCCTCCTGTACAGTAAGTAGTTAATTAATGACCTTGTATTTTATACGTGAACAAATGAACTTTAATGACCTTTTCTTTTCACACTTTTTAAGACAATAACAAAGTATTTTCAAATAAAATGAAATATGTTTGTTGTTTCATATCCGCCTTTAATACGAGGAAGATTCTGGAATATTAAGTGTGAATACTTTCCTTAGGAAAGTATGTTATATATAATTTTGGAATCATCCTTGACAACTTTTGATTCGGCATAATTTGTGATTTACATATTGTTGCATCCAAGCAAAGTCAGAAATATTATATCGTCTAAGCTCGTCTCAGTTAATTGAATGAACTGCTGTGCCAAAAGGATATTATACAGAGTTGGCTAATTGACTTTAATAATGGCGATCCTTAAATGATTATAATTATGTCCTAAAATTTTTTCGAAGTGTCTTTATATAGTCGTAGTACTGCAATTACTTGAATAGTGGTTTCATATCCGATTAATTTAAACCCAATGAAAACTTAACCACAATTTCATGCTACGTAGTGTAGTTACGAAGAAATTTCAGTCAAAGGCTACAGTCAATTAGACGCTTAATTTACGAACTCTATCCCACTTTAGTTAGGCCCTTCAATTACCAATTCCCATTTAATAATTAATTAACCAAGCAATTTAGTAACTTCTGTTAAAGGGATATAATCATTATATTTAATTTGTTAAGAAATAAAGATTTTCTTTGGAAGATTCACAGGATTTCAGGGTGGATAAATAATCGAATTAGCCATTTGAATATAAAATGACTTATGGAACTATATTAAATACGTTCTCCTTTTCACTCTCTAATTTCAGCTAGTATGTTTTCATTTTCTAGTCCCTAACTTTCATTCAATACCCTTAAATTATTTCGGATCATAATCTAGATACTTTGGTGTAAGTCTTTTAAACTATACTATTTTTCGAAGTATTACTTTAAAAAGCAAATTTATTCTACACATATATTATACATAGTTCTATACATAAATTCTACATATTTTTACATAAATATTTGTTATTATTTTATTATAATAATTTCAACTCTAGTCCTTCCAAATCATATTCTCAAGACTCGTTTAAATTTCTCTTTACCGTACGGATGTTGCGCATAATTCTCGCCGCCTTCAACGCGTTCAATGGCTTACATAGTTTACCATCGCGTTTGTGCAGTTCCATTGTCCATCTTCGGATGGCAAACTTGCTGAAATCCATTGGATTCCCCAAAAGGAATGGAAATAAGTGACGACCAACACTCGCAGCGCTCAAACAGGAGCCATGAGTCCTGACAAGTCGTCGTTTACTCTGTTGCCTATCGGTATCCCAAACACCTAAATCATCCACGCGTTGACGTTTCATGCCTTTAGCAAGCCCTATTTTCGCCACAAGATATTCACGAGTACTCGGATGTTCAAGTAGCGGGAATATGGGCAAATATCTTGGCCTACTGCTCAACACTTCCGAATAGCCACTGCAGTCTAATATCATGTGCTCAATCGACTCATTCGAATCGGCTATATCTGACGCGTAGCTGATATCCATGGCTTTTGGCGTTGTGTCCGGTGCTTGCGTCTTTGCGAGTACTTTGGCGAAGGCGTCACTGAAACTTCTGGGTCTCAGCATGACTTTCCATTCGTGTACATTCTCGAAGGGTTGTCCGAAGTAATGTATCTCCGAGTTAACTTCTGTTTTAGATGTTTCCATAGCGTTGCTGTTCATCATGTTCATGCTTGTTGAGCTTCAAATATTTTCTGAATGATGTGTCAACTTTTCTTCGCCTTTTTATACTCACGCCTTCACCCTAGGCAGGTAGAAAACAGCCTTCAATTTTTACTTAAGTGTTATTGCGCGGGTTGAAAAAGACCTCCTGTACATTAAATAGTTAATTAATGACCTTGTATTTTATACTTGAACAAATGAACTTTAATGACCTTTTCTTTTCACACTTTTTAAGACAATAACAAAGTATTTTCAAATAAAATGAAATTATTTTGTGAGTTAGCATTTATGGCCGATTTCTTTCACGCCTACGATTTCAAATGATGTCATTTAGAGATACGGATTATTGAACAGAAATATGTTTGTTGTTTCATATCCGTCTTTAATACGAGGAAGATATGAATCGCAACATTCTGGAATATTAAGTGTGAATACTTTCCTTAGGAAAGTATGTTATATATAATTTTGGAATCATCCTTGACAACTTTTGATTCAGCATAATTTGTGATATATTTTATATATAATTTGTGTGATTTCGGGCCAGTCTCGTCTAAGCTCGTCTCGTCTATACGTCGTCGGAAATACCTCCAACTAGTTGAAAATGAAGTGGCTTCGTATTAGTTCAAAACTAGTATGACTAAATTTTTTTCTTACATGTGCTTTTTTAAACATGAAGCGATATTTTGTTTTATTTTCTCTGTGCGACGTGAATTCATGTCGATAATCGATGTTTACGTTCGAAAACATTACAATGTTGATGTTTCGTCACGCCAATTTCCACAGAAAACCCGGCGATCTTTTATCTGATCATTTTTTTAAATTGTTCAGAGCTTAGCTTTAAGGAATTGCACCCTTTACATTAGTTGGATTTGAGGAAAAATAATAATAACAATAATAGAGACATTTCTATTATTATTTTTCAAAAGATTTTTAATTTTTCATTGACACGCCCAAAATAAGTATATATAATTCGAGTTTTCCAAGAATTCTTGGTCGAGTTCCAACAAAGGAAGCTCAGCGATTCAGCGAAGCTCAAGGACACATATAACTGTGGTGATGATATTCGGTATTCAGTCATTGCACTCTTTTACTTCCATGCAATGGCTTGCATAGTTACTTCCCCAGAGGAAAACATGAAAGATAGTCTTAGCCAGGATCTCAATCTTAAATAGGTATCAAGTTTTGGCAAAGCGCCCTGAATATACTACAAATTTGCAGAGGTTTTCAACTTTTATAGCGCATCTCTCCAGCAGGTAGTTAATGACCATGATCAAGAGAAGAGGTGAAGAACTCCTCCTCATCATGTCGATTAAAATTAATGTACTAAAATAAGATTTTTCCTTTGGATGGTAAATCGATCTAAAGCAGCGCATTAATCGAGCAAAGGCCAGTTAATTGAATGAACTGCTGTGCGAAAAGGCAGAGATGGCTATTTGACTTAAATGATTATAATTATGTCCAAAATTTTCGAAGTGTCATTATATAGTCGTAGTACTGCAATTACTTATTAGACTTATTAGACTTATTAGACGCTTAATTTACGAACTCTATCCCACTTTAGTTAGGCCCTTCAATTACCAATTCCTATTTAATAATTAATTAACCAAGCAATTTAGTAACTTCTGTTAAAGGGATATAATCATTATATTTAATTTGTTAAGAAATAAAGATTTTCTTTGGAAGATTCACAGGATTTCAGGGTGGATAAATAATCGAATTGGCCATTTAAATATAAAATGACTTATGGAACTATATTAAATACGTTCTCCTTTTCACTCTCTAATTTCAGCTAGTATGTTTTCATTTTCTAGTCCCTAACTTTCATTCAATACCCTTAAATTATTTCGGATCATAATCTAGATACTTTGGTGTAAGTCTTTTAAACTATACTATTTTTCGAAGTATTACTTTAAAAAGCAAATTTATTCTACACATATATTATACATAGTTCTATACATAAATTCTACATATTTTTACATAAATATTTGTTATTATTGTTTTATAATAATTTCACCTCTAGTCCTTCCAAATCATATTCTCAAGACTCGCTCACATTTCTCTTCACCGTACGAATGTTGCGCATGATTTTCGCTGCCTTCAAAGCATGCAATGGCTTGCATAGTTTACCATCACGTTTGTGCAGTTCCATTGTCCATCTTCGGATGGCAACCTTGCCGAAATTCATGGGATTCCCCAAAATGAATGGAAATAAGTGACGACCAACACTCGCAGCGCTCAAACAGGAACCATGTGATTTGATATTGCGTCGCTTAGTCTGTGGTCTATTGGTATCCCAAACACCTAAATCATCCACGCGTTGGCGTTTGATGCCTTTAGCGAGTCCTATCTTGGCCACCAGATATTCACGAGTACTTGGATGTTCAAGTAGCGGGAATATGGGCAAATATGTTGGCCTACTGCTCAACACTTCCGAATAGCCGATGCAGTCTAATATCATGTGCTCAATCGACTCATTCGAATCGGCTATATCTGACGCGTACCTGATATCCATCGCCTTTGGCGCTGTGTCCTGTGCTTGCGTCTTTGCGAGTACTCTGGCGAAGGCGTCACTGAAACTTCTGGGTCTCAGCAAGACTTTCCATTCGTGTACATTCTCGAAGGGTTGCCCGAAGTAATGTAACTCTGAGTTAATTTCTGTTTTAGATGTTTCCATAGCATTGCTGTTCAACATGTTCATGCTTGTTGAGCTTCCAGTATTTTCTGAATGCTGTGTCAACTTTTGGCGACTTTTTATACTCACGCCTTATCCTCTGTAGGCAGGTAGAAAACAGCCTTCAATTTTTGGTTAAGTGTTATTGCGCGGGTTGAAGAAGCCTCTTTTGTTTTCACTCTATAACAAGTAATTAATTAATGACCTTGTATTTTATACCTGAACAATAATCTTTAAGGATATTTCCTTGTAAACCTTTGTTTAAGATAATGGTAACGTTATTTATAAAATGTAAACTACTGAGTGACTATCATCTCATACCATTTAGAAAATATTTTTGTCACATTTCCTTCACGCCCATGATTTCATATGATCTTATAAATAGATCATACTTCATGGAAAACCGAAAATATTTTGAATGTTACATATTCATCATAAATACATACATACATACATATTCATATAAATACACATACAGAATTTCGTTGTAACATAAATATTTTTTTACTTCGAACATATTTCTTAGGAGCGCAAACTGTATCATACATATGTACAACCTTTCAACTTTGGATTCGACTTCGATAGATAAGTAAATAGTAAAGATTATAACTAAGCAGTTTTTAAGGTTCAAAATTGTTATATTCATCCTATTTTAAAGGTTTTGAAAAAAATTAAGTTAACTAAAAAACCGTTATTGAACATGCCAAGATTTACAGGCCTTTAAACACCTTATAATGATGAAAGATGAAGTTTAAGTCACTGGATCGAGTTCTTTCTAAAAATATCTTCAACTGGTATCTGGCTCACATGGTATACCATCGGACTTGTTCAACAATCACTGCTTAGAATCTCTACATTTGATGAAAGATACAAGAAAGAAAATTTAGCCGGAGGGCAGGAACTCACTGCATAGAAATCATATACTCTATATACTTTGCATCGGTTGGGCGTGAGGCGCATAATCCTAGAGTTTGTAATTATTATTGTGAATTTCTATGAGCCCTTTTGTCGTCTCGACCTTTGTTCTGCTCAAGTCAAGTAATTATGACTCGGGGTTTCCTAGAATTTTCTGTAAAGTTCCACACGCCTAATCGATGCGAGGGGAGTTTCGAAAAAGGTAGCCAAGGGATTCAGCGAAACTTGAGGTCACATATATGTACAAAGCTCCATGTAGTAGGGGATGTATGTACATTAGGGTGGCCCTTAGTTGTATGGAGGATAAAAAAAGTTTCTGAATTCTCGATCGCACCCCCTAGAAATATGCGAATAGCTCAAAAACTAGTATATACACAGTTTTGGGTCAATCAAAAAAGGTTTAGAGGTTGCGCAAGGAGCTTGAAATCCTGAAAAATTAAGAATTTTTGCCATTTTTAATGTCACAAATATCGAAATGTACATAGGTCATACTCTTTTCATTATTATTATTATTAAATTTATATAGAACATAACTTCAGTGTCAGTTGCATTGTAATTTCTTACTTCATTTAACACATTTTCGCACTCCTTCGCCACTGACATTATGATGTACCGCAAATAAAAAATGTGAAAATTATGCCAAGCTGTCACTCCAGCGCGGCTGTGAGCCGAAAGCAGGCGACAAGCGTGCCACCACACTTGTATACTTGCAGTTCGGTGTCAGCAACACAGCTTCTCGCTGTCTATCTGTCAGCCACTACATGTATGGTTGTGTGTGTGTTGGCGTTGCACTTTGCAGTTGATGACGTTTATCACTTCTGTCTCATCACATTTGGCGCTTCTTATGTTGCTAGCGGTTTACAGTAAATTCTCGTGCGGTTTTAACACTCTTAATAATATGAAGAATTATAGCTGTTGTTGTTGTAAGCTCTTTCAGTCTTGCAGTGCACCCGTCATTGTTGTTATTGTTTTTATTATTATTGTCGGCAGTGGCAATGTCATGTCAGCTCTGTTTGCTGACTACTCAACTCAACTGACTTCTGCTCTCAGCCTTATTATTGAGCTTTGCTCATTTATTTGCACTACTCATGTACAGAGTTGCTTTGCAGTTGACAATGATATAGCGGTATTTTTTATTACATCACTCTTGACGCGGATGCTTGACAAATGAACGTAAAGCATATTTAATTTCACTCCACAAGTGAAGTTCGTTGAAATTGCGCGTGGTTGCTTAAGTATATATGTATGTTTGTATAGTGGTGGTCACTTAATTAGGAGCATTTTATAGAAAGAGATATTTCATGAACATGAATTTTTTGGATATAATTTGTTGTTGTGAATATATATATGTTGCTGTAAATATTAAAAATTAATTTAAATATAACAGAACAAACATAGGTGTTCCTAATGTTATGACCTCTACTGTACATAAATGATAAATTGGTCATATAATGGGAATATAATTGTAATGAGTCTATTGCATGCTGAAATGCACTCGGAAAAATAATTCAAATGTTTGAAGTATTTAATCGGAGCAGAAAAAATAAAATATTTTAGTATACTCTTGAGTAGATGGTGCTAGAATTAAGATTAAGGATCTCACATCAATTTCCAATTTAACATACTTGCATTTTAACGGTTTTCAGTTTGCAAACCTCACGTGAAAGACGCTAATTTACATTCAACTAGAATAGATGTGGTTTGTTGTGCCTGACCTGTGAATAAATTTGAATTGTGAATGAACTTGTCGCAATCAGCCGGTGTACGCATATATATATTAGAGAATATATGTGACACTTACCTGAAATCTACGTACACGGGAACGTATTTTGCATGCGGAGGTGTATAGACCGAAACTGTCAACAGAAGAGATGTCGGCAACTGAATGAGAAATTTTGACGATATTTTACAAAACAGCAGATTCACATTGTCCGAGGGTTAGCCACATTTTTAAGAGGGTTAGCCTTCAATTGTATGAATATCAAGAAATAAACTTAATAGTACTGTAGAAATGTTTCAATAAAGATATTGCCTTTCAATGCCATATTGGCCTGTTTGAACCAACTCTGATTTTCGTTTTATAATCACTATAAGCAATTTCTGATTTCACTTTTGCTTTCCACCATCGACTAGATTTAGGCTCTCCCTAATAAATTTAACATCCCAAAGTTCCCTTCAAATGAATTTGTAAATATGTATGTGTGAATCTGCCTACTAATGCGGTGACCGCTACATTGTGGATATGTGAAAGCTGCTGGCATGAATTAACCGTTAGCAAGACAAGTAGCTAACGATGAGTGGAAAGTTCTGTACAATTTGCAATGTCGCTACGCGTTTCGCATGTAAAATTCAAACTTACCTGAAAATGACAAAAAGGTGGAAACCGTGGGCCTGTATAGGTGGTGCAGTATTGCAGCTATGATAATGAAGTGCTCGAACTCACTGTTGAATTGTGCTACAGAGGGGCAAATATTTAACTGGTTCTAAAAGTATGTCTCCGCTTATGTGTAGTAACTTTTAAGCGATCTATGTGAAGATGAAAAAGTTGCAATGAAGTAGTTAATTTGGCGGCCAAGTCGTTTTGCTGTATGGGTCCGTGGCTTTTAAAACATACCGCAAATACGAAAAACAAGCGGGTCGAAGACCTTTAGAAGTTCTTATTAGGTTTCAAGAGAACCTCTTAATCGTAGCGACCACAATATAGCGAATCCGTTGTCGATCTTTCAAAATTTAAAATGGCGGTTGCAATATGGCGAATTTTTAAATGCGTCCGCCATTTTGAGTTTTTAAAAAGTAACATCAAATTCGTAATCAGCGACCCCGAAACACTCGAATAACTAGAGTCAAGAGATTTCGATGAATTTTTCAAAAAAGTATCCACCATTTTGAATCCGACATTTCGAATTTTGAAAAATCGTCATCGGATTAGAAATCCCAGACCCCTAAAACCCCCGAATAACGAGTTTCATGCTAATACGAAGAATTTTAAAAAAATTCCTCAAATTGGTTTTCGGGGTTATGTGAAAACCCTGATCTGATGAGGTTAAATGGACCTGGGATTCGGATTAAGCGGCTCCAAAAATATAAGGTACACATAGTAAGACCTCTAGGTCTTGACACAATTTTTTGTGCCTCTTTTTTGTGTGCTTTTTAGACAGTTTGGCATAGATTAGTCGTGAAGAATTTTTTAACGTGATGTGAATTAATTGGGCAATGGGTTGAGGTAAAAGCTGCATGGAACTGGCATGTGTAGGTATTGAGTTTCCAAAGGCCATAGTCGGTGGTACCATGCGATTTTCATAGATTTAACATATCTCCCTTAGAAAGTGTCGAGCAAAGTATAAAATTGCTGTCTATTACCTGATCATGGTCCTTAAGAAGAAATTTGGGGCAAATTCTTACATATGCCAAATTGAGGGAAAGTCCACAACAATACTGTCAATAAAGTACATTCTTTATACCTTTTTGGCACAATAATGTTTCCAAACAACAAATAAAATAACTTTTCTATGAATTGATTTCTCAGAATTCTCTTTTGTATATTTTACTATTCGCAATCATATTCCGGGAAACAAGTGCCAACATTTAGTTTAGGTTGTTTAAACAATTTGCGCACACGCTTTAGTTAAACTAATAAAATAAACCCCTTACATGCGCCTAAAATCACGCCAGCAGCTGCAAAGCATAGTTTTTCCGATTTTTCTACTTTCTTTTCTTTTTTCTCTTGTTTTTTATGTGTAAAGTGCGGACAATAGTGGCAAAGTGGAAACTATTGATATGCGCACGTATCGGCGCATGTGATTGAATTAATTTTTGATTATCGCCTAAATGTATGCAAGCAGCATAAGCAAAGAGGTAAATGCGCACTACTGAATCGCATGTGTATGAGTGTGTGTGTTCTACGGCAACTTTCACACACACACACACACCTGCATGCATGTAAATGAAGTGGAAAATAAAAATTAAATGATATTCAAATAGAAGAAGTGAAAGCACGATTGCAGGTAATGGAATGAAATGGCAAGGATAACGAAATAAACTTGTAATTTTTGTTGTATTGAACACAACACAATGGCAATGTAATGAATTGAAATGAAATGTGATGGAATGACATGCAGGCATATATGTATGGCCATGCTGTTGCTTGTGTTTGCGCATAAATAAATTCGATTTTTCCACTTTCACCACTAACGAAGTGTGATTGTTATGTTAGGGATAGCATATATGGTTTTTTTTCAGAAAATATTTTTTTTTGCAAATATTGTGATACCTTTCGTGTGTTTTCATAAGCTTGACTCATATCAATTGTAGCTTGCAAAAGGGTTCATTTGAAAATTTGAGGCTTACCTCTACTCCGACAAGTTTTTTAGTTTATTTGTAGTACGAGATTGACTTGATATATAAAGCTATAGTTGCTAACTCTTCATTTTTGAACTTTGTTTGAATTTCTGTGAAATAATTTTATTTAGATTATCTTGATTAGGCTTATTAGTTTCACTTTTTATAAGAAGTTGAATAATTTGCAACATTTCTCCAGTGTTTTTGATGTGCGTACGCTTCGTGGTCCCAACATCGACTCGGACCACTATCTTGTAGCAGCTAAGATACGCACCCGCCTCTGTGTAGAAAAGCGCACACGTCAACAAACACAAGGAAGGTTCGACATCGAGAAGCTGCAATCACAACCGACAGCCGAACGATTTTCTACTCGACTTGCACTCCTGCTCTCTGAGAGCACTCATCAGCATCTCGGTATAAGTGAGCTGTGGGACGGCATATCAAACTCCTTACGTACAGCTGCAACCGAAACCATTGGCTTTCGGAAAAGCCAAAAAAACAGCTGGTATGATGAGGATTGTCGTCTCGCAGTGGAGAGAAAACAGACTGCCTACCTCGCAATGTTGCGATCGACCGCAACACGAGCGGGATGGGAAAGATACCGAGAGCTGAAGAGGGAAGCGAGACGCATTTGCAGAAAAAGAAAGAAAGAGGCAGAAATGCGTGAGTATGAAGAGCTTGACAAGCTGGCCGACAGGGGTAATGCTCGAAAATTTTACGAAAAGATCCGGCGACTATCTGAAGGTTTCAAGACCGGAGCGGTGATATAGTGGTTGATGACCAGAGTATACTGTGTTTGTGGAGGGAACACTTCTCCAGCCTGCTGAATGGCAGTGAAAGTACAACACCAGGAGATGGCGAACCCGATTCCCCAATCGACGACGATGGAACAGATGTTCCATTGCCCGACCGTGAAGAAATTAGAATAGCAATTACCCGCTTGAAGAACAACAAGGCGGCGGGGGCCGATGGATTGCCGGCCGAGCTATTCAAATACGGCGGCAAAGAGCTGATAAGGTGCATGCATCAGCTTCTTTGCGAAATATGGTCGGAAGAAAGCATGCCCGACGATTGGAATCTCAGTGTACTCTGCCCAATCCACAAAAAGGGAGACCCCACAATCTGCGCCAACTATCGTGGGATAAGCCTCCTTAACATCGCTTATAAGGTTCTATCGAGCGTACTGTGTGAAAGACTAAAGCCCACCGTCAACAAACTGATTGGACCTTATCAATGTGGCTTTAGACCTGGAAAATCAACAACTGACCAGATATTCACCATGCGCCAAATCTTGGAGAAGACCCGTGAAAAAAGGATCGACACACACCATCTATTTGTCGACTTTAAAGCTGCTTTCGACAGCACGAAAAGGAGCTGCCTTTATGCCGCGATGTCTGAATTTGGTATCCCCGCAAAACTAATACGGCTGTGTAAGTTGACGTTGAGCAACACCAAAAGCTCCGTCAGGATCGGGAAGGACCTCTCCGAGCCGTTCGATACCAAACGAGGTTTCAGACAAGGTGACTCGCTATCGTGCGACTTCTTTAACTTGATGCTGGAGCAAATTATAAGAGCTGCAGAGCTAAATAGAGAAGGTACAATCTTCTACAAGAGTGTACAGCTCCTGGCGTACGCCGATGATATTGATATCATCGGAAACAACACCCGCGCCGTTAGTTCTGCTTTTTCCCGCCTGGATAAGGAAGCGAAGCGAATGGGTCTGGTGGTGAACGAGGACAAGACGAAATATCTCCTGTCATCAAACAAACAGTCAGCGCATTCGCGTCTTGGCTCCCACGTCACTGTTGACAGTCATAACTTTGAAGTTGTAGATAATTTCGTATACCTAGGAACCAACATTAACACCGATAATAATGTCCGCCTTGAAATCCAACGCAGAATCAATCTTGCCAACAGGTGCTACTATGGACTGAGTAGGCAATTGAAAAGTAAAGTCCTCTCTCGACGAACAAAAACTAAACTCTACAAGTCCCTCATCATTCCCGTCCTACTTTATGGTGCAGAAGCGTGGACGGTGTCAACATCCGATGAGACGGCACTAGGAGTTTTCGAGAGAAAGGTTTTGCGGAAGATTTACGGTCTCTTAAACATTGGCAACGGCGAATACCGCAGAAGATGGAATGATGAGCTGTATGTGTTGTTCGACGACATAGACATAGTCCAGCGAATAAAAAGACAGCGGCTACGCTGGCTGGGTCATGTTGTTCGAATGGATGAAAGTGCCCCAGCTCTGAAAGTTTTCGATGCAGTACCCGCTGGTGGAAGCCGAGGAAGAGGGCGACCTCCACTCCGGTGGAAGGACCAGGTGGAGAAGGACCTGTCTTCACTTGGTATTACCAATTGGCGCCAAACCGCCAAAAGGAGAGATGCGTGGCGCACTGTTGTGGACTCGGCTATAACCGCGTAAGCGGTTTCTACGCCAGTTAAGAAGAAGATATGTATATATCACTTTCAACCTTCTTCTTCCGTTTTGACCTTTACAAACACTGGACAGTGCAACCTAATTGGAAATATGCCGTCAAAAATTAATAAACGCATCAAATACAAATTGGACAGTGGCAAGCAAGCACACAGTTACAAACATATGTACATTCAAGCCTAACACACTAAAAAACCGAGCGCTCTTCTCTACATACGTATTTGCTCTCTCTAGATGTGTGAGAGTGTATAATAAACCACATTTATTGCAAACTAAAGGCTACAACCACACACTTATCTACTCCGTAACCAGCCGCACTAAAGGTCAACATGAAATTCCAATGCGCTTAACTGTAGCTCTGTTGACTTATAACCGCCGCCAATACATTCATTTCACACTTGTAGAGGGTTATTTAAGAAGAGAGTGCCTAACATAGAAGCTGCATTTATATGTGTCTACATGTGTACCTGCCGGCAGTTGTAAGTGTCGTCGCTGCGACGACTGACCAACAAGTGCAATAGTCATAAAGCAAGCGCGAGTGGCGAGTGGCTAGTAGCCAACTCGACTTTTGTGCTCGACACGGCGTATGAGTGCTGTGGAATGCAATGTTTTCACTGCTTTTCAACGCTCTTTTTTCGTTTCTTTCATTTATTCTTTGTTAGCAGCAAAGCGTGGCGCTTAGATAGCTCTGCAATGTTGGCGCTTTGTTACTAAACACACACACACACACACACACACACTACTGGCATGTAGTTGTTGCAGTAGTGGGCTCAGCATTCTGTTTGTATACAGTCACTGATATTGAAATAGAAACTATTTGAAAAATTGAAAAAAAAATTAGAGATTTTTTGGGAGCATCTCGATTTTTCATAATCTTTACATTAGGTTGGCAAATATCTTCCTTCCGCCTTTTTGTCTTTTGAATTTCGCGGTTATGTATAAAGCGCTATAGAGCTCGTATTTGGCAATACTATACTTCCTTGAAAGGCCTTGACATTATAGACGTGTAAACATGGAGTTCACTAACGCCGAAATTCGCGCTATATTAAAGTTTTCCTTCGTGAAAGGCAAATCAGCTAGAGAAACGTTCCGTGAAATTAATGGTGTTTTAGGGGGATGGTACACTATTACATCGAACTGCGGAGGAATGGTTGGAAGTTGAAGCGGATGGTGACTGACGACGAAAAATGGATCACATACGATGATATTAAGCGAAAGCTGTGGCCAACCGGGATTTACGGTGTGTTTGGTGGGAATCATCCACTGTGAGCTGCTCCCATATGGCCAGACCTTAATTCTACCATCTACTGCGAACAACTGGACCGGTTGAAGCAGGCGATCGACCAGAAGCGTCCAGAATTGGCCAACAGGAAGGGTGTAGTGCTCCACCAGGACAACGCCAGACCACACACTTCGTTGATGACTCATCAGAAGCTGCGGGAGCTCGGATGGGAGGTTTCATCGCATGCACCATGCCAAGTGATTACCACCTGTTCCTGTCCATGATAAAGTTGAAGGAGAGGGGCTTCTACGAGGGGGGTATCATGAAGTTGCCGTCTAGATGGTAACAGATTAACCAATGAAACGGCGCATATTTGAACTAAATCCGATCGCTGTGACATAAAAGTCACTAAAATTACTTTGATTACTAAACAATTTTTGTTTATAACTTTATGTCACGTTTTGAGCTTGATCGGACATATCTAGGCATTTATTCTGCCGGTCCCTTAAAATCCATATTGATAAATATTTACAATTTTATTGGGTATATTTTATATATTGTTGCCATATATTTACTATATGACTTGCTCTATTTCACTGACCACCAACTGTACCCAAACACAACAACATTTCCACATACCTACTCACATGTATCTGTTGGATTAAGGGGTATCAATGGCGCACCGCTAATATCTAGCTGACTGCTCGTATGCTCGACTGCTTGTTAGCCGCCACGAAGTGTTGTGAATGTTGGCCTTTTGACTTTGAGTGTGTGTATGTGTCGACTCAAGCTCACTTGCATGGGCTCCTCGCATACACACTCACACATAAGCACACAATGTGTTGGTGCTCTCTTAGCGCTTATGGCTCCTACACAGCTATTACTGTTATTTATACACACACACACATACAAATTCATTGTTTGCCTGCAGTGTTACTGCATTCAATGCTGGCATAAGTCTGCTTGTGTGTGTGTGTGTGAGAGCTCAAGCAGTTAATAACATTGTATCGACTGACCGCTTATGCTTCTCATACGAGCTGTGAGCGCGAAAGTGTATTTGAGTGCAAGCTGTATGTTGGTCTATTCTACATTTCTTTTATAGAAAAGAGTAACTTATTTTCATTGCTCCATTTTATGCAAACACTTCATTTTAGTCCATTGAAAAGCTCTTCAAAGAATTTACTGTTACTGAGCTGGCATTGTGGGTGTTCGTCTGTGTGTATGTATGTATGAGTGAAACGTTTGCCAACAACTGTTGCTTCTCATTGAACATTGACTTCAGAATCATTGAGTGTGCGTGGTAATGTGCTAGGGATTGTGCTGCGCTGTGTATTATGAGTGTTATTAAATGCTATAATTAAGAGGATTATGATAATTAAATGTATAGAAGAGCATATAACTGATGGCATGGGAATCAGCTTCATTATTCGTTATACTCTAGTATTGGCTCTTTTGAGTTGAGTAGAGTATCGAATAATCTGGAATTCGTGGTAAAGAACTGGCTTCAAATAAATCTTTAAATGAAAGCTCGTAACTAGGACCGATTCAATTTCAGTCTTTTAGGAAATCCAACTTGCTGAGTATCTACAAATAACAATATTTATAAAATGATGAAAGATATTCCCAATTAAAAATGTAGACGTTGTTTCGCGTAGTAAGCCATAAGAATTTAATAATTTTTTTAACAGAGACACACTAGTAGAAGAAAATAATTTCCTCTGAATTACATTAAAATATCTGGGAGATTTACCGATATTTTCGGTGAAAAATTACCCATAGGCACTGAGTTCTTTATGTTCGATATCCGGGGCCTTGAAAAGTTTTTTTCCAATTTCCACAATATTATAGTTATGCAAATTCAATTTCATATGACACCAAGTTTATCAAAATCGGAGTTATGACTATTCAAAGTGTTGTGGTGCTCCACACTGAAGCTCTGCTCTGCCACCGGAATCGAAAGTGAAGCAACCGGATAATGGGTAACCGGATATGAGGTTGCCGGAAACGGAAGCGGACATGGGGTGACCGGATCTGAGCATCCGGAACCGGACATTGAGTAATGATCTTACTGGAACCGGAAATGATATTACCGAAATGGAACCGAAAATGGAAAAACCAGAAACCAGATCATCCGGAATAGGAAATGAGGAAACCAGATATGATGTTACCGGAAACGGAGCTGGATATGGGGTGACCGGAAATGGGCACGGATATGATGTTACGGTTACCGGTTAAATAGTAACCGGATATGTATGTTACCGGAACCTGAAATGGGTCATCCGGAACCGGATATGATGTCACTGGGATGACCGGATATAGACATCCGGAACCGAATATGGGATAAACGGATGCGATGTTGCCGAAATCGGATGGTCATCCGCAACCGAATGTCTGGAAAATGTTAACCGGAACCGGAAATATTGTTACCGGATGTGATAAACAATGAAACCAGACAAATGATGATGGCGGAGCCGGAACGTGAAGAAGTCAGTATTGACTATAACTAAAGAGCAGGATTATGTATACCCCAGGTGTTCGGAATTACTAGCTCATCCTATATAAAACGCAGTTTTATTTTCCAAATTCGACTCTAGAAACTAGACGTAACCTCCAAACAAAACACACCACAAATAATTAACAGAAAACTGGTAGAGAACCGCGTGGCAGTCAAGTGAATTTAAAGCGAAACCGGCACTAACGTGCAACACATACTGCTATCAGCAACACCTAAACCAGCATAATCAACATTACCGTTATTATCAACTGCACGATCATCAGTCGTGTCGTCTTAACCATCTCCATCGACAGAGCGCTGCTTAGTCGCCACACAGCCTGTCATTGCCATCATAGCCAGCAACAGCAGCGTCTCCAGTAGTGACACACTCATCAAATGCAACAACCTTTGTGGCAACAGCAACACCAACAACAACAACAGCAGTATGACGATAACGATGCGCACAATTAAAAATGACGGCGCTGGCCAACTAATTGCAACCTCAACACTAAAGTCAAATGCTGGCCACACGAATTGCACTCGATAGTGGACAGGATGTGCAGCAAATGGTGAGAGAGAGGAGGGCGAGGTGAAGTGCTGGACTCTACAGGCACGTACCCACCGCTTTATTATCAGCTATTTGCCGGCATTGCAACAACTAATGCTGCAGCAAGAACAAAGCACGCCACTGAAAGTGTAGCAGAATTAACTAAGCTTGAGCGAAAGCTCAAGTGGGATCTAACAGGGTGCGATTTCAAGCGAAAAAAAATACAAATAGACACTCCAAAAAATGAGGATAACCAAGTATGATAACTAAAACAGAAGCGTAGTTCGGACGCATAATGGCATTCGTTGGTGTTGGAAGCAGCGCATGCGGCGGATGAGCTCGCACGGTTGAGGGTTCTTCGACAAAGCTTTGCTCAACGACCGACTGTTGCCAAAGCGAACGGGCGAACGAATAAACGAATGAGCGAGCGAATGAATGAAGTTGAAAACGCTGCTGGCGATTCAAGTTTAATTGTGCAAATTAAATGTGCGGTCCGTTTGTTGCAAGCCAACTAAGAGCGTTGGGGCCACGCCAACGCTGGCGGATTAAGTCATGGTCAGTGGCAGTAGATAAGTGCATTGGGGCAAAACTATGCGCACAAACACACGTGTGTGGCACGTTGCTCAAGTACTTTTCACTGAGTGTGCTTAGCACGTTTTTTTGTTTGTTGTTTGCGTTGTTGTTTTGCTGTTATTATTATATGGCACACTACGATACTAGTGACCCAAAGCGCCGGTAGAGTGTTTGTGCGAGAAAAGAAAATTTCTAAATAAATGGAATAAACACCAGAAACTCGTAATGAGCGACAGCCGGAATACGTTGGCATAGTGTGTATTTCAAAGGTTTGCGCAATTGTGTTTACCGTTTGGAAAACAGTTATATGGGGTCGCAATAAAGTTTAAGCTTATTTAAAATTCTAACAGCTTAAAATGTGCGATTATTAGACAACTCATGAAATTTCACTGTGAGTAGCTTAAAAATTATAAATAATGTAGTGGATGAAAGTTTTTGCATGTGTGAAGTGAAAGCTCAGTGAAAGCTTTCACACTTAAATAGAAGATAAACATTTTAAATTTAAAACTAAAAAATATACTAACGATATGAATAGTTTTGACATAAAGGGTGATGAAAGCTTTAGGAAGTATGAAGTGAAAGCTTGCGAACTTATTTGAAACTAAAATATTTGAAGTTTAATTTAAAAATATGTAGTAAGTATACGAAAAAAATAATCTTATTCGTATAAAGTGGAGTTTTGTGAGCTTTTAAGCTCTTTATGGTACAACTTATGATCTTAGTGACCCCGGTATGGGATGTAATGGAGGAAAAAAAGTCCTACTTCCGGGACACTGCCTATTGTTTTTCCAGGACTGCTATGGAACGACCTCATACTTACATTCAGAGTTGTCATCATATATTAATGTTGTTGTTGTTAGCGATTATCCAGACTTTATTTGGAAGGTAAAGCGCAGGAAACAAGCTATTTCGAAAGGGTAGGACCATAGGAAGAGGGGTGTTTGATGAGTTGAGTTCATTGTAGGATATTCCTTCGTTATATCGTGGTCTAATCTGGATAAAGTAATTCCGTAATAATTTCCTTAAATTAAAGATTGTCTCCCAAGGACTAATGAGCATTAATGAATGATAATTCTAAGTTGTATAATAAGGCATAGGTGGCGCAGTGATCAACTCAACTTAAAAGCTCAAAGATCCACTGTTTTTGGTTGTAAATTGCATATAATTTTGTATACTACAGAAAAAAGACGAAATGCATGTTCTTCTAAGTAGCAAAAGTATGTACATGCATATTTTCTGGGACCATATCAATCGTATATATTCTATAGCATACGTATATATAACATAACCTCAAAATTGTAAAAATGCGTATTCTCCGTTATTTCTATTCACTTTTTTCGAAAAAAAGTAAAATGAATTTAATATATGTATTGGCAATAAATTGTCTCGCCTTATTGCTGGCATTTGCTACATTTTATTGCACATTCACAATCGCACAATTCATGGTTAGGTGCATTTATAGTCCTCCCGTGTATGTGTGTGTGTATATAAATTTGGGGAAACCCTCCATGGGCAGCCGCCGAGTCTAAGCATTGGCCATTCAAGTGACTTCCTTTACAGCAGGCACTTCCGGCGTCCGCCTTTGTGTGCAACACAGTCGTGGCAAGTGCACCAGCTGCAGCAGACATACAATTAAACATGTGTAAGTAAGTGCGAGAACACATGTAAACCACAAAGCACACAAACACACACACACAAGAATTCGTAAAAAATGTGGAGTAAGCCGACAAAGTGAGTTGTAGATTTTTTTCCCAAGTGCAGCCTTGCAACAAAAAAACAAACAACTACTTTATGCATTGGCTCGCTTTGGCCGAATCTTCATTCATTCGACTGCCACTTTTTCAATTTTATGGCAAAGAAATCTTTTAAATTTTTGTTTTTTTTTCGCTTTTGTATCTATGTATTTGTGTAAATCGCTGTCTTGGTGTTGGCGTTGAGCCAGCAAAACTTGGTAGTCTTTTGTGCACGTCTTCTTGCCTCGGCCACTGACCACTGGCCATTTGAGAGACTCACTGCCAAGCACTTTGGTTAACGGCGTTAACGGTAGTTCGTTCGTACTAGGTTCCTGCTTCGTTTCTTCTTCTTCTTCATCTCAGCCTTTTCTCATTTATTTTTTGGCTGCAGTTTTCAATTTCTTGCTGTGGCGAGCGAGTAAGAAATGGCAGAAAATGAATAAATAAATGTATAAACTGCCAGCAACTGATTTATGCAGATACATTAATGTACAATTTTTGAGCATTTAAAGGAAATTCAAGCAAATAAATGGCACTTTTTCCTTGCCTAGTCGTTGGTGGTCCAACGTGTATAACTGTACGTATGAGTAGAGAGAGACGGACAAAGCCGCTTACTGCCTCGGAAGATAGTTATAGTGCATGCCTTTTATAGCTTTTATGTCACAATTTAAAGGTGTATATGTGGGTGTGTGTGCTTAAGAAAATCAATAAAATTCACCTGCCTCAATCTAAGATTTTGTATAATTTTTAAAAAAGAAACTAGAAAAATTAAATTTAAATTTTTTTTATAAATTTAATTTTGTATATAATAAATTAGGTGGCAACACTATATGGTCACTTACCTTTAACTTGCTTAAAATGATATATTTTGGCTTATAATAAATTTTTATTACATTTTTGATATACTTCATAAAAAAAATTCTGAAAGTCTGGCAACGCTGTTCAAATTTATATTACGGAAACATCTAAATAAAAATATTTGTAGCCTTTAGCTAAAATTAAATTATTAAAAATATTTACTTTTTAGTCAGATGGCAACTCTCGAAAATAAATTTCGTATAATTTTTGAAGAAACTAGAAAAATTTGATATTAAATTTTTTTATAAATTTATTTATTTTTTATATTAAATTAGGTGGCGACATATTGTAACAAACCTTCAACTCTCTTTAAATATTATTATTTTTGCATTTTTATAAATATTCAAATTTACTTTGCCAAAAAATTCTGAAAGCCTGGCAACCCTGTTAAATTTTATATTACAACAAGAGCAAAATTAAAATAGCCTTTAGCTAACATTTGTTCCGATTATTTTGAAAATGTTTTCAAAAAAATGTACATTATAGTCCGGTGGCAACACCCGAAAATAAAATATTTTTAGTTTTTAAAAAGCGTCTTAACTTGCTTAAAAATAATATATTTTGGCTTATAATATATTTTTACTAACTTTCGCCAAAAAATATAAAAGTGTGGCCACTCTGTTCAAATTTTTATTACTAAAACATATAAATAAAAATATGTGTAGCCTTTAGCTAACATTCTTTCCGATTATTTTGAAATTATTTAAAAAAAAAAAAATATTTTATAGTCAGGTGGCAACCCCCGAAAATAAAATATTTTTATTTTTTAAAAAGCTTCTTAAAATACCTTTTATTTTAGTTTTTTTTTATTTTTCATTTAAATTTTATTTCAATTAAATTGTTTATTTATATACATCTGACAACCTTTTTCCAGCTCCAATCCGCTTATTAGTTAAAAATGTTTATATTCGACCAATAGTTAACGCATGCTGCATATACGAATAAACTTTTGCAATATTTTTTATTATTAAAGGATTTCATTTGTATTTCGATTAAATTTTAATTTATTTTGAATTCACTTCCCAATATTTAACCAAAAATAAGTACCATATTTCTATTAAACAACTTTTAAATAAATATATATTGTATAAATACAAGTATACTATTTGTAAGTAGTTAAGTAGTTTGTTGCCTTAATAAAGATTTAAATTGTTTGCTTTAACTTTATTGCAAGTTTTCCAGAGAATTAATGCAATTTCGAAAGCTTTTAAGCCAACTTTTGCGTACTCAGCCATGAATAAGTAGCACAAAGCACATTGACAATCTGCTTAAATGCACAACTTAAATGCTTCTCTTGTAGATTGAAAGGAAAAAGAAACATTTTATTTATATAGAAATAAGCAAATATGTTTAATTAAAAGTGCTTTCACTTAGATTTATTATGAGTGAAATCACCAACGGAAATTTAAAATTGGAAAAAATGTGAAAGCAAATATGCTAAATTCGCTTTTAAAGTTTCGTATAATTACATTTAATTGGAAATGTGACCAAACTGTGACTTATTGTTTTACTGACTTGTAATTTAAAGAAATTATATATAATTTTTTATAAAAAAGCAGTAGATGTATCATCCGGATATATGGAACGCAAGTTATTAATAGGCCTTTTTTAATAATTGCTTACAAAGTGGAATAGACTTTTGCTTTCCTTTATTATTCTATATGGATTTTCTAGGCCAAGACGGTAACTTTTTTTTGTAAATAATTTTAATAGTAAAATTTAAATTTTATATTTCAACCTATAAAGATATTTAATTTCAAATTCAATTCATAATTTTCAAACCTCCGCTCCCTATTATAATATAGTACAGTATGACAATAAAATAGAGCCAATCAGTTTGTGTATGCCTAAAAGTATGCAATGCTAAAGTGCTTGTGCGGTCTTAATGGCTTAATGATCATTACAACATTTTTAATTGAGTTAATCATTTACATATAAAAAAAAATTTAATATCTTTATTGCTAAATTTGGAAAAATTCTCTTCATTTAACAAAGAAAATTCTTCTAATTATAATAAAGAAAAAATTTTCAATATTTATTAAGGGGTTAGGGGTCGTCAGGATTTTCAAAAAATCAATTCTTTGGTTTTTACATTTTCGTTTAGTGTAAAATCTTAAGAATATTCTCCGAAAATTTCTTATTCTCTGAAAGTTTATCGGATAATTATTTTTCGATTTTTTCAACAAATAACAAAGAGCGTTCGGGCTCCAAAACGCACAGGTGAAACTTTAAATGCGTTTTTCTCAACACTAAGTTTTTTGAACTGGTGGCATCTGTAACTCGAAAATAGATTTTAATGAAATTTATACAGCTTTTAGAATACATAATAATCCTGAGCCTGATCTTCTTTTTCAAAAGATTTTATTTTATAAGACCAATTATGACTTTTTCCCGAAAATCTTGAAAAAATGTGCAAATTTTGTTAATTTTGGAAAAACAAAAAACCTTCGTATAAAAAGAAAACTCCTCAATTCTATAGTTTGCATACTTAACAAAACTATCTATTTATTTTTCGGCTATACCAAAAAAAAAAATTATTTCAATACTGTGAAAATAAATTTTTTGCTGAAAGTGTTGATCGTAACAGATCGACACTGTTAGGTGATCTATTTGCAATCAGATCTTGCACTTTGTGCAACATAATTCCGGAGTTGGATCAATAAATTCCATGGCATCGATTTAGTATAAATACTTATAGCCTTAACAGCGAAAATGTCCTAACTCTCTAAAATTTTGAGGATTAAGTTCGGAGTTAGTAACCGAGATAACTCCCGAATTAATCCCGATTAATAAGTAATCGACGCCGCCGTCTGTCAGGGATATTACAGTCATATATTTTTTCCAATGTATGAATCGAATATAAGCCAAATCGGTTATATAAAACGATTTCTTGTAATTGTTCACCTACAGAGCCATTTTTTCGGTGTTTATTTTGCTTATAAGAGAAAGAAATAAAATCAATTGCTAGTTGTAAGTTTTTTGCTAAAAATTGTAATCAATACTTAAGGGAGGGGTCAGGGTTTTGACTTTCGAAAAATTGATTTTTTTTTGTTTTATCTTATTGTTTAACATTTCAAGAATACGTCCTCAAAATTTTAATCCGATCTAAGCAATATTTTGAAGTTATTGTTTAATTAGTCTCGGGGCCTTTAACGGTATAACTCTAACAGCTACGGCTTTAAACACCAATACTTGTGCTATATCTTTGAACACAACTGTAATTATTATGTTGTCTTTTTTGCTTCATAGATAGGTTTTGGAAGCATGTAAAAATAATAGAAAAAATAAAAATGTAAAAAAAAACTATGGAATAGCTGGATTTATGTCTGTGAAAAATTTTTAAGGAATCTAAAAACTAAATTTTCAACTGTGCTTAAAATGTATCTCTTATAAAATCAGTTGTTGTACGAGTACTATATATGTACTAATTTAAGTGATGCACTCACCTCTCTTTATAAACTTCAACAAAGCAACAATATGCACTGAATCCAATAATAAAGTGCGATTAAACAAATGTATAATTAATTAAACTCGACACCACAAAAAATTACACAAATGAATTTAAAGGCTTTTGGTTGTATATGGTTGTATGAGAGTGTATGTAAGTATGTGTGTGTTTTTGCGGCTGTAAGTGTTAATTGTTAAATCATGAAAAACCTGTGCTTATCCAATGCCAATCAATGTTTGCTGATGACAACAAAAGTAACAACAATAATCATAATAGAACAATAAAAAAAATACACACAAACAAAAATAACAAAATATATATATAAAAAAAAACAAAAAATATACTCCACAACAATAGCGACAACCAACTTATCACTGTTGAGTTGTGCAATCAAACTCACTTTGACAATGTCATTATCAGGAGATAACGTCACATACTAACAGCAGCATGTTAAGTCCCGTTACAAACGCATTAAAATACCCACTGAACTGTAAAAAAATCACCGTTTAATTTTTTCGTAATTTTATTTATTACTTTATCATTATTTATTTATAACTTTTTGCACTTTCAAAAATTTATTTATTCATTTATTACATATACATACATATATATCTCAAAGGTAATGTATTTATTATATGCATTTACACACTGGTGCTGCGCTGTGTATGTGAGTGTGTGCGCTTGGGTGTTTTTGTGAGAGAGTGTTTTTTTGTTGTATGTTGTAATTTGTATGCTTCGGCCGCGATTTAATTACTTGCATTATCATTGCATATTCATTACATGTACGAGTACATAATGTGATTACATGCATATATGGTATATTTTATATATTTATAACTGTACTTATACACATAGATATTTACAAACATATTTACACAAACGATATACAGTTGTATAAACTCATTTATTTAGTAATTTCATGCGTGAGTTTATTCTGTCTGTCTGTATTATTTATACTTATTTAAGTTTAATTATTATTTACGGTATTTTTTATGTACAGGGTGCGTCAACTTTTAAGTTCGTATGTAAACTTGGTTAATATTCGACAAAAGCGACCATCTCTTGCAATTGATATAATTCATTTCAATCCTTTCTAGCTATTTAGTGATGTTATTGCTCCAAACATTTGCTTTGAGCTTATCAAGTTTTTGAGTATGACATCTGCACACAAACAGAAAAAGAGAAAAGTCGTCAGATTTTGACAGATAAAAGCGTTTCATAGATCTCAATATATTTTTGAAACTCGAGATACTGTTACTTTGTTTCTTAATACCGTCCGACGGCGTGAACTCGACCTCGTCACCCAACAAAACTGTTTTTTAATGTAGAACGATATAGATATTTATATATCAACACAAATGTTGTCGCACCCTGTACATATACAGTTAAATGGTGAGTGTTAAACACATGTATTTAATTGTAAATGTTTATATGTAATAGTTGCTCTTTAATACACATGTTCGATTTTAAATCATTTGAAATAATTATACAGCATGTTTTAACAATAATATTACATTTCTTTGGTTTACAATTGCTTTAGCGACTTGTATTACGTAATTAAAAACATAACATTTGACTTTGCACAGCTTATTGGTTTAAGTGAGAACATAATGTAACACAATGTTTAAATTTAATAGTCAATCATATTCTTCAAGCGATTTGCACCAATATTTCGTTAATTTAAATTTTTTTTTCGAAATTTTGGTCTAAACAAAGAAGGAGTAAAGAGAAAATAATATATATTATGTCGTTGAATAGCATAATTTATTATAAAAATAATTTCAAATGGCTTTCAGGTTAGTTCTCTTTCTCCCAAGTTCGCTCTTATATCGCTTCTTCGCTTATTTTGTGAGAACCCTAGAACCACTTACAGTTTGCTATTTGCATCTAACGATCTTTAAAAGCGTCACTAGGGAGAAAGAGCACCGGAGCTTAAACTGTACTGATGTAAAAAAACCTACTATGTATGTATTTCTAAAACAAGAAACAAAACAAAATACAAAATAAGTCCAGACGCTGAACCCATTTTTCGTCAGATAACATTTTCACCAAACTTGGTTTTCAATGAATCAATTGTGACATTCGCTGATTAGCTTGTAGCGCCGTCCTGTTGGAACTACATGTGGTCCAAGTCCATATCACCCAATTCGGGCCAAAAATATTCGGTTATCATTGTGCGGTCAGACAGGACGATTATGACGATCATACATAAAATCGTAAATCTTTCCTCCTCCTCCTTTCCTGGCAAACCTTACTAAAGAGCTTCGTTTGCTATCCCTATCTTTGTAGCGTCGCTTTTGAAAATACTTCATAAAAAAGTCAGATTAAGAAATGTTAGTCAATATGTAGAATATTCCTAGAAGTAGAAGGTGGGAAGAAAGTGTCTTTTGTGGCAGAAGATTGATTGATAATAAGTCATTGTTTACTGTACACCTGAAATATACGTTCTGGGTAGAAATAGCGCTACTGGTTAGCTCGGAGATAACTTAAGCGCGATTTTGCACAGTCAAACTAATTGATCAATCAAAATTTTTATTGAAAACCCTTTTATGTCTTTTACACTGCCGTCTTCTCGATAACAGCTGTTATACACTTTTGTTTTTTCTTTTCATAAGAAGTGGGTAAGTTTCATCAGCTGATTGCTATTTTTAGCAGTGACATCTACCGTAGCTTTTTATCGCAAAATTCAGCCAATAGCAGTGAAAGAACGTACATCGTACGTCTTTGTCGCAGAGTTGCATTGGATTTTCAAATCGATTAAAATTCAATTAAAAGCAAGTGTAGATTTTTATTTTGTATGATAAATCGATCTTAGAAGGCGTTTTAATCGAGCAGAGGCCGGTTTCTTGATCAATTAGCTCCTGTATGAAAAGGCTATTATCATTATTCTTAAACTGATTTAAAATTTCAGTAATTATTAAAACATATTTTGTACGGTATTGTAGTAATCTGAGTATTTATTAAAATAATATTTTTTGTAGACACTTTTACAATAAAGTTAAATTATATATTTTAATGAATTATTGGAAATAAACTATAAATATTTATAAGTATTTATTTGGTTAAATTTAATACAAAAATAAGCTTAATTTCATCCAAATTTATTTTCATGAGTATCATATGAGTAAAACTTAAATAATTGAATGCTGGCTTGAAAAGCTTGCAATAAAAAAATATATAATATATATTATATTTAATTATATTGAAAAAAAAAATATTATATTTTATTTTGTATTAAATATTAAATTATTTGTTATGCAACTTTAATAAATTTTGAATAAAAATAAAATTTTTTTTTCATGTGACTTTTCGAGAATCCACAAGACGCTCTTTAACTAAAATATTTATATAATATAAGATTTAGACTAGCCACTACTTGACTTGCATAGCTTTGCGTGTGGGTGTGTATGAATTCGTGTGTGTGTGTGTGTATGCCTGGTGCATATGTATTGGTGTTTGCTTTGCTTTAATTACTTTCGCTTGTGTTTACTTTTACTTAACCGTTAGATTGCGTGCGCATTTACTATTTACAAATATTTATTTAATCTCAATTATTTCACAATAATTAACACCTAAAATATTTTTTTTTTGCTTTTTTAATTTATTTTTTTAGTTTCCATTTAACTTTTTTGCATTATTTGCTAAATGTTTTTGTTTTATTTGTTGTGTTGTTATTTTTTCTCACTTATGCATAATTAACATGGTAAATTGTACAGAACAGAATTAACAATATTCAATTACAAACATGCAAATCTCACATTCTTTAATATGCCCGCGCTTATAAACAACAACAAAAAGTTATTTACTTTGCGCTCATTTATTCGCCGACAGCAGTTCAATGCTTAAGCTCTGCCTAATTAACTTAATTATCATGTATACTTGTGTGTGTATATATGCCTGTGTGTGTGTCTGTGTGCGCGTGTATTTCATTACTTAAATAAACTGACTTAAAATATCGTCTCTCCGCTGCGTGCGCTTTCACAGCTTCGCTTTCGCCTTTGCAATTAAAAGCTTTTGTTGCAGCGCCTATAATTATGCTTCATTCCTTCTCCTCCGTCGCTGCTTTTCGTATCTTATATCCGCTCGCTCAGCACTTTCGCACGCCTTGCTCCAACCAACCATCTACCGTCTCTCCCTCACTTCCCCTCGTCCACCGCTGCCGTCTTCACTGCATTAATGCGTTCGATTTGCAGCGATTGAACTATCTGCTGCCGCTGGTCGCCTGCTTCAGCCTTAATGTGTTGTAAACACCGACGAGGCCAGCTGCCATGCCGAGTAGCAGCGCTTGCGAACGCCACACAGCAGCTGCCAACACTGTCAATTTCAATGGATGCGCCATGCTCGGCGTCGTCTTCGTGGAGGCGGCGGAGCTGGCCGCCGAGAAGTATTCGAAGAAATTGCGCAGACTAGAGCCGGACGACAATGTCACTGTGTAAATGAAAAGAATGAAAAAGAAACAGGTTGCAGTTGTAGCAGGAAAATATTGTGGAGAGCATAAAAGACAATGATAAAATTAAAGAATGTCCAAGAGATTACAAGTTAATACAATGGGTGGATAAACAATGGCGATGATGGCTGAAAAATGTTGCAGCGAAATTGAGTTGTTGGCGGTGAGAAAAAAAACCAAGAAAGAAAAAACGGAGGCTTTAAAAGCCGCACACAATGTAACACATTTTGTTAATTTTTAATAACGCAGAAGTAGTAAAAGTGCGAGAATATTAAGTTTTATGACTATAGGGTGGCTCAATTTTTATTTTTAACTCAAAAGAAGAAAGTTAAAAATTTGCGGAGTCTCTATGGGCGTTAAGATAATACTGAAAGGAATATTGACATTGCAATTAATTAAAAAAAGAGTAAGTCAAATTAATTGATCAATTAAAATTTTTATTGAGAAACCCTTTTTTGTCTTTTACACTGCCGGCTATTCGATAACCGATCAGCTGTTATACATTTTTATATTTGCTTTTCTTAAGAAGTTGGTAAGCATCATAAGCTGCTTGATATTTTTGGCAGCGACATCTACCGTAGCTTTTTTTTTATAAAAAATTTCAATCAATCACAGAGAAAGAACGTATATCGTACATTGTGTCAGAGTTGCATTTCATTTTTAAGTCGAAAAAAAATAAATGTAGATTTCATTTTGAATGGTAAATAGAAAAGCGTTTAAATCGATCAGAGGCCGGTTAATTGATCAATTAGCTCCTGTCTAAAAACGTTATAACACTTAATTGCTTCAATTTTCTAATTGACTAAATTAAGTGATCCTCAGAATATGCCATGAGTTTGTAGTAAAAGCCTGTGCATATACTTAAAACAAATTTTTACGATATAACACAGGAACGCGCCCCGACATAATTAGTCAAACTAGCTTGCATTTCTCCATGATCCTTAATTGACTTAAGCTACATTAATTTTTTACCATACTGTTTAAACTTTGAGAATTGAGCATGCAGACGTTCCAGAGATTTTTGAAATGTATCTTCTTAGAAATTCGCTAAATTTACTAGACTAACAACATAACAACTTAACTAACACTTAATTGCTTCAATTTAGTAATTGACTGAATTAAGTGGTCTTCTGAATATCCGATAAGTCAATTTTATATCAAAAATGTTGGCTTGATACTATTTAATTACAGAGTTCACCATCAATTATATTTGATTGATCTCATTAACTTCAATAACCTACCATCTATTTAATTAGAAATTTGTAATTTATTCTCAATTAAAAAAATAAATAAGCTAAATTTACCGTTAGAAAATTTTCATAATGTAAAGAAAAACAGCAAGTATATGTCAAAAGTAAAGCACACCTGATTAAAAAATATTGGGCGAAAAGTGAGCTCATTTGTTCCTATAAAGGCATTAATTGAGCTCAATTTACCACAATGAAACCTAAAATAAAGAACTTTTTATGGTGTCAAATTGATAGTTTGAATACATAATGGGTTTCAAAGGAGAACTGAACTTTTTTAAATTTTATAGTTAAAGAGTGTTTTATAAGTCAGCGGTATCGCATGATATCTTTAGACTTAATATTTGGATAACTGCAATGCTTTCAGACAGAGCTATAAATTGAGTCGACCAGTCGATGGACTTATGCTAATTGACTAAATTATTGATTGTTGCAGTTAAATATTCGCTGAAAGAAAGTCAGGAATGTTTGATTAGGTCCCTTATGGGCTCAGTGATAATTTTTAATAATTTATTTTTGTTAAATAAAACATTTTCATTAATTTATATAAAACTTAGTATACTTTTAGGAGACGTTATATAACATTTTTTGGTAATAATCAGCAAATAATTTTAATGAATTAGTTTCGTTTAAGCAGAATCGACTCGACAGTCTGTTAAATGTTTCCTTTTAAATATTAAAAGTATAAAATATTTAAAAAAATTCTGAAATATTTTAAAACTTATTTTCGAAGTATACAATTGGGTGCCAAAGCAAAAAACTGCACTCTCCATTATTATTATTTTACTTTAATTGCCTAAATCATTTGTTATTATTCTGTATTTATTCCCATCGCTGCAGTGAAAGTTTAAATTGCATAGATACACTAAATTTGCTGCCACATTGTCGCAATACACCCATACATGTACACGACGTGATATGCTTGTTTGTTAGCAATATTATTGTTTTCGCTTTTATAGTTTCAGTTTTGATTGGATCCCTCGAGTGTGCCACATACAGTTGTGAGCCAATACACACATGTGGTACTTATATGCACGTGCAACAAGCGGCGGCACAATTGAGCTGGCAGGAGCATTGTGTTTAGTTGCAGAGTTGCATAGTTGCCGAAGGGACTTGCATTGAGCTTTGGAACATAAAAAGTTATGTTAGCCAACAATGCTGCAACATAAGCCACGAACACGATGTGGAAAAAAAATGTGGCAAGCAGTTGTAACTAGTGTGGAAAGGATGGAAAAAGAATAAGCGTAAAGCAAAAAAAAACTGTGATGAAAGAAACATACAAAATAAATATAAATTAAAATGAGAATAAAAAACAGACATTGAAAAGTGCAGCGGAGGCATACACAAACACATTCCTATACACGCATACTAACTGTATATGCCAGTGCGTATCGGCAGCAGTTCGAAGTAAAAGTTGTTGGGGAATTCGCTGCAAACAAATTGCAAAACGCTCAGGGCTTACGGAGGCATGTGAGTGTGTTAAGGAATTTTCAATGTATGTATGTGTGACAGTTTGCTGGGAATTAGATTTCATCGTTGGCTCCCCAAGTGATTTATGTACATTTGTATGCATCATAAAGAGTGGCAACACATTCTAAAACTCTCTGCCACACATACTCATACACACACTCACTCATAAAAGCTTAACTCCAAAGTTCAACAGAAAAGTTTTACCGGCTTCCATCTGCTCATGCATTTGCTCTTGTTTGTTAGCTTGTTTCTATTTTGTAACACCGGCGGCGACCTGTGGCTCCGGGAGCACAACTTCCCAATTTTCCACACGCTGCACCTTGCCAGCGCTCGCTCCCACTCGGCACTTAATTCCACTTTTTTGTTTAATTCCGCTTTTGTCGTCGCTCGCAGCGCAGGTATGTGTACGCTCGCCAATTATTTGCCGAGTTTGTTGAGTTTAAGCGCATTTTTGGGGGCGTTTTATGTGTCGCTACGGGAAATTTGTAAGTTATGCCAAGTTGCATGCCACATGCCACACGCCACACGCTTAGCAACAGCAATCGCAACAAGCGACTCTAATCAAATTAAAGCGAGTGCAGTTCATTGTTGTTGTTGTTGTTGTTGTTTGTAGGTTATGCGTGACTCGTTCTATTGTTTGCAGTTCGATGTTAGTGGCATGGATTTGTTGCATGTTGCATGCTAACATTGCAGTAGTTAGTGCAATCGATTGAAAGGCGCTTTTGATTGGCACCTTCCCGCTGGATTTGAGGTATGTGAGCGCGTGTGTGTTGGTATTTATTGTGAGCTTCAGTGAATCATAGATATTTGAAATGAAATTATGCTTGGAAAATTACACTTAGAGTACAAAAGGTGTGGACACAGCCAATGAATAAATAGTAAATTCTGTAGGATAATATTAGGTAGGCAAATATCTAATATCAAAATGTCCCTTCCCTTTTTAGCTCTTTATTCAATGCTTTATAAAAAGTGTTAAAGTGATCGGATCAGTTTCCATCTAGACAAACAACTTCATAACATCCCTCTCGTAGAAGCCCTCTCCTTATTTTCGAAGAACTCGGACACCACCAAGGGTGTCCGCCATGGACAGGAACAGGTGGTAGGTAATGTCCGAGCTATATGCGAGCTATATGGTGGATGCGATAAATCCTCCCATCCGAGCTCCCTTAGCTTCTGACGAGTCATCAACGAAGTGTGTGGTCTGGCGATGTCCTGGTGGAACACTATACCCTTCCTGTTGGCCACTTCTGGACGCTTCTGGTCGATTGCGGTCCAGTTGTTCGCAGTAGATGGTAGAATTAAGCATCTGGCCATATGGGAGCAGCTCATGATCAAGATGATTCCCTTCTAATACCACCAAAGGCACAGCAAAACCTTCCTGGCCATCAATTCCAGCTTGACCACTTTTTGGGACGATTCACCGGCCTTCGACCACGACCATTTTCGCTTGATATTGTCGTATGTGATTCATTTTTCGTCGCCAGTCACCATCCGCTTCAAAAATAGGTCGAGTTCGTCCGCAGCATATCGCAGGCGTTGATTCGGCCCAGAAGGTCTTTTTGCGTTAAATCAGGTGGCACCCAAACATCAAGCGTTTTGTGTATCCAGCCTTCTGCAGATGGTTTGGAGACTAACTCCCATCTCCTCGGCGATGTCACGAGATGCCACATGCCGGTCTAACTGGGTGTTTTCCATGATTTGATCGGTATTCGTCGACACAGCTCTTCCGCCGGCTGGTCCGACACCATGGATTTTCACCCGCTCTAAATCGTCGAAACCATTTCACCGCAGTTCGACGTGATATAGTACCATCCCCCAAAACACCATTAATCTCACGGAACGTTTCTCTTGCAGATTTGCCTTTACGAATGAAAACTTAAAAAATCGCGAATTTCGGCGTTAGTGAACTCGAGCTCTGCTGTAGCGCTTTATACATAGCCGCGAAATTCAAAAGAAAAAAGGGAGAGAGATAACCAACCTAATAATTCACACAAAAGCGGCGTTTGGTTTTGGTAGCTGTGATTCTTGTAGTAGTCTGTATCTATATTTTATACGACAAATGAGGAGTTTCCTTGGTCCGAAGGACTAACAGTCCTTAAGATAAGTGAAAAAAAATTCGAGATCCCGAAATGTTTCGGTACTGAAGGGATTTGTTTATAACAAAAAAGTTAACAAATAACGTAAAAGAGTGAAAATAAGAAGAGAACTAAGTTTACAACGGTATCCCGAGGGTTGAGTCCTGAAATTTCGGTACTGAATTTTTTAAAGTCATAACTGGTTTAAAATTTCATAAGTAATAAAGAAAACTCACACTTTATTCTCAAAACCATTTTATCGAAATTTCTTAAATGACTTCTAACACGACAGCTAACATGGCAATTCAATATTAACAAAAATGCCACAAACACTTGACATAAACAAATCCATTTTGCTTGACTCTGAGACATTTAAATAAAATATAGACATAACGGTACATAGTACAAAAACAATTGTAGCCACATTTAATTACAAATCAAAAAGTCTCCAAGTGTATTTTAGGTCAAATTTCATTTGTACAAGAAGACAGCTTTGTTGCATTGCATGGCATTGAATCAACTAAGAACCCACAGACAGCATGAGAGCGACGGCCAGTGAATAAATGTTGAAATAATAATTTTTAAACAATTTCATTATATCACGAACAGAATTAAATGGCCTCAGGGGAATAACATCACGAAATGTCACTACAAATTTAATAAGAAAATATGCGGCGAAACAAAGCCAACGAACGAAAGCGCGGAGTGTGGGTGAGAGTCAAAAAGCAAACAGTAAATAAATTAAAATGGGGTCACTCGTCGGCGCAGCACTTGAAAAGCTGACATTCAGACGGTCAGACGAAAATTTGAATGAAATGAAATGCGCAGTTGGGGAATTCAATAAGTCAGGCAGAGTCTGCAATGCGCGCCATGTTCGCCTAATTGAAATTTGATATAGACATAAAGAAGTTCAAGTGGAAATTAAATTAAAGACAAGTTAGAAGAATTGTTATTATGCCTTGGAAGAACAAGGTAGAAATTTAAAATGAGGAACTCTCAATATTTTATTTGAGGGGGACTTTTGTCCAAAGTGTTGGAGGTCTCACTCAGAGGAAGATTTTTCGACGAGTATACTTTTAGTCATTAATACAGAGCCTTTAATTCTAATTCAATTTCAAATTTCTTTAAAACTTATTAGGAGTATTAGGTCTTGTTAGAAGCCTCCAAAGTGTTTTTTCTTTTTTATTGCTTCTTATAGAATTAAGAAATAATGAAAAGAGGGCAAAGAAAAAAGCTTTGAGGGTGGAGAAAAAGCTCTGTAAAAGTTTCTATGACTGTCAAAAAGCTTCAAAAAAGCTTCGAGGGCGGAAAAAATGCTTCGAAATAACTTTAAGGGCGGATAAAAAGCTCTGTAAAAGTTTCGAGGACTATCAAAAATCTTCAGAAAAGTTCCAAGGTCGGATAAAAAGTTTCAAAAAAGGAGAAAAAGGGCGGAGAAAAAGCTCTGAAAAAGTTTCGATGTTTGTCAAAAAGCTCAGAAAAGCTTCAAGGACGGATAAAAAGCTTTGAAATAGCTAAACATAATGTTTACTTAAAGTGGCTAAGAAGAATTGCTCATTTCAGATATTGCAATAGTTCGAAACCGAATGTAAAATATATGCAATTAAGATGGTTTAACTTAAAAAAAAAGGCTATGAAAAATAAAAAGCAAATATGCCAATTTTGTATTTAGTTTTCTGCTCGAGGCAAGTCGTAATTTAAATGCCCAAAAGTATGCTTAAGCTAAATTAATTCGTTTCAGCAAAAAGTGAGATTTCAAAAAGAAAATGTAACACAAGTGAGAAAGTGAAGACTAAAAGTGGTGCGGCAACAACAACTTAAGTTGTGGATAAATTGTAAAAGGTACGACTATAAATTAGTAGAAACCGCCAATAAATATAATGAGCTATAAATAAAATGGGGCTTTAACAAACGATTGCCTCAACAAATGGTACATTGCAATATGTCTCTCTATTAGCGAGTGAGATAGTATTTAGGGAAAGACGTTATTTATAAATTTTCAAGTGAAAGGGTTAGGCTAGGTTACAATTTCATTGAATAAATTATTTATAAATTAAAAAAAGAACAAAAATTAGTTAAACGTAATTTTTCGACTATTTCTAAGGAAATTTTATTTTATTTAACAAAAAGGTGTCTACTGTGCATTCCCTCTGCCATCAACAGTTGTAAAAATTTTTGTTTTAAAATTTCTAAAAATTATTTATGCTTTCTCTAAAAATAAAAACAAACTCGCTTTGTTATACTATTCTGCCAACCAAAACCTATTGGGAAAAAGGGATCAAAGCAAAAGTCAGATGTCACAAAAACTACCCACCGCTGTGCCAACGACAAAGAAGCGCGCAATTTTTCTGTTATATTATTTTTGCTTTCTCGTGGATTTCTAACAAAAGCATGCCTTTGAAGCGACGCAGCGGGACAGCAAATCTATTTTCCACACGCTTATCATAGATTAAAAGGAAAACCGCTTTGATGTTGTGGTAAAACAAAAGAATTGTTGGTTGGTTTGGTTGCACTATTTTGTGATTAGAATTTTTTGTGACAGGTGTGCATAGACACACAAACAACATACATTATATGAATATGAAAATGTGTGGAGAAAAGCGCTGTTGGAAGTAGATTCATACAGTCATATGTATATGGAAATTACTCTCAGTTACTGCCGATTCTACATTTATTACGGTGCTTCTTCCATTTATAAATACATAAATATATGTGCTTAAAAATGGCTTGGCGAAGGTTATGACACTTTAAGTACACACCAACAAGCGACTTGTTTTAAACTCATGCAGGCTCTTTCAACAGAAAAATATTAACTCATAGTACCCAAGCGAGTACAATGGGATAGAATGGGATAATTGTGATCCAAGCTCCAGTGGTAGTGTGCAAAGCTACTTTATTTATTATATTGTAGTAAGAGAAATATTCCAACTGACTGTGTTGAATGATTGGCCGTAAAAATTCTCAAATTCGTATTCTACAAGTCTGTTCTAAACCATTAAAGTAGTGATTTTTCTGTTATAAGAAAAAACACCTGAAACACCTGGAACACCATTATACTAAAACACTTTCTCAACCCTCGGTTTTACGTGTAAGTCTTCTTCGGTATTTTGTATCTTCTTGACGCTAAGCTTGGATAGGTTATAGCTTCTGGATAAAAATTCTAACTAAGAATTTTACAAGAATGTGAAATTAAGATATTTTCTTTTAGATTGATCTTAGATGAAAAGTCTCTATACTATCATTTGGGCTTTCTCAGATGAACACCTTTTTGACGAGGATTGGACGTTTTGAGAGACCCTTTTGAACTTAAGACCATGTTTTTAATAGGACCTGGCGTATTTTAAAGGGCACATTTCAAGAGACTAGGGGTTCACGCCTAAACATGAGTGGTCTTATTGGTATGTTAAGACTAACATAGAGTTTATACATCATCCTCTGGTTTCTCATGTGAGTAATGAAGCCAAAGCTTGGTTTCTCCTCAACGTAAACTAAGTATTTTCTGTTCACTTTGGTACTATTAATTTATTGCACTCGCCATTTTTTAATAATTTTACGGTTAAAGAGGTAAACGTTGCCTTGTGAGTACCCCTAAGTTACTTGAAGTATCATCTGATTTTGTACATAGTATATTATTTAGGGGAGTGCCATCAGTTGACACACAAAATGGGCAAATAGGGTTGGCGATGCGAACTCACAGCCTATTCCTCCCAAAAACCGACCTCCCCTTTGCTAGTACCCCCTGTTCTATACAAACGAGGTTCTGACGACCGTGTAAAAGTGGTTATCCTAAACACCAGTGAGGAGGAAATTCCTACGCCCTTCGAACCAGGAGACAGACCGGCAGCACAGGATCCAGGCTCAGATGCAGAAGGCTAATCACTTACTCATCTTAAATTAGATAAATTAAGGAAACCAATGTTGAAGTCCTGTGTTCCACCGTGGAACTTTGGAAAAAAATATATATTACTGAGAGCCTTCATAACAGAAAACAGAAATAACAGTAAATATATCTCGAATCACAAAAGTTTCTTCCGAGGAAATGTAGCTAGCCACTTCGACGCCATCAAAACCACCAAAAGTAAATTTAATAAAATTAAATACATAATCAGCGATTCCACAGAAAAGTTCTCGCCATATTATTTACCACCACACCCATACAAATATATAACAGTAATAAGACAACTAGATATGCTTATGTCTGCATTACATGTAGGCTTGTAGTTACACTCACCTCGTGCTGGTACTGGATCCTTTTGCGGTGTGCCCAATTCGATTTCCTTGTACTCCTGATACAAATCACCAATTTGTGCTGTGCAACGCAAAACCAAACCGCCATTGCCACCACCAACACCAGCACCGCCACCGGCACCGGCACCTGTATTGTAGGAAACACCCATGGCGCTCTGACTGCCGCCCAGGTGATTCATCAAGTGCTGGGTATTAATGGCGGCAGCAAAATGTGCTGCATGCAATTGCAGTTTCAGGCTCAGTCTCGACGCTATTAAATTGTCAACCGTTCTGATGTATTGCGTTTCGCCCGTTGATACCTGCGGAAATACCGAAATGGATAAGTATAATAAAATTGAGAATGAGCGCTACAACATCAACAATGAAATGTACGTAGATACATATATATATACACACAAATGTTAAGCAATTGAAGGCAAGTAGGAATGGAAAAGTAGTAGTTTGGGCGCTAGTAAGCAGTTGTTCCTATTGCTCTTTTAGTGTTTGTGCAAATAGGCGCATAGGCACTACTGAGCAAATTGCCATGTAAGGCGCAATTCTGCTTGTAATACCGTTAATCGTTGTTTGTATGTGTGAGTGTCTGTCTCATACACTAGCTTGTGTTTGTGCGCCTACATGTATGCTTTAATTCTTGGCTGGACAAAGTACCATTTAAGTGAGCGCAATATACTCAACTTGGCTTAGTCTGACTTGTAGCCGGACGTTAACTCGGCTGTGGCACATGAAGTGTGGCTTTTTATTTGTTTTTTGTTTTGTACCACCTCGTGTAGTTTACTTTGTAAATTATAGTTGTGTCGTGATTAATGCCAATCGGTGTGAATGTGTTGACACTAATTAATTTGAAAATATTGCACCTAAAGTGAGCAAATAATGGACACTGCTGCCTACTTATTGTTACAAAATTGGAAGCACTATTTGAAGTGGAAGAAGGATTTGTATGAATTTAGTAAAATTATTTAAGATATTTATAGGAAATTTATTGCAATTGCACAAATCAATTTAAATTAAAAAAATATCCTATTTGGACGTTAATATTTGAATAATATTCTGTAGGTGGTTTTTTGCGCATAAAACTCGTAATATCACCGGATATGGAAAAATTTTATGGGGCTATACAAGTGCGACACTTCAAAAAAATGGATTTTTTTTATTTTTTACAATTTCGATAGTTTATACTAGGGAGTAATATAGTTTTGTTCACATAACGGTTGTTTGTAACACCCAAAACTAAATGAGTTAGATATAGGGTTATATATACCAAAGTGATCAGGGTGAAGAGTGGAGTTCAAATCCGAATGTCTGTCTGTCCGTCCGTCTGTCCGTCTGTCCGTATGTGTAAGCTGTAACTTGAGTAAAAATTAAGATATCTTGACGAAACTTGGAACACGTGTTCCTTGGCACCATAAGAAGGTTAAGTTCGAAAAACAAAATCAGACCACTGCCACGCCCACAAAATGGCGAAAACCGAAAATACATAAAGTGCCATAACTAAGCCATAAATAAAGCTATGGAAATAAAATTTGGTATGAAGGATCTCACTATGAAGAGGCATATCTGGATGTAATTTTTTTGGGGAAGTGAGCGTGGCCCCGCCCCCAAATAGGTTTTTTGTATATATCTCGCAAACCAATAGAGCTATATAAATCAAACTTTCTGCAGTCGTTTTTTTTAGCCATTTCCTTATACAGTCCAAAAATGACAGAAATCGGATAATAACCACGCCCCCCTCCCATACAAAGGTTAGACTGAAAATTACTCTAAGTAGGTTAGTTCACTAACCAAAAACGTCAGAAACACTAAATTTCACATAGGAAATGGCAGATAAAAGCTACACCCTGATTTTTTTACAAACTGGAAAATGGACGTGGCGTCGCCCACTTATGGGTCAAAAACCATATCTCAGGAACTACTCGACCGATTTCAATGAAACTTGGTTTATAATAGTTTCCTTACATCCCTGTGATATGTTGTGAAAATAGGCCAAATCGCTTCACAATCACGCCTTCTTCCTATATACCAGAACTTTGAAGACGATCTGAAACGGTTACTTTACAATATATAATGTAAGCACTAGTGAAGATATCGATGCAGAACTTTGCACAAATACTATGTTAATAGTGTGGCAGCCCCATTCTAAAAATCGCCGAAATCGGACCATAGGTTTTTAAGGCCCCATATATCGAACACGAGGACCTCGGTGCTTCTAACCTAACACTATGGTTTCCAACTTTCAATGGACTTTATACAATATATATGATGAATATATGGGTCAAATTGTGTATTATATAATATAAATAAAGTTAAATAAATAAATTGCGAGAGTCTAAAATGTTCAGTTACACCCGAACTTAGCCCTTCCTTACTTGTTTTTTTTTTCAATATACCCTGGTAGAATCCCTTGAAATTTCCTAATATCATAATTTTTCTATTCTGTGAGAATAATTATAGCTAGCACTATACATTAATTTAAATTGCTTTACGTAACAACAGTGTGTAATGGAACACTATTTCCTAGCTTCATATGCTCGGTTTCAAAGTGTAGCTAATTGGTGCTTTTGAATCTTTAGCTCATCATGGTCATGGTCATGGTCGATTTATCAAATTTAAGAATTATTAATTTATTATATATATTTATTAATTAGAATAACTTCATAAATCTTGTGTCTCATCATGAACGAGAGACAGATAATTTTTTAGTATTAGGGTTTAATTCCACTTTACATTAAAAAGTTGTTCCGATAGACAATTTTTTTTGGCTTCAGACAGCATAAATATTAAATAACAAGTTTTTAAATGTTAGTCACAAAACCAGATCGAATTGAATTCTGTAATTTTCTTTTTTAGAGTATATATTTTTTTAGCGTGCCCTTATTCCATAACAGTACATTGTACATTGTAAAAAAATAAATCATATTTCCACCACTGCCATTTTTCACTGATATCCCTTAATGTTTTGCCTTGCTTGCTACAACAGACCACTCCAACCAGTAATACTTGGTTACTCATACGCAACGGTGCACCACTCCAAAGTGCTGTAGAACAAGACAAACAAGAGTGGCTACCATAAAAAGCACATGCGCCAGCTACAACTGTTGTTGTTTTTAATAAAATAACAAAAACACAGGCGAAGAAATGAAAAAATAACAACACCAGCGAAAATTGGTAACCGAAATAAAATGTGTCGCAGGGAGTGAAGTGGATACCAATTGCAATTTGTCTGATGGTTATTACGGCGCTACAGCGGTGGATGGTCAGCGAGAGGATAGCGAGCGTTCTTCAACATGTGTATGTCGGCTGTGTGTGTGTGAGAGTGGCGATTATGTGTGAATGTGGGTAACCACCAGGCGACCAAACAACAAACCAACGAGCAATAAGCACTTTTTCGCCGAACAAGATTGTGGATTGTTGTCAGTGGTGTTGTATGCACCACAGTGTTTTTGTTGTTGTTGTTGTGGCAATAATGGTTGCATATATATACACATGAGTTTATATTTTTTATTTTCAATATTTTTATTTTTTTTATTTTTTTATGCTTTTAAGTGCATTTACGTTTTGGCATCTTTTGCCGTGCCAAAAAAATGCAACAATAAAAGCAAACACACTCACACACTCGCAAGCACTTTCCCATATAAAAGCACTGTCCCGTTATGCATTCATAACGCAACTGCTTTCCGGTCAGCGAGGCGTCCAAAACTGCCCGAACGGATGCACTTCGTCATGCACGATTGTTGTTGTACAACCACAACGTCAAACTGCTCAGCATTGGCAGCGCATGCAACGCTTGTATGTTTATTTGCGTGTGTGTGTGTGTGTGTGTGTGTGTGTGTGTGTGTGTGTGTGTGTGTGTGACACGTGAACAAGTAACCGGATTTGGTTGGCTTGCCGTGCGGTTGAGTTTAGCTGGCTCGCATGGTTCTCTGCTGTCCTGTCTTGCCTGTGGTGACAAACGCGGTCTCCAGTTTAACCTCAAGTCGACGCAGTGAGCGCTTGCATGCAACATAAATAACTGTATATACACGCTTGTACCCAAGCTCAGCACTCAGTGACGTGTTGTTGTTTGTGTGGAGTGGAGTATGCGATTTTTTAGATTTTCACTTTATTTAATGCGTCTGTCCAATCAACTGCTGCGTCCGCTGTCAACACATATCACAATTCTTATTTCCGCACAAATGCTTGCTGGTTGCGTTGAAATGTTATATAAGAGTAGCGCCGTAGCTAACATATAGCATGGCAAGTGATTTGGTTCTAGGAGTTGTGAAATTTATGTTTCTAGGTTAACGGGTTTCTACAGTTATACTTTATGTTTAAAATAAATTTCTAGTTTTAGTTTGAGAGGTTTCTTAGTGAAGCATTTTTTGCGATCCTAATATGAGAAGCATATATTCTGGCTTTCTGAATCTTTTGCTTCTGTTTCTATTGTGGTTTGAGCCTATATATTATATTACAATACCTTTTAGTCTTCACATGGACGAATGAGCTCTTGTTAGTAAGTTCATGAAGCATATAAATTTATTCTTAAATGGCCCTCCTTTCGAGGACTGTCCAGTTATGACTCTTCGATGAGTCTATCCTATCTATAATTAGTCCCAATAGAGATAAAGCTCACTCAAATAATTTATTCATCAAATGAAGTGTTTTGAAATTTGATGTTGATCACTGTTTGATTGGTTGCTCAATATAACAGATCCAATACTACCTTATCGGAGCTCATATTTTTGCAAGATCCTTGAAATAAACGCTACCTAAATATTACATTTGCTCATTAAACCTCATCACTAAATCATTAAGTCCATATCCCTAATTCACATATACATTTATACATTTCTTAATACTTTGAGAGGCCTTATCACACAGAGAGCTTTCTTGGGTTGTAAAAGAGAGAGTAGATTCCAGAGGTTTTACATTAATGGATTTTGCAAATCAACTAAAATCCTACTTGTAGGCAACATTAAAACGAGGCTCCTAAATGTAGACTACATTTTATTTGTTTCGCTTTTTACCGCTCCTCTTCCAATATAATGTAGTGTATTGTGGGGGTAATTAGCTCAAACGCTCCAAAGCTTTTCAACAACATCAAGCGAAAACGGTCGTGGTCTAAGGCCGGTGAATTGTCCCAAACAGTGGCCAAGACGGAATTGACGGCCAGGAAGGTTTTGCTGTGTGTTTGGTGGGAATGAAAGGGAATTATCCACTATGTGCTGCTCCCATATGGCCAGACGCTTAATTCTACCATCTACTGCGCACAACTGGAGCGCTTGAAGCAGACGATCGACCAGAAGCGTCCAGAGGAAGCGCCAACAGGAAGCAGTGTTCCACCAGCACAATGCCAGACCACACACTTCGTTGATGACTCGACAGAAGCTACGGGAGCTCGCATGGGAGGTTTTATCGCATCCACCTTATAGCTCGGACATAGCGCCAAGTGATTACCACCTGTTCCTGTCCATGGCTAATGCCCTTGGTAGGGTAGAGTTGAACTGAAAAGAGTTTTGTGAGAAGTGGCTGTCCGAGTTTTTCGCAAATAAGAGGGGCTTCTACGAGAGTGGCATTGACAGATTATCGAACGAAACGGCGCATATTTGAACTAAATACGATCACTGTAACCATTTTCATAAAGCATTGTATAAAGACAAAAAAAAACGGAAGGGAGATTTTGCCAACCTAATATTTAACTTCATTTATCATGCGAAATTTCGAAAAAATATATGTCTCCCTCCCTCTCTCTAAAATGAACCCTCTTCTGTTTGGATAATTTCACGGCAAAATTTCACGGCTGTAAAAAGCTTAAGCTTTGAAAGCATTCATAATGTTATTCAAAAAAGATCGAAATGTGTTTGAGGATCATAAGTAACTGTTTTTTATTTAAGATATTCTCTGAAAAAATAAAATGAAAAATTCCCAGCAAAACGTTTTCAAGTTTCTTCTATTTTCAGGTAAAGACAAGTGATATAACCTTCTTTTAATGTAACCTACAACGTGGTAAGTGCTCATACACATATAACTTATACAATGATCCAATATTTTTCGTTTTCTATAAAAGAAAAATTTTAAAATAAAAATCGGTTAAAATCCAAGTCCAAAGCTTTCTAAAGCTTTTTACGTCGCAAATATTTATTTTTTTCAACCAAACCGATTTGTATTAGAACTCTGCGGCATTTCCTTTGCGCCACTAATAACAAAAATCCAATATAAGCGGAAATACAACAATAAGAGTAATACAAAGCAAAAGCACTTTCAGTTAACTTACAAGCAAGTGAAGCGTAAAAGAGCGCTGCAACACGCGGAAGTCTAAGCCTACAGTGAAAAAAAAGAGAGAAAGTAAATTTCCTGTTCCAATACCGCAAATAGAGTTTTATTATTTCTTCAAATGCGCCAGCAGATTTTCAGCTTCCGTCACGAGCTTTGTATGCAAATACTCACAGGTTTTTCTGCTGCTATTTCTACGCTTTTTTATTACTTTTTTTCTTGATTTTTATTTTTATTCTATTTTGCGGCACTTCTGCGTATGAAGTGTAGCTGGAACCACACACAGGTACACACACATGCATATGTGGTTGTTGGAGATTTGCGAAAAAATGGAGAGGAAACCTTATTGTTAACACCTGCAGCTATGTACCGGTGTGTGTGTGTATGTGCACAGCAGTTGTGGAGCGCCAAAACGACCGAACTGACACTGTGACAGGCGTAAACATTGTTACCCAACCTCACCCTCCGATATGTATGCTGTGGCGGTTTCCTGCTGTGCTGCGTTTATTACAATGTTGCTTTTGTTTTCCACGGAAACCTTATTGCATTTGCCATTCCCTTTCTTCAAACACACTTTTTTCGCATGACTTGCGGTTATTTGTCGTTCATTGGATTTTCCATTTTGCGTTTTATTATTTTTCCTTTGAAATCAATTGTTTCATTCACTCTGCGTTGCAAATAGAATGATAGAATTGTGGGAATTTATTATGGTTTGGCTCAAGGAACGGGTTACACTTATATGTCAGATAATAATATAGTAATATAGAATTTTAGGAACGTTTTTTGAATTTTTATAGGTAATGAACCTTCCTTGATAGGCATAAGGTGTGTTGTAATAGTTTTTGGCAGTCCTAAGAGAAAGGGTCTGCATCAATCATATGTTGTATGAAATCTGTTTAGTGCGACATTTAGAGAGCTAACTCGCAAAAAATATTATAGTTATGGCAAAGATGTTAAAAATAAGATCCGAAAATTATAATTTTTAAAGAAGAAGCCGAAGCATTTTTTCTTAATCCAGATATCCAAAGAAGTACAGTTTAAAAAAGCGTTTTTGAGTTGAGCCATTGACAGGAGCTTATTGTGTGACTATCAGCAGCAGGACTGTAGACTTGAGAACGGGTTAAGAAAAATCTTATGCAGTATATATTTAAAAAACTCGACTATATGCTTGTTCAACATAAGTAAACCATGTTTGAGGATTTTTTACAATAAATCGAGCTCAGCGCCATCTTTAGATTTAATATTTTGACGGAATATGTTAAGTCAAATAGCTAGTCAGCATACACATACACTTGTAGAATAGTGTAATATAATTGTTTTGGGGGTACTTCACAATTGGACTGACATATAACTTGAAGTGTCTTAGAACAGTGGAATGGAAGTTAAAGAACAAAGTGATGTTCTTAAACTGTCGTCGGGTTTAGATAATTGAAGTTCTTGAGACAACGTGAAGAATGTTTTATGCTACTACAACAACAACAAACAGCTTTTGCTACTTGTTTAATGTTTACTCAGCCTTTATGAGCATTTCCAGACGTTTTCGGCAAAAATGTTGCCTACATTCAGGCGGATTGTTCTAAAAGTGTTAATAACGAATAAAACGCTTTTGAAGTTTTCTACGACTTTAAAAAATAATAAGAAAATTAGTTTAATCATAGAAAGTGGCTTATTTTAAACAGAAAGTTAGTCAAAACGGATATTTAATAGGTTTTTGGAAAAAAAATTTAACAATTATGTTGAAAGTGGCCGAACTTTTTAGTTAGTTCTTCATACATTTTCAATTAGCTATCTTAGAGATAATTATTTATGCAAAGAATTTAATTTCTTATTATAAATTTAAAAAAATGTGATATATTACATTACATGAGAGGTAAACTAACCAAAATATAGTAATAAAACTCGTTTCATGCATGATTTCTATGCATATTCCTCACTCTCATGTATTTGAAAATATTCCCAACTACCAATGAAACCCGAAAAAGAACGAAAAACACGAATAAATCGCACAATAATAACTACTCTCCCGCATAGAGTACAACAATTTCCGTTATTTTACGAGCTGAAGTATTCGAATACACTTCAAAATATTTCGAAATTATTGAGCTAACAAATGGCCAGCAATCAAAAAATAAAACCGTTGAAGAGTGGAAATAAATACACATAACGGCACTTTAAAAAGCTATATCAAACATTAAATATCTTTTTTTCAAATGCTCAAAGCGGAGCACTCGACGCATGTACATATACATTTGTAACTATTTGTAACGGTTAAAAACCACTTGAAGTAATCTGCTTAAGTATGCTTTGCTCTTTCAAATTGCAACATGCATTCTATTTTATAAATAACGGTACATGCGTTTTTGCGTTTTCGCCGACGAGCACTTGCGAGCGTTTACTTTTTTTTATTACACATTTTTGATGTAACATTTTCTTTTGCTTCTGCTTCTTCATACTAGAGAAGCTAAAAAGTCTCATTAAAGTGCTAATTATACTCGAAAAGGCACAGAAAACACTAACACATGTGTGTGTGTGTGTGAGAGTCTCTGTGTGTGTTGTTGTGTTGGCATAAACATATAAAAACAAATGCTTAGAATAACGATGTTAAGTGGCCACATTCGTTGCGCAATCGCAATTGAGGTCAAGGAAAGCGAACTGCGAATGGCTCAGCATTGCAAGCGTAACCGCAACAACCGCAAGAAGTCTCCAGGCAGCTGATAGCTAATATGGCTGCGCTTGCAGTAACGGTACATACAGAGGTAGGGTAGTGTGGTGCTTGCAGCTGTGAAGTGCAACAATGCTGGCGCCTTAATGACCGCCATTTAGTGGGAAATGCGGTCAAGTTTCTTTATATTTTTATTTTTCGTGCAATGTAGGTGTAGTGTAGTGGAGTTGTTGTTGTTGTTGTGTGGTAGCGTAGGCAATTAAAAAAATATATAATGTAGAAAAAATTTTATGTTTGGGACTTGGGGAGGTTTTTAGGTATTTCAGGAATAATTTACTTAATTTTTAAGAAGAAGGTTTTACTTTAAATGATTTAGAAGAAGCTTTCATTTTATCAAATGCAGTCAGAGCTATGTGAGAAAATTCCCAATTCTGTGCTTCATCTTAAATCAGAAAACATTTTAAATTCGAAATCATATTTCTCCGCTTAAACTGCCGCGAAAATCATCACAAAGTAGAGCAAGCGGTTTTCACCAGATATTTTTCAAGCGACAAGTGCAAGCAATTCCTATGTAAATAAATAAAAATACAAACATATGTAAATCATGTGGGTAAGATGGCAAGCATCAACCGGCCTGCCAGACTGTCAGCGCGCTTGTTTGCTTCACGTATGCGAATTCATTAAGCGTAAAGCAGTGGCAGTAGCCAGCGAGTGCCGCGGCGCTGCTTTTAGTGCAGAATGTGAGAATACTTCTCTACTATGCGTATATCCTTAAGCTTGGTAGTCTGTGTGTATTTAAATATCCGTACATATTTGCATAATTTCGCATGTTTGCATTGGTGTCATTGCTACACTTGCGCCGGCACGTCTTAATTACAAGAGATATGTGGAGGTGCGAAAAGCGCCTGAGCTCATGCTTCTGCTATGTGTGTTAAAGTATATTAAACTAAATATTTACGTTTATGAAAAATACCTTGTTGGAACTGAAATTGAATTTGAAGTAGTGATGTGATCAAAATTTTCAAAAAAAAGAAAAACTATTTTTTTAGTAAATAATTGAAAAAATATATGAAAAGAGTATCAAATTGTCTTGTAAAAACACCTCGCCGTATGTTTTTACAAATTTTGTAACAAATAATATCATAGCTGAGCCAGGAACATCGTTTTCTGGGCTCTAACCCAAGAAAATACTATGAAATTGTGCTTTTCGCCTAACTATAGGCTTTAATTTATATAAATTTAGTATTATCTTTTGTTGAGTATATTTTTTTCTATGACATCTAGTTAAACGACACTCAAGATATACACCACAAATGGTACACCTTTTTATTAAATTAAAATGCCAAAAAAGCAAATAAAATGTTGCCTACATTTAGGCGAAAGACGATAGAAGTGACATTACAGCGTAATTAAGTGATGAGCTGACTGAAACGATCACCCCTGCGTATGCTTTTAGGAATTTTAAAACATATAAAGTCATATCTATCCTAAGAAAATAGTTTTCTGGGCTCTAAACCTAGCAAATACAATGAAATTGGTTATTTCGCCTAACTGTAGGCTTTAATTTTTACTATTTTGGTATATTTTTCTTTGACTACGTTGTTTTCCTACACAACACGCATCTCTTTTAATATATTAAAATGTCAAAAATCAAATAAAATATTGCCCACATTTAGGCGTAAGAAGACAGAAGTAACATTACCGCGTAATTAAGGATTATTTTTGGCTTCAAGACACATTTGAAAGAAACTATAAGATATTTCCCACACTTCCAAATGCAATCAACCATAATTAGAACTCAACTTTCTCATTGGGTCTACAGAGATTATCTTAATAAACATACAAATATTTAGATTATGAGGAACTAGCACGAATTTAGACATCTGTGCGTGACGAAGTCGTCAGATAAAGATATAAATAAATAATTATGTCACATAATCTGGTACAAGTTGGTGCGCCTAAAAGTATGCAAATGCGTGTCTGCTTAAAAGTTGCATAATTTTACGTGGTAAATCTGGCAGGGACGTGAGCTTTTAAGAACTTTAAGTTTAAGAAGAGAATGGGCTTCTCTCAAGAAAGTTGAGTCTTAAAGGTGTCATCATTTTAAAGTTTCATTTCAGTAAAATAAGTGCAGCGATTTTTGATCATTTGTGAACAGAAAAAAGTAAGAAAGAAGTAAAATATTGATGAGTTAAACAAATCTATAAAATATAATGCATTAAGTTAAATTTAAGAGAAATTGTCAAGTCATTCTAAATCAAGAAACACATTTTGGCTTCGACCAGTTTGTGATGGTCTCATAGTTCGTCTTACTACCACTCTTCTCCATCATATATCATAAGCAACATCGCATCTTCACTTGTTTATGTATATTTCATAATCGGTTCATTGAATTCGTGCCAAATCAATGAAGTCGCCGTACGCGCTCTGCTTCCTGCACTGCTCTGCGCACTTCATCAAAATTGTACTTAGTCGCCGGCTACGTCGCCATCGTCATCATCGTAGTCCTGCCGGTTCAGCGCCTTCTTAAGTGCAACACACAACACATGAGTGTGCACTTAAGAAAGAAAAGCTTCTAATGCGCACACATTCTCGCGCACAAAAAATTCTGGCAACAAAGTTTGTAGTTTTATTTGTTTCCTTTTACAGTTGCTGCAAGGATTTCTGCAACATTTCACTTGGTAGCGTCGGTTTTTTCGTGTAAGTGATTTGTAATTTACTAAACTTGTTGTTGTAATATTTTTTGTCGTATATTTTTGTGCGAGTATGACAACATTTGGTAACTTACGATGTGTGTTATAATTTTTGTATGCAATTTGATGGTATTTGTGCTTTGGCGTTGCCTACATTCAGGCGCATGACAGAATTTTGTATGGAATGAAGCAAATAATTAAGTTTATTGACTTTATTTAGATTTAAATTTAGTTTCGGTGGTCTTATGTGCTATAAAACATCTTCTTCTAGGCATAGGTTTTTATGGATTTTATTCTTTTCGAACCAGATGTATTTGAAACAATTCTTTAAAAGTGCTTTTAATATAGTTTATGCAGATTTGAAGAATTATTCTTCGTTTAATTTTTTGTTAATGTATGAATGGTGGTGGTGTTATAAAATCTTTTCTCAAAAAAGTGAAATCTTTGTTTTCTACTCCTAAAGGTATACTACCAATTTTGATACTTTTTATCTTACCTTCGATTGGAGTTCCCCTCGATCGTTTTTAGTCTACTGTCCAAACTTTCTCAATATCTTCTCAGCTTCTCTTATGCCACCTCTTCGATACACCTATCTGCTGCCTCTACAAAAATCATAACCTAATTTTTTTTCACTCCACCTTTGCATTTCAACATTTTGCTGGCTGGCAAACACTTGCCTTTTATCAATTGTGCAGCAATTGCGTGACACTTTGCCACTTACATAACACAGACACGCACATAAACACACAAAAAGAAACAAACTTTTTGCAATCCTTTTGTGGCCTTGCAGTCGCATTGTGTTTTCTCTTGCTCGATTTGGTGGTGGCACTTAGCCTAATGAGTTGCCACTCGCGCGGTCACAGGGCAACGCCTGCCTGTGTCTGCAAGCAAGTAGTCAAGTTGGCTTGTTTTCTTCTAGTTTGCACAAATCTTTCACCGAAGTCCTTGAGTACTTGCTGTGTCCTTTTGTATTGCCGTGTTTTTTTTTATACTTTCAGTATACTTTTGTCGCTGTGGCTGCGTTGTTAATTACATTAAAAACTGCTGGCAGTATATTTATGACTTTGCGACAACAACAACAACAACTAAATTGTATAAAATATGTGCTCTTACTTATGATTTTGCTAAATGCAAATAGTCTTTTGAGTGCCTGGTTGGCTACGTAAGCAGGAGAGTGAATCAAGATAACGCAACGCCAGCGAAATAAGTTAAAAAGATGCACGAGTTTTGGTTGGGAGAGTTCATACTCAATTTGATCAGACAGGGCTAATTGCTTTTTGTGAATGTTTTACAATTAATTATGATTTTGTGGAAAAGAGTGGCTTATTTCCTACGAGAAAAGTATACATATATTTTCTAATAGAGAGTTTAGAAGAAAATTTCACAGAAGAAGAATCTTATTGGGCATCAGCCTCAGAACCTAACCTAGTCTGTAGTCTTCCGTGAGAGGAAAAATTAAAACAAAACATTTTTTGCACCCTCCTTACTGAATACCAATTTATTTATACGTATTTTTGTATCCGTTATAAAATACAAGAATTTATCGAAATAAGGAAGATGGTTGTTAGAAACTGATATTTTAGAAAACTAGGCTAGGTTAGGTTAGGTTAAGGGGTAGATCTCCGCAAAGAATCTCAATACGACAGATTCGACTGTCCATTGTGACACCAGGAAAAATTCCTAACGGGTCACTAAGACCCTTATGTTGCGACGCAGCGCTTGGACTCAATAATAAAGTTTTTAAGTCGGCTAATGTCGACTCCAGTCACTTCGCTGGGTTCGCCGAAGATATGCCTACCGAAGTGCTTTAACCTAAGTCTGGCGAATGCTGGACATTGAAGTGCTTGGACGATTTCTCTTCGCCTTCCTCCAAACAGCTTTGGCAAATAGCGTCTGACAAGATCCCTAGCCTAACCGTGTGTGTGCCTATTGGGCAATGACCAGTAAGCACTCCAATGATCGTGGAGAGATGAGCCTTACTGAGCGACAGTAGCTGCAAAGACCGTTTTCGATCCACTGTGGGCCCAAAGGACCTCGCTACTGCGCAGGTGGTTGTTGTTCTCCAGCGCTTAGCGAGTTCACTCAAACACAGTGTGTCCAGCGCTCTGGCGGATCACGAACTGCCCACATGTTTCCATTTTGGCGTCGTCAAAAGTCGGATTTTAAAATACTTCTAGTACTAGGCTAGGCTACTTATTGTAATTGACGCCTAAATGTATGCAATGTAATAAAAGCTGCCCTGATATTTGTTGTATTCACCCTAACTATTCTCAGACAAATTTTAAATGCTGTATAGAATAAAATATTCTACTCTTCCAAACCTCTTATTTAAACTGAACTTTCTATTGTTCTATTCAATCCAAATTAAAAGCATTTTCTCCATTTTCCAAAGCAGTAAAGCTTAATTTTACTGTAGTAAAAACTTTGAAGCATCAATCGTGTGGCTTTAAAGTGCAAAATCATGACTATTAAACGCAAAATGACATGCATTCATTCATTCACAGCGCACTTTTACAATCGATAAGCAGCGAAGAATGCATTAAACTATGCAATATCGAATGACCAGTGACCTAATGAAATGCGATTGCAGTGAACAAAAGCCATAAAATCGACGCTTTGACAGTGACGAATGAGCGTTAAATGCATTGAGCAGAGTACAACGACCTCTGACACGCCCCAACAATCGAACAAAAGCACAAATCGAATTGAAATATCACACGAAATTATACGCCATTGACAGGCGTCAAAGACACATACCTAGAGTTGAACAAATACTACAAAATTTTAGGATCGTGCGACCTCTTTAACAAATCACCGCTTGTAGTATGCGCAATTTTAAAGCGCCGTAAAAGTTGTGGGGGGCGTGGCACAATTTGCGAATATTTTCGCAACTCACTTTCGTGGCGTTAATTTTCGCATAAAATCAACGCGCACAATTCTCGGCAATTGCTAGTTGGGTGTGGCCATTCACCAAAAGCCGCCGTGTGCCCGGGCGTATGAGCAACGCGGCGAATTTAGTGTTTTAACGTTTATACACAAAGCCGCCCGAAACATTTCGCAAGAAAAGACACTCTACCGCACTTTGCAACAGCAACAACAGGAAGAAGTGTGTGGTTTTAAGTGACAACAACACAAACCAGTTTAACGAGCTATCGCGAAATTAAATAAAAACAAAGGTAAAATTACAACAAAACAAATGCAATATACCGTTTTCACAGCGCAGCAGCAGCAGCAGGAAGTGTGCGCTTATGTACAGGCTGTACATCGGCAGCGCCAATCAACGTAAGAAAATTGGAAAAAGGGTTTTACGCGCAACAACAACTGAAAACGCCGCTTACAATGAAAATAAAACTGTGCGTTATCCTTGCGTTGGAAATTCGTGCGATTTAAAATTGTTAACTTAATGGCTGGCACTTTTAAAACCTCGACGCACATATTTTACGGACGATTATATGGGGAGTACAGTGAGTGTGGAGATTGTGCATGAAGAAAACAAGATTTTAAAGAGAAAAGAGAGAGAGAGTGGAAGAAAGAGAATGAAAAAGTGCGATAGACTTTGAATAAGCTTTTTTACGAAAATTATTGAATTCCTGAAAAATTACTAGAAAATCGTATGACTGACCTTAAACGTTAAGCAGAGTTGGTTTCGAAATTTCGAAGTAATTCGAATTTTAATTTTTTGTTTTTGATTATTTTTATTTTAGGAAAAAAAACGAGTTTTAATTGTTTTTAGAATCCAAGAAATAATTAATAACCGATCTGGGCAATATTTTATAAAAAAAATTCTAAAATTACCTTTTTGTCTCAAATATTCTTTAAAAAATATTAGTGAACATTTTTCTCACACACTGTATACACGTAAGCACCTGAAAGGCATATCCGTTTGAAAACCCAAATCGTTTTGCCTTACTCTAACTACACTACTACACTACCCTAAAAACCAAAGCTTCAACGACTTGCCTTTAATGCAAAGTTACAGTGCTTACCAGATCGCACAAATAGTTTGCCATGTCGGTTTTTATTGCCACTTTTATAACAACTACTTTTTGTATATATATACATATATATTATTGTAAGCGAATTTTCTCTTTCCAAGCCGCGCTCTTAATGTGTATGCTACAATGCTGCAGTGACAATTTTCACCAAAACTAGAAATATTTTAAGGAAAGTAAGGAGTATGAGAGGTGGAAGTGTGGAGGGTGGAAAATCACTTTAATTAAGGATCTAACGGCTTATTGAATGAACCCTTTCAGCTGGCTACCTTGTATATATCTATTTTATGCAATCTGTAAAGGTAAACACTGTTGTTGTTTGTTCTAGTTTTCACGCTGATGAGCCGAAATTAGCTGCTCGTGTGTCCATTAACGCCCAAAATAAATACATTCCAAAGCATATAAGTGCATATATTTACACAGGTATTTGCGCTTAGCTCGCAGTAGATTTGACAATTAGATAAGCGTTCCGTAATGGTTTGCCATTTATAGTTGTGGCTTTTCTCTTTTAGTGTGCTTCGCAACTCTTCCTTTTTGAACCCACCTTTTAGCTGGTTGCTCTACACTTTCTGCTGTCTTACTTTGCACGAGCTTTAAAATCGCTTCAAGTTTATTTTATTTATTTTACGCTAATTACAGTTATTTGAATTTGTGGTGAATTTTTTGGTTAGATTTTACACGTGCATACATATATATCTTTGTGGTTGAGATAGGTTATGCTGAAAGGGGTTGTCATTGAGAATTCTTAGAACTAAGGGAAGCGATAGTGCTATATTTATTGCGTACTATTTATAGATTTAGCCTTAGATGTAATTGTGATAAACCTTGAAGAGTTCCGACTATATTTTCGCTTTAATAGTTATTTTATAAGGGCAAGGTTGCCACTTATTTACAATTTCAATAAAAAATAATATTATTGTTAAAATGCTTAAATATGAGTAGCAAAGGTGACCAAATGAAGTGCAAAAAAGTTTTTTAATGAGGTTGCCACCTGGTTAATTTTTTTTTTATAAAATTGAAAAGAAAAATTATTTTTTTAAATTTCGGCTATTATACTAAAGATATTTACCAAAATTTGTTATTTTTGTGCATAGAGTTGCCACTTGTTTAAATTTTTTATTTAAATAAATCGCCGAGATTAATGAATATGTTGAAATTTGTGTAATTGATTTCAAAATTAATTTTTTCTACAAACATTTTAGAAGAGGTTGCTACAATATATTCATACAAAATACAAATAAAATTCAAGTGTTTTGAATTTTTTGCACTAAAATATGAGCTGAAATTCAATATAAGTAGCCAACTGGAAAACATGAAGTACAAAAAAATTTTTTTTTTGTGAGGTTGCCACCTGGTTAATATTTTGAAATTCAATAAAATTGAAAAGAAAAATATATTTTTAAATTTTTGCTACTAAATTAACGATATCTAAGAAAACTGGCTATTTTTGTGCATAGAGTTGCCACCTGTTTAAATCTTGTATGTAAATAAATCGTTGAAATTAATGAAAATATTGAAATTTGTCTTGGAAATGTAACTGACCTCAAAATTACTTTTTGGTATAAATATTTTTGGAAGGGGTTGCGACAATATATTGAATACAAATACATATATTTATATAAAATTGATGTTTTTTGAATTTTTTGCACTAAAATATGAACAAAAATTATCTGGAAAAAAATTTGTTATTTTCAAATATAGTAAAGCAACCTCAAAATACCAACATTTTGTGGTTAATTTAATTTTCTTTTCCATTAATGTCCAGGAAACTAATGCACTCCATAAGCTTTATTCAATTTCCCCAACAAAAGCATTTCATTAATTTTTATGCCATTGCATTTGTGAAACTTTTCGCATTTCGCCACCTACCACTCCATATCTTTCTTTCATTTGAGGTTGCTCTCTATATATGTCTGGTATTTGCACATTTTTATCACATCTTCTTCGTTTTGAATTTATTACTTACGGCCAACACGAATGTAATTAATACTTGGTTCATTTTTATTATTGCCATTACGGCCAAATAGTTGGAGAGTTGTGTGGGAAGAGAAAAAATTTTCTCAAAAAGTTACAAAAGTTCTTTCATTAACTTTACTTAATGCCAACTAATTGCATTTAAGTTACGCAGACATAGACCTTAGTGTTATTGTTGTTGGTACACTTGGTGTTGTTCTTGCTGTTATTGTTGTTATTAGTAGTTGCTGATAATCAATTTAACACTATGGAGAGTATGAAAGTAAAAGTGTGTGTTTGTCTATAATTTTTGTTGCGCGTGGATGGCAGGGAAGACTTGCTATTAGAAGACAAGTATAGGCAATCTGTGTAGGAGTATGTGTTAGTAAATGTTTGTCTGTGTATGTGCGTATCTCTTTAAGCATAACTACTTTTTGTCTGCCTATTATCATAGTAAAGTACTTCTAGCTGCTTCACACAGCGCATACATTAAAATATAGACTGCTGTAATTGAATATATACTAATTTAGACAACCGAACACACACAAGCATACATACCTACATGCTTTCTAAGTATCATAGGCAGCCAGTTGACATTGTTGTTGTGTATATGCGCTCAGAACACCCAGCGGCTCATTCCTGTTGCGATTACGCCTCAGTGAATTCAGTGCGAAAGTTTTTGCGAGCTTTCACATACACACGCATATATACATATATTATAAGCATGTGTCTCTCATTGCTTGCTTGCATGTGTGTGTGTTTGCTGTGTGTATATTTCGTCCTTGTTCAATGCATTCATTAATTGAGCTATTCATAGTTGTGGCTTTATTATGAACTCATTAATTTCTTAGACGCACGACTTGGCTGATTTTCCGCAAAACACACACACATACATTCGCTTGTTAGAGTATGTGTGTGTGTGTCTCGCCTTTATAGCTGCCATGAATAATTTTCTAACCCACACCAAGTCACCGCAACGCCAAGAGATTGCAGTGGTGTTGTTGTTGCTGTTGTACATGCTTTGCTCAAGTATAGTTATTCGAAAAGTTGAAAATATTTTACGGTACTTTAATGAAGTTGTGTGCGTGTGTCGGCATGCATACACGTACGCTATCGAAAAGCTGCCGAGTGTCACATTTTAATGGCTGCTGCCTGAAGACTCATTCCCCACACGCTACAACTATTCTCGATTAACTTTTCGGCAGATAAATACACATTCGCCTGCTAGTCACTAATATATATGTAAGTGTATACGTATGTGTGTGTATTTGCATGACTTTGTGTCGCTCTCTCTGTGTGTGCTTTTGCCAACCTTTAGTGCTTTTGTTTCATATTATTATATGAAATTCATGCTACTATTAGCAAATATAATACATTAGTTAGTCTACACTTAAACACACGTGTATGCTTATTTGTGTATTCGTATCAACTTAATTGCCTTTGTGTGCGTGTGTATGTGTGTTTTGGTTTGGAAAGTGTATCCTTGATTGAGCGTTCAGCTTTGTGCAGCAGCGTATTAGTTATTCATTGGCTTAGTTAACGCAATGTGGTTTGGTTTATTGATTACACATTCAAGGGAAATCATTGACTACCGCATTTTCAGCCAACATTAAGTGACGTTGTAGCATATTTTATGTCTTCATACAAACACATACTCTTAAATGAAAGTAGTCTTGCATTTATGAAGTGCTAAATTGATTAATTGCTGCATTAAATGCATTAAAATAAATTATTTGTGGAAAAGTGAGTTCAAGAGTTTAAAGTGAAAAGCTGAGATATTCGTATGTATAAAGAAAGCTTGAAATTTAAAGCAAGCAAATGTGGACTAATAGCAGATTAAATCCATATTAAAGATTAAAGTAGCATAATGATTATTTTAGTATTTCGAAATGTATTTTACAATTTTATGACATTTTAGTCAACAATATATATTTCTGAAGATAAAGAATAAATAAGAATAAGAATATTTATATTTAATGAACATTTTCGTCATGCATCTAATGAAACAAAGAAAAATTAATAAAAATAAACTTTTTGGCCTTTTGCTCTCCGCAACTGGATTTCTTGAATACTCTTTTCAACATAGCCAACATTATCTGGCCAGTAGCGCACATATAGCTTTCAAGCTTCAATGAGACGTAGCTGGTTTAAATTCATAGGTCATTGACTCGGCGGACCTTAACAAAAGAAACTACTTTTGGTCCTAATAGGTAAATAATATCACCTAGGCAACCTATTAAATCATTCTTTAGATAGTTCTTGATAAAATCGATCAATAAACGTTCGTCCTATAAAATTATGCTAATTGGCATTGTGTGTAATCTTCATTTTATATATACGACATCCATGATCTTTACAAGAATCCATTGCCTATAATGCTCATCTGGTGTGTCAGAGCTGTTGGATCTTGAGTTTTCAATAAATGTATATTAATACCCACGGCGTGCAAACAAGGCTAAATAGCAAGCCTCAATATTCACCAGACAGAACTCGGTATGACTTTTTTCTATTTCCAAAAATTAAGAGAATCTTAAAGGGTCCTCGTTTTACAAGTATACGAAAAATCGCTGAAAGAGCCAAAGGCGACAGACAACATTAATGTAATTATTCATTACACAGTAAAAAAAACGAAAATTGCCGTTAGTTTTCGAACACTCCTCGTATTCTTTTAAGACCCTTTTGAGATACAATTATTACACTGTACAACAGTATACTATGTATTGAACCAAACTAATTTTTTCTGAGAGATTCAGCATGAGTTAAAACATCCATTCACCGATTTTCGAAGTTAGCATCCGACATCGAAATATTTGCCTTTGACCTTTCGAATTTTCGAAAATCTTGAATTTTTTCCGTCTATCATCTAAGCTTGATTTAAAAGCCCTTTTTACTTAAGATCAAACTCCCGAAAAAGTAGTTTGGCCCAATACCCATAAAAAAAGTAGATTTTGCCGCATAGTGTTATAATGACCTCTGAGAAATATTCTATTTGTTCAACAAGATAAGTCTTGAAGATAAAGTGGCTCAGATTAATAAAATTTTTATCCAGAAAATTTAACTATTATTAATCTTGGATCTTGCCGGGAAAATTACTTAGACCCAAGCCCATATGACTTTTGTTTATATAACATATTACTGTGAGAATACTGTCAACGTTTATCCGATTAATTATCAAGAAAGTCACCTATCGAAATAATTAGCCAACCATTCGTGGCGAAACCAACTAGCAGTTAGGCTGAATCAAGTATTTTAACTATAACTTTTAACTTAGTCAATATCATAGTAATTGTCGCTATACATCGCTGTTAATGTGAAGAGGGAGTTTTTTTTTGGATTCCAAAGGCAACAGTCAGTTGGCAAGCAATAACTTGTAGAGTTTAAATTTTATAACGTCTACTACGCCCGTAACTGCCTTTCACTTCAACATCTGCGAACTGACCCATTTGACTTTAAAATAACACACCTTCTCACAGTATTTACCTTGAAAATTTTTCGCCAAGCAGTCACTGGTCTCTGCTGTTTACAAACAACCCCGAAAGTATGGTGAAAATTGCCAAAACTTTGCATAATTGGCCAACTGGGGAAATCTTAATGAAATCCAAATGGTCCAAGCGAGGCAAATAAAATAGAAAGCAAGAAAGTGTTTGAAGAGTAAATGGTAAGCACGCACATAAAAGAAATACGACTTTGGCAACAATTATTATTTTGCATTTATTCTTTTGTTGCTTGCTGGCTTGCTAGCCCACACTTTGACTAAGACAAATACAAGTCGAGTGTTGTGGTGAAGCAGCATGCTTACCGCTGCAGTGTTGAACTTTTATTTTTAAACACTTTTTGTTGTCGTTAACTCAAATGAAAGTTTACTTTAGACTAGCAGGAGTTAAATGCTTCGCTGCGTTTGTGATGCTTTTTAATTGGCGCGTTAATTAAGTGTGTACATATGTACAGTTATAGTTGTGTATTTATCTACTTTATTTAGTGGAAACTTTATGCTTGCGGTTCTCGGTTTGTGGTGTTTTCACTGCTTTTAATACAAAATTAAAGATCCTTTCTTCAAGGATATACGAAGCATATATTTTTTGATTGCCACAAGAGCACACTTACACCTCCACATCTCTGCAAGAAACCTTTATGCGCCTTACAACATTGTTGTAAAAGGAAACGTATAGTATTCACAACCTAAATTATAACAAAGTAAATCTAACCAATTTACCACGGGCAATGACGCCATAAAGCAATGCGATTACTACAGCCATTGCCGAAAGGGAAAATGTGATTGCCTCGAGGCATACACTAGCTCGCTGCTTGGCTGGCTGGCTGTATCCCTATATCCCTTTACTCACACACACTATTTGTCCTTATGGCCTGCTTGTCCGTCACACACATTTAAGAGACATCCATAAATATAAAGCAAGCGAGAAAGAAAGTAATTTGCTCTTGCACAACATAAAATAAACTTTTGTCCCCATCATTTTTAAATGAATTTATGGCAACACTTTCAATTTGACACAAACGTTGTCGGTTCTTGGTTGTTGGTTGTCTTGCGCGCCGCAACATCTTCTTGTTTCGGCAAATTACTTGGCCGCCATGATATCTATATAACATATACCCTGCACACATATACATTTATACCCTTATAAGTAACTTTGTTCTGGGTGTGGGTGTTTCTTGTGGTGATTCGCTTACATCGCAGCGTTTTTTGATGTTTCAGTTTGCTGTGGCACACATACCTACATATATGACGGTAGTTTTGTGACATCATGCAATGCAGAAACCTTATTAAACGCCTCATAAATTTTTATAGGGTGTACATGCAATAATTTGCCAACTTTCTTTTTACTATACTAATACATAAATACAATATATATTCCTGCTTTTAAGTGAGTTAGTGTGTGTGTTTGCACTTCGGGTCTGTCACGCATTCTCGCGCTTTGATGTATCTACGCAGGTTATTAAAGAATACTTTTGGTGAGGTTGGAGGTAATTTTCTTTAATCTGAATCTTTTTTTTTTTTCATTTTGATGGAAGCGTCTGCGCTCTGGAGTGGAAGAGATTTATCATATGCTGAAAAAAATAAATCTCCAGTGTTAAATTTTGAATCAGGCCTCTTCGAAGCGCTTAGAATCATTTTGACTGAATTTTTTTCTTGAATCAATGCATGTCCTTTTTAAATGGTTATATGGAATCATGTAATTTATATAGAAACTGGAGTCACGGCAAACCATCGATTACGAATTTGGGAATATGGAACCAAAACAGAATTTTTGTCATACCCATCTTTATAAGAGGGAAAAACGGAAGTATTTATTAATATGTCTAGGAATTTACATCTTATAGTGATATATTTCGTAAGGTCTGTGTGTTAGTTTTGTTTATGAAAATACTAGTTCTTTGATAAGAAGTCTTATGCTTAAGAGCATCATAGTTAAATGTCTTCTAGTATAATACTAGAGAAATACATCTGTAAGATATGAAAGGTTAGGTTAGGTTAGTCTGGTATACCAGAAAGTCACACATTGACCAGAGCTGGTCCTTGGCGATACCATATGGAGTGCCGTTACATAATTAATAAGGAGTAGTCATCCTTTAAGATGCCTGGGCTTGTGATGAATTTCAAAAGGTGATGTGGTTTCAATAACGATAACTCTTCCAGATTACCGTACAATGCAGTACAAGCACACAAGAAAAGTTACTTGTTTCTCTGGTACCTTGCTCTTGAAATTTCCTGCAGCCTTCGCGGTCTGTCAGCCGCATCTTGGGATTTTCGTATACTTTTGATCTACCGCTTTACACATAACCTTTGGGGCTTTACAACCAGTTAGATCCTTTCAGCGCTTTGAATTTTCTTACTTACTTTCTTACGCTTTCAGATGACTATTTTACGTCTCTCTTGGCAATCACAGTTTGAAAGCAGCCTCTTTAAAAAAACTAAGTTTTCGGTTTATGAGTTTCTTTAAAGACATGTTTCTAATGATATTCTGAGAAGCCCAAATCATCAAATCATCATTCATCATTCATGTATTGACCCGTCCTGTATGTGAACTGTTTCTTCGATTATCAAAAAGACAAAAGAATTCTCGAAAACGTTAGTAACTTTAATAGCCTTTAAAAGGTACAAACCTTAGAAAACACATTATCAATTTGAATCATAAATAAGGAATTATTCCTTTACTCTCATACACTTCACATCTGCATACACTTTATATCACAGTCTTATCTTCCAAGGAGTTTGATACTAAAATTCAAGTCAAGCCTTCTACTTAGATCACTCCTCGAATTCTCATGGTCTCTCGATAAATTTTCATTGGTAAATTAATCCCTTTCATGAAGATTAGAATTGTTCATGGTTTCCGAAAACTTTAAGCTCTCATAAAGCTCTTCGACTGTTCGGAGGAAGCTTAAAGCTCATTGGAAACTATAACATAGGCCAGGTTCTTCACATCTTTTCTCAAATTGTACATTTTTCTTCAAATCCATTTCTTTAAATCTCCAAGGAAAAACAATTTCTTTACACAGCTCTAAAATGTGAAATTCTTAAATTCTATTTACGCCACTTCTTCAATTTCACTTGCAAAATATGCCACAAGAAATGTGCGACACTTCAAAGTGAACACGGAGTAAGAGAAAGCTAATATTAATAGACAGAATTCGACACAGTCGTTCAACGAATTGTCAAGCGTTTTTTTCTTTTTGTGTCATCATGCTTGTGCTTGTTGCCTTTTTTTGCTTGCTACGAGTATTCGTGCTGCCCAAGCCGAATGTGGTCAGTCATTTATATTACACGCCGCCGGCATTATGTCTACATGCAACATGCCTCAAAGATGTCACATTTCTGTGTGTCTTTTACTCGCACGCCTAACCTACTTGCCGCGGCTAATGCTCGAGTGTCTGTGTGCGTGAGCACATAATTTCGAACATCCGTTCCGTTTCCGCTCCGCTCCGCACGACACTTGACAAATTTGCATGTGGTTTTGTATTATTGCACAGCATCAAACAGAAATCTTTTTATCTCCCAGGCAATGGCGAAGGCTCAGACACGAACTGCCATTTGGGTGTCTCAACAGCAAAGACACAAAAAAAAAATCGGTAATAAAAAAGAATAAAATAAAAGTACCGTACACGAGTATAAA